>NC_140446.1:1392500-1992500 GCF_963576455.1 Neolamprologus multifasciatus
GTGATTGTTGGCTTTTCTCTGTATGTATGATTGTAGGGTCGACCTTCCAATATAAAGCGCCTCGAGGCGACTGTTGTTGTGATTTGGCGCTGTGTAAATAAAACTGAATTGAACTGAATATAAATGCATTGCACAGAAAAGCTCAGACTGAAATCTCAGACTTTAAACTGAGAATAGAGACAAAGTTGAAGCCAGCGGGTTTGATTCTACGTTTCTCTTCAGTTTCTTTCACTTTTAACTGCAGAACGAATCAAATTTAGTCAGCAGACGGTTTGTGCTGCGAGGCGTTCAGGGATCCAGGATTTTTCAGCTCTTACACCTGCAGCACTGCTGAATGAAAGAAGGATGCAGATCTGCACACGCTAACCTCCAAAGCTGTTTAAAGCTCCAGCGTTACCAAAGAGGTGAAAGGTCAGAGGTCGAGGCAGGAAGTTTTAATGGACGCGTGGAGACTCGGTGGCACAAAATGACTCGAATATGATTCTGAGAATTAGTCTGAGCTGAGATAAGACGCCGCTGAATCCAGACGCTCAAATTAGAAGTTTCTGGTTTAAGTTATTCATGAGGACGAACGTCAGCGGAGCCACTTCAGAGCGGAGCAGACCGAGTTCAGGCAGGAGTTTAATCAGCCGACTGCACCCCAGCATCGCCTTTACCTCCTGCATCCCTCAGCCTCCCTCAGCATCCGTCAGCCTCCCTCAGCCTCCCTCAGCATCCGTCAGCATCCCT
Organism: Neolamprologus multifasciatus; assembly: GCF_963576455.1. NCBI lineage: Eukaryota > Metazoa > Chordata > Actinopteri > Cichliformes > Cichlidae > Neolamprologus > Neolamprologus multifasciatus. Next base: position 1,393,230 of record NC_140446.1, read on the forward strand.
CAGCCTCCCTCAGCATCCCTCAGCATCCCCTCAGCCTCTCTCAGCCTCTCTCAGCCTCCCTCAGCCTCCCTCAGCCTCCCTCAGCCTCCCTCAGCCTCCCTCAGCATCCCTCAGCATCCCTCAGCATCCCCTCAGCCTCTCTCAGCCTCCCTCAGCCTCCCTCAGCATCCCTCAGCATCCCCTCAGCCTCTCTCAGCCTCCCTCAGCCTCCCTCAGCATCCCTCAGCATCTCTCAGCCTCTCTCAGCCTCTCTCAGCCTCCCTCAGCCTCCCTCAGCATCCCCTCAGCCTCTCTCAGCCTCCCTCAGCATCCCCTCAGCCTCTCTCAGCCTCCCTCAGCCTCCCTCAGCATCCCTCAGCATCCCCTCAGCCTCTCTCAGCCTCTCTCAGCCTCTCTCAGCATCCCTCGGCATCTCTCAGCCTCTCTCAGCCTCCCTCAGCCTCCCTCAGCATCCCTCAGCATCCTCTCAGCCTCCCTCAGCATCCCTCAGCCTCCCTCAGCCTCCCTCAGCATCCCCTCAGCCTCTCTCAGCCTCCCTCAGCATCCCCTCAGCCTCTCTCAGCCTCCCTCAGCATCCCCTCAGCCTCTCTCAGCCTCCCTCAGCCTCCCTCAGCATCCTCTCAGCCTCCCTCAGCATCCCTCAGCCTCCCTCAGCCTCCCTCAGCATCCCCTCAGCCTCTCTCAGCCTCCCTCAGCATCCCCTCAGCCTCTCTCAGCCTCCCTCAGCCTCCCTCAGCCTCCCTCAGCATCCTCTCAGCCTCCCTCAGCCTCCCTCAGCATCCCTCAGCATCCCCTCAGCCTCCCTCAGCCTCTCTCAGCCTCCCTCAGCCTCCCTCAGCCTCGCTCAGCCTCGCTCAGCCTCTCTCAGCCTCCCCCAGCCTCCCTCAGCCTCCCTCAGCCTCCCTCAGCCTCGCTTTCACTCCTTCCTGATGAGTTTGTTCTTCCTCGTTTGTCACCTTCAGCCGCTCCGTGTGTCTCCTCAGAAATCTGTCACTGACTGTTTGTCATTTCTCTCCTAACTCTGCTCCTCTCTGTTTTTTCTCCTCTGCGCCTTCGTCCAGGAGTGGAAAATCTAGTGCTTTACTTCAGTGACACAGCGTGGTACGGTAGCAACTTTTTAATCTTCCTCACTTCATCCTCCTCCTTCTTCTTCTCTTCTTCCGTCACATAAAACAAGCTGTGCTGTTTGTACTCAGATGTGTCGATGCTTACAGGTTTGGTCTTTAGCAGGGAGGTGATGCTTGTTTTGACGGTATCGCACTACAACACGTCAAACTGTTTTTATTATTGTGTAATAATGTAACAGGCGTCAGTGAAGCTCATTGGTTGATAAACTCTCAAACACAAACTTAATAACGTGGCTGTGCTCAGACCTACAAACAGCACTTCATAAACGCACAACGCAGAAGACCCGCCTCAGCTGTACACCTGCATCTAAAGGTCAAAGGTCACTCTTTGAGGACACCAATGTTCACATGTTGGACAGAGAAGACAGATGGTTTGAAAAAGGAGTGAAAGAAGACGTCTGTGTCCACTGTGAACAGCCATCTTTGAACAGAAGGCGGGGCTTATGACACCGACTGTTTGCCACCTGTGATCCTTCACAGACGCCTTAACGCCCACTCACATCCTGGGTTGACAGGGTGGGGCAAGTACACTTTAGGACTCGGGGTAAAGGATCAATAACAATTTTACATTTATATTTTATAGTTTGATGATTTAAAGTCTCACACACAACCCGTCGAAAGGGGAGGGGCTGGGTGGGCCCGGGGCGCCAAACAGGCTGTGACGAGCTGTGAGTCAGCTTTCTGCAGCATCTCTTTATTCACATCAGTGATAGCAAACATGTTCTCAGTTTAGAGGTGAGACTTGATGCTGAATAATGTTGTTACTGTGAGTGAAGCACGTGGCCGCGCGGCCTAAAGCGCGGCGAGCCTTCGGGCCGTGCAGATGATCCAGCAGCTGGCCGCTCCGGCCTTTCTGTGGCTCTCAAGCTGAAGTCACAAGCTCCTCAGCGGTCTCGCCTTACCTACCTCGCTCCTCGATAAACACATCAGCTGTTTGATTTCAGGCCTCCAGAAAAGCTCGTGATGCTCAGTCGAGTCGAGCTCGGAGGGACGGTTCTGGTTTTAGCATCAGCACAACGTGAGAGGGAGGCTTCGCTCTGACGCCAGAGTAACTGGCTGTAAACGACTCGTCGGTCTGTGATCTGTCCAACGTGTCTCGCCAAGGAGATCGAGTCGTTTCCTTGTGACAGTGTGCAAAGTGACTTTGATGCGTCTTTATTTATCCCAGTAAAAAGTGTCGTTGAAGGCCAAGAGGGCAAATCTAACAGCTCAGATCTATCAGGATATTTGAGAGTGATTATAATGCACACTAATGTAGAGTCAGTGATACTTATAAACTGATGGATCAGGAGTGTTTGGAGGTCACTCACAGTCCAACACCAGCATGTGATGGAGGCTCTGTGGGCTCAGGAACAGGTGTGTGGGTCCTGACGGTGTGATGTGAAGAGAATCGTCTCCTTCCAAAGAACAAAGTTATAAAATCAGAAGTTTTAAAGAGTAATTTAGCTGCTGCTGCTTCTTTAATTTGATCAACACATTTGATGATGTTTTATTTACGTTTTATTTTCTTGTCTAGTAGCACACAGTCACCCTGACTTTTATTTTGAAAGTTCAGTCATTTGTAACCATGTGATCCGTGGTTCGCCTGCCCGCTGCCTCTCGTCCCACGCTCAGCTGATCCAGAGCCTGCAGCAGAGTCCAGCCACTTTTAAACTTTTAAACGCCGTCCAGCCCCACGCACGGGGCGAACCGCGGTAACGCGGAATTTTATTTGTTCAGGCAGAGAAGAAGAAACAGAAACAGGAGACGGAGCGAGCTCTTAATAAATGAGACGAGCTGAGATTTAAGGTTATAAAAGGAATCGACGGGATGAAGTAACGTGGCTCGCGTCCAGTGATGATAAAACAGTCGATCAGTATTCGTGTGTAACGTTTCTAAGTGACTGTCTGCACGCTCTTACCCATGATTCACTGCTGCCTGCAGGACAGGTCACACCTTCTCCTTCACAGTGGAGCGAGTGCGCGGAGTCCAGAGGCCCATCAGGAGGCGGCGCCGAGCTAAAATTATCTTTGTAAATGACTCTTAAATTTTGGTTTAGATGAGGTGCGCTACACTCCGGCTCTCGCAGCTGTCAAACCGCTCGAGATGACGCCATCGCTCATTTCCTCAACACGAACCGAGCCGGCGCCGTGTCCCGACAGCACTGAGGATTCTGGGAGTTTGGTGGGTTAGAGGGGCGTCGCTCTCTGATCAGCTTCAAACCTCAGTGACCTGATGTTTTTAGTCTTTGTGAGTTTCCTCGTGTGTTGAACTTCCAGCTTGATTAAAATCCGTCCCACACATGAGCAGAGACGGACGCCACGCATCACACTGACGCTCTGAAGATCACTTGTAGTGTTTTATCTAAATAACGTCTCAGCTCCTTTAGTGTGAGGATGTAGTTTTTCCGTGTCATTGCTGGTCATTGATTGGTTGGTGAGCGACGTCAGTTCAGATTTGATTAGTTTCCAGTTTTCTTATTTTCATTGTATGAATAATTTTAGATTTACTTTAATTTGGATCTTTTTTAACCCTTTAAGACCTACCATAGAACCAAGTCCGCCAGAGCTTATATTATATGTTTACATGCTGTGGAGCCATTTTTGGGAGCATTTCAAGTTGATATACATCAATACAACCATTACAGCCCAGATTTTAATAATATGTCTGCATTAAGTGCATAGTAATTACATAAATTGCAAAAAAGTGCAATAAACTACAAAAAAATTTAAAATCGTTTTTGTTTTTTTAATATATATTTCTAGTTAGAGAAATTTAAGAGGCTTATCCCTCAAAACTGTAAATACAAAAAAGTTGCACAAAATAGTTTCCCACCACAGGAAATTTATTTTGAGTGTCTTCATAGTTTTATTTTTGAAATACACCAATTTTTATACACTGCAGGAAAAACGAAAATAAATATTATAATGCAAATTTACAAAAAAGCAGCATATGCATCAAAATAAACTATTTCCAGCAGTGCAATATGAGTCCTAAGCATCCCAGAAACCACACAGAAAGTCAGAAAGTCAAACAGAACTTTTAAAAACACCAGTATAGGCTCATGAGGCCCTGATGGTAAAAAACTACATTTCCGCAAAAATGACGTCACTTCTGGTTTCGGGCAGATCAAAGAAAGTAAAAAAGAATGAACGAGTGCTGCTGTCAACAAACCTGCTCAGCAAGGGTTTGTGCTCAGCAGGTGGGGGCGGAGTCTGAGACAATGAAACAGCAGGAAGAGCTCCTCCTCCTCGGTGAGGACGCCGTGTCCACCTGGCGGCAGACCCTGGACCTGCTGAAGAGTTTCTGCTGTGATCGAGTATAAAACTGTACGGAGCAAAGCTGCTACCACCGAATATTCACTCATTATTGTTCTGATTTTAATATTTGAGCTTCGCAGTGATGTTATGATGGAGGGAGATTATTCATCTAACGAGCCTCCGGGGGCCAATAAGACGACAGCTAAGACGAATGTGGGTGGATGTGGACGCAGTTTGGATCAGCACTTTATATGCCAGGAAAGTGTGTGTGTGTGTGTGTGTGTGTGTGTGTGTTAACACCGTGGGGACGTCCTGTGAGTCGGCGTCAGAGAAGTAGAATAAAAACAGTGGGGCAGTGGAGTGTTTCCCTCCCAAGGTGAATCCTCCTGGAGGAGAGCTGCGTGTGGTGGAGGACGCCCTCCACCTCCCTCCTCTGCTTGTTCATCTCTGTCCTCCTCCTCTTCAGTCTTTCATCCTTTTTCCTCATATCTTTCTTCCTTTAATCCCCCCATCCTGTCCTGCATTATTCATGAGGTGAAAACACTTGAACGTCCCAGAGAGGCTGCAGTACCAGTGCCCACCACCAGATGTCAGTGTTTAACAGCAGGTGTTTCCTTCTTCCTCTGGTTGGCGCTTTCTTTACATTCAGCATAGGCACTCAGTGTGGCCCCCTGCTGGACACTGCTGGAGTTTAACAACACAAACAAAAGGTTTCACTTTTGCTTCCTGTCAGCAAAATTATTAAGAAGTGTGGACCAATCAGCTGAATTCAAACCCTCGAGCAACACAATATCTGATCTGCACAGAGCTACGAGAGTGCGTTGGATGACTCAGCTGAGCTGTGAGGAATCAGAGACCAAGTTGTGATTTCTAAGACGTCTGCCATTTTTGTTTTATGTGCCACTGATTTTTGGAAGTTACTGAACCTTTTCTTTAAGTGTTTCTTATCTTTAGCAGTCACCAGTGGGAGCTAAGAGCCACAAACAAAGCACAGATATAATGAATTCACACACTGGGATCCAAAGCATGAATACTCAAAATGTTTTTCCAATTTGAGTATTGTCTGGTTCTCTTCTCTTGGTATTTAATAATTATTCGTTTGTTCGTTCAGTCGAAAGTTTGTTGTCTTTAATTAAAATTTAATTGATTTAAAATGTAATTTAAAATTGTCTCCAAATATGGCTTCATGATGAGTTTTAGAGATTTCCAGCCCTGGAACTAACCCTAAAACTCATCAAGCAATAATGTGTAGCTCAGACAGATTGGAGGGGTGGGGGTGAGTTCGTGAAGGATGCTGTGGGGCTGTCGGGGTTCATGTGCTGGATTGGTAAACTGTGGTGGCGGCTTTTAACCAAGCAGCTCAGAGAGCGTTTGCTTTGATGGTATCCCACTCCTCAGCCTCCCTGGGAAGCTCCATGTTGGTGGGAACCTTGGATTTGTGGGAAAATAAGTTGTTTTCATCCTGGTGGTGGTGCTGGATCAGCTCTAGACCCTCTGAAAGATATTTGAGGGGTCGTGGCCTATTGTTACGACCAATTGGGTTCTGGGGGTGTTTGGACTCAGACATTTAAATGGCAACGATTTGAAACGATCATCAGCCAGTTTCTGGTTTGCTGGTCTCAGGATCGCTGATGATGTGGTCCTTCTGGCTTCATCGGTCTGTAGCTTCCAGCTGTAATTGCAGTTACCAGCTCCACGTCTGAGCTCATAGTTCTTAGCCAGAAAAGGGTCGAGGGTACACTCCAAAATCCTGCCCCAGGAGGAGTTTGAGTATCTCAGGAACTTGTTTGGCGCTGGTGGGAAGAAAAAGGCAGAAGCAGCAGAAATGTGCCTCCTCTCTAGGGTCTGTTATTTAAGAGAAGGTCTGAGCAGGAAGCCTCCTGGATGCTTCCTAGGTGAGGTCTATCGGGCATTTCTGATTGGAAGGAGAAAAAGGAAATGCTGGAGGTTATGTTTCTGGACTGGCTCGGGAATACCGCAGCGTCTCCCCCAGAAGAGCTGCAGGTGGTGAATGGGGAAGAGAGACTGAGCATCTCTGCTTAGACTGCGACCCTGTGACCCAGACCTGGATGGATGCGTTGCTTGATTGATCCTTGGAAATGTTTCAAGCCGAGGTATCCTGATGGCAAAAGAGCCGTCAGCTTCAGATGAAGGATCTACCAGCGCCACACCGAGCTAACATCTGTAGATCCAGATGAGCTTCATTAGTCAGTTGTAAGGTGTAACAGGGTAAAATGTGGAGGATCGGGGTGATGAATGCCAGCAGGTAAAGATATGACCATGAATATGTAAATGAGGTGCGTCTGCTCTCAGGAAACGTTGAGACTTTTGCAAAGTGAGTGAGATGTTTATGTTCAGTGGAGAGAAAGCTGACATCACCTGTACCTACAGCCGGCTCACATCTGCACGCTGTTAATCTGATTTATCAGAGGGAAGGTGAAGAAACGGCGGTGAGATCCATCATGTGCTACAATCTCAGCTTATTGATCCTGGCAAACTAGTGAAGTCATAACTAATCTGCTGGTTTATCCGTCTCTGTGCTGCTTTTCCCACCTGCTTACGTTCCCTCACATAAATATGGCGTCTGCTTTCTGCACGCCTCCACCGCTCAGTTATCGAAGGCGCTCTCGTAGCTCTGTGCAGATCAGATACACGAGGATTTGAATTCAGCACAAACTCCAGACGACTGTGGACAGAAACGAGAATCCTTTGAGGACAAATCAAAACAGCCATTTTTAAGTCGTTTCAAAGAGACCTGCAGCGTGCGCTCCTCGGACCTGGAAGCTGCGCTCGTCTTTCATGCGCAGATGAGACGGCGAGCTAAAACGCACAGTAACGTGTTTTTCAAACGTCGCTGAATCCCGCCTCCCGATGCGAGAAACTGTTTGTGTTCATCGTTTCATCAGCGTTTCCTCGTCTTTGAGCTGCAGCGTGAAAGTCCACAACTTTTTAAGTCCAATGTGCTTCTGTTGTTTCTCATTGAAGCGCACAGATCAGAGCAGACGGCCACGCGCGGCGAGCGCGATGACCTCGTCTGCAGAGCAGCTCCTGCTTTTGTTCTGCTCGTTCTCCAACACCCTCGCTGCTTTTGTGCTCTCACCTCCAACATGCCATCAATTATACAACAAAGACGCAGCTTTATCATTGTTAAGCAGGTGGTGCACGCAGCAGTGAAGCTATCCAGGCTTGGATAACTTGATCTCCACGCAGGTTCTTCTGTTTCAAATCAGGAGAATGACTGATGCTGCAGCGCGGCAAGTTATGGAGTCAGGTTGTAGAGCAGGGTGGGGAAGTCCAGGCCTCGAGGGTCGGTGTCCTTCATCCAGCACAGCTGATTTAAATGGCTAAATTAGCTCCTCATCGTGTCCTGAAGTTCTCCAGAAGCCTGATGATGAACTAATCATGTGATTCAGGAGATCTAAAACCTGCAGGACCTCGAGGCCTGGAGTTCCCCACGCCTGTTGTAGAGTCTTTGCCGTAGACTTTAAAGCACCTCGAGGCGACTCGTTGTGATTTCTTCTGTGTGACTTCTTGGATCTCGGCTTGAAGTGAGCTTGTGTAGTTGGTGCGCTGTAATGTAAATTCTGCACGAGTCGTTGCACCGACATCTGTGCAGACCTCACGCTCGCTGTCATTGCTTAGTAACACTGAGCGTTGAGGTGTTCAGATAACTGTATTTGGTCGTGTCCAGATTCATGGGCTGCTTCCTCCTGAGGACGCATTTGTAGACCGATTACATCACAGCGACGCGCCGAAGGCTGTCCAAATTCGTAGACTCCTCCGAATGCAGCCAAAATGCGTCCTCCTTTTCCCCGAATTTGAAGGATGGGTCGGGTGTGTCCTTCGTGGCCCACCATATCCCAGAATTCATAGCGCGGCCCAGCCAAACTCCAGTTTCCAACAATGGCGGCCGCTACTAAGTTTTAAAATTACTCTTACTAATCTTTCTGGGTGACAAAATAAACTTTTAACATATTTTCAGGCGAGAAAGTAGCTGTGTAAACATCAAATATCTGCTCGGTTTATCAAGATATCGCATATTTGCAAAAGTGCTTCGACGTTTTCGGAGACGTCTGCTACCCACCAGCTCGATAGCTCGCCGGGAGCTCGAGGGTCACTGATGCGGCCGAGAACGGCACAACTCCCGGCACATCATTTTCAGATCACCGCGGAGTTTCGCTGCTCGGGTTAAACGTGATATATAAGTCACTTAGACAACCTAAAATGTTATTGTTGGGCTTTTTTCAGTGTTTTGTTTGTTCGTGAGTAAATCGGTTTGGCTGAGATTAAAGTTATTAGATTAGATAAAATAAAACTTTATTAATCCCCCGGGTGGTTTTTACACAGCTGAATAAACGTCAAACAGAAAACTGATTAATCAGAAGTGTGAGACGGTCGAGAATTTACTCCAGTGTCCTGTTATATTTTAGATAGCAAGGAGCAGACGATGAGTTTATTAAACTCCACCGAGACAGCGGTGACGCTAATCAGAAGGCTCGACCGTCCAATTTCACGGCCGTTTCCTTCTGGCATACCCGACCTTCTGAGGACCCGACCCACGTCGACCGCGAAGGCCGGGTCCTCAGGAGGACGCAGCCCATGAATTTGGACACGACCTTGGTATTATTACACATTAGACATATTAGTCACATAAAGTCTTGGAAAATGTGATACTTAGTCCAAAACCTTTACGTGGACCTTAAACCCAACAGGAAGGAAGAAGAACATGAAATCGAGGTGGAGCATAAAGTATCCTGATGTGAGCTGAGGGAACGTCCTCCCTGGTTTATGTGTTTCCTCTACTTTCCCGAGAAAGCAAAAGAAACACATAAAAGACTCACATCTGAAGTCACTGCTGCGCTTCACGGTTTTAAATAAAGTGATCCAAAATGTTCTCAGTTCTTCCTCCACCCACGCTCCACCTCTCCACCTCTGCACCAAGCACAGTTAATGAAATCAGCTCAGTGACTTTGGTGTAATCTCACGACAGACGGATGCAAACATCCGAGCCTCGGCTTCGTCGTGAAGCAGAATAATGTTGAAGATCTGATTCGGTGAAACTCTACATTTGTGTGTTTGAGATATTTGAGTGACTCGTGTTTGTTCTTCAGCCACAGATACTTCACTCCTCCAATCAGGAAGACCAGGAGCCACTGACAGGTCAAGTCCCGACGCCACCGCGAACTCAAGCTCCGCCTTCCACTAACATCTGCCCCGCACATCCCCAAACCCCTGCTGACAGACTCCGCGACCCCCGAGCTCCCAGTCCCACCCATCCAGCAGCCCACGTCGGAGAGGATGACGGGGAAAAGCAGAGGAAGGTGGAGGAGACGAAGTCGGGGGAAAGGAAGAAAACCCACGGCAGGTACCTGCAGCCGCCGCAGCCCTCCAAGCTCCGCCTCTTCCCAAAGACGAGGGCAGCACGCGACAGCACCTCTGGACTGAATTTCAGAACGCTGGCCTTCACCTCCACCTCCTCCCGCCTCCCCAAACCAAAGAACCACTGAAGCGTCCGACTCCTTCCTAACACGCAGCGACGCGAGCGCCGAACTTCCTGTGAAAGAAAACGAGAGCTGCAGATTATCGACACAGTTAATTTATTTACCCTTATTTTAAGAAGTTGTTGAGAATAAAGGTTTAAGTCTGAGTACGGTTTCTGCAGCGAGTGGGAGGGGCCATCACAGGTATGTGAGGTGTTGGCTCTTCATCACAACCTTTAAGGATCCTTAAATGTCAGGGTTTTGTTTTCTTTCCAACACGCTTCGTTTATCAACACTAAAACTGCACCGAGAGCGTCCGTTAACAGACGGAAACGCCTCCGATCTCGTCCTCTGATCTCGTCCTCTGATCTCGTCCTCTGATCTCGTCCTCTGATCTCGTCCTCTGATCTCGTCCTCCGATCTCGTCCTCTGATCTCGTCCTCTGATCTCGTCCTCTGATCTCGTCCTCTGATCTCGTCCTCCGATCTCGTCCTCCGATCTCGTCCTCTGATCTCGTCCTCTGATCTCGTCCTCTGATCTCGTCCTCCGATCTCGTCCTCTGATTTCGTCCTCCGATCTCGTCCTCTGATTTCGTCCTCTGATCTCGTCCTCCGATCTCGTCCTCCGATCTCGTCCTCTGATCTCGTCCTCTGATCTCGTCCTCTGATCTCGTCCTCCGATCTCGTCCTCTGATTTCGTCCTCCGATCTCGTCCTCTGATTTCGTCCTCTGATCTCGTCCTCCGATCTCGTCCTCCGATCTCGTCCTCTGATTTCGTCCTCTGATCTCGTCCTCCGATCTCGTCCTCCGATCTCGTCCTCCGATCTCGTCCTCTGATCTCGTCCTCCGATCTCGTCCTCTGATCTCGTCCTCTGATCTCGTCCTCTGATCTCGTCCTCTGATCGGTCTTTAAGAGCCGCTCCTCTGTTGGTTTCATATAAAACATCGTCCTCTTCCCTCAGAGGCTCCCTCTCGCTGTGTGTTAGGAACCCATCGTACAGCTCCTGAACTTCCTCCGACTCCTCCATCCTTCCCTGAAGTCTTCCTCAGTGGAGAGGCATGACGTGCATCCACCTTCACCCCCATCACCACCGCAGACTGCATCCTCCTCCAACCTTCATCTTTACAGACTCGCATCTTCTCGAAGGTCAGAAAGTTCCAGGACCTTGATCTCGTCGCCTGTCCGTGTGTTTTCAGTTCGGTGTTCACGTCACTTTGTTTAGTTTAGAAACCTTTTGGTTTTCAGACAAGACTCCGACATGAGGCTGAAATCTTGTCCAAATCGCTGCTGGTTGGTGTGAACTCCTCCTTCCTCCTGCATCAGCTGTGAAAGTCTGGAGGTTTTTTACCATCTGGCAGTGATTTGAAAATCAGTCCAGCAGAAGTCTCAGCATGCTGAAGGCACAGCGAGCTCAACCAAGGACCAGCGTCCGAATTAAATGGTTTGGGGATGTTTGTTTCAGTCTACTGTGACTGTCCCCCAAAAACCCTCCAACTAAAATAAAATCCGAGCTCCAGAAGTTTCACCTCAGAGGCCCGACGAGTGACTCCAGGCTTTGCTGTTTCTGCAGAGGAAGCGTTCAGGCGCTCAGCAGAGACGTCTGCTGAATCTGCTCTGAGCTTTGAGCTCTGCTGTGGAAGCAGAAATCGCAGCGTGCAGGAGGAGGGAGGTTTCCTCCCAGGTCAAAATAATCCCTACTAATCTGATACTGGGACGAGATGTTTTAGCTCCTCCCCCTTTGGTGTGAACTAACGAGCCACACCAAGAGATGAAGGAGCTCCAGTTGGTTTGCTTTTTAGGAAACGGCTGAGATGAGCTCGGCAGGATGGTGTGAAGCTTGCTGAGTCATTTCAGATACTCAGTAAACGAATAAAAGGGTAGAAAGTTCAAATAATTTCAGGATTACAGGTGATCGGAGGAGGAGCTGGAAGCTTCAGTGTTTTTCCTGGAAGGCAAACTGACATGTCAGCCCGTCTGTCAGTCGTCTGAACATTTGGACATTACTGCGTCTCACTCGTGCCGTCAGGATCCTGCTGAACCACGTTCACGTTCATTCTTCTACAGGACAACGAGTCTCCCTCATCCCTGACAAATCAAACATCGTCTCACTTCTGTCAGCGATTAACTGTCAGTGCTGCTCGCTTTGATATTAGTAACCGTATATGCAATAAAATATGCAACAGAGTCGCAGGTTCAAACCCTAAAAGAGGAAACTTTGTTGTATTTAAAATATATGCAAGACCAGCTCAGCTTAGTTTCACGAAGAAGAGGACACTCGCTGTCGCTACAGACGATCCGGGAATCTGCTCAATCCTGCATGTCCGGTGCCAAGAAACGAAGTAGAAACGGTTTTGGGGCGATTACTGAAAGCGCGAGGCGGCTCGGTGTGAAGAACGACGGCAGACTGAGGAAACCGGCTCCAGCTCGCATCCACCCCGACAGCAGAGTCTGACTGTGCTGCGTCAGGTTTGCTCACATTTGGCTGATAAATGCTTTAAATCCTCGTTCAGCTCTGAGCCGCAGCGACTTCAACACGAGCAGGTTTACTCAGACGTCTGCTCTTAACTTTCTGCTGCGTCACTGCTCAGGTGGAGTCGCTCGTCTCCTTTAGATCTCGTCGTTCGCTCCCAGTGGGGAAATCGGCGCCGCCTTAATTCACGCGAGCGACACGAAGCCCAGCAGGGCGCATTCACCGCCGAGCTTCAGCTGCTGCTGCTCTTAAATTCATCATCAAAGTCCTGAAACACACAGAGTCTGCAGGAACGCTGTGATTGATGTTCCTCGGTGAGCCCCTCATCGACGCGGGGAAATTAAAGCAGAAAGCAAACAGGGAACGTCCGTTTGAAATGAAAGAGGGAAATAAATTAGTGCACTCTGTTTATTTCATCTGGTTCAAACAAGGTTTGACATTTTCTTTTCCACCGTTTCACCAAAAACGACCAGAAATAAATCAGCCACCTCAAGGCTCCAGCTCGGCCTTCGTGTCTGCGCCTGTTTGTCTGAACCCTCCAGAAGCTGAAATAATGGAAGCAGCCAATCACAGCTGTTTGTTTGATACAGAAACACCTGATATACCTCCGGTAATCAGGGCAGCTGAAAACAATCATGTCCAATCAGCGCAAAGCATGAAAGAAAACCTTCAATGTAAAACAGGAAGTAAACTAAAGACACAGAGCAACCAAAACCTCTAAAATCTGAAACAAAACCCAAAACCCGGAGCAGGACAGTTACGGAAACTCGAGGCAAAAACCGGGAGCTTAAAATGCAGTTAGCGTCTTCATCTGCTGCTCGTCTTCACACCGTCGTCTCAGGTTTAATTTTAAAGTTTGCTCCTCATTGTTATTCAAACATCCAATCAGGTTTTATCAGCTGCCGAAGTTTAAAAGTGACTAAAACCACCCGGGGAGAGAAAAACCTTCTGCAGAGTGTGAACCATGACGTCGTGGTCGTGTACATTACACAGAGCGTTAGTGTGTTTTTAAATCATTATTAAACTCGATCACATCCGCTTCATCACTTATTTGACTGCTTTTAATAAAACTCTGCATTTTCTTCTGTGCTTTCAAAATAAAAGTCTTCTGTGTAGGGAGACTGTACACTAAACATTTTTTAGTCCTTAAAAATAACTTGAATACATTTATTTACATGTAAATTTTCCATGTAATTTAGTTGCATAAGTAAAATGTTAACTTGACTGCTATACGTTCAGTTTACACCGAGTACATTTTCCTTAATAATTACTTATTTAAATCAATTAAACTTTGACTTTTACATATTTCAGCTGCACTTAAAATTGTTGCTTATGCTTATTAAGACTGAAGAATCATTGAGTGTAACTTTAAGTTCTCAGACTGGTTTTATTGTGACACACCTGCGCAGGAAGTACTGAGATTCACTAACAGCTCAACAACAATTATAAGAAACAATTTCACAATAAAAGCCAATAATCCTGAATGCTTTTACTGTGAAATGAGGGGATACAACAGTTTCTTTAAAGCTAGCTTAACAGTGACAAAAACACACAAGGTAGAAAACACTGATGATCAGCAGAGAAACACATTTAAAGTGTTTTTATCAGGATGAACGTTACGCTCGATCCGTGATGCTCTGCTGTTGTTTAAAATAAATTATTGAAGGCTTTATGAGTAAAGTGCTGGGAATGTTTTCATGTTCACTTTGAGATGACTTAATATTTCATAATCGTCTGTATTTAAACTGTATTTAAACGATTCAGTGGAATAATGTACTCACGCTGTGTCTGTCTTCTACTTCCTCTCTGCTTTTATTTTGAAAACTTGAACTTTTGTTTGTTTCCTGGTTTTGGTGCAATAACTGACGTATTTATGTGATGAAGCGTGTGCGGACTGTAACGTTGTTGAAGCACCGAGAGGAAAAAGCACTTTAAACAAGCGTCTCACCTGCTGAACCTATTTTTGTCGCATTAACATTGACGCAGCGGTACCAGGTACCAGGTGAAAACGTAGCGCCTGTATTCCTGTCAGCGAGGCTCTTTGCAGCTCATTGGTTGATATTTACGGTCCTCCTCTGTCATTGGCTGACATTTCTCTGATGCTGCTGAAATAAAATTAATCGTCCCCAGCTCTCGCTGTGTCCTCGCTTCTTTCTCCAACTGTGCCAAAGTCGAGCCGCATTAGCGCGGGAAAGGGTGATGTCGTTCAGGGGCGGAGTCTGTGCAGCAGAGCCGTCAGGTAGGATCTCCTCTGCCCCGCCCACATGTGGCACAGATGTGCTGGGACAAAGTAAATTAGACGTTTATCCTTCACAGCATGAAAATATGAAAACTGGCCACGCCCCCACCTGCCACGCCCAATTATTACATCATCTTTAATGATTTTTAAATGTGTTTATATCACAATATTTGTCATTTGAGAGTCAGTATTGGTGTAAGAACAAGTCACATACCTTTTTATGGAGGAGAAATTGGGCCACGCCTCTTTTCAATTCCACAGCAGCTCAGCCAGGAAGTATTAGAGCTGGTTACAGGGCGGGGTCACAGAGAGCTGAGGTTCACGCCCCCTCCTGGCTTTAACATCAGTAAACTGCAGAGGAGCTTCGTGTCATTAGCGTCAGAGATAATGGTGTGTTTAAGGCAGAGGATCCATCAACAGGTAAGTGTGACTCTGGACACGCCCACTCTCAGTTTCTAATGGTGAGTTCTGTCGCCATGGCAACCTGGAGCCTGCATGTACAGTAGGCTTCCTGGCTGATTCTGTCTGTGGGAAACTGGAGCATTTCATCATTAGCTCAAATAATCAGCTGGCGCTCCATCCTTGAACATCCAAATTCAACGTGAGCTCAGGGTGTTTCATGTGGTCCTAATAGCCCCACCCACCTGCCGTTCAAGCTTTGTTTCCCTTTAAAAGGGGAGGGGCTAAAAGTAAAAATCAAGAGCTGGAAATGAGCAGGAGTTCACTTAATTTTTTTTTCTTCAAGAATACACTGTGTACTTTTGTCTCCAAACGTTATTTTATGCACACACACACAGACACACACACACAGACACACACAGACACACACACACACACAGAGACACACACACACAGAGACACACACACAGACACACACACACAGAGACACACACACACAGAGACACACACACACAGAGACACACACACACAGAGACACACACACGAGAGTAAGAAAGAATAAAAACCATCATCGTTGTCAGAAGTCGACTTTAAGTGTTTCTGCTTGACAAACAGCTGCTCTGGGGTTCATTCTTCTTCTGTGGTTATTGAGCTTCAGTGAAGTTAAACACACACACACACACACGATGCTCTGTGTGTGTGTGTGTGTGTGTGTGTGGCTACAGTGATTAATTCCTCCCAGTTTGAAATCTGCAGACTCGACTTTTTCATCCAGCTGCTGAAGATTTGGGGGAAATAAAGCAGCCGAATCCTGATGGACGCTCAGCAGGAAGCTCGGCTCAGCTCGCCACTCTCCCTCGGAGAATACAGCTTCATGAAACTTCATAGGGGCGGAGACAAGGTTCCACCGACCAATCATATTAAACATTAACCTGTGCCCAGTTTCTGACCTCGCATTCAAACTGACATCTGTGTCCACAAACAATATTCATCCTGAGCCTCCTCATCATCACCTCAGCTGTCACTCAGCGCACTGACAGCCGACTCTTCATCCTGACCTCAGCGTGTGTCCTCGTCCTTCGGCCCCTCATCATCCTCATCTGAATTCTGAAAAATGTTCCCATTTGTGACATTAACACGAGTGACAGCTGCCGCACCACGACACGTGTTTGTGCACGCCCACATTAAACCATTCATACCTGACGATAACTCCCAGCTCAGAGCTCCTCCTCCTCGCTCCAGTCGCCGCATTTCAGATCTGTAAAGCAGTGAAGCGGAGGACTGCTCTGCAGCCGTCCTTCAAAATAAATCATGGTAAAGTTACCTGCTGCACATCTAATGGCTTCTTCACTTCAGGGCTCAAAGCAGTAAAAGCATCTCAGACAGAGGAGAGGGGGACTCACCCTGCCGTCGCCCGCACTAATTAACCACCTCGTTAATGAGTCTCAGTATGCTAATAGGGTGGAATTAGCCACGCCCCCACAGATGAAAAGGCAGAGGAAAGAAAAAGTTCAGAGAACAAATGACGTGAGCAGGCGGCCGCGAGGTCAGAGTTCAACTCTTTGCTCTCCACACTATCAAACCTGCTCCTGTTTTGAAGCTTCACTTCCAGGGTTAACTCCGTCATCATCAACAGCAGGCGCAGCGTCCACATCACTGAAGATGCTGCTTCAGTCCCTCTGCTGATCTGCAGCTGCTCTGAAAATCCTCCAGTTGGGGCAGGAGCTCTTCCCTGAGCCCGAGGAGGCGTGAGCTGAGACGTCTGCTTCCAACTCGTCTATGCACCTCCACCGAGTAGGGATGCAACGATGCCAATTTTTTCCAACCGATACGATACCGATACTTGGATCTGAGTACTTGCCGATACAGAGTACAAAAGACGATACTTCTACGACACACACACAAATACAATGAATTGGAAGACAGGTTTTATTATATTCCCTGTCGATAAAAAATAAAATCTTAATAAAAATGACCACAAAAAAATTTCAAGTGAAAAATCAGCACTTCTGTTAAATTATTGCAGAGTCTCCACATTGTAATTTTACAAAATATCACTAAACTATTGGCACTGTCTCGAGCTTTCAGAATAATAAATAAACACTTCTGTTTGAAATAAAATAAATACAAATTAGGTTTGAGAATAAAATAAACTTTTAAATTGTTGCAGAGTGTCCATATTGTAAACAAACAAACAAAATAATTATCATTAAATAAATAATAGATAAAATAATTGGCCCCCTAGTGGCCAATCTAAAAAACTACAACAGAAATGACAAGCCACCCTCTGATTAATGAAATAAGTTGGTATCGGTTCATGGTATCGGTTAACTTTTACGAGTATGAGTACACACACATTTTACAGTATCGGCCCCGATACCCGATACCAGCATCGGTATCGGTGCATCCCTACCACCGAGTGTCATTTTGTTGATCCGGCGCTGCTGGAAAAGAGCGACGTGATGATTCCTGCTTTAAAACTGGCCCTGAGATCTTTCCCACAGCCGCTCGCTGCTTCGTGATATCCGATGTTTTCTGTCTGAGTCGTGTTTTAACTTTTCACTAACTTTCAAGGCCTCGCTCGGCTCAGCTGGCTGGAGGAGAGCTGAGGCGTCCCTGTAGACGGGCGCGGGAAACCCCAGAAATGACTCAGCAGCAGTTGTTTGTAATAAGCAGCAATCAGCGCTGAGCAGGTTTCATTAAACTCCCAGTTATTCATTAATAAGTGATCCTGACTGTGGAGCGCTATCTGCAGCTTTGCTCACCTCATGATGTGCAATAACAGTTAAAGTGGATTCATTAAAAACACATTTATTCACCTCGACTCTGCAGGACGGCCACACACACACGCACACACACACACTGTGGCGGCGATGCTGATGTCAGCGCTGGCTTCGGACCGTCGTAATGAGCTCAGATAAGTTTAAGAGAACGATTTGTGGGAGAAATCGGCTGACGACGCTCAGGATTTAGAAACGCAGCATTTGCTGTTTCAGGAGACGAGCTGATGGGAGGACATTCATCTTTTTATCTCGCAGGAGCGATGGCAAGAACAGCATTTCCCAGAAGTCCTTGCTCCATCTGTCTCCTGCAGCAGGAGTTAAGCAGGAAAAATATTCATGAACGGAGAGAAAGCAGCTCGTGGTTTTGTCTGTTACCCTCGAGGCCGTCTGCTGGCGTGCTGCGTGTGCGACTGACGCCTTTAGCTTCGTTGTTCACGGTTAAAAGGAAGTCGAAATCTTCCCTGCTCAGCTTCACAGGTCACTGCAGGGCGAACAAAAAAAATCAAACCTGAATTGAAATTAAAATTAAGTAAAGTGTTGTTGTGTGTCAGAACAATGAGGCGACTGCTGAGTGTTACAGGTGTTACAGCAGTGACACATCTGCTGCTGTCAGGCCTGCAGGTATCAGGCTGTTGTTCTCCTTCATCTCATAGTGACAGAAATTATTTTTTGTGGCACAAATAATTTGTGTGGCATCAGATTTGATGCAGAACAGCTGATTGTTCTGTAAATAGTTTGAAATGTTTATTTAAAAAACGCCTTGGCTGCATTTTTAGGTAAACAGCTGCAAAAAACTTTGTTGTTTGCAAAACTCAGTTACTTTTTTGAAGAAGTAACTATATAGTTAATTGCCCAACATTGGTCTTTATTTACTGTATTTTGCAGACAGAGTTACAGACTCTCTCCCAGACCACAGACTCATCATACAGTCAGAGCTTTATAAAAATAAAAAAAGAAAATAAAGTTGTGTTTTTAAAATTGGAGTTTAAGTTATTTTTACTTCCACAGTGCACACGTCTGCTGTTGCTCACAGTGGTCAAAGGGACGCTCAGGGAGTTTGTGTGTTCGCTCAGACACATGAAACATTAGAGGGAACTTTGGGTGGGACTCCATCTCTCTGCAGACGTTCCTCTGAGTTTCCAGCAGCTGCTTCGTTATAAGGTAACAAAAGTACTTTGGACGCCGGTGTGGCCCCGCCCTGTTTTTGATGCTCAACTGAAGCTGTTAGCCAGCTGTGGCTCTACATACAGAGGTGCAGGAAGTCAAACCGGCCTCTCTGCGTCTCCATGGTGCTGACAAACCCTCCACACCATCATTTCTCCGCTCGGGCACAAAGTGTCTCCTGCTGACATCTACAAGGTCAGCACACTGTGCAGTCAGTCAGCGACTGCATGCAAATGCACAGACAGCATCTCATTAAAATACATTTACAGACAGCAGGATTTCCTTCTGCTGTTTGCTCCTTAAAGTCGACTCCACTGAGTTGTGACCTGCAGCAGCGTGAAACAGCCGTGATCGGGAGCTGTGCCGCATTGCCAGACCGTACAGGAAGACCAACGCTCCGGAGACGAGGAGATGAAAGCTGATCGATAAAGACCGAAGCACGGTGAAATCTGAGGGCCCGGTTTGAGCCGCTGCAGCGTGAAGTGGAAATAATGCAGAAGGTTGCGAGCAGCTGATCTGACCTTAATGACTCAGAGTCACAGGAAGATGATGAGTCAGGTTTACCAGAAACTGGACGTGAGCAGATTTAAAGCCTTCGGCTCTGAAGTGACCAGCGTGACCTCGACTTTGAGCCGTCAGGTGGTCACTGTGTGGGAGATCGATCAAATTTGGACCAATCCTGTCACTGTTTGGACAAAAGACTTTAATAAACGTGTCTCACGATACACGTGGGACAGTCTGCGTCCAGCGTGTAGAGAGACGACCATCGAGCTGGAGACGGTCGGGTGTAGAGCTCGGATCCTTGGAGGACCAAGAAAGAAAGAAAGAAGTGATTCAGAGGTCAAATGCACGTAAAGGAGAGAGAGAGCCTTTAATCGTCTTCAAAATTATTCACTTTATTTATTTGCCTTTGTGATGATTTCTCGATGTGTTCAGTGAAATGAAAAATGTTTTGAAAAGTGGAGTAAATACTGAAGGAAATGAAAACATATAAATATTTTATATCTAATTATAATTCATTATTATATATTTATATAATATAATTTCATGTAATATTATAAATAATCATTATTTACATTGAAACCTTTGGTGTCATATTAATCAAATGTATCAATTTCTTCATTTTTCATTTTGCCTCAGCTCTCTCTGTGTGTGTGTGTGTGTGTGTGTGTGTGTGTGTGTGTGTGTGTGTGTGTGTGTGTGTGTGTGTGCTTTCCACTGGGAGTATGTAAGTGTGTGTGATGGGCTTTTAACTGTAACTGACACAAAAGGGACTAAAAGTGTGTTACAGATTTGGGAATTGGGATGACAACTGCACCTGTACTCTTATTGTAAGGGGACCGAAGGTGTGTGTGTGTGTGTGTGTGTGTGTGTGTGTGTGTGTGTGTGTGTGTGTGTGTGTGTGTGTGTGTGTGTGTGTGTGTGTGTGTGTGTGTGTGTGTGTGTGTGTGAGAACCACACAGGAGGATGGCGCGATGTTGAAAGTGAAAAAGGAAAAAGTGATGATGAGGATGTGAAAAACATCCTGAAAATGAGTCTCTGTGGTTTTAAGTTTTTATCAGAGACTTGAATCAAATCTGGAATCATGGAAGTGAAGTGAGTCACCTCCATGTGGCTCAGTCACCCTGCAGTAAACACAGGACAGCATCCTCCTTGTGAGGAGTCTGACTGCAACTAACTGTGGAGGCCAGCTGATGGTCCAGAGATGAAGGTGTTGGAGCCTCTGGGAGACCAGTGTCCATCGTGTCGGAGGAAACCTGTCTGACTCAGACTGACTGAGTCGCTCTCAGACAGGTTAGCAAAGATCTGCAAATAACTGCCGTCTGAAAACACATCGGCGACACGTTGGAGTCAGTCTGCTGATGAGCAAAGAGGACGTCTGTCTTTGGACTCGACAGATTTAAATATGGTCAATTCTAGTTCCAGAAACCCAAGATGGTGATGGCCATGAAGCGAGCATGTGACAGAGGCTTGCTGGTGCTTTGCTCATTAATAACTGTGAAAGCATCCATCCAGGAGCCAAACATCTGCAAACAGGTCTTCAGCACAGCTGCTGCTGATGTTTGTAGAAGTAACAACGCGGCGTGGACGACACTGCAGGATTTTCTTCTTCAGCGTCACACACGCTAAGGCGACGGGAAGGTCTGGACCTCCCTGGTATCCACCCGTGGGCAGGGCCTACTGCCTCCATCACCTGAAGCTGATTCAGGTTGGAGATTTAAGCTGCTCGCTGACGCTGCTTCCTCGCCAGTTCGTCCACCACCCTCTGTTGGTAACCAGGCCTCACGCGTCATGTCGATGAAGCTCGAGTGCTCTACTAACCTTGCATCTCGTGTTCTAGTTACTCCTGGAAACTCCATCACACTGAACCTCTCGTCTTGGAGATCTGGTTAACCCGCCTGCTTTCAGATCATCTCCTCGCCTCACCTGCACTCCTGCCCTTACACCACCTCGGGCCCTTCACCGCTCAGGACAGCTGCCACACACCACCTAACCCACCTGGACCGCACCACCTCTCCTTCAACGCGTCCATCTCCCACCTGCACAGTAAGACGAAGATTTTCACAGCTTCACTCTCTCCAGAACTCCTCATTGGCTACCGCTCTAACACTGCTCTCCTCTCCTCCAGTACGTTGCTTTCTTGGACCTGTCCCCTGTTTATCCTTCTCCCCTGGCCCTCACGCCCCACGTGTCAAGCCTTAAGTCAAGGACTATCATAAACGTATGAATCATAAAATCATAAAAGGGTGAAATGCAGGCAGCCTCTGATAACCAGTGACTGAGGCCCCGTGGATGAGATCGTGCTGGTTCTGCATGTCCTAACGGGTCTCTTTGAGTCCAGTTCAGACTGGTTTATGAACTTTACCCAGCGACTGCCCTGCAGGTGAAGTAGAGACAAACAGGAAGTGAACAGGTGCAGTTTTCATGAACAAACATGGCGGCTGGAGGAAGCTTCAAATGACCTGTCGGAGTAAAACCTCGAACCTGTAATTAGACTACACAGGTGTTCCTAATAAAGTGGTCAGTGTGTGAACAATATGTCAGCATTAAAGATTTACAGAAGATCGAATTCAAGTTTCAAACCCCACATACTGCTGTTAAGGGAGGTGAATTTGTTATATATAAGCAACATTTTTACAGTTTTTTAAATTTAATTTATGATTTCATCCTAATAAAACAAATGGCTTCCTTGATATTAAACATCTGGCTCCAGGTGTTCATAGATTACCACCATGGTGACCTGGAGTGAACATTCATGAGTATCTTAAGGACTGCGACACGACAGCGGGCACGTTCAGTCCACCTTAAACACTTTCATCCATTAATAAACATCAACTGGGAGCAGAAGAAGCAGATGTTCTTCCAGCTGTGAGACGTTCAGCTGTGGGTTTAACACAACGATCCAAACACATCAGCAGGTCACATGTTCATAATTAACATGTACATGATCTGGGTTTTCCTCTCAGTCCTGTTGATGCTCTCATGAATAGACGGATGGCGGGAATGTCGCTGGGAATTATGGGATGGAATTATTTCCTGTCTTTTCCTGAAGGATGGTCCAGCGTGTCGTTGAGCGTCAGGGTCAGTCAGGATGCACGTTGGCGTGTTTGTGTTTGAATACATGCTTGAAGAATAAACGTTTACTACCTGAACACCGAGCGCCTCGCTCAGGTTTTATGACGCTCGCATCACATGACAACACTGCCTCTCGTCCCTGAGCCCGAGCTGAACCAATCAGCTTCTCCCTGTGTGTAAACACATTCCTGGTATATTAAATAGTGAAGCTTTTGCATGTTTGCTGCACGATGTTTCTATGGCGCCGTGCTGGTTATTGAACAGAACTGAATCTACCATGAAGTATTCCCAGTACTACATTTCTCCCCCATTTATGGGATTCAGGATCCTGTAACATCCCAGGAGGAACAGGAAATCTCTCGGGACCCCAAAACCAACAGGAAGTCCAGTGTTTGGAGTTCAGTGTGATTTTTGGCTCAGTTCTCGGCACTTTCTGGCTTTATGCTTAAAAACCCTCCTAGAGAACCAATCAGACTTCCTGTTTGTTCAGTCTGAGGCCGTCTGTGACGGGGTGCCTCATTCCCGTGCTTTAAATCTTAAACTTAGCCGAAGGCCAAACGATAACCGAAGCCGCCTCTCGCTCGCACAGATGTAATTCAGGAGGTGTGCAGAGCTTCCGGCGTCTTTGCCGAGCGCGAGGGGGAAACATCGATTCACAAACTTAATTACACATCTGCAGAACTGGAATAAAACTGAAAACAGCTTTTTGTCTGAGAAATAACCAGCAATCATCCTCTCGGCAGACGTGTGGAAAACATCAACACTCGAGTTTCCTCTCATTTGCTTTCATCAGCAGGTGAAATCGGCTCCCTCGTCACAGCGAGAGCCTTTAACTGCGCCTCGCTGCGCCATGTTTAATGCTTTTTTGTCCACATATCAAATCTGCTTCAGCATCAAGCTCGTTATTGGATTAATCATTACGAGTCTGCTACTCTCTTTTCCTTATGTGCCAATAAATTTCTCGTTGTTGTGTCCTGCTGGAGAAAACAAGAAATCTGAAGACATTAGTTTGAGGTTTCATTCATTAAAACAGACGTTTTAATTTCTGTTGCAGTTTGATTAATGACATTTCCATTATTGATGGAATTACAAAGCAAGTAAACAAAAAGCTCCAGAAGGAATCGATGCGTCTGCACAAGAACATGTTGGGTTTACTACATTCAGTCGTGAACGTTGTTGCTCACACGTTTTGCTTTGGCAGCAACTTAACCTCTTAAGCCCCAACGCCCCCTGATACGGGGGCAAAAAGCAGGAGATCAGGTAGGCTTGGGGCTTAAGAGGTTAAACAACTTTTAATCAAATCAAAGTGTAATCAGCACAACATTCATATTCAATAACCCCGTGAAGTTTGTGCTGATAACATGTGACTGAAACATGTTTAGATAAAGTCATTTGAGCTTTTTGAATATTTTAATCCTTCATATTCTGTCACTTTTTTCCAACACTGTTCAGTCACGTTTACTCTAATTCTACTTGGTCACTTAAAAACTACAAAAACTACATTATCTTCATATTACATAATGTTCAACAAAGTCTAGAGTCTGGTTGACATTAAAGTTTAATGGATTTATGACGACTTCCACTCCTTCAATCCTCCTCACTTCCAACATAAATGAAGACAGAAACTAAACAGCAGTGACGTTTGTAGGGTTACTGAAGTTGGGCTAGCTGCTATATAATGATGTGCTACGTGATCGCTAGCGACACAGCTATGTTAGCGTAAACACGGCTATGTTAGCGTAAACACAGCTATGTTAGCGTAAACACAGCTATGTTAGCGTAAACACAGCTAACATAGCTGTGTTTACGAATCAAATCAAATCAAATATAAACACAGTGAAGCTGGAGGATGAACGCTAACTTTTTTCCACTCGATAAAAGTTAACGTGAGGGTTCCTGATGGTTAGAGACAAATGCAATCGCATGGCAGGATGCTGTAAACGGACCAAACTTCAGTCAGGAGAACAACTGAGATAATCCATCCACAATACGAGGTTAGTCATTAATATACTGCTGCATGGGCTGGGCTGTAGTTACATCGTAAGGTTTTAAAAACTGAGCTTTAAAATGAACAGTGGTGATAAAAACAGGTCGACAGTGATCACTGACTGTTTTTAGGGGCTCGTTGAGATTAAATAGAACCAGATACAGAGAATTAAACATGTTAAAAACACAAAAGCCTTATTAAACTCAGAGCAGTTTGGACCCAGATGCAGGGTTCATACGTCATCACTTAAAGGCTGGATCAGCCCAATAACTGCATGACCGTGGGAGCAAACCAGAGAGAACATGTAAAGTAGCTGGATTGTGGATTTGAACCTCAGATCATCTTGCTGTGAGGCAACAGTGTGAACCACTGCACTGTCAATCCAGATTTAACAAAATAGGAAAGCTATGATTTCAAGTCCTTAACAGGTTAAACCACGATAAATAACACTAGCATACGCGTGTGTGCAGATGTCTGCCTCTGATAACTGCTGTGATTTTCCTGTGGTTTGAAATCTCCTGTGATCTTGTGAGTTTCGTAAGTCCAGGTAACGACTCTAACTAGATCACATCAGGTCATCTCAACAAGACGAATTAAGTTGATGAATTTCCTGCAGATTAAATTACGTTCACCATGGAAACATGAAATTATGTGGTTCAAATTACAAGTCAGACTTTTTAAAACAACCACCTTGTCCTTGTTTTGAGTGTGCACTTTTTGAGGTTTCCTCCCAGGAATGATGCGATGCCCCTGCTTGTTACTGCTCCTCTTCATCACAGACATTAAACCGCTGCAGTTTTCTGACGGATACATCTCATGATACTGATGCTGCAGTGATGAACACAGAGCAGATGTTGGACTGTGACAGCGGCGGTTTTTAAACGGAGCTGAACATTTCACATGGATATTTGTAGTTATGAGATCAAAGTGACCTCCTGTGGGCTGTGCCTGTGACGTGGAAAGTTTTAAAAGCAGATCAAATTTTGCATTGCTTCATTAAATATACTAAAGTTACTGTGAATCAACATGATGACTGTGAGGAGCTCAGGTCTGAACAGATTTGGTTGATTTTATGTGAACCAAAGATTTCAGTTTAACATGTTCACTGTAAAATATTTAAACATTTATTATGAGACAGATTTCGTTTTTCTGATCAGCTGACTGAATAAAAACACCAGAGGATTTCATCATGGACAGTTTTCCAACAGAGACTTTAGTAACAGGAAACTCTCGTTTCCCATTCTTCCTGTTTGTTTGAACGCAGCAGCACACCTGTGCAGGTGTGCCACATTAATCTGAGCTCTGTGGAGACAGGTAAGTTCCTTAACAGCTTCTGATGGTGTCTACGGTCTGTCTCATAAACCTGGTTGTGACCAGCGTGATGAAGAGTGTGCTGATGAAGGTGATGATGTCATAAAGGTAAGAAGCTGCTGTTCTTCATGTTTTAAAAGCTGACGATGGCTCGGAGTCGACTGTTGGTCGGTGTTTGCTCCGTCTGCTTTCTTATTAACTGTGTGGACATTTACACACACACACACACACACACACACACACCCCCCTCCACGTTTGTTGGACCGATGCTGGGAAATCAATAAATGTGGCAAACTGATGAAAATGTTGTGATGAAGAGTTTGATCATCAACCTGAGGACATCACGAAGGTAAGAAGCTGCTTTTTGTTGGGGTGTGTGTGTGTGTGTGTGTGTGTTCTGATGCTGCAGTGATGGCTCATCTGTCTCCACTTCCGTCTCTTTTGACTGACTCTTGTTGCTTGTTTGACTCATGCATCTCTGCCTCCTTTGAAATGAGTTCAGTAACTAATCACCGTGTAAAGCTGATCATTCACATGTCAGGTGAAGCCTCATTTCTTTTTGTGTGGTGAGCTGGGCACACACACAGACCGAGGGTTTCATTGTGTCTGATGAATGAAGTGCAGCCTGGAGTTGTTCTCTAAACGTCTGCACATTTCGTTTGCTGTTGTTCTCAGTTGTTCTGTGTGGTTGGTCATGTAATCCACAGCACATAGATCTGTTAAAGCACCATCGTGGTGGTTCTATGTGGAGCTCCTTTGATTTTCTGCTCCATAAAACAGCTAATGTGCACATGTCAGCTTAAAGCTGAGAGGAAATGCAAATCACAGACTGTAAAACTCTGTGAGAGGAGTCGAATATGAGTCAGTGAAGCTCACGTGTGACTCATGACAGCAAAACTGAGGTGAGTTGTTCATGATATCCTGAACTTTTCTGTCAGTAAGTGCTGCTGTTTTTGTCTCTGTTAGCTGCTGTTAGCCGCTGTTAGGCTCTGTTAGCCACTGTTAGCTGCGGTTAGCGGCTGTTAGCCGCTGTTAGGCTCTGTAAGCCACTGTTAGCTGCTGTTATGCGCTGTTAGGCTCTGTTAGCCACTGTTAGCTGCGGTTAGCGGCTGTTAGCCACTGTTAGGCTCTGTTAGCCACTTTTAGCCGCTGTTAGTGGCTGTTAGGCTCTGTTAGCCACTGTTAGCTGTGGTTAGTGGCTGTTAGCCGCGGTTAGCAGCTATTAGCCGCTGTTAGCAGCTGTTAGCAGCTATTAGCCGCTGTTAGGCTCCCTAAGCCGGTCTTAGTGAAACACAACAAATTTGATCACCATTGTTGTACTCAGTCTTGAATAAACTCTCATATGATGTGAGAATGTGATCAAAATGTTTATCAGAGAAAAAGTGTGATTAATTCTTTTAGGGCACTTGAGCCCAACATTAGCTTATAGCTTAGCTTATAATGAGCTGTTGTGTAGCTGGCTCTTTGAAGCTCTCAGAGACAGCTGTCATCTAACCTGCTGAAAATAAGTAATTGTGACAATATTAGGAATAAAATCACATTAATCAGTGTATAATAATAATAATAATAATAATAAGTACAACATTCTGTTTTTCAATTAAATAACCTCAAAATATTACTTACTGTCCTTTTTAAATATCAACTGTGAAAACAAAAGTGAAATAAAAATAAATCTTTCATTCGAATACAAATACAGTCACAGATTTTCTATAAAAACGTGTGATCTCAGACACTTTATTAAAACTGAGTCATGAAAATAAAATGAAAGAGAAAGAAATGAGCTTGTTTGGAGGACTGAGCCAGGCACTGCTGTAGATTTTACCCCTCTGACTGAATCGATATGAGCTCGGGTGGATGCTTGTGTTGTTGTTGAGACGTTTTAATGAGTTGCCTCAAAGTGAAAGGCAGCCTCTTCTTTCTGTTTATTTCTCTGATGTAACTGAAAAGTGAAGCTAACATGTGCTGAGCTGTTTGTCACTGGTGGGCGAGTGCTGCGGCAGAGCGCGGCTGCACAGGTGCAACGCTGGTGCTGCCGTGCTGTGAAGCCGGTCCAGGTCGTGACCCTGCTTCCAAACACTGTTAGCATGTGTTTAAAGTGTGCTGCTCTGCTGTTGGTGGAGTTGGGCTTCACTGCCAGAGGATGTTTTTATTGGACTGGATTCATGTTCTAAGATACAGATGGAAGTTTGATTTCCAGTTTCCTTCCAGCAGGAGCCAGAATCAGCCGGAGCTGCTGTGTGACGCGGCCCACGGGTTTATCCAAATGTGACGAGGCGGGTCTATGAGAAGGAAATCCTCCTAAACGAGCCAAGACAGTCGTGCATATAAAAACTAAGTTTCTCAAATATAATTAGCATAAAAACAATAATAAAACTGACCGGGGCCAGCGTCCACTGAAGAAAAAGGAGGACACTGGTCTTTATTTACGCGGAGTGCCTTCATTAATTGATAGGGTCGGAGCTTACCCCGCATGGGCGGAGCTCCACCCACCGCTGTTCTGTGTTCGACACAAGATAAGATGTCCTTCCGTCCCCGCTTTGCTCTCCACCGAGGGTGTGCTTTCCTCGCCTTGTGTGTAACCACGCCGCCGTCATCTCGTCCGCGGTCCAGCCCTCCGTCTGCCAGGAGGGGGCGCAATAAAACTACGAAAAGACTTAACATGATAAAAGATTAACTTGATGAAACACAGTAGCTCATGCAGAATGATTAAAAACACAAACTCCGTGTGTTTGCACTGCAGCTGTTTTGCTTTTCTTTCACTTTAAAATTGGTGGAAATTTTGAATTTGTTTTTATCTCTTGTTGTGTGATGCACTGCTGAGGCCGCATGTTTTCCCGTGACCACGCCGTCTGTGATTTACATTGCATTTACATTTAGATGACTGCTGCTGACGTGACGCACGCTGAGCAGCTGGTAAACGACTTTGTTTCCCGTCTCTGGTTTCCAGTTAAAGCCTCCTTCCCTTCTGTGTCGGAGCTGCTCAGGTTCACTCTGGATAATGAGGAGCTCTCCCTCTGCCGTCTGTCGGGGTCTTGCTGTTAATGTGAGTTTCTGCTGAGATCTTTCAGAGATTCTGCTTCTGTTCGCGTTACAGTGACGCAGGTTAGAGACTACTGGCAGACTCACATCTACACGTTGTAGCTGTGTTCTGTCACCAGGGGGCAGTGTCAGAAATAAGCAGAGGGAAGTTCATTGGGCTGCTCTTCTTCATGTTTGCTAATATCATAACATCGTAACCAGTGTTGCCAACTTAGCGACTTTGTCGCTATATTTAGCGAGTTTTCAGACCCCCTAAAAAAAGACGTGAAAGCGCATATGGCTTTTACTCTCAACAAGCAGCGGGTGCTGTAACGCAGTCAGTTCTTCTTTTACTCTTATGCTGTTTTGTGGATCAGGTTTAAAACTACTTATAAACACACACACACAAAGTAACTCCACCAGAGCGCCTATTTCGGGTCACTTTTGCCGGTCCAAGCCCGGGTAAAGGAGCAGGGTTGGAATTGTGACATTAAAAAAACAATAATTGCTAAAAGAAATTTAATTTGTAGTTCTAAATAAATTCTAAATGCATTTAGGACGTTTTTTACTCACTTTATGTCTCGTCCACGATGTTATTTCTCTCTCCAACAACGTAGGTTACAATTACATTAGCATGACCAATTATGCAAATTAGGTGATGACGTCATTTGGCGACTTCTAGCGACTTTTAGGACAGCCAATAACGATTTTCCTTACTGAGGAGTTGGCAACACTGATCGTAACCCCCCTGGAGCTCACACACGAGCGAGGTGTCGGCCGGTTGTTGTCTCTCCGTTGTTTCCTGCCGTGTTTCCACCGTCTGCCACAGCAGCCCGTCGTCGCTCTGTTAGCGTTGACCCCGAACAGTCTCTGTGCCCAAAACCACGCCCACATTGACATCACTGCACAGTCTTGTAGCTGACAGTTGAATGCTAGCTAACATTTTAGACTGGGGTTCTGTACTTAAAGCGTGAATGGTCTCCTTCACTCCCATTGGTTGTTGCTTGAGCCACTCGCCAACGTGTCGCCAGTTTCCTCCTCTGCAGACGATAACAACGCTCCTGATGAACAACACGTCCACAGACACCATTCAGCCTCAGTTTGTTTAAGAGGTGCGTGCGTGCGTGCGTGCGTGCGTGCGTGCGTGCGTGTGTGCGTGTGTGTGAGAGATTTTGAAAACACTGTTTGTTTCCAATCAGGACGTTACTTATTATAAATTCCAACACGTCAAGCATGTTTAGGTCCCGATGATATAAAAGTGGAGGTGAGTCATCTTTAAAGTTTGTGTGTGTGTGCGTGTGTGTGTGTGTGTGTGTGCGTGTGTGTGTGTGTGTGTGTGTGGTGCAGCTGCAGCCAATCATGAAGCCAATCTCTGGCACCTGTCTTTCCATCAGTGCAGCCATAAAAGTCGAGGTGGCGGTAAAGCGGAGTGACTGATTTAAGAGCTTTATTGCCACCATCTTTGTTTTGGGCGCTTTGCTGTGGATCACACACAGGCTCAGACCACACGAGCGTCATTATCAGGCCGTGTGACATCCGTCCTGATTTTCATTGTCTGATCCACAGGACAGCTGGCAGACGGTCGCAGTTTTACGATGGAGTCCTGACCTGCAGGTGCACGTTTTAAAAAAACAAATTAGTTTTCTAACAGGATGAAGAGCAAGGAAGCAGGAAGCCCTGACCTCACTCTCGCTTCCTGCACCTCATCTGGGAAACATTGATTCATATTTTTAAAAATGAAGAAAGGCAGGCTGGGAGGTAAAGCTCTGAGGGTGATACGTGGTCATAAAGGAATCCTCATCATGCGGGATGTGAAGTATGACTTCATGTTCAATCAGGATGATCTGGAATCAAATCTGCCTGATATTCGTTAAATCACTTCCTGTGCTGTCAAACTCAACAATGACATCACTACTCCAGTCCAATCATCTTCTGGCCTGGAGCCTCCACCAGTGTTTAGACTCTGGGGTCCCACATCCTGACAGCAGTGGGATTCCTGACATCCACGATGTATCATCAGATAAATAATTCATTTCTGTTCATATAAATAATCATGAAGTGCAGCTCTAGCTTCTTAGACGGCGCTCTGCTCTGCAGCCTGAGCTCAGCATGTTCTTTCTTTCCCCCACAAACAGTCTCCCAGCTTTAAATCTGGTTGCCTGGGCAGTTACACCTGATCAGGTGAGACTCAGGTGACTGAGGTTAAGTTGTTGTTGTTGTGTAACCACACGTTCTCCTGCTGCCTGTGCAGGTGCTGCCGAAAACACCAAACAGCTCAGGTTGTGTTGAGTTTGGTTTAAACTCAGCTGGGAGAGTTTCACCGAATCTTTGCGTGTTTTCTGCGTGATGCAGATCCTGTTTCATGCGTTCATATTTAAACTGTGGCTCACATGCATGAAGCTCACAGGACAACAAAACCTGCTCAATCAGATGAAGTTCATCTGCTGACAAACTTCATTTCCACATCTCTTGTGGGACAGTGACCTTTAACCTTTAATGTTTACGTGACTGCAGGTTGAAGGCTCTAACACATGAACAGCCGCACAGAGAGCACGCTCAGACATAGCAGCGTCTATTTCACAGCTCCGCCTTTCTGCATCTTATTTGCAGCAGTGTTAGTGTTACAGATGTTTTCTGTATACCATCATCATCATCTGCGATTGGAGCAGGTGGCACCCACGTGCCTGCAGGAGAAAACGAGGCTTGAGAGCCAAACTTGATCGCCGTTGTTGTGTCGTGATGATTTTAACTTTTGCTGAGACAGCAGCCGTACCAACGTGACACCATGGAAACCCTCCAGCCGTCTCCCAGTCGGCCTCTTCTGTTGGTTCAGATGTTTGAACGCTGACTTTAGATCATTTCATGAAACTCTTTGTTTCAGCTGAAATGTGATTTGATGAGGTTTTGAAAGCTGCTGCGTTCGACCGACACATGCTTCAGCTGCAGGGTCAGAATGTAAACATGAACAAAGCTCCAATTAGCATCATTAGCACGAGCGTCTTCTTCTGATCGCTGAATTAAAGACTCACACGCTGCGACACGCTATCGCTGAGCTAATCGCCGCCTGCGCCGTCTTCTTACACTAAAGGGATAATCTGCTGCTCTTTATCAGTCGCAGCAAATAATAGGATTTAGGAGCACACACACACACACACACACACACACACACACACACAGCCCTGTGATTTTTCTCATTAAGAGATTAATGTAAAAAGCTCCGCCTCAGGACAAGTGTGCGTGCATGCGTCTGTGTGCATGTGTGTGTGTACATGTACGCCTACTCTCACCTGTAGGAGGCGCCACAGTGGCTCTGCCTCCATCTCGTCCTATCCCAGCGTCCTCCTCTGTCACACCAACCCTCTGCAGGTTTCCGCTCAGCGTCTGAGAGGCGCTCAGTAAAACGTTCAGTTCTGATTGGTCCCCGGGGGCGATCGAACCTGCAAACACGTTGGTTACTCCAACAAGTGTCTGAGCAGATGCTGCTGTGACACAGGAGAACAGAACCTGAGTGGGATCCAGAAGCAGGCAGTCGCAGAAATGAGCAGAGGGATTATTTTTGGATCCCACAGACATGATTCAGTTTGACCTGCTTGTGTTTCACTCAGGCTGAACAGCTGGACTGGAATCAGGTTTTGACATCTGCATCACAGACGCTGACGGGCAGCCTTCACAGACTAATGCTGGGGTAGGAATCAGCTTTAAGATGAGACATTTAGTCCACTGCCACGGGGATGCAGAGGATGTGTCGGCAAAGGTTTGTCCTGTTTTTGTGATGTCGTTAGAAAAGTGAAGCTTTTACATTTTGAGTAATCAGTACATGTGAAACAACCTCCTCATGTCCCTTCATATAGAATAGAATAGAATAGAATAGAATAGAATAGAATAATCCTTTAATTGTTCCAGGAGGGGAAATTTGGTTGTAACAGCAGCCAAAAAGACAAATATACAAACAAACAGGACACAGGACAGAAACATACACAATTTTTCTTACATATTTACATTAAGGACAATGGTTACTATAAACAGAGAGTACTGTACAGTTATTAAATTAAATAAAAATAATTACAGGTAAGAGGCAAACCAGGTTGTAGTGCGAATCGGTTAATTAACTTATTGCAGTTACAGCATTGATGTAAACATCTGTGTTTGTTGGGAGCAGTTCAGATCGTACAGTCTGACAGCTGCAGGGAGGAAGGAGCTGCAGAAACGCTCCTTCATGCATCGAGGATGCAGCAGTCTGTCACTGAAGCAGCTCTGCAGCAACATCTACATGCATGGGCTGGGAGACTCTGTCCATCAGAGATGTTATTTTGTCCAGAGTCCTTCTGTCTCCCACCACGTGCACTGGGTCCAGGGTGCATCCCAGAACAGAGCTGGCCTTCCTGATGAGTTTATCCAACCTCTTCCTCTCAGCTGCCGATAAACTGCTGCTCCAACATACCACACTGTAAAAATGACAGACGCCACCACAGAGTCATAGAAGGTCTTTAAAATCGCTCCCTGGACTCCAAATGACCTCAGCCGCCTCAGCAGGTAGAGTCTGCTCTGACCCTTCCTGTAAAGAGCATCAGTGTTGTGGCTCCAGTTTATTATTCAGGTGAACACCCAGGTACCTATACGAGTCCAATATCTCAATGTCCACTCCCTGGATGTTCACCGGTGTCAGTGTGGTGGGTCTGCGTCTCCGGAAGTCCACCACCAACTCCTTGGTTTTCCTGGCGTTGATCAGCAGGTGGTTCTGCTGACACCAGTCAACAAAGTCCAGAGTCCACGTCTGCACTCTGAGTCGTCCTCACCTGTGATGAGGCCGACTATGGCAGA
The DNA here is from genome assembly GCF_963576455.1 of Neolamprologus multifasciatus. Taxonomy (NCBI): domain Eukaryota; kingdom Metazoa; phylum Chordata; class Actinopteri; order Cichliformes; family Cichlidae; genus Neolamprologus; species Neolamprologus multifasciatus. Next base: position 1,426,844 of record NC_140446.1, read on the forward strand.
GTCGTCAGAGAACTTCTGTAGGTGGCAGCGTGGGGAGTTGATGGAGACGTCTGCAGTGTAGAGGGTGAAGAGGAACGGTACTGCAGACCAGCGTGTCAGAGACACAGCCCTGTGACCTCACATACTGTGGACGTCCTGTGAGGTAGATGTGATGTGATATATTAGTCGATATGGTTTCCTGAACTTTGACCTTGGAGCGCTAACAATGAAGTTAAATAAATACAATTTAAAGCTTTTACTGATTTTTCATGTTTGATGTGACCGATGTTCACCAAAATGAAACCAGCTTCAGTTTGATGATCACAAAATCAGTCGTCCAGTATCTGAAACTATCAGAATGTTTAGTCTTGATTTAAACTCTGGGTAAATGCGTTACTGCATCATCATCTGCTCTGCTCAGGCTCCTGAGGACCAGGTTTAGGCAGGAGGATTCAGCTCGTCTGTATTTTGGGGTCCGGTGTTTCTCGTCTTCCTCCTGACAACAGCTCAGGTTCTCTGACAGGTTCGTGTCAGCGGAGCTGGCGGCACAGAGGGGATGGTCAGAAAACCGTTTGGTAGTTGTGTGGCATGACGGGCAGGAGGTCAGTGCTGCTGGAAAAGGAAATCTCCATTAAGCTTTCTTTACTTTGCATTGAGAGGAACTTCACAGTGGATTTCAAACACTGTGGATTCTGTGTCTCCACTCGTCCTCCAGACTGTCACGGCACACTGTGACACCTGCCCCGGTCCAGTTCAGCTGAGTTTTCCACACTATCCTGGTTGTTCTCCCACTTTTCTTTCCACTCAGTTTCCCGTTGATAAGCCCTTCCATACACCAGCTGACCTTCTTGCAGGATCACTGCAGCTAACTGAGTTAAATCAGCATATTCATTATTACAGCTACAGTTGTGATAATGGATTCCTTTCTTTAGGCGATTACTTTTGATAGCACCAGCTTTTCTTTAGCAGCGAAACTGATTTTATGTCAGAATATTAGTTGGTGGAAAAAGCAAAGGAAATGTGACCGACAGGAAGTGATGACTGCGTCCCGAGTTATCATCCTTTCCTCGTACTTTGAGGCATTTTCAGAAGCTTTTAAGTTTAGTGCAGATGCTCGGAGTTACAACCCTCCTGGGGTCTTTTATTGCAGTTATGAGTACTTTCAGTCTGCACTGCTTCACTAACACAGCCTTCATCATTGTGGTTTTAAAAATGGTCTCCTGGGTGTTGCAGCTCTAATATCAAAAATGAGAAAACTACTCGGGCAGGAGGGAATCTCACTCAGCACCACGGGGATGTGAAGTCGCGGAGAATGAAAGGATGACCTTTCGCACAGGTAAATCTTTCTTTACTTCAGCTTTCACAGTCTGACTCGTCTGCTGCTGAGGTCGTGTCTGAATAACACAAACCCTTCGGCGTGACTCGCATCGCTTCTCTGTAATCAAGAAACCCCGGATGCCACCTGGAACGTGACGCTTGGCCTGCTTACGCTCTGCAGCGCCGTCTCCGTTTGTTTGACCTCACGACCCGCAGAGTAAAATCCTGCAGAGAGCAGCTCATTGTGTTCTGCTTTCCACTGCTTTGTAACCTTTCTCATTCAAAACCTGTAATTCACTCTGAGCAGAGTAACCTTGGAGGAATAACCAATATATAAACAATCCAACATCTCATGTTTGTGAAGGAGGAAGCTGATGCCATCCTTTATTCTTCGTGGCTCTAAAGATGTGATGAATGCTGGAAAAGATCATTTTTCACACGTTCCTACAGTCGAAAACCATTTTAAGTAGAATGGCATCACTTTGAGACCAGTTTGAGGGGTAAAAAGACTCCTCAAGGTCATCCCCAAAAGACCCTAAGGTCAACGTTTCTGATAGTCACCTGGGATTTTCAGATTTTATACCATCGGTGCATCTACTGAGATGCTGAGGGGGTAGCGCTGGTGGCATTTCATCAGTTTTAATCTTTGCATTTTAACTAGTTATTAATCTCTGTCTCTCTTCCACAGCATGTCTTTATCCTGTCTTCCTTCTCTCACCCCAACCAATCACAGCAGATGGCCCCGCCCCTCCCTGAGCCTGGTTCTGCTGGAGGTTTCTTCCTGTTAAAAGGGAGTTTTTCCTTCCCACTGTCACCAAAGTGCTGCTCATAGGGGGTCATATGATTGACGGGTGTTATTGTAGGTCCTTACCTTACATTATAAAGCGCCTTGCAGCAACTGTTGTTGTGATTTATATAAACAAAAGAAGCACTGATCACTGTCAGAAGATGAGTTTGAGGAGACGAACAAGAAGCAAATATTGGGATTATTTTGGACACTGCTGACAAAGGAATTCAAGACGAATGAAAGCCCTTTGTTTGAGGGAGAACTATTCAAACATCGTAAGCAAAAGTTTTGTTGCTTTCCACGTCAAGAACAAAATACACCTCGTCTATGAGTTGGTGTTCTGGTGCAGCCTTTCCTATCACAGAGTGGGATTAATGTCTGCCAAAGGCAAAATGATAAACGTGCATTAAATACTGCACAAACAGGGAAGGCAACATCTGTCTTCGTCGTAAATGTGAACATAAACTTACAAAGGTAGAAGCTGCAGAGAGGCGAGGCGGGGACATAAAGGAAGTGCACTTGAACATACAGACATTTATCAGCCAACTTGTGACTGCTACACGGACAAACAAGACATCTGCCATAAATCTAACAGGCGCTGTGGGTGCAAAGACACATAAAGGACACCTGACGACGGAGACGGGCCATTTCAGGACTCGTAAAGCTGGAGCAAAGTCAGAAAAACCATAAAGAGTCGACGATACGACGCAGGGGAACGAGATGCAAAGAAACATCGTCAGCTCGCACTTTCTGCAACAGCTGATGCTGCCGAGAGAGTCTAAAGATTTCCCAAGAGCTCGTTGTGTTTAGTGATGGTAAATTTGATTCTTTTTACTGAATCGAGTTTAAATGAGTCACTCACCAAAGTGAATCGGGTTTCTTGAGTCATTTGACCAGAGAGTGCAAAAATGTATATTTTCACTCAAACTTAATTTGTTTCTCTTTTCATGTAAATCCTACTGCTAAGATGAATGATTGTAAAAGAAAACAACTATTTTATAGAGCAAAAGAAATTCTAAAGGGAACATTTATTTATTTGTATTTTATTTTATTAGTATTTTCCTTAATTGTGTCAAATATATATTTTCTCATCTAAATGTGCACTGAGCTGTGAGCCAGGGGGCGGTACAGCGCCTTAACATTGGTTGCCAACCAAGAAGAAGAAGAAGCTGTGAGCCAGGAGGGAGGGGGTGAGCAGCTCAAATGTGCTTGTCACTACCCGATTCGTACCGGAAACCCGATCGGTACCCCGCATGTGTGAAAGGTGTCTACTTCCGGTCAAAGCGTTTTACGATAGTTACAGGTCAGAGTATCTGTTAAGATGTTAAGAATAACAAGTATCTCTTAAAATGTTTCCGATAATAAAACATTTAATATAATGTAGACAAAAACGAAAAATAAAAAGATAGTTACGGATCAGGACTCCCCGATCCGTACTGCGCATGTGCAGGGTTTTTCTTCTTCTTCTGTTCGTTTAATAGCAGTTTACTCCCCAGTGTACGAGGATACCGCCACCTGCTGACTGAGCAAATGAACCCTATTGTAAACTGAATTAGTGTCATTACAAACGTGTGTTAAATTTGATTTAGTGATAGTCGAGTGTGTTTATGCTTGTCTGTGTGGAGAGGATTGATTGGAGTAGTTATGATGATGTCCGCTATCACTGTCAGTTGCCAGTAAACACTTAATCTGGCTGCTGAATCTTCACGTGAGATATTACAAAGTCTGTATTATTAACTCTGTCATTAGGCGCCATTCTTCTTATTTTACGGCGCTGTTGTTCAATCGGGGGACGCTCTCTGTTGAGGAGAAAAGCATGAATTTGTTGCAGATACGGATTATCCATTGTTTAAATGTCCCGGTAGTCGAAAAGGAGGCAGAGCTGCTGAGAAATGCTAGGAGCTAACTGGGCGCTAACCGTGTCATTCAAATATATTGAATGTCGCAATGTTGGCAAAGAGAGGAAGTGACGTAAGATTTGCGCATGCGGGGTACCGATCGGGTTTCCGGTACGGATCGGGTAGCGACAGTGCTGTTAGCATGTTAGCTGAGTGCTGCTAGCATGTTAGCTGAGCGCTGCTACTGTGAACCGAGGAGCTATTGTCTTGATGTGAGCTTCTACTCGGGGTTTTTTCTTCCAGTTCAGAGCAGAAATGTTTTTGTTAAGAAACTGGCTGTCGTGTTTTTCCCCACAATTTAAATTATAAGCTAGATATATTGCTGCTAATGGAATTAGTTTGCTAACAGCAACAGGAATGAGTCAGTGAGTCAGTTGTGCTTGTGAATCATGATTCACGAGTCAGTAAAGTGATTCTCGAGTATTGAACGATTCGTTTAGGAATCGAACATCACTAGTTGTGTTTCCTTTAACCCTGCACTGTTCTCACTTCTCATCAGCAGGGATTTATTTCTTAATAACAGAGTTATCGTGTGGACGCTGAGAGCCGAATGCTGCTGTAGACAATAGCATAGACACAGTAGTATATTTACATATACTACTGTGTGTGTGTGTGTGTGTGTGTGTCAGTATAAAACGGGTCCTCTTTGAACCTGACATATAAGAACATTAGTGTTTAAATATTGTTTCTCATCATGCGTCACTGACTCATCTCTTTGTTGCGGCCTTGCAGTCTTTTCCTTTGAGGATCAGTTAACTGAGAGATAAGGCCACGGACGCAACAGCAAGTCTCAGAGCAACTTTAATTTCAGCTTCTCAGTATCAGTGAGTCAGGAGCCTCGTACAGTGAAGAGTAAACGTGTTCCTGCTCTCTAACCGGGTTCAGTGTTAAATGTTTTTGTACTTGGTTGTGAGAAACTAGAGGAGGATTTAAGTGCTGCGGTCCTCTATGGCACAAGGAGCATGTTTGCTTTATCCATTTAGACTCTGCTGTATGAAAAAGTGTTAACAGTCTTAACTTCAAAGCTTTTTTATTGCTGGTGTCTGAATGGGAAACCTTTGAGTGCCTCTCTTCTGCTCTCGGCATCAACAGTGAGCAAGTTGTTGTTATCATTTCTAGCTTGAAATAATTACAGTAAGAAGATTTACACAGCTTCTTTCAATGAACCCAAGGCTGCGTTACACAAAAACATCGAAGGCCTCAGTGAATCAGTGACAGCGTGTTATAGGAGATGTGCGACTAGAATCCAGTGGAGGTGCAGGAGACCGGTTCAAACCTACTGCAGCTTTTCCAGGACTTTGATCCAGGACGTAGGCAACAGGAACAGCCACCCATGTCAAGGTAAAGAACAAACCGCTTTTCTGAGTAATGACTGAAGCCACAACCAAGAGAAACAGAGTCGGATAATCACTAATGTCCCCAAACAGCATGATGAGCCGACACACTGCGACCCGGCTTTTTGAACAGCAGCAAACTGTCTGTGAATGAGGCGCCAGAAAGAAGAAGCAGCTCAGGACAAAAGATTGTGACCTTACCGTTGTTGAGATTGTATAAAAGGTACTGAGTCCATGCCACTCTGTCATAATGTGGAAGATTCAACTTCATCAGTTGAGGACAAGGACGGGAACCTGAAACCACAGCTGCAGAAAATCTTCACGTCCTTCAGCTGGTGATGAATGCAGCCATCTTTCCTGAATCGTGTTTCAAAGGCAGTTTTGTGCCATAAAAATGAAGATCAACAGCATCTTAGGAATTATACGACAAACATCTCCATGTAGAAAACCCCAGAGCAGCTCTGAAGGCCCTGCAGGAACTTTGGGGCAAGTAAGAAACGTGAGCTGTCATCCACACCCACAGCTGAGGATCCAGCAGGCACGATCAAGAAAGCGTGACGGTGTACGACCCTCTTACATGGAGGGGAAAAACACCTCAGCTCACCTGTGCCTCGGAGCGGGCGTTTGGCACATGGAGGTTCATCTGTAACCCGACTTAACAAGGAGCACGCTGATGCTCTGGTTTGCAAAGCCCATTCAGGGCAGCGAGCCCGGCTGGGTGGTCGAATGCTGCTGTGTCGAGCATCGACTGGAGCGCTGAGTGGTGGGTGTTTTAATATTCTGTGCACTTTTCAGCCTCTGGCGTTTTGAACACGTGAAGCCAAAACACTGTTTTAAAAAGAGGCTGATGTTGGCGAGCAGTCTGGCAGGTGATCTCTAAACTACTGCTCTGGTAGGTTTCGTGCAGCGCACACTGAACACAGGAACACTTTCATTAAAGTTCAGTTAGCTGTTTTATTTTTCTCTATCTGACCTATAAAACTATATCACTGTCAGTTTGTAGTTTTTATGTTGCAGACAAACTAGAATACTCGTGGTCACTGTTGCTGCCTGGCATTCGTTTTTAGATTCTTTATTTTCCATCACAGGACAATTTGGTTTTGCAGTTTATTTAAAATGTAATTCTTTTGGTATTTTTCCTCTGTGGTATTAAACGGTATCGAGTGTGTTTCTGGTTATTGGTTTAACACAACCCTAAAAGTTAAGGTCAGCATCAGAAAGACATTCATGGAGGTTTGTGTTCAAACAATCACACGAGTGCTGCTGATTGGCTGAGGAAGAATAAAGTAGTCATGGTAAACCAGTCGCCAACAGTGTTGGTCAAGTTACTTGAAAAAAGTAATCAGTAACTAATTGCTGATTACTTCCCCAAAAAGGTAATCCATGAATCCAGAGTCATGAATACTTTCGTCACGTTTACTAAGGACAGCGCTAGGAAGCCAAAGAAAATAAAAAACACCACTTTCCTATTGGTGGAAAAATGTAGCATGTTGACCAATAAAAAAATGATATGGCAACATGACATTTGGTTGTTCAGGACGAGGGGGAAGTTTTAGCAGTGACGGCAGTGAGAGTCACAAACGAATAGCTTTGTGCAGGAAATGGCATCATTAGTCCAAATTAACTAATTACCAAGTTTGTTTATCCATCCGTACTGACACACAGGTATACAGTATCGTAGCCTCTAAGCTTGAGTGCAATAACAGCAACGTCCAGAGAAAAACTCTGAAAGAAGAAAGTCAGGCTGACATAAAGAAATGAGGACTTTTCACTGCACATACAAGAGATCACATGACCGTGCAGGACTGTGGTTGCTTGCACACAACCCGTTAGCATGACCCACTCTCCTTAAAGAAACATTCGGTCCAGAAAAATCACACACATTTACTTCACAGCTGAAACACTGGTAGGACCAAACCGTGAGAAATGTACAAGCTAAAGAAAGAAATATATGAGAGTCTGTTCTCGAAGTTCCAGGCTGCAAACACTCGTACGTGTCGTCTTCCTGCCTGTAATCTTTGTTTCCCTGTTGTCACACGAAGCAAAAATAAAACCATCACGGTGATAAGATGGAGACCAAGTGGCTTGAAATGGGAGCTGAAATCCCGTCTGTGTCGAGCTCCCACACTTGGCTAGTTAGTAATGAATGTCAAACAGCAGCTCATTTGTTTTTGTTTGTTAGCCTTTCCAAACAATGTTCCTGTGCAGCACATTTAATTTTACAGTTGGAGAGCTTCATTTCCACGCTCCGCGAGAAATATTTCCTTCTTCGTCTCATCTTCCCCGTCCACAAGATACTGGCCTGTAAACACACACACACACACACACACACACTGCTGTGTGTAATGAACTGTTTGGTTTAATTAACTGGGCGTTTAGACTTCATTGACGAGAGATGAACTAATGACTTTTCCCCTCTCTGCCGGTTCTGTGGTGACACTCAGGACTCCGTCATCTTTTTTTGGCCATCAGAGAAATTTCTGAGAAAAATGATTTTAAAATGTTTTATGAGTTTGGCTGTATTTCTGAGTCCCTCTGCTGACCGCTCAGACTTTACATCCCTGCTGACTTCATACAGCTGATGGAGTTAAGCTAACAACTCTGCGCTGCTGGAACACAAAGCAGCTGCCATGACGGTGGCCGATGGCTCAGATAAGGATGCTGCTGCGGGTCTACGTCACACACCTGCTTCTCCTGATGGAGCACAGACGAGGTTCGGGGTCTCCCCGGTGTTGTGTTCATTCATTCATCCTAAACCACCTCAGCTGACTCTGATGCTCACAGTGAGCCAGACACCGTTCAGACTGGCAAAGCGCACCGATCCACTCTCTCCGCACTTGTGAGCGAGATCCTGAGATACTTGAACTTCCTGCACTCGCAGCTCGACTCCAAAAACCGGTCAAATTAAACACTGGACAATATTTAACCTAAGCATCTGTCTTTTAGGGGGTTTTTGCCATCGTACGGCTGCTTTCTAAATCACAAACTCTGTTACTGTTACTTCCTGGTATTGGGTTCACGTTGCTGTGACTCCTTCACCATTTCAGGCTACAGAGAAAATTTAAAAGGTTCCTGAAAGATTTATTTATTTATTTATTTATTATAAGATTTATTTAAGGACAGGCAGGCCGTGGCAGAGCGCGGTTGGTGTATAGGAGCGATTTTAAAGCTGCTGCAGGTTTCTGATATCACTGATGTGAAACTTTTAGGACTGCGTGTCTTTGAAAGCTGCAGAAATGCCAAAAACCGAATCCCTCACAGCTCAGAGGTTTTTTCCATATGAAAGCAGGAGGCTTCTCGTAAGCAGGGATGTAATAGACAGGCAGTATGTGAAGTGTGTTTGAGGTGGGAATGAGAGATTCATGCACAGACAGAAGAGGCTTCTGCTGTTTGCTTTGTCTGCGGCGAACGGAAGAGGACGGCCGGAGCCAGCAGGGAGGAAATGAGCCTGCACTTTGGGAGACTTCCCAATAACTTAAATATCACAGACAATAAGAAAGGACTGAAGTTTGTCAAACATTTTCAAAGCCTTCGCCGATATACTTTCTATACAGGAGAGGGAGGAGGCAGAGACAGGTGGAGGAAGTCTGAGTGAGCGATTTATTCCACAGAATGTGCCGGCTGTACAGATTTACGAGGACGAGTTCTCTCTCCAGGAGGCTGAGCGGCCCAAAGCTTTCATCCTGTTCACATGTAAACCGAAGCAAAGTGAAGGAGCTGTAAAGCCGTGGGCTGAGCGAGACGTGGAGTGGAGGCAGATGATGAAGATGAGTCTGTGAGGGCACTTCCACAGCAGGTTTCACATTTCTAATAATTACAATTCGGTTGTGCACAATATGCATTTTATTCATTTTCATTTTTGCTACAGTTTATAAAAACGATTGATCTCAAAAATGAATTTTATGTAGTTTGAAAGGACTTTGTGCAACTTTTTATTAACAATTTTGAGCCGTGTAGCTTTGACATTTTTGTATCAAGAAAAAACCGTGAAAAACAAACGTAAACCACGTTCACTCTGTTTACCCGACACCACGGCGACGCGATGGTGGTTGTGTCTGCAGTGGAGAGGACCACACCCAAAAACCATGTTCGGTTTGAGATGTTTGGGGGTTAATGTTCCCCGTGTCTCACACTGAAACGCATCCTTCGTATGAAGGATGCGTTTGAAGAAGCAGCGGAGGGTCAGCGGCACCACGAGCCGGGCCTCCTCGTTTCACGACGTCTGAACATTATTCATGAAGCCGAGCTGTAAGTGGCCTTTTTCTCCCAAAGTGCTGCTTGGAGGAAAAAGATCAATTCTTGCTCACATTTGGCAGCGAGTTTCATTTTTTATTCTTTTGCAGACGCGGCGCCTGCTCAGCTATTCACACAGGTCACGTAAACACACAGATGAGACACCATCTAAATTCAGCTGTGATTTAAAAACACAGACACAGAACGGCTTTGGTCTGAGACCCCACCCTGCACTAACCAGGCTGTGGGTGGGTTGGTTGGTTTTGACAGGGTAACATCCCATTCTGAACCATCCATCCATCCATCTTCATCCGCTTTATCCGAGGCCGGGTCGTGGGGGCAGCAGCCTAAGCAGAGAGGCCCAGACCTCCCTCTCCCCAGCCACCACCTCCAGCTTATCCGGGGGAACACCAAGGCGTTCCCAGGCCAGCCGAGAGATATAATCTCTCCAGCGTGTCCTGGGTCTGCTCCAGGGCCTCCTCCCGGTGGGACATGCCCGGAACACCTCACCCAGGAGGCGCCCAGGAGGCATCCTTGTCAGATGCCCGAACCACCTCAGCTGGCTCCTTTCGATGTGGAGCAGCAGCGGCTCTACTCTGAGCCCCTCCCGGATGGCCGAACTTCTCACCCTATCTCTAAGGGAGAGGCCAGCCACCCTTCGGAGGAAGGTCATTTCCGCCGCTTGTATCCGCGATCTCGCTCTTTCGGTCACTACCCACATTCTGAACCAAAAGGGTTTAATATGACATCGGCCCACCGTTTGCTTCAGCTATTCTGGGAGGTCTTTCCACAGGTTAGGAGTGTTTGTGGGAATTTCTGAGGTCTGCTAAAGACTCACAGCAGCGTGGTGATCGCAGAAAGTAAATTAAAATAATGTGCAGCGTTCTGGCATCAAACATGTGACGTCTTGTTGTTTTCACTATCAGTTTAATCTCCTGATACTGAGATATAGCTGTGTGAGATATATATCTCTGTCTTTGAGAGATATAGATACATAGATATCTGTATCTCTCTATCTCGATATAGATACAGAATTACAGAGATATGTGGATATAGAAGGTAAACAAAGGTTAAACATCGTTGCACTCCTGTTAAATCATTTTTGACCACAAACATACAAAAGCAGGTTTTCTTCAGCTCACCGCGCGGTATGAAAATATCACTGCTTCTGTTATTTATTCAGGAAACGCCAATTCTGCTCCTGTCTGCCGTTACTATGGTTACTCATTGCTCTTAGCGGCTCTCCTCATCTGCTCTGCAATGCTAAACAGTCCCAGTCAGGTATGCTGCGGCCGAGCCGAGGTCGACTTCTTACACAGTGCGAGTGTTGTGTTGCGAGCACGATCGTGGCCGCCGTGCAGAAACGCCGCTACTGAAATATTCACACGGCATCGTGGGAGATGCTTGAAGTTCTTCTTTTTTCCTTCTGTTTTTTCTGTCCTGTTTTTGTTTCATGCAGATTATTCCCTCGCCTGGGGTTTTTGTCTTTCTCCTGCACTTTGGATAAAAAACATTTCCAAACCGGCGTTTCATAAAGTCCTGTTTATGGATGCGCCGTGGACAGAACGAGTGAGCGTTCAGCATGTTAATGATGTGGTCTGAAAAACTTCAGGAGACTCCGTGAACTCCATCCCACTTTAGATCAGTTTGAGTAAAACCAGTCTAACGCCTCGGCATCAGATACAACACCAGTTAAACCACACAATCTAAAAATGATAGATGGAAATGAGTCCGTTTCCCACGCATCTGCTGCGCTTGAACGGGATGTTGAGCTTCAGGAAAGCTAACCTGATAAAGCAGGAAACTGAGATACACGGACATCAATACATGACCACCTCAGATGAGATTGGTCAGTCACACAGATCCCTAAGTATAGTTCACCTATGAACTCAAACTCTTCATAAGCAGATTGTTTTTCAGAAGTTCGAGTGCATCTCTCGTTGGGTCTGCGTTGGTAAGTGCACAGCCAAAGTTCTCAGCTCGTGATCGCAGGCACGTCGGGACCTTTCTGCACGGACTCGACGATCAAAAGCACTCGTTAGTCTGAGTTTACTCAGACAACCGTGTGTTCCAGGAATGTCTTAAAGACCGGCCCATTAAGTTAGTGAAGAACAATGTTAATAAACACAGAGATTAGTTATGCAGTGTGAAAATGTGACGGCATCATGTTCTATTGCAGAGGTGGGAACTCCAGGCCGATGTCGGGGGCTGGTGTCCTGCAGGTTTTAGACCTCACCCTGGGTTAGCACATCTGAAATCCTTTGATTAGTTCATTACCAGGCCTCAACCATGTTGAGCAAGGACACATCTAAAACCTGCAGGACACCGGCCCTCGAGGCCCGGAGTTCCCGGCCCTCGAGGCCCGGAGTTCCCGGCCCTCGAGGCCCGGAGTTCCCGGCCCTCGAGGCCCGGAGTTCCCGGCCCTCGAGGCCCGGAGTTCCCGGCCCTCGAGGCCCGGAGTTCCCGGCCCTCGAGGCCCGGAGTTCCCGGCCCTGGTCTATTGTGTTTTGGTTGGTTTTCTTCTACCTCTACTTCAGGTGATGTTGGTTCCTTTTTGTGTCTTTTCTGTCCGAGTCTCGTCTCGGTTTTTGTCCTCTGTGTCTTCTGTGTGAAGTCTCTGTGTTTGGTTACCTTTCCGTCCTTGTTTCAAGTTTAAATGTTGGAGTTCGTGTCTCGGGGTTACTTCCTATTTTTATTGTGATAGTTTGTTGTCCTTTTGTATTTAGTTGTACTTCCTCTGTGATTAGTGTCGGCTCCCACCTGTTCCTCCTCTCCAGTGTGTACGTATTGTCCGACTGCCCCTTGGCCTGTATTGAGTTCTCCGTCTTTGTGTGCTTTTACATGAAGAGAGATCATTTTGGATTATTTGCTCTTGACCTGCTTTTCTTGGTGTTCAGTAAGACCTCAGCAATAAGGCAGCTTTTAAGTTTATTTCCTGTCTCCTGAGTCCTGCCTGCCACACAGCCGGCCTCGACAGTTATGACTGTAACAGGCTACAGAAGGCAAAATGAAGACCATGAAGAATTTAGCTCTGCGGTTTTCATATGTATGAGTTTACGAACTCCTATTTCATTTCCATCCCACAGTCTTATTCGCCGTCCTGTTTGATTTTTCCTTTAAGATAACAACAAAAGTTGCAGCAAGTTGAACTTTCCTGGATGGCTCGGTGTTGTTTTGCTGGACCCCGGCTGTGCAAACTCTCAAATGCTTCACAACTTTCTGAAGCTACCAGCGTTTATCTTCATTTTATCTAGAAATAGCGTGAAATAAGGCCCCGGTGAGTGCAGAGCAACAAAGTGGAGAATCAAAGGAGGACCAAAATATCGACCGCGCAGGTCGCTGATGTTTTCTCGGCGTCTTCCTTTCGTGTGAGAAGCAGGTCAGAGTCTCTCCCGTCCCGCTTCTGAACTGGGTCACTGAGTTTTGCTTTGGACTTTGAAGCAGTTTTGACCGTCTTCTCTTCATCAGTGTGAGGCTTTCAGGTGACTCATCCCCACTAATAACTGCCACACACACTCTGTCAGAAACATGTGCTTGTTACTGCGCACTACACACACTCTTGTTCTGCTCGAGTGTGTGTGAACGTTACCAAACAATAGATGCATGAGCATGTGTGTATTTTCCCAGAATTTAATCCCAGTAAGCGCGGCGGCTTTAAATCAGGCTTAACAACACAGGCCATGGATCAGGAGTTGCCTCCTCTCATCGAGCCGTAATCCAAGCCGATGATCCCAACAAGACAAAGGCCTTGAAGATGGGTTTCTTTCTTCTATAAAGGGCTGCTTCTTTAGTCTTTTATTGGAGACGTATTTGCAGTGATTAGAGAGGGGACTCGTTTGGTTGGATGATCAAAAATGAAGAGGCTTAAACTGGGATGAAGGTGATCAAAGGCGATTTTGTGGCACTCAATGGTGTCGAACTCGAGAGGTCAGACAGAGAGAGGGAGGGGAAACGAAATAATACGGCTAAGAAGGAAACAACCGGAGAGGGAGGAAGGAAGGAAAGAGTAAAGGTGCCCAGTGGATGCTTCTCACAGGCAAACTAAGCTCTAGTTTCAGGGCTGCGTCGAACAACGTGATGAATAATTTCTTCTGGGGCTGCAGGATATTGGAAAAAAATAATGGTACAATATAAATAATACATAAACAGCTCTGTGTGGAAAAACATGAAGCACAGAAAAGAATAAAAAAGGTGTTAAAATCTGAAAAAGACTTTCTGCTGTGAAAAGTGTGAACCATCCTTTCTTGAGCTTAAAGTTGATTTTACTGACACTGAAGGGCTGAGGACGTGAAGCCATTTCCTTCTCTGGCGGCTGGTTGATGGTGAATCTACTATTATTATTTAAACTGTATAAATATGGATCTCCGTCTAGTTTGGTACATGTAGCTACGGCCGTGGCGTGGACGCCTACATCGGCGTGGCGGCGATCAGCTTTTTAGCTGGCTGGTCAGTCGCTGTAATAACGTGGTCGGTAGTTGTTAGGCAAGGCGGACAGGTCTCACAGGATAAAGCTTGTGAGCAGATGGAAGCGTGGAGTGCTGTCGACGCTGCACTGACTTTGGTCTTGATTAAACGTAGTGGACCACCCACCAACACCAGCAGACGACATGCCACCCACCAACACCGGCCACAGTCTGCTCCTTCTGAAGCTCTCAAGAGTTCTTGGACCCGCTCTTCTTGACGACCCTCTAAAGCCGGGGTGTCCAACTGCAGGCCTCGAGGGCCGGTGTCCTGCAGGTTTAGATGTGTCCATCACAGCTGATTTAAAAATGACCTCCTCAAAATGTCTTGAAGTTCTCCAGAAGCCTGGTAATGAACTCGTCATTTGATTCAGGTGTGCTGACCCAGGGTGAGATCTAAAGCCTGCAGGACACCGGCACTCAAGGCCTGGAGTTCCCCACCAGCGTCCTCATCACCCCTAATGTAAGACGCTGGACTGTTGATCAACTGCAAGTGATAATCAACATTTAAAAAGACACTTAGAACAAATAAAAGTCTCAAATCTTTTGATTGCGCTGGTATATTTGTCCATGGGACAATTATTTTTATGTTAGCTGTCTAATGTGGTGAATAATAATAATAATAATAATAATATGTCCCTGCTTATGAGGATTCTGGAGAATTATAATTACGTGGCAAACAACAAAAGTGTTTGAAAGTAATCTCGTTTGGTTTCAGCAAAAAAACTAGAAAAAATAGAAGGATTTGTTTATTCGAATGAGCAAATATCAAATTATGTCTGAACAAGCTTTCCACCCATACAATCTGTTCAGGAGCTGTGGCAAGCAGCCAGACTCCACACAGAAGTCTAACTTAACTAAATTGGCTGGTAAAATATTAAAAGTAGTCCTGGGATTGTGGGAATTATCCGCTACTGCGGTGGACAGAAATACATATTTGCGTCATCAAAAGTTCGACCCTGAACTAGAGAAATAAACAAGACTGTGAGCCGATCGTGTAACAATGACTACGAGTCCCCGGAGTGGCGGGAATTACTGCCGAGCTGCGTCCCAAAATGAGAGATTTTTGACCGGCGACGCCTGGAGACTTTAAGAGAAGTTTCCGGCTCTACTTTCCTGTTTCTCTGACTCTGACTCTTTTCATAAGAGCCTGCAGTCCGAGCTCATTAGAGAATATCTGCCTCAGTGAGTAAGCAGAAGAACGGTGACATTGTTAAACATTTTCTGTCAGAATTATCTCCGTATCACCCCTCTTTGATATTTCTCCCATTGGTGGCATTGTGAGGAGGCAGAAGCCCGAGCACTCCTCGGCTCAGATGTGAACAGCTCTCCGGTGGCCCACACAGGAATGAGAGGAGTTGTTTTCATCGCCGCGTGGGAGGAACCTCCTCTTTAATGAGCTGTAACACGTTAAAAGAAGGCTTTGGATCTTAACTGGCTTCAAATCCTTCAAACTCTCACTGAAGAAATGAGTCATCGCAGCTTTGGTTTGTCTTTTTGAGTTTTACACTCACTTTATCACTGGTGTCTGCTATGAGATGGATTTTATTCCCATCCGTAAGGACTCAGTTTTAGCAGATACACAAGAAAGGTTTACCCTGCAAAGCACCAAACTCCAGAGCTACACTCCCCAGCCACTTCATTTGGAGTGCATTTTGCCTGAACGGTCTTATTTCTTCATGGAAAAGGTTCAAAACAATACTCGGAGGTTCTGGTCCATGTGGACATGATGCTGCTACACAGCTACTGCAGATCTGAGTACAGCAAACTCGGTGTCTACATTTTTAAACGATCCTTGTGATCTGGTGTAGAGAGATGGCGCACTGTGGTCATAAAGGTATGAACATGGTCAGCAACAACACAAATCCGGGAGGCTGCGATGTTTAAATGATGCTCAGTTGTTAGTAAAGGGCCCAACATTAGCATTAGCCTGACATGTCGATACAAGGCGGGAAGTTTCCTCCAAATTCATCAACGCTGCAGCAGAAACGGAGACTCATCAGAGCAGGCAACGTTTCTGAGCCCGTGTGAATCGTAGCCTCAGTTTCCTTTCCTGACAGAAGTGACACCCGGTGTGGTCTTCTGCTGCTGCGGACCATCTGAGGTTTGACGAGCTGTGCTTTCAGAGATGCTCTTCTGCATACCTCGGGAGTAACGAGTGTTAGTCATGGTGTGGGCCTGTCTTCTGTAGACGTGTGGTCCTCACAGTTTCTGTGGTACAGACAGTACCATAGAAACTTTGTGTTTCCGCACACGTAAAGTATAATCTAAACCATTTTTCAGCAAAATAAGTCATTTTACTAGTGATGTTCGATTCGTTCAATACTCGAGAATCACTTTACTGACTCGTGAATCATGATTCACAAGCACAACTGACTCACTGACTCATCCCTGTTGCTGTTAGCAAACTAATTCCATTAGCAGCAATATATCTAGCTTATAATTAAAATTGTGGGGGGGGGGGGGGGGGGAGAAACAGCCAGTTTCTTAACAAAAGCATTTCTGCTCTGAACTGGAAGAAAATAGCTCCTCGGTTCACAGTAGCATCGCTCTGCTAACATGCTAACAGCACATTTGAGCTACTCACCCCCTCCCTCCTGTGCTGAATCGTAAACGTAAGCGAATCACTCAGGACTCGCTCACCCCCTCCCTCCTGTGCATAGAGCTAACGAATCACTCACTCAGCCCCTCCCTCCTGGCTCACAGCTTCTTCTTCTTCTTGGTTGGCAACCAATGTTAAGGCGCATTACCGCCCCCTGGCTCACAGCTCAGTGGACATTTAGATGAGAAAATATTATTAATATTATTATATAATTTGACACATTTAAGGAAAATACTAATGTAGCCCTGGCTATATAAGTAGCTCATTATTTAAATTTGTTCATTAATATTGATAGTTAATTGCAAATGTTTAATGTGTTCAAGAATGTATACAAATGCCTGCAAAGTATGTGATGTGTGTCAGTTAAATGCACAACCTTTTTATTTGTATTTTGAGGTTTATGTCATTATTTTTGATATGGTATTGATATGTACTACAGCTCCAGTGAACCCTGAAGTAGTCTGAGGTAGATGGGTGGGAGTAAGTGGGGAGTCGTGTGCACTCTGCGGGAAGCGAGAGAGACGAGAGCTGAACAGCGTCGAGTGAACGCAGAGTTCATAGAAGGCGACAGACGTATTTTCGGGTTGACGGATAGTTAACTGGAGTCGGGAACTGTTGTACCCTACTGTGAGGTAAATGTGAATTTTGTCTGACACTTGTACCCAATGTTATTGTGTAAAACGGGCTAACTGCTAACCGCGATTAGCCGCTAGCATAACTGCTAACATAGCCGCTAGCGTAGCCTAGCATATTCGCTAAGCTCTTGTTCTGCTCTGTTTTATTTATTAAGCTAATGCTAAGATTGAATGTTATCGCATGTGAACTGGCATTTAGCGGGGTTGTGTGATTCAGTAGGAGGAGACGGACGTCTTGCTGGCGAGTCAGAGAGGTCCCTTCTGCTGGTGTGCTGAAGTTATGGTTCACGTGGGAGCACGTGGAAAGGACGACTGTGAGTGCTGCTGCCGCGGCCTGCTGGTAGCCGTGACCTAGTTTCCCCGCTATCCCCTTGAACTGCCTGGAGGTGTGAGTACTGTTGTTTGCACGTGCTTTTTATTTTTACTGCTTGGCAACAAGTGAAGCGGCCATATTGTTTTAGGTCCCAACGCACCGAGCCACGACTCAGGCCTGCAGCGAGGGGTTTGCTAGCAGAAAGACTGTAGCACTTGAGGTGTGTGTGTTCGGTGTGGGACCACAATATTATTTGATTATTTTGTTTCTGTTGAGGTAGATACCTTACCTTTGTTTAACAAACTTTATTGATTTTACTTATTTTCTTTTGTGTTGTTAATTAAGCATTCGCTAAAGTGGAGTTAACTTTATAATTGACCTGCTTGTGTGTGGTTTGTTTCCATATAGTGTAGTTTTATTGCATATTTTATACCATAAGCATTAAAAAGGGAGTATCAATAGGAAAGTAACAACAGGAACCCAGGGCCCCTCTCAATAGAACGTGGGACGGGTGTTACACTAATAAAATACAAATAAACAAAATAAATGTTTATTAAGCAATTTTGATAGGAAATTGCTTAATTTTAGAAATGTTTTTGCTCTATAAAATAGTTGTTTGTTTGTTTTTTTAGAATCATTCATCTTAGCAGTAGGATTTACATGAAAAGAGAAACAAATTAAGTTTGAGTGAAAATGTACATTTTTTTGGACTCTCTGGTCAACTGACTCAGTGAATCAAATGACTCAAAAAAAACCCGAGTCACTTTGGTGAGTGACTCATTAAAACTCGATTCAGTAAAAAGAATCAAATTTACCATCACTACCTTTTACTTTTGATACTTGAAACCTGTAGTGTTACTTACAGTTATAGGTTCTCATGTCATGGTATTTGGACTAAATGACTTAATTAATTATTTTGGGTTGGAAATAGTTTGGGGACCACTACTACAGTATTAATCAGAACACTTCTCAAGCTGGGAGGGAGCGGAAAGGGTGACGAGATCAGAGAGCAACAAGATTCAGAAAACTGCCAGCAAACATAAAAAATGAAATCATGAAACAAAGTTTTCTTCTGATCAGTTTTTCCTCGTTAAATCATCTTCAGGTTGCACACAGGCTACAATAACCACAAGCTTGGTGCTAACGAATAAGGACCTTTATGTTTGTCTTGCCAGTATCAGCGCAGGCTAAGGACTAAACTGCCACTCGGGTTACATCCAAGTGTGACTGGCCCTTGATATTTCGATAGCTCTCGATATGGCTTAAAGTCAGTTCTAGAAATTCTGTCATTTGTTTTTAATGACCCGGTCTGTAAACACCTTTGAGTTTCAGTTTCATTTCTAAGGTCATAAACTCTGTGGTTATTTCAGACATAAAGGTTGTGAGCGTTTACCTCCTTTTGTTTTCATGCCTTCGTAAACTTTTTGCCATCGTGTCCTAGAAATATGAAACTGTTTTGTGGAGTAGATTTTATTCCGATGGAAAACAGAAAACTCTGAACTGCAGTCCAGCGACTGTGGCTGAAAACCGCCGCACGTTTGGCGTGTTTGTGACGGATGGCCGGGCATCACAGCAGCTGTTTGGCCAGATGTTTGTCTCCTGCTGCCCGCTGTTTGGATCCCAAGCTTTGACTCTTCCACTGATCCAGCAGCTGGCACTGCACAGAGAGCTGGACCTGACAAAAAGCTACTTTAAACTTGAAACACAAACGACCAGCTCTGCTGTCAGACCCACACAGGAGCTCGCAGCGCGGTGTCACAAACTAACACAAGTTCCACACAGTGAGTCGGTAAAACGTACTTTACACCCTTTAGTGAGTACAGAGAGTTTGGATTAAACTGGCGACTGTGTGAGGACGTGCAGTGTGTTTGTGGAGGATGATGTCAGGTTTTTGTTCCCTGGTCCACGACCCAAACAAACAACACAAACATTTGTGACCACAGGTGATGGTAGGAACGAGTTATTTTGTTATTTTTATGCTCGGCTCCATCTTCACCGTCTGGTTTTCTCATCACCCCAGTCTGTCTGTCTCACCATCTACTCCCCCCTCACTCCCGAACAAGACCCTGAGATACTTAAAACTCCTCCACCTGTGGGGTGACTCATCCCAGACCTCCTGCCTCGTGGCTTCAGTACCCTTTCTCTTGTACTTCCACTCTCTCACCACGTGTCCAAACGATCTCCACCTGAGTTGTCCTCCAATCCGGTCCCTCCAGCTCCAAATCCTTTGCTAGCGTCACCGTCTCCAAACCATCACAGCAGGTCTCACAAGCATCCTGCAACTCTTCCCTTCACTCTTGTTGCTCTGTCATAAATCATCCCAACACTGGTCTCCACCCACTCCACCCTGCCTGTACTAGTGATGGTAAATTTGATTCTTTTTACTGAATCGAGTTTTAATGAGTCACTCACCAAAGTGAATCGGGATTTTTGAGTCATTTGATTCACTGAGTCAGTCGACCAGAGAGTGCAAAAAATTTACATTTTCACTCAAACGTAATTTGTTTCTCTTTTCATGTAAATCCTACTGCTAAGATGAATGATTCTAAAAAAAAAAAAAACTATTTTATAGAGCAAAAAAGAGCAAAAACATTTCTAAAATTAAGCAATTTCCTATCAAAATTGCTTAATAAACATTTATTTTGTTTATTTGTATTTTACTAGTATTTTCCTTAAATGTGTCAAATATATATTTTCTCATCTAAATGTCCACTGAGCTGTGAGCCAGGGGGCGGTAATGCGCCTTAACATTGGTCGCCAAATTAGAAGAAGAAGAAGCTGTGAGGCAGGAGGGAGGGGGTGAGTAGCTCAAATGTGCTGTTAGCATGTTAGCAGAGCGATGCTACTGTGAACTGAGGAGCTATTTTCTTGATGTGAGCTTCTACTCAGGGTTTTTTCTTCCAGTTCAGAGCAGAAATGGTTTTGTTAAGAAACTGGCTGTTGTTTTTTTCCCCCCCACAATTTTAATTATAAGCTAGATATATTTCTACTAATGGAATTAGTTTGCTAACAGCAACAGGGATGAGTCAGTGAGTCAGTTGGGCTTGTGAATCATGATTCACGAGTCAGTAAAGTGATTCTCGAGTATTGAACGATTCGTTCACGAATCGAACATCACTAGCCTGGACCACCTTCTTCACTGCTCTTGACACCATCTGTTGCTTTGGATGCTCGACTGTATCTAACGTCGTCCACCTTCACCTTCTTGCATCTTCAGAGCATGTTGCTGCATATTATGGAGACGGTGTGCAGCTTATTAGCCTCACATCGTTCCACATCTTACTTTTTTCTCGTCAGATTTCCAAACCTTAACATCGACGCATGTAGTGACGCTTTTATTTCCAGAGAAGTCCCCAAAGACTCCTCGCCACAGAAGTCATTAGCACGCACTAACGAAGGCCTTCTCTTTAGACGGCTTTCTCTCTGTGCACATCATTGGCCAGACAACATAAGAGCACCATATTGGCCCTGACGGTCCACTTTTGTCCCCGCTGGAAACATTTTAAGCCAATCGTGGTCATCAAAGACATAATCTGCACAGCTCACTGGCATTATCTGTGTGCGCGTCCGTGCTGCCAGGCTGCTCAGACCCAAAACGACCGTAAAGCTTTGGTTTGCTTCCAACAAAATACACAGAATACATGTCTGTTTCACAGCTATGACGAAGGCGTGTGTGGTTATGGGCTCGCTGTCTTCACAATTAGACTTCAATCACTCCTCAGGTCTTGGAGAGATTAGAGGAAGTGAATTTCACCCAAAATAAAACTTTAGAATCATTTAAAAAAGCTGTTCTGCAGAGATTCCTGAGCAAACATGCACTGTAAGAAATGTTCAATATGAAATATCCTGAGCTGGATGTGCAGCTTCCAATCAGAGTAGTTCATCAGGTATGAAGAAACCACCTCAAGCTTTCAGAAACAGTGAGTCAGCCTGCAGGACGAAGGACGATGTCCAACCTGAAAATCCCCAAAATGCTATAAAACACAACAAAAACACAAAAAGTACCAACTAGGCTTTCACTGAATCATCATCATCCTCCATAAAAATTCAATGCAAGAACATGTATTTGTGCTGGACTCGGAGACTGTTGTGCTTCCCTTTAAACGTCTCTGTGGACGGAGAATGATGTAAGTTTGTCTCCCCGACTGTTGTGAGGAGAAAAGCACCGATTGGAACCAGCGCGGCGAGTCCTCGGGCCACGATGAGGTCGGAGAGGTTATTTTGTGCATTGTTTTATTTTTCTCGTGCGAGTCTATGATATAAAAGAGCAATAAAAAGTTCCAGCGGTCGGGCGATGAAATGGCAGCGGAGCAGAAGAATAGATTTTCAGCTTGTAACCGGAGGCTTCGTGTAAGAGAGAGACGCCGCTTTCGTTCAGCGGTTCAGCTCAGCTTTTATTCCCAGCTGCAGGGAGATTGGATTTTATATAAAGTCAGAGAGAAAATAAGCCTGCGTACATACATGAACAGGATGTACTGTTTTACTCAAACGCAGAACCACAGAATTACATCTGTGCCACAGAGGAGACAATAACAAGAACAAGAAGCTTGTATCTGATCTGCAATAGCCTCAAACATGAAGATCGACCGATGACAGCACCGACAGAAATGAAGTGGGGACAGTTTTTACTGGCTGTGCTCGGCGGGGTCGGGGCAACAACGTGACGGAGAAGATGCAAACAGCTGAAATCTACCCCAGTCGATCCTCAGGGAAACATCCAAACCTGACCAGCTCTGTTTCTTTTATCGTTTTTGTGATGTTATCGTGTAAAAACGGGATCGGGATGATTTTAAATTCTGCTGGTGTCTCGAGTCTTGTACAAAAACAAACTGCTGTTGGAGTCTGTCTGCGTTCTCGTCCATTCTCAACACTCAGATATATCGTTTCAAAGAGAGAGACGCTCTGCAGGAACACTAAAGACAGGAAGTCGGCTCATTGGCTGAACCAGAGCCCCGTCGCATGTTTTAAAGAAGCGTCCTGCTAAAGTTTCATTCGCTTTCATTCGTAGTTTTGTTGAATACAGATTCTGTCCTCTTTGTCCTTCTTCCAGCAGATTTATTACAAATCAGCATCTATATCTTCTGATTTTTCGCCAAAAATCCAAAGATAAAACGATGCCGTTGGATCACAGCGGAGCAATAAGGAGGAAAACGGAGCGATTTTTAAAGGAATCAGCGAGTTGCTGCATGCACCCACCACAGAGCGAAGGCCTCGCTGTGGATTTCCATCAGTTTACAGGAAGTTCCTCCCCACCAGGGCTGCACAGCTGCATCCTGACAAAGGGTTACATGTTTCTGCCATCAGATTCAAAATGAACTCATATTTTTCTTCAAACAGTTCGTTTTCATGCCTTTAAACATTTGTTTGTATTTGATGTATTGGGAATAAAATCTGAGTTTATGGAAGCTGCAAATCTTTGCATTTGTTTTATTTACATTTTGCACGCCGGCTTTGGAGTCTGGCTTTATTGATTTGAGAGGATCCACCAACTATGGACCGATATGACAGATGAGCAGACGTGTTCTTTCATGGATGGAAGAGCTTCAAAATAAATCCTCACACTTCTGCGTATCGAGCGTTCTACTCTCAGGCTTCAGCCGCTCGCTGCGTGGACGTACAGAGAAACTATTGGCGTTGAAACAAACTTTTCAGCTCATTAAATATTTATTTAACTCAAATGTTTTTTTTATTCTGTTGAGCAGAAACTAAAGTGTGCCGGGTTGTTTCCCACTCTCACCCACAGCGACCACTCCTGAGCGCACGCACAGTCCCCAGATGACGAACTCGCCGCTCCGATAACATTTGATGCCAGTTGATGAATTTTGTTTGAGTCATAACTCGATAAATAAAAGTAAACGGCTGCAGTGACCGTTTTTGTCTCTCGCCGCTACATGATGAGTTGTTTCTGACACTGAAAGCCTTTGCATTGTGGAGCCGGTGTAACGAGCCGACACCTTAACAAGTGTGTCTGCAGATCCTTCGGGCGGCGGAGCGATGGTAGGGCTCCTCCTCCTCTGTTCGCCCTTCTGATGAACAGTTTTCTCTCATCTGTCTTTTGCTGGGCTAATTAACGAGATAATTAGCAGACGTGATATACGACACAGTCGATGTAAAAGCATCGTCTGTGTCCGCTGAGCGATCCTTTGAAGATTCACACCATAAACCGCGGCCGCTGTTTACGCAGCTGCAGACGATTCAGCTCCTTCGAGACGCAAACCCTGCACGGCGAGGCCGGGCCAGAAGCTCGCAGTATCAGTTCTCAGACAAACAATACAAGATTAGCATAAAGCCATCTTAAAAACAGAACAAGTCGAATTTAAATGAGCATTAAAAATGCATGTCCGCGAGACCGGGCAGAATCAACTCTGAGCTGCTTTAACACATCAAACCGCCTGAAAGCTCTAAAAGCAGCAAATGAAAGCACGCAGAAGTAAAGTTCACTGTAAACTTTGTTCCAAACACACTGTGTGTACAGCTAACAGCTGACAGCGGCAACACAAAGGCTCAGACGGTGACGAACAAAACTGATTTCATCAGAAGACGCTCAGGCTGCAGATCGAAACGACTCAACGTGAGTTTGAAGGTTCTCAGTCATCCAGGTCATCGTAGTCTAAGGAGCGTGGAAAGAAAAGCGTCTGGACTCCTGACAGCTTCTTTAACCCTCCAGGGTGTAACTGCTGTTTTTGACTACTTTTGATTTTGACTTTATTTCACCTTTAAAAACTGATGACTTTGCCTTGTTTGGTATCATCAGCACAACCTCAAATATCTGAAATTGGAGTTTTTCATTTTGACATACTGTATCAGCACAATGGATCTAAATTCAGATGAAAAACTTGAAATTGGAGTAGAAAAATTATATTTTTTACTGTAAAAACCACAAACATGTTTAACGACTCAATTCATAACTTGAAATGCAAATATAAATTGTTGTTTGCAAAACTTGTGCATAATTTTATTTTGAAATTTACAAAGTTATTTGGTTCTATTTACCTAAAAATGCAGCCAAGGCCTCAGATTTTTTTTATAACACGCTAAAAATCTCTCACGTAACAAAAAGCCCTCTACCCAAACAACCAAATGCCACGTTTCCATGTCGTGTTTTGATTGGTCGACATGCTACATTATCCCACTAATACAGACGGGTGCTTTTTTCTTTTGTGCTTGCTAACGCCTGAGAAAAGGCCTTTTTTACCGCTGTAAACAACAAACAACAGTTTTATTCAGAAAAAAACATCACATGTATTTTGTATCATAACTCTTGTTTTGCTCTTTATCGACACGATTTAAAAACTGGTATAAAGTTTGCAGTCTGCACTTTCGACTCAAGTTGAAACGGAGACTCTGGGTCGCTGCATCTTGTTACTGTGCCACCTTAAATTGGTCACGTGATTTCGACACGCCTGTGTGCCCGTCGACCCCCGAGGGTTAAAGCTGTTTCACCTTGTGAAACGTCTTCAAGGAAATGTAGACAACTCAAAGTCAACATGGACGTGCTTTCAACTGCAGTTCTTCCTCACGATCAGCAGGGGGCGACTCCTCAAAAGCATGTCAGACTCTGTAAAAGTCTAGTAGACGGCTCCCTTTGCCTTCCCCGATTTTTGACCTCATTAAACATTTGTCTTTGCTGCGTGTTTGGATTCTGGGTGTCTTTGTGGTGCATTTTGGTCTCTTTGAAGGGAAATGGATGTTGGATATATTTGGCAAGATCAAGTTAACCCTTTAAAGCCGGTCGGAGCAGCACGCTCTGTTTTGCGTGACTATTTTTAAATCCCGGTAGCTCTGCAACCACGTGAGCTAGCGCAATAATTTTTTTTGCATATGAAACTGGAGGAGTTGTACTTACATCTTATGCCATCAGCTTGTCCTCGGTCACAGTTTCCTTCCACATATAGTTTTGCAAAAACTGCATAAAAAGCACTTGCAGCAACAAAAACATAATATTCCAGAAACACGCTTTGCCGATCCGATCAGCTGTTCATAACACTTCCTACGTTAGAATAGACGTCAGAGCGAACTATCGCATGTCCGCCATGACCTGAAGTGATGTCATTTTCCATCAGGGCCTCATGAGCCTATACTGGTGTTTTTAAAAGTTATCTTTGACTTTCTGACTTTCTGTGTGGTTTCTGGGATGCTTAGGACTCATATTGCACTGCTGGAAATAGTTTATTTTGATGCAGATGCTGCTTTTCTGCAAATTTGCATTATAATATTTATTTTCGTTTTTCCTGCAGTATATAAAAATTGGTGTATTTCAAAAATAAAACTATGAAGACACTCAAAATAAATTTCCTGTGGTGGGAAACTATTTTGTGCAACTTTTTTGTATTTACAGTTTTGAGGGATAAGCCTCTTAAATTTCTCTAACTAGAAATATATGTTAAAAAAACAAAAACGGTTTTCAATTTTTTTGTAGTTTATTGCACTTTTTTTGCAATTTATGTAATTACTATGCACTTAATGCAGACATATTATTAAAATTTGGGCTATAATGGTTGTATTGATGTATAGCAACTTGAAATGCTCCCAAAAATGGCTCCACAGCATGTAAACATATAATATAAGCTGTGGCGGACTTGGTTCTATGGTAGGTCTTAAAGGGTTAATGATGACAAAATGACATCGCTGTAAAGTTGGCGACACTTGCTTGGAGGCTTTTAGCGAGGTTTCCCTGCCAGCTCCCCGTGACTCTGATGAAGTACCTGCAGAGTTGTCTGACTGGGTGACAGCGAGCACTTTGAAATCAGTGCAGACGTCTTGCTGTTCAGCATCAGTGATTACAACCCTCACAATATTTTTCTGAAAACAGCGAGCGCTCCGAGCACCCACATTATCGTTTTGTCTGATTTTACAGATTTGAAGCTTTGGTGCTAATTACTGTCGTCTCTGTTCTCAGTGGTAAAAAGTTTTTTAAGGTACCAATTTTATTCATGTCTGTCTCTAACGAGAGTGTAAATTATTCCACTTTAGGTGTCTGTGCTCAGTCTCTCTCTTCCCACCTGCTTCCCACCTCTTCCATTTCCTGTGAAATTGCCCTCGCGCTCGGCGGGGATAAAGGCCCGGGAGCTCGTAACGTCCTCCAGACATTTTATCACATTTCCTCACTCTTCCCTTCTTTCATCAGTCGGTCTTTATTACCGTCTCTCTTCCCTTCGTCTGATCTGACATGTCGGGCTTTCATGAAGGACTTTTATCAGGAAGAGCCAGGAGACAAGAACAAAGCACATGAAGCAGGTCGTGTGGACCATCAGGCCTTCCTTTAGTTCTGTAAAGATGATAATTGAACCAACTGAAGGAATCTTCTTGTACTTCTGCCTTTTTATTGGATGCTACAGATTTGTAGACACAAACCTAATTGGCTGTAACAGCTGCAGTTTACACCAACTGTCTGGATCTTCTGAAGAGCTTCAGAGATGGAGAAGCTTGAACAGTCATTTTGTGCTTGGCTGTATTATTCGTGTGTTTGGAGGGACATCAGAAGGCTTTCAAACGTCACGCTTGACATGGCGGTGACGGCCATCATCACCGTAGGTCACAGGTGTCCAACTCCAGGCCTCGAGGGCTGGTGTCCTGCTGGTTTTAGATGTGTCCTTGATCCAACACAACTGATTTAAATGGCTCAATGACCTCCTCAACATGTCTTGAAGTTCTCCAGAAGCCTGGTAATGAACTAGTCATGTGATTCAGGTGTGTTGACCCAGAGTGATATCTAAAACCTGCAGGACACCGGCCCTCGAGGCCTGGAGTTCGACACCCCTGCCGTGGGTGCACGACTCACAGGTGTGAGCGTGGCGCCAAAACTTTAGTCCGTCTCATTGGTCGTGACTTAGTCACCCACAGGCAGGTTTGTGTGCACATCTATGGTACACTGCCACATCCCAGAATGCAAAGCGTGTCTGATTACAGGAGGTCGTTTAGCTCCAACTTGCAGCAATAAATTCTGATAAAGAGAAGTTTTCCCTCTCTTGTCCACCTTAATGTTAAAGCTCAGTGTGGTTCACTCAGATGGTCGTGCATTAGATTAATGTTTGACTCTCACATTAAAGTCATTCAGGGGTGAATGAATGAATTTCAGGGTGTTGCAGAAACATTTGTGGATGTGCTGATTGACTTTACTCGATACCTGCATCCTGACACTGTGCAGGAGAAAACGAGCGCGCTGTGGACACAGATGGAGTAATGTCATTGATAATGTTGGTGATGGTGTTATAATACATGCATGTTGGGTTTAAACAGCAGACCTGATGCGTCCACTGCAGTTTGTGACCCTCACTTCAGCTTCATACAGTTTGTGGCGAGAATCAAAAGCATAAAACTGCTTAAAGTCTTTGTTTTGTCTGTACTTTAATGATCCCTCTTCAGCTCATTCACACTGGTCACTACAGACATGAATTGGCTGTGTCTGTGGTGATAAATTGGTGTCAGGGAGTCACCTCAGGCTAATTCGCTCTCCCTGAAGTTTACAGTCATTAACATAACCTCAAAGATGAATTTTTCACAACTGGACAATCAAAAAAACTGAAAGTCGGAAGCAGATTCCTGCTGTCAACATCATATTTCAGTGTTATAGGTCCCTGGTTTTAGAGATGAAAGTCTCTTTCATGTTTTCAGCAGAAAAGCGGCTCTCAGAGCTCAGGATGTATAAAAGATGACCAGCTGTGTTATAAAATACCAGCTTTCTTTGGTAAAATGTCACAAGTACATAAAATACTTTGACAGGCGCAGTTAACAACTCCCATCGAGCATTTTGTGGTAACGTGTGAAACCTCATTGCACCAACTCCAGCGAAGCTGGGAGGAAACACAGGTTGTACTCTCGGCACACAGGTGGACCAACGCGTGCAAATTAATCTGAGGGGACGCAGAAGTGTTTACTGATCAGAGCCCCACAGAGGAGAGCGAGACAAAGATGTAGCGAGCACCATCTGCTATCCCGACCATCCGCTCCACGGCCTCGTCACATGTTAAAAACACGGATCTTCTTCAGAGATTACACGGAGAGCAGCCACCGTAGAAACGCTGCTCTGACAACCTAACATGAGGCCATTAGTGGCGTCAGAGTTGTAGCTTCCATCAGTGACGCGAGGCGGCCAGCATCTCACACCGTGACTGTGAACCAAGACGCCCAGTCACTGGAAACGGAGCAGAAGTAAAACACTATGGAACTACTCCCATCATCACAGTTTGATGAGTTCAGTTCAACATCAGAGTTAATGTTTCATTTATACGGACTCATCTGCGTACAGAGCCCACAGGAAGTTGGCTCACAACGAACACGGCGTTCTGGATCACAACATCGAAAGTGTGTGCCATGTTGTTGTTTTTATGGGCTCTGATTGGCCAACAGTTCTTCAGAGTTGGAGCACCGACTGTTGCTTTGGCGCGCTCTTGACATTGGCTGTATCCCAATTCAGGGTCTGCAGCCTCAACGATCCTCAAGGGCCGCGTACTTAAAGACCGCTAAGGCCGCAAGTGTGAGGCTTGTGAAATGGGACGGTCTAGCCTCCGCCCAGGTTGCCTAGCGACCATGATACTAACAGCTGGAAACGTTTCATACAGCTTTGTTTAACAGAAATGAAGGAGAAAATCTTTTGTTCATTTGTTCATTTGTTTCTACATGAGCTTTGATCATCCTCTGATTAAGCTCAGCTATTGAACGGCGTATATTTTAAAGTAAAGGCTTTAAAACCAAGTTAGTACAAACGTCACTAATGTCACATGACTTTGCCGACATGTGGCCAACAGTAATGTTTTAATGTTCTTCGTTATTAAACATTTGCACATAAATAAGTGACATAATATTCAGTTCTTACTTAAAGTTTACTCTTCGGCGCCCCTCATCCGCCGTTTTTTTTTTTTCAGCAAAATTATCCACACCCACCGCCGCGCTATGCATTCTGGGATATGTTGGGCCACGAAGTCTACACCGCCACATCCTTAAAATTCAGGGAAATGAAGGACGCATTTGAGGGCCGCATTTCGAGCAGCCTTCGAATTGGGACAGCCTTCGTCGCGTCGCGGTGACGTAATCGGCCTTAAAATGCGGCCTTTAAGGCTGCAGACCCTGAATTGGGATACAGCCATTAGGATGGAAGCAAACTTTGAAGTGGGCGTGGCCTTAATCACACATAAGACTGCATGCTAACGGTCTATCAGTCCACAAATAAGGTGCCTCACGAAGGAAGCTTGTTTTTTTTACGTACTCTGAGCTGCTGTCATTTAAATTAATCAATTAATAAATCAGCTGATTATCCAGGTGACCACGCTCCACGTCAGCAGCTTGTAGGAGATCCTGGCTGAGTGTAAGTCGCTCCACATAGACTAAAATGTCCAACTACACTCCTGAAATGAACATGTTTACAGCCTGATAGGAAACAGTCTTGGGGGTGTGGCCTCTTTGACTGACAGGTGGATGGTGACACAGGCGGCTGTAGCTGCTAGCTTTCTGCTAGCTTCACCTCAGCTAACTGGAGTCCCTGAACTTGACCTCTGGATGTTTGTGCTGTTGGAGCCTTTTTGGCAAAGATCTGACCGAGTGCCTGAAACCAACACGGCAGCAGGAAAACACTAACCAGTGGGAATGTCACGATGGCGGTGCATGTGGTATGCAAAAATAGGAGTTGTGTGGAAGCGCTGACAATAAAAAGCTTCTTTATCCGTCTGTGTTTTCCTGAAAGGATTTCACTCCAGAGAAGTTGGGACGACTTTGTGGAAGCAGGCGCCTCCTGGAGGCTGCTGCTGGTTTGTGTTAAACGCAGATCAACAAAAGGAAAACTCAGAAAGTCAAAGCAGTGTGAATGCTGTCACTTAGCTGTCGCTCCCCTCTGTGTATGGAAAAGAATAAAACTATTGTGGCGAGCAGCGATTGGCTTCAGTTCATTCTCTTATTTTTAGGCTCAGCCCGCCGTGCGGTGCTTCAGGCTGTGATTACACCGTCCTTACTCTCTCTGCAGGAGACGCACTAATCTTCCTCTACTGTTCCTTTTGCATTCCTGTTCTCCGCACCTGCAGGCTCACCTGTGCTTCCTGATGGAGTTTGATTATAATCATTGCCCCACTTCAGATGTAGAACGCCTTAAGTGCTGCAGGTTTATGTATATAGCTGCTCTGCGGTTGTCCTGCTGTGATTGACACTGTTCTGCTGAGTGGTTTCTGTTATTTTAAAGCGCCATCGAACGCTTTATGTAAGTCAGGAAGCAGCGTCTGTATATTGAACATTCTGCAGTTAATGTTTTCATCAGGAATGCTGTTTGAAACGGCGCTGACTCAAAGCAGCCATGACGCCGTTCTCCGGTCTCTGATTAGCTCTGAAATCCATCAGAGTGAAATCTGAAGACGCGAGCGCATCTCGAGGAACATTTGAAGTTCCTCTCGCAGCTGCCGGCGGCCCTGCGTGCTAACGATAGCTCTCTGCTTCAATGACGGACGGCGCTTCATCCTCGGAGTGAAAAAGCAGCGGCGTCTGCACGCTCACGCGGGCGGGAGCTTCAGCGTTTGCTCAGCTGTCAGTCATTGAATGTTTTCCAAACCTAATCTCCGACACGCCGTTCCCTCCTCGTTTGGCAGCTTGGCTTCGTTTGTGCTCGGAGAAGCTGTGGGCAGCCTGAGCGGGACGATCCATCAGAGTTAAAGCAGCCTCTGTGTTTTTATCCTTGTGAAACACACAGCAGTGACATCCTACAACTACCTGATTATCTCGTTCATGGAGCAGCATCCTCCAGCTGATGGAGGAGTCTTGTTCTGCAGGTCGTTGCCATAAAGATGAAATTCCTGATGACAGAAGCTATCAGACAGAAGGTACGTGCAATTTAAGACGACTCAGAATTACTGAAGGAAGCGCGGCTTGTCATAACAGCGCTGAGTCGACACTTCAAGCTGCTTT
This sequence comes from Neolamprologus multifasciatus, assembly GCF_963576455.1. NCBI lineage: Eukaryota > Metazoa > Chordata > Actinopteri > Cichliformes > Cichlidae > Neolamprologus > Neolamprologus multifasciatus. The sequence continues at coordinate 1,458,286 of NC_140446.1, forward strand.
AAGATATAATTGTGAACCTTTGCTGCCAGCTGCCTCATGACAGGAAACGCTCCCTGCAACGACGCGTCAGCGCAGGCGTAAACCTCAGCAGCTGACGTTACCGGCAGCCTGTCCTTTGTCTCCGTGCTGGAAATGTTCATTAAAAAGCTTCACGCCCTTTCTTCATCATCGCTTTAACGATGACAGCTGCTCCGTGTAAAGCGGCGCGTCGCTGCCCCCGGTGTTGATTTGTGTACCTGCGCTTGTAAAGCAGCATATGGTGCGTGCTCACAAAATATTCAAACCTGCTTTGTTGGAGTCGGAGGCGACTGTGCATGCAGGGCAGGTGAGCTGACTGCGCGTTCAAAGACACTTTTTACAGCCTTATCTCCACTTTTCAGACCAGGAAACTTGAGCATGTTTCTGTGCTGCAGTCACAGCACAGCAGGACACACATGGCCGAGCACTGAGCAGGAGCCTTTCCCACAGGTTGTTAGAGTGTGAGCATCAGATAATTTGATGTACACTTTTCTCTCTGCACACGTTTTATTTGGCGACTTCTTTGAAAGCCGTAAATGAGAAACATCATCAGCTGCCTCTCCAGACAGTCTCTCATCCTGCAGCTCAGCCTCATCTCCACCTCTGGACTCCACCTGCTGGTCAGCTTTCTGCTCTGCACCATCAGCACATGAAAGCGCTCCCCACCTGCTGCAGTCACAGAACCTGGTGGCGGGATTGTTGGGACATAAACCAGGAATACAGAGAAAATGCACCAAGCAGACGACCACCTGTGAGCAGCACTTTGGCGACAGTGGGAAGAAAAAACTCCCTTTTAACAGGAAGAACCTCCGACAGGCTCGAGGAGGAGCTTTTAAAAACACTAGCTCATTGCCGTTGTGCATTTCCAGTAATACGATCTTGTTGCAGTCAGTCACATGATACCCCGACGCCCAGGAGGCGGGGCTTTTTCTGATTGCTGATCTCCTCCATGTTGTTTTTAACGTAGCGCTCCTCGGGTAGCTGTTAGCCGGTGGACGCCAGATGGAACGCTTTAATTGTTAAAACAGCTCACAGGAAATGTGTCCATCCCTCCTGCTCTGTTATTCCTGCAGAGGAGAAACTAAAGAGGCCTCCTGGGAGGCCCGGCAGTCATCTGCATTCATCAGGAGGGAGGAACCAAGAGGAAAGATGATTATTAACGAGAAGAAGTGAGGATGGATCAAATTAAGGAAGTAAGAATATAAAATCAGCGAGGAGAGAAGGAAAAGGTGGATGTGAGAGGGCGTGAGGGCGGCAACGAAGGTGAAAATGACCTAACAAGAGGAAGTGCATTAAAGAAGAGGAAGAAGTGGTGTTAGTGATAATGATGGTGGATATTTTGCTCCCCTCTGTGGCTTTGATCCCTCTGCAGCAGACCTGCTCCTCTCGCTTTGATGGAGAGCACACGGGGACGAGGAAGAGGAGCGCTTTCCTTAAGATCGCTTAAACTGCTTGATCAGATCGCAGCGGAGAGAAAACCCACTTCCCCCTCAAACGGCAGTTTCATTTAAATAATTTAAAATCCCCACTGTGTTCAAATATCTTTGCACATTTATATTAACTGCTGACTGGGGAGAAAGGTTCATTATCCAAGCAAAATACGTCTTTTTTTTTAAGGCTGGATATCTTAAACTGTTCGGGTCACTTCACAATCACAGCATATATAATATATATGATAATTAAAGCTCGCTGCCACTTTGAGAAGTTTCAAACTTCTTTTAACACATTAACATCTTTTACTCGTAGGCTGGTGCAGCAGAGCCACAGAGGGATGAAGCTGATGGGTCAAGTTTGTCAGGTCGAATATCTGGAGCCACGCTGACAACATCTGTCTCACTCGTGGTTTCCACTTCTTAGATCTGATTTTAACAAAGTTAAAACTCTGAGAAGCTCTGGGGGAAAGCAGCTCATCGCAGCAGGTTATTGAACTTCTACAAAAAGAGCCGAGTCAATAAACAAGATAACAGCAACACGACCCCAGGGTGTCAAACATTAAACCAACAAAGTGAGCGAGAGACGATACAGCGAGGAAGGAGCAGCTCCGCCTCACTGCTGCCTTTCTTTGGTTCTTCAGCATGAAGTGAGAACCAGTCAGTCCAGTATGTGACTCATAATTACTCCCATCAACTTACTGATGATCTCTGTGATGAGAGAGGAACTGTTAGTCTGGCAGAGGAGTAGGTGAGGGTGGTGCACCACAGACGGTGGGGGTGGGATTACATCAGTGATCTGCTCTGAGCTCCTCCTTTGCAGTGGTGATGGACAGGCTGACAGATGAGGTCAGGCAGCAGTGTCTGTGGATTGTGATGTTTGCAGACGACACTGTGAGCTGTTAGATGATGGAGCTGGTGGAGGAGAGCCTGGAGAGGTGGAGGTGTGCTCCAGAGAGGCAGAACAAAAGTCAGAAAGAATACGTGTGAGAAAGAGGGAGACAGGTGGACATGGAAGGAGCAGAGGCAGTGAAGGTGGAGGAGTTTAACCCTTTAAAGCCGGTCGGAGCAGCACGCTCTGTTTTGTGTAACTATTTTTAAATCCCGGTAGCTCTGCAACCACGTGAGCTAGCGCAATAATCTTTTTTGCATATGAAACTGGAGGAGTTGTACTTACATCTTATGCCATCAGCTTGTCCTCGGTCACAGTTTCCTTCCACATATAGCTTTGCAAAAACTGCATAAAAAGCACTTGCAGCAACAAAAACATAATATTCCAGAAACACGCTTTGCCGATCCGATCAGCTGTTTGTAACAGCTGACTTTCTGTGTGGTTTCTGGGATGCTTAGGACTCATATTGCACTGCTGGAAATAGTTTATTTTGATGCATATGCTGCTTTTTTGCAAATTTGCATTATAATATTTATTTTTGTTTTTCCTGCAGTGTATAAAAATTGGTGTATTTCAAAAATAAAACTATGAAGACACTCAAAATAAATTTCCTGTGGTGGGAAACTATTTTGTGCAACTTTTTTGTATTTACAGTTTTGAGGGATAAGCCTCTTAAATTTCTCTAACTAGAAATATATGTTAAAAAAACAAAAACGATTTTCAATTATTTTGTAGTTTATTTATTTATGTAATTACTATGCACTTAATGCAGACATATTATTAAAATCTGGGCTGTAATGGTTGTATTGATGTATATCAACTTGAAATGCTCCCAAAAATGGCTCCACAGCATGTAAACATATAATATAAGCTCTGGCGGACTTGGTTCTATGGTAGGTCTTAAAGGGTTAAGGTTCCAGGACGTGCAGAGGAGGAGGAGCTTTCTGATTGGTCGCCCCTCCCCGAGCCTGATTCTGTGCAAGTTTTCTTCCTGTTTAAAGGGGGCGTTTCCTTCCCACTGTGTTGGGGTCATCTCATATCCACGTGAAGTGTTTGTGTGGCCGGTGTTTAAGACTGTGGTCGGTTTTGAATGCTTATTTTTGTTTCTCTTGTTTAAATGTGCCACACTGCGGCTTTCAGATAGCAGACGATCAGAGTCGGCGCACTGACCCCTCCCTCTGTTTGCAGCAACAGTGAGACTGTGGTCTACCAGAGGACAACGAAGCTAGAGGATCAAAGAAGACATAGAAACGTATTGTTTCAGTTCTGGTTTGGTTTTTGAAGATATTTGTTGTTGGATCATCTCAGCACGTCTCATCCTGGTAAAGCCTACCCAGCAGCAGAGTTCAGGCCTCTAGTCTCTCTATTCTGAGGCTGCCGGACATCTTCCTCTCCTCTGGGACTTTTGTGTCTCTTTATTCCACCTGAGAGCTCAGCCCGGTCAGGGCGCTATCGCTATTCTGCCATTCATGTCTGCAGAAGGAGATTAGAGGCACTTTCAGCTGTCGATGCTGCTGCTTTGTCACCGGCTGTAACTTCCCCCGAGGGAGCGGGAGCCCTGCGGGGACTCCTTTCACCAAATACAGAATTATTAGCCTCAGACGTCCGTCCTCACATGTCAGAGGCAACCTGTGCTTACAAAGGATGGACGAGAGCTTTCACCCTCTGCCAGGCTGAAGAGTCGCTTAAAGAAATGGAAAACAGATGTGGGGAGTGACGGTTCTCACACAGGCTTCTTTGCTGTTACTGATCTTTTAAGGAAGAATGTCGGCGTATGTGTGTCGTGTCTGCCTCCATCACTTTTCAGCATAGTTATAAAAGTTCATGTGAAAAGGTTCGCAGTGGGATATCAAGCAGTAATCTATGCAACTTAAAAAAAAACCCACATGCAGTTTCTCTGATGCCCACTTGAGGCTCCACACCGGAGTCACTGTGTTAAACCTCACAGCAGAAATAATCGACGTAGCCCAAACCTGCTAATGCTGATGAATAAGTCTGTAACTCCTCTACTTAAACTGTTGTTTCCTCACCAGAAGTCAGGTTGAATTAGGTCGCACTGGTAATGTTGCCACTATAATGCTAATCATTAGCTTTATTAAATAGTATTGATGTGTAAAAACGATTGTCGGGAACAAAGTGCTAACAAACGGTTAGGTTTAAGTTGTCATCTGTTATAATCCAAACTCTAGCTCTGTTTTTATAATATTTAATTTCTACAAAGTTTTAGCAATCGGGGAAGAAAGAAATTCAATTCAGCGCCAAATCACAACAATACCCTACAATAATACATACAGAGAAAAACCCAACAATCATATGACCCCTATGAGCAGCACTTTGGCGACAGTGGGAAGGAAAAACTCCCTTTTAACAGGAAGAAACCTCCAGCTGAACCAGGCTCAGGGAGGGGCGGGGCCATCTGCTGTGATTGGTTGGGGTGAGAGAAGGAAGACAATTATTGTAACTTGCATTTATCCAAAAACATCCTTTTATAGGTCTCGTCCAGAATGGCCTAGGTTAGTGTTACATGGTTAAACTCAACCAAATTAGTACTTTTTTCCTTTTTGTCATTCTTATTGTAGAGAAAACTGTGGAGTGAAAAAAGTACAACAACGTGTAAATACGTTGGACTCTCCTTCCCTTTGAAATGGTTGTTTCAACTTTGGAAAGTCAAAGTTCAGCTTCAGAGTCCGTCTGCTATGAGTCACCAACTGAATCTGGTCCAGTCTGCAATCTGTTTGTGAATCAACTGTTCAACTTTTATTATCAGATTACCTTTAACTACTCTGCCACAGCATGGAGTTTGTACCACAGAACCTCAGAGACCTGAATTTGAAATCGCTCCACTGATGGTGACGTAGTTGGTTTTAAACCGCCGCAGATCCATCGGAGAGTCTCACAGTGATTGTTGGCAGACAGGTTTTCCCAAAGCTGACCTGTGGGTGAACAGCTGTTACAACTATTTGCAGTTGGTCACCAGATGTGAAAAAATCAGTGCATCACCAGTAACCACCAAACTTCCCTAATAGACTATGTGCACGTTAGCATATGCTACTTCCGGTGCGGAAACTCCTGTGGGGAGCTTTCTTTCCGGTGTCCTATTCGCGCCTTGTTTACGGTCCAAAACAAGTTGAGCAAATGAATGAATCACGCGGCGATTTACATTTCTATATATGTCTCGGGTATTTACCCAATATATCTGTAAATGATGTTCATCGACTTGTTGATATTTTTTCCCTGCGCCTCAGAGCAAAAGAGAAAAAGGATTCAAATGTTATATTTCTCAGCTGTCCCTCGTTTATCGCGGGTGTTATGTTCTAAAAATAACCAGTGATAGGTGAAATCAAGTAGCCAATTTTATTTTTTGGCGGTGCAAAACATTTTGTGGACATCGTGGACATACAGCACTGCACTTCAGAGTCACACTGCTAGCATCGATGCAGCGATTCTGTACAGGAGAGACGTCACGGAGGAGATCGTCTGCAGGGATCAGGACGCAGGACACAATGTGACGTAAAAATAAGCATGCAAACTTGCACTAAAAAAATCTGTGAAACAGCGAGGTGAAAGGTTATAGCGAGGGACCGCTGTAATTTTGAAGGTAAGTCACAACATACCCTTCGTACATACTAATGTATAGAAACAGGAAGTTAGCATTTTCTCGTGCACACGATCTATTCTAAAAAGACTGCTATCCTGTTTTTGTTCCTTGGAAAAGTGATTTTCACAGGACAAACAGATTAAGTTGTATTGAAAAAGCCTGTAAAAGTTAGAAATGCAGCTCATTTATACGTGTAGACACCCTGTGTTTGGACGAAATCAGAGTATGAGAGGAGGAGGGACTACTGAAAGAGGGGGAAGAAGATGAAAAGAGCAACAAGGACAACGTGAAATAAGCTGTAATGTGAGAAGAGACGAGTCAATGGAAAAGTGTGTATTGTGCATGTGAGTGGGAGTCATAACTTCCTTTGAAATATTCATGCTTGTTGGCCGAGGTGCGAACATCTCGCTGTGACATCAAACAGCCGCCGCCAAAAGCTTATTCTTCTGCGAGCGCGTGCTTAGTCACGGTCCCAAAGAACACGCGTTTTATACTTACTCCAACCTTTCCTCCATCACCAGCCGGCGCACAATGGTCCGATCCTCCATGAATAGTGCGTGACATTGTGTCCTTTGGAAAGGTGCCGACAGGAATTCAGAGGAGGAAGCAAAAGATGAATCCGCTGCTCTTTCTCGAACAGCAGGACTTCTTCCTTTCAATAACCTCCTTCTGCACCGTCCAATAAAAGGTGGGTATGTCTTCAAGGTAATTATTTCTCTCTCGGTGTCTGAAATTGGGCTTCAGATAAGTTTGGTGTGCGTCTTCGTGCGCGTCTCCGCTCGCGCCGTCTTCCACCTTGATTTCACGCCACAGAAGAAAACAACAAAGATAATTTTGTGGGTTGTTTTTCCATCGCCGGCTTTTTCAGACTGCAATTTCATAAAAGTTTTTCACAGGAATTCAGAAAGTAAAGCTCATCCAGCTGTGTTCAGTGGAGCGTGGTGGAGAGGCAGAATCACACAGACGCCGTCCATGTTTGTAAATGAAGCAGCTGGGCCGAGCGCCGCCTGATTACCTCAACGTCAAACTGTGTGCAAGAAGTCAAGTTGAAAGTAAAATGACTCCAAAACCAGTTTATTATAGTAATATCACTCAGTCAGTGTTTTAAAGTACTGAAACTTTGTATTTTTGCTTCTGTGCTGTGACGGTGAAAAAAACACAAATATTATTACAGTGAAATGTTTGCAACACGTGTAGAAAACTTAAAAAATGTAACGTCTTTCAACTAAAGTGACGCATTAACTGGACTTAGAGCCATTTTCTATACAACACCCTCCAGGGACTACATCAACCCAGCATAATTTAAATATACAGCTGGCTCTGCAGTCAGTGGACCTTTACTACAGCCTCCATCAGTGGACGGTTGTGGGTCTGTGGTGTCTGGTTTAATCACTGAACGGCTGCTCTGTTGAGTCATTATCTGTTTGCACTGTGGAAATAACCCACTGGTCTCACTTTGCTTCGATGAGTCCCATCATCTGTAAAACACCAGTGACCAGTTCCACCTCCAGCCTGTGTGACAGATGATGTGGGCGCCTCAGATCATCATCTGAATCTTTAGTCGTCTCTTTGATCTGGTGGCCTGATGCACCTTCCTCCCTGACAGAGTTCTCGACTTGGTTTGATTTTGTTGTTTCTTCAAGAAACTTGAAAAATCCAATCGTTTTTTCTGTCCACGCTCCTTAGAAATCATTGAATGCAGGTGTGCTGACCCAGGTGAGATCTAAACCTGCAGGACACCGGACCTCGAGGCCTGGAGATCCTCCACTGTGGTGTTCTGGGGTCTTTCAGGCCTTTGTGTCTCAGTTGTTGTGAAAACACTTAAAATAAATATCTTATCATCATGTTTTATTAATTCAATTCAATTTTATTTATATAGCGCCAAATCACAACAAAAGTCGCCTCAAGGCGCTTCATAGATACAGAGAAAAACCCAACAATCATATGACCCCCTATGAGCAGCACTTTGGCGACGGTGGGAAGGAAAAACTCCCTTTTAACAGGAAGAAACCTCCAGCAGAACCAGGCTCAGAGAGGGGCGGGGCCATCTGCTGTGATTGGTTGGGGTGAGAGAAGGAAGACAGGATAAAGACATGCTGTGGAAGAGAGACAGAGGTTAATAACAGATATGATTCAACACAGAGAGGTCTGTTAACACATAGTGAGTGAAGAAGAAACACCCAATGCATCATGGGAATCCCCCGGCAGCCTACGTCTATTGCAGCATAACTAAGGGAGGATTCAGGGTCACCTGGTCCAGCCCTAACTATATGCTTAATTGATTCACAACTATACTGTATTCTTGTGAATAACAGCCTCACCAGCCGCTCCTACCTCAGTGAATAACTCATTACTGTTACTAACTGAATGTCTTTAAGTTCTTGTTTTTGGAGATTGGTGATCAGATTTTTAACCAGCATTTAATTTTTGAGCCTCACATCTGTGAGCTCATCCAGTCTTGTTTCTTTGATGATAAGAAAAACTCAAACCTTTGCTGTCAGGAAAGAACTTTGAACACTTTTCTCTAGCGTACGTGAAGACGTAAGCTAGTCTCCTTATCTAATGTGTCGATGGTCCACCGTACGACAGGAACTAGCCTGAAAAGGTGGTTCTGTTCCTGTCTGCTGCAGTCTGCATGCCAAAGTATCCTTGGGCAAGGCACTGAGCACAGAGCTGCTGAATGCAGTTGGACAGAAAACAGTGAAACAGACAAAATCACAGCGCAACATAAAAACAAGTCAAGTTTTCCTTAATGTTTCGACCTGATTTCTGTTTGTAGTTCACAGCAAATGTTGGCACTGAAGTATGAGTGAAATGGTACTAATGATTCTATTCAAAGCAAAAAATGAAGAACTGCCAGGTAATATTCAGAGTTTGTTTTTTTTGAAAGAAGGAAGTTATAATTTAAGGGTTTTTGTAACTTTGTAACTAAGGTTCGTACTACAAGAAAAAGCTTTTGTGTTTCTGTGCATGGAGTGAAACTGGAACAGTTTGAAGCAACGTCCAAACATGAAACGGTTCAAAAAGAGTTATAAAAATATGATCTTCTCAAACTATAAAGAAAAAGAAAATACTGAAATTAAGTGAATGTCTCTATTTAAAAAAATTAAATGATGTGATATTATAGTTTATATCAGAAATCTGTTCCCCACACTCCCTAGCAGATCGTTACATGGAGAAACCTTTGGAATATAAGCATGCTGATCCACACAGGTGTTCAGACACAAACTACACCTTTCTCGGCTGCTGCCTCAAAGCACATTGTGCGCTGTCTGTCTTGCGTGCTGCACAATATCGCTTGATATTTAGTATCTACTGCTATCTACTGCTAGCTAGTTTATTGTGATGGTGCTGTTTTTATTATGTTGCTCTTTTTTTGTTTGCTTTCTCTTCTGTTTTTTTCTCCATACAGGTGATCCAGGTGTTTTGTTTGTTTTTTTTTCTTTCTTCCCCCTTTCTCACCGTCTCTTCTCCCCTCTGGTTTTCTTTCTCCCTGTCCTATCCTCCAGTCATGTCTGTCCCGTTTGTAGCAACCGAAAATAAAATAAACACATAATTATAATAAAGGTCAATCAAATAGACCAACATGGCCATGATGATCCACTTGGTAAAATAAATCCACTTGCTATCTTTCTTGGCCTTAAGACAACAATTCTGATGCTAAAGATCCAAACGGGACACACAAAAAAAGAAATGTTCACTGTTTTTATTACAGGTTATTCAATTCATATAAGGATAAAGACATGCTGTGGAAGAGAGACAGAGATTAATAACAGATACGATTCAATACAGAGAGGTCTGTTAATACATAGTGAGTGAGAAAGGTGACTGGAAAGGAAAAACTCAATGCATCATGGGAATCCCCGGCAGCCTACATCTATTGCAGCATAACTAAGGGAGGATTCAGGGTCACCTGGTCCAGCCCTAACTATATGCTTTAGCAAAAAGGAAAGTTTGAAGCCTAATCTTGAAAGTAGAGATAGTGTCTGTCTCCTGAATCCAAACTGGAAGCTGGTTCCACAGAAGAGGGGCCTGAAAACTGAAGGCTCTCCCTCCCATTCTACTTTTAAATACTCTAGGAACAACAAGTAGGCCTGCAGAGCGAGAGCGAAGTGCTCTAATAGGGTGATATGGTACTACAAGGTCATTAAGATAAGATGGGGCCTGATTATTTAAGACCTTGTATGTGAGGAGCAGGATTTTGAATTCAATTCTGGATTTAACAGGAAGCCAATGAAGGGAAGCCAAAACAGGAGAAATATCAGTAAGGAAGCAACTAAATATTAACGATAACTTATAGCAAAGGGGTGGGATTAAATAAGATGTACTTCTTCACACTTCCTTTCAACTTGTAAATGAATCAGTACGGTAGCGATATTGAAATGTTTTGACTTTTCTATATTTTTTCTCTCTCTGTTATTTTCTAAATGTACCTGATGTTGTTTACATGTTTGAAATAAATAAATTAACAAATCCTAGAACTTCCTGACTGCATTTATGCTGAGACGTGTGTCACGAGAACACGGAGCAGCGTGACTGTTCAGGATGTGCCCGGTGCTCTGATGGGACGTAGAGGCAAACCGATGAATGCAGCCGTTACACACTTTCTCATTGGTCAACACGCTCCTTGCTCCGCGAGTGTTGCAGCGCAGCAGACGATCGCAGAACCGACGTCGGCAAAGATTCACTAAATCTTTCCCACCAAGAGTCATTTCCAGCTCCTTATAGAAAGATTTACAAAAACAGGCAGCATTGTTTTTAACTGCGGGGGCTCCTGTAATGTCGTTTTCACTGCTGCACTTTATTGAATTGATTCCTTGCAAAGTATCCTATTTGTGATTATTACAGCATTGCATCCGTGTGGGAGCGATAGTAGTCACTGGACCAAGAAATCGACTCCACTTGAGCTGGCGGCCTCTTCCTTTGTCGGGTCCGGTACTGTCCGGATCGATAGAGCACTCTGCGCTGTAATTTTTTTTAAGTGCTTCCCATTTTCACTCTCTGTGCCTCGACTCTTTCAGGGGTTACTTTCTGAGCCGAGAAAGCTTTACGCGCCTGACATATTTCTCAAAATTAAATGTCTCCTTGGTAATTCTTCTAAGAATCGCAGTGATTGATTAAACCTGCAGATCATTTATTAAAACTGCTGATGTGCACTGTCCTCAACAGTTTTTCTTTCAGACAGACTTCCCCAAAACTCTAGAGCAATACACTCTGTCAGCTCCCTCCGAAATCCTTAAAAATCAATCTATAAGTCGGTTTATGGCCCGTCAGAACTCGTCTGTGAGACGTGTCCGACCACGCAGGAAATCAAAAGGGTTTAAAGTTGTTTCGAACAGCCTCACTTGAAGATGGAGTGGAAATCCGTCCGTCATTGAGAGCGGGGAGCCGTGATATTGTTCAAACGTGATTTTCAGACACTCATAGCGTTGTTCACACGAAGAGTTGAGCTCTGTTCTTTGCACAGCTCACCGGTCGCAGATTGAAGAGAGTGTCGGGGAGTGAGTCTACTTCCTGGCCGAGGTTTTATGCTGACCTTTCTGTCTGCTCTTTGAAATGACATTAAATATCCTTGATATCACTCGGCCCTCCTCCCCGTCTGATACCATCAGGCCGGAGTGTTGAAACTGGAAATTGAAACCTGCAGTAAAGCTCCAGCTCCCAGCAGCTCCGCCGGCGAGGCTGCAGGGTGTGCAGACTCGATGTCATGGAGCGAACGATTCAATTATCTGATATTATTATCGGTGCCGACGCCCGTATCTGACTTCAGAGTCGGACGCCGGGAGTTTTCTGCCTGTATTCAGACTGACTGAAGGTGTGACGCCGTGTGTGAGCGACGTGTTAATCTGGAATGTGCTGAGGTGGTTGGATGGATATATCAGCTGCTGTCGAGACATTTATATCAAAAGGTATTTTCAGCCTTTTTTTGCTGTTTTCTTTTGCTAATTTAGATTTTTTTTTTTTTTTTTAACTTTTAAATCTGGCCAATTTGAAATCATAGAAATGAACCCTGCAGATAATGAACTGCTTCTTGAGTTCTTGTGTTCATTCATTTTATCTGCGCTGACTTTAAGATAAAATAATTAGGAGGCAAAAGCAGAAGCTCGGGTGGTGTCCCCGCACTGGCTCGTAATTGGTTATTTACAAGTGCTGATAGTATTAGTTTATTTTTCACGCTCCGCTTTGGTGCTTTGTACGGAGCCCCGCAGGCGACATGGGAGAAAAAAAATTAAGATGGACTTTTGCGAGATCTTGCAAAAACTTTTTAAAAAGTTTTAGCCGCATTCTTCGGAGGCCGCCAGCTCAAAGCCGACCGGGAGGTCGAGGCACGATGTGCCGGGAAAGCGGTGTTCCTGCCGGCTGTAGTAGGTCTCGACCTCCCGTTAGCTTCGAGCTAGTGGGTGTCAGATCTCCGAAAACGTCGGAGCACTTTTGCAAATATGTGATGTCTTGTAAACCGAGCAGGTATCTGACGTTTACACAACTACATTCACGCCTCAAAATATCTTAAAAGTGTATTTTGTGACCCAGAAAGAGGAATATTACAACTAAGTAGCTGCCGCCATTGTTGGAATTCAACTTTTGCGAGATCCCGAGTTAGTTTTGCGAGATCCCGAGTTAGTTTTGCGAGATCTCGCCAAAGTTTTGCGAGATCCCGAGTTTGTTTTGCGAGATCTTGCAAAAGTCCATCTTAATCTTATTTTCTCCCATGTCCCCTGTGGGGCTCCGTAGTTTTGGACCAGTCACTGCTGTACTGTAATGTTAACTTAACTTTAACTCTAATCTAACATTTTCTTCCATTTGAGTTCAGCTTATTCCTTTTGATCAACTTGAGCTATTTTGAATATGAAGCACCTGCTTTTTAAAAGTTACAATATGTATAATTGAAACTGGGCACACAGGTCTGTGTTCTCAGTGAGTGACATCAAGAATCTGTAGAAGATTCATTTTCTGTGCTAAATTTCTACTATCCATCCATCCATCCATCCACCTTCATCCGCTTTATCTGAGGCCGGGTCGCGGGGGCAGCAGCCTAAGCAGAGAGGCCCAGACCTCCCTCTCCACAGCCACCTCCTCCAGCTTATCCGGGGGAACACCAAGGCGTTCCCAGGCCAGCCGAGAGATATAATCTCTCCAGCGTGTCCTGGGTCTGCCCCGGGGCCTCCTCCCGGTGGGACATGCCTGGCACACCTCGCCCAGGAGGCGCCCAGGAGGCATCCTTGTCAGATGCCCGAACCACCTCAGCTGACTCCTTTCGATGTGGAGCAGCAGCGGCTCTACTCTGAGCCCCTCCCGGATGGCCGAACTTCTCACCCTATCTCTAAGGGAGAGGCCAGCCACCCTTCGGAGGAAGCTCATTTCTGCCGCTTGTATCCGCGATCTCGTTCTTTCGGTCACTACCAATGAGCTAAAAATATGAATGCATGTAAATAAACCAGCTGGTTATCTGTAGCTGCGGCACTTCGGACTATCCTGTTCATCCAGTGCTGTGGAAACACGTTGGGGTTCTAGTGTGATCGCTGCACAAGCCGAGCTTCACGAACATGTTGTTGGATAGGTTTGGTGTCATGGAACCTGAACGACCTCAAACCCATCAAACATCTCTGAGATGAAGCATCAGTGTCTGACCACAAATGCTCCTCTGGATGAACAGCAACATTTCCCACAGACTCCAAAATCATCGCAGAAGATAGTCATAGCTCCAAGTCCATATTAATGCCCGCGGGATGATAAAAGCTCCTGTAGGTGTCAGAGTCAATTAAAGGAATGAATGAGACCCTTTAAACACCTGTGTGCTTTGGTGGTTTAACACCTGCTGCTTCCTGTTTAGGAGAAAACTCCAGAGGGAAGCTTTTAATTTGAAGTTCAGGATTAAATGTCAATCAGTCTTTGTCATGGTTGGTGCGTTGCTATTGGTTAGAAACGTCCGTGATTCAAGTTCCTGTTGCTTTGACTGCAGCTGTTTCTTCCTCTTCTGTGTTCAAACCGTCAGCTTCAGCCCAGAGGGGGTTTCGTTGGGCTGCGCTCTCTACGGTGTCCGTGGTTTTCAGGGGTCCGCAGCGTCCCTCACACCTTTGTCTTTATTTTCTCACCTGGAACAAACACGCAGCTCTCAGGTGAACACAAAGTCTGAACATGGAGCTTGTTTCTGCTCCTCTCTTTCCTCTCTGGGCACCTTCCTTCCAGCTCTCTAAATTGCATGCCAGCTCTGCCATTCGGCAGAGGAGGCATGCAATCATTTGTTGTTATTCTCTGCTGTAAATTGCTTCCATGTTGATTTCAGAATAGCTCTCTCACAGCACTCTTTCCCTCCGGGATGTAGTGGACGTGAAAACGACCCGTCGCTGACTTGGAGTCCCGCTCGAGTGCCAGCTATCTGTATGCACGCCCTTCGTTGCACACGTTAATTACATGTTTGGTTCTGGTGATTTGTTTCAAGTCATCACGGCGATCGATTGTGTCTGCGGTTCTACCTTTATGACCATCGCCTTCAGTGTTCTCAGTCGTTTGACTTCTTCAGGAGATCAGTCTTTCATCACTAGATGTGATGCTTGAAAATGGCACACTCCTCTTTGAGGCCATTTGACATCGAGAGCCGGGTCCTCTAATATCCTCCAATCATACGGCATCGGGGTACTTACCTTCAGTAGTGACGCTGACCTGAAACACCTAAACATCTCCCTTAGCTAAGACACTTCATTCACTGGGGATTCCCATGATGCATTGAGTTTTTCCTTTCCAGTCACCTTTCTCACTCACTATGTGTTAACAGACCTCTCTGTATTGAATCGTATCTGTTATTAATCTCTGTCTCTCTTCCACAGCATGTCTTTATCCTGTCTTCCTTCTCTCACCCCAACCGGTCGCAGCAGATGGCCCCGCCCCTCCCTGAGCCTGGTTCTGCCGGAGGTTTCTTCCTGTTAAAAGGGAGTTTTTCCTTCCCACTGTCGCCAAAGTGCTGCTCATAGGGGGTCATATGATTGTTGGGCTTTCTCTGTATCTATGAAGCGCCTTGAGGCGACATTAGTTGTGATTTGGCGCTATATAAATAAAATTGAATTGAATTGAATTGAATTGAACTTTTTCTTCCTGTTGTTTATCTAACCCTTGTGGAGATCCAGAAATTCTTTTATTGCTGCCATATAACCTGCATCATTATAACTGCATTAATAACGTTCTTTACAGCGTTATTCCATTTAATAATATTTCTCACAGTGTTGATATTGCATTAAAGTTGTTTATTGAGGATGTTTAGTTAAGGATCCTTCTATTATGTTAGCTTTTATTACAGGTACAAGTATTTTATACACATTGCATTTGTGCTTATTCAGAGTTGATGTTCTGTCCATTAAAGGTCTTAAGCTTCACTGGCGTGACCTACGGAGCCCCGCAGGGGACATGGGAGAAAAAAAAATTAAGACGGACTTTTGCGAGATCTCGCAAAAGTTTTAGCCGTATTCTTCGGAGGCTGCCAGCTCGAAGCCGACCGGGAGGTCGAGGCACGATGTGCCGGGAAAGCGGTGTTCCTCCCAGCTGTAGTAGGTCTCGACCTCCCGTTAGCTCGAGCTAACGGGAAGAATGCGGCTAAAACTTTTACGAGTTTGTTTTGCGAGATCCCGAGTTTGTTTTGCGAAATCTTGCAAAAGTTTTGCGAGATCCCAAGTTTGTTTTGCGAGATCCCGAGTTTGTTTTGCGAGATCTTGCAAAAGTCCGTCTTAATTTTTTTTTCTCCCATGTCCCCTGCGGGGCTCCGTAGTGACTGTCCAGGTGATCCATGCTGAGGGAAGATGAGAACAGAAGGTTGACTGCATGCATACAATACATAAACACATATAATCTAGGAATGTGTCAGGCTTGAGGCCTTAACTCATTTGTCTCACTGTATTTTACTCTACTTGGCAACAGATGACCACAGTCAATAATTAGCCGCAGAGACCCTGAAGGCTTGAAGTTGATTGCCTTGTGTTGGTGTTGTAGAAAAGAGAAGTTCTATGTCTGTTTGTAGCCATTAAAGATGTACAAGATGTACCATTAACTATGTCTAACGTCTTTAACCTATTTTAATCTGTAATTGACACCATGGGGGGGCGAGTACCCCACTGCTTTATAAGTGTTCTCCATATGTATTTTTGTCAGAAGACATATGCTGATGTTTTAATAAACTCACCGTTTGATTGCACTTTTCTGGGGCCTCCGTGGTTTGTGACACTGCTCTACATCGATTGATTTCGCGACACCCTAGATCAGTGGTTCTTAACCTTGTTGGAGGTACCGAACCCCACCAGTTTCATACGCGCATTCACTGAACCCCTCTTTAGTGAAAAATAAAATATGATTTTTTTCAAATTCAAGACATAGATATGTTTTTTATTGGTGCACAAAATGAGCCGTGCATGTCACGGTGGAGGCTCTGCCGAACCCCTGAGACCGACTCACTGAACCCCTAGGGTTCGATCGAACCCAGGTTAAGAACCACTGCTCTAGATACTCATTATTCCTGCACATTTACTCATGTCCAGCCTTAACTGCTCAGCCTAAATAACCTGGACTTAGATCAAGTTTAAAATGATAGATGTCGAAGAACCTGATAGTTAGACACCTGAAACCCCTCAGGGCACCTGTCCAGTGCAGAGACTAGAAGACTTGATCACCTTAATCCTGTGAGGAAATCAGATCTTAAGAGTTCAGTTCAGTTAGAGTAGGTCTGAACTCCACAGTTGAGACGTTGCAGTTACCTTCAGCCTCATGCTGGGATGAGTTTAGTTAGTACCTCGTCTGGGGAGCTGTTACTCCTGCAGAGAACGCTCCTGCGCGTGGGATGTGCTTAAAGACGGAGGCCACACAGAAGTGTTTAAGGTTGGCTCAGGTTCAGGAAACCTGCGTACACGAGCGAGCGGGAAGAACAGACTCTTACTCACAGGTCGGGTTCGTGTTCACACAGAGAGAAAATCTCATTGTTGGCTCTCAGAATGGACCGCAGCACCTCTATCCTCTGTTGCCATGGTTACGGCAAGCATCACCACAGTGACCTTAATCACATTCCTGGTGAAGTAAATGAAAATCCTCTCTGCCTCTTCTCTACCTTCCCTTTTCCCTGTGGCCGTCCTCTGCTCGTCCTGTTCTCCATCACAGCTTCCCTCCTGCTCGTTATTCCCTCTTTTCTTTTCTTCTCCATCATTTCCACACAAGCCTTCACCGTGAAGCTCACACGGCAGCCCTCTGACTCTTTCACGTATTTTAATCTGTCTACTTTTTAATGGAATAAATATTTAGATGCATTTCCGAACAAAGAGAGAAAAAGCTGCTCCAGCTCTTCACCACCACCCTCACGTTCATCATAACTGCCTGTAATTCAGTGCTTTCTCTTACATGGAAGAGCCGCGCTCAGGCACAGGTGACAGTCGCGCTGCATACCTGCTACCTGAACTACACCTTCATCGCCACTCTTCATTTGTGGAGACCTGTACTTCCTGTTAAACGGCAGTGTCTGAGTTATACTGCAAAGTGAAATGCAGAAGTTTTCTGCCTGCCGATGCCGATTGGAGCTGCTGGACAACCGACCTGATTATTTGTTCTGTCTGTGTTTTGTGTGAGGTGCAGCAGGCCGCGACCTCCTGCAGGCTGCGAGGTGGAGAGGCTAAAAGACATGAAGACGGGGAAAAGAGTCAGACATGAAGGAGGGACGAGAGAGAGAAATGGGGCCGTCACAAAGAGCACTTATTAAAATAGACTGAAAATTACCAGGTGATTTATAATCATGTAACTTTGTTCTGAGTGATCCAGCCAACGGTCCTCAATACGGGTAATTATATCTGACAAGCTGTGACACACACACACAGAGTGGGGGGATAATTGGGTTTTCAGGCCGGCTCTTTATTCCCGGCCTCAGCTGGCAGAGTTCATCTATCACACTGAGAAGTTGTGTGAGACTGAGAGGAGGATAACGTGTCGGCCCGACTCTCCAGCAGGAAGGGAGGGTGGGGGGCGAGTCGGGGCTAAAGGTGCAGCAAGCAACATTTACTCCATCATATCGTCAGGTTAGGGCGCCGTTAATACGTTAAGATTCTGGATTCTGAGAAGATTAAAAAGGCATATTTTTGAATGAAGCGTGTGCTTTCGTCACTAATCCGGTCGTTCAGTCTGACGTCACTAGCCGTGTCTGGGCCTAAACTCCGCTGCAGGTCCATATATCAAACAATCACTATGGTATTACTGAGCAGCCCGTTCTCACTCCCGAGGCGTAACATGCCGACGTTTTGTCACGTCCCGCGGCGTTCCTGAGGAACGCGAAAGGAGACCTTTGGCGTTGTTATTAGGGGTGGGTTTTTATAATCGATTTATCGATTAAAATCGATTCTGGCTTGGATAGCGTAAAATCGATTCATTAAAATCCTGAATCGATTTTTTAATATAAATTTATTTTGCCCGAAATGCCAGAATCTCTGGTGAAATCTCACAAAATTTCAACAACCACCAAACAGCTAAGACAGTAAATGAGAGCAGGAACATGGATTCTGCACAAAGACTTAAACACACAGCGCAACCCGCGGATCAGAATCAGTGAGATGTCGCCTTTCTCACCCGATGGCACGGACACGGTCGGGGCTGAAAGCCGACAGCTCGCTGATTCTGATCTGTCGGCGGGTCCGCGCTTTGTGTTCACGCCCTTTATGTGCTGATTCTAAAGCTGTCAGTTTTATCTCCCTCCAAACAATATTGACTGAACCAGCAGCAAAAGAAGATCCAAACTACGCTTCACATAAACATCGTCATGAATTCACTCTGACTTTTACTGTTTTGCTTCAACCACGTTGCACAGCTCTCTCTTGCTCTCTCGCTCTCCCCCTCTCTCTGTACTGTTTTCTGCATTATTCGCTTGCTTGGACAGCGCTGTCAGCCGATGGGTTTTTTTTTTCGTTTTATATACTTCCGAAAAGAAAACCTAATTTCTGCCGTTCAATACTGAACAAATTTAAACTTTTTAGAATTATGCAAAATGCTTAGCCGTGTCTCTAATAAAACCGCTGTAACTTCAGAGGTAATGTTCATGTGTTGATTAATGGTTTTCTTTCGTTTTTGATGTACTGCAGAATATTTTTATAAAATCCCAGAACAGGAAAATCACCTTCATGTTTTTCTGTGTTTTATCTTCAGCTACTTTGACACAAAGGCATCTGCTGTGATGATCACACCTTTGATAAAGTCTTGCGTGTGTCAGCTTCCTTTTTATAGATACAAAAATATGTAACTGTACTGATCTGAATTATAATATTTCTGACTGTCAAAATTTCCCAGATTCAAATCGAAGTGAATCGAATCGAATCAAATTAAATCGAATCGTGGATCGAATCGATTCGGGACCTTGTGAATCGGAATTGAATCGATTCTAGAAATCAGTGACGATACCCAGCCCTAGTTGTTATGGTACGTGGCGGGTTATGGCCGAAATCCAGTGCAATGACGCTCCCGCGGTAATAGACGTTCCAGCCCTGTATTCCAGCCCTAAACCTAACCTTATCCCTAGCCCTAACCATAACCTTTTTCCTGACCTTAACCAGGACTTTAATGATGTTAAATAGCGTGTTTCTAAGCAATTTGAAGAAAAAGAGTGAACATGTGTAGATTGAGTCCATACGGTTCTCATATTTCCTCATTTTTCCGAGGTCGTCATTTAGGAACGTGGTGGGTAGCCGAAAACGTAATATGTTGACGATTTGTCACCTAGCGTAAAATGTTACGCTTTGGGAGTGAGAACGTGTTGTACTGAGAGTTAAAAAACTGTCCTAAAGTCTTTCATCTTTAATAAAATGATCAGTGTTCTGCTCTACCAGGTGTAACAATTGAGTTTAACATCCAGGCATCCATGAAAATGGAATTTATGACATTTAACGGAGTTAGAAGTTAGCAGGAAGTTAGCTCGCTAGCTAGCTTCTATCTAAATACAATATAGCATGTCCTGACTGCGGGGTTTTGGAAACAAACTAAAACGTACAGCTCTGTTATTGTGGTGTATTCATAATTGTCTCTGGTACATTTGTTGTATGGGCAGTATGTGTTCATTGTTTGATTGTGTAATTCCGTGTTACGCACTGGCAATGCATGCCGGGAGATGGCAATACAGTGAGTAAAGAGATGGTCTTACCGCACACAGTGGTCCCGCGTACTTAATCAGATTCAGAGTAAGAATCACACATGGTGTCAGAAGTGCTGTGTGAATCGTAAGACTCCAGACATCTGCCGAGTGTGAGGAGAAGGGGAAGGTGGAAACAAAATGCAGAATGACGACGTAGACGATCGTCCGAGGGCAGGAGTTAGCACCGCGGCTAACACTCCCAGCGCTAGGTTTAGCATCCAACCACCGGAGCCCTTTGATTTTTCCAAACCACACGAATGGACAAGATGGGTCCGTCGCTTCGAGAGATTCCGTCAGGCAAGTAATCTGTCTGCGAGCTCGGAGGAAAATCAAGTGAACACTCTCATATATTGTATGGGAGACGAAGCGGATGACGTCCTGAGAGGACTAAAGTTAAGTGATGCAGACCAACGGGACTATGCTAAAGTGAGAGATAGCTTCCACAACTTTTTCATTGTCAGGAAAAATGTTGTTTATGAGCGCGCTCGTTTTAATGTGCGCAAACAAGAGCTGAATGAGACTGTTGATGCATTCGTGACTGCCTTGCATGCATTAGCAGAGCACTGTAACTACGGACCGCTCCACGATGAGCTGATAAGAGACAGAATAGTAGTGGGCTTGGCCGACACGAGGCTGTCTGAGCGCATGCAGATGGAAAAAGACTTGGACTTGGATAAAGCTATAAATATGGCCAGGCAGTCAGAAGAAATCAAAAAGCAACAGTCAGCTTTGAGAAGCGAAACAAATGTAATGCAAGTAAATGCGAAAACAGTTGACAGAGTGATACAAAAGCACGATAAAACAAAGTTCAACATGTTCAAAAATAAAACTGCCAAAACACAACAGCAATATAGCAAGAGACAAAGTAATAAATGCTACAAGTGCGGAGGCTCTCCACATCCGAAACCCGAGTGCCCAGCAAATGATGCAAAATGTCATTTATGTGGGAAAAAAGGTCACTACCAGCGCGTCTGCAGACAAAGCAAGACAGTGCAAAGTATTGAGGAGGAAGAGGAGCAAGGTTTCTTCCTAGGCTCAGTTTCCAGTGACGGCCAGGCGTGGACAGCCATCATACAAGTGAAAGATGCAAAAATCACTTTCAAACTGGATACTGGAGCAGATGTGACTGTAATAGCTGACTCGGACTTATCAAAGATTTTTGCTAACGAACACAGACCAGTTCTCCAGCAGCCAGAAAAACCTTTGTTAGGCCCTGGAAAAACACCACTGGACATTGCAGGTTTTACAAAGCTACAGCTCAACTACGGCGCAAAACAGACAACAGAGAAGGTCTATGTTGTAAGAAACCTGAGCACTCCACTGCTAGGCCTGCCCGCCATTACAGCTCTTGGCCTGCTAGTGCGAGTTGACACGGTTTCAATGGACACTCTGAAGACTACTTACCCTAAACTTTGGTCTAGGGAAAAGTGCAGCGGGCCTATCACATTAAACTCAAACCGAATGCTGTGCCGTACTCACTCAAAACTCCGCGAAGGCTTCCTCTGCCTCTAATGGGAAGGGTAAAGGAGGAACTCCAACGAATGGAAGAGCTTGGTGTCATTACCCGAGTTGAGGAACCAACGGATTGGTGTGCCGGCATGGTTGTTGTTCCAAAGAAAAACAGCCCTAGGCTAAGACTTTGCGTAGACTTTACCGGACTAAATGAGTATGTGTGCAGGGAAAAATATGTGTTGCCATCGGTTGAACAAAGTCTCGGAATGCTCGCAGGAGCCAAAGTGTTTAGCAGACTGGATGCCAACATGGGCTTCTGGCAGATTCCCCTGTCCGATGAGTCTGCCAAACTCACCACCTTCGTCACACCCTTTGGGCGGTTCCACTTTAACCGTCTACCGTTTGGGATCAACTCAGCGCCCGAACACTTTCAGCACATGATGGCGGAGGTCATCGAGGGTCTCGAAGGTGTGGTGTGTCACATTGACGATGTGTTGGTGTGGGGACGTAACCATCAGGAGTATGATTCCCGTCTCCATGCTACACTGCAAAGATTGGAAAAAGCAGGCATAACGCTGAATGTTGAAAAATGCGAGCTCTCCCAGAGCAAGGTTGCTTTCTTGGGTCACATCATAGCGGATACAGGAATCAGTCCTGACCCGAAGAAAACGGAGGCAATTACAGAAATGACAGAGCCAACTAATGTGTCAGAGTTGCGCAGTTTTCTGGGCATGGTGAATCAAGTGGGCAAGTTCATCCCCCATTTAGCTGAGAAAGACAAAGCCCTGCGAGATCTTCTTTCCAAAAAGAACGCGTGGTATTGGGGAACTGACCAAGCGAGAGCTTTCAAAACATTAAGAGATGCCCTGACCTCACCCCAAGTGCTCGCAATGTATGACCCCAACAGAGACATCAAAGTATCAGCAGATGCTTCATCCTATGGTCTCGGAGGTGTTCTTTTGCAGCTGTGGGAAGAAGGATGGCGACCAGTGGCGTATGCATCGAGGTCCCTTTCTCCTACAGAACAACGATACGCACAAGTGGAAAAAGAGGCACTGGCATCTACATGGGCGTGTGAGCGTTTTCGTGATTTCCTGATTGGTAAACATTTTTGTCTTGAAACTGACCACAAACCTCTCGTTTCCTTACTGGGAGGACAAGCTCTGGATCTCTTGCCACCCAGGATCCAGCGATTCAGAATGAGACTCATGCGTTACTCGTACACTGTGCAGTACGCCCCAGGGAAATCACTCTGGACAGCAGATACTTTGTCCCGCTCACCTCTGAAAAAACCAATGAACCTGTCAGACAAAGAGCTAATGGAAAGCACAGACATATATGTGGACAGTATTGTAGCAAACATGCCTGTCAGTTCATCATATATGCAAACACTGAAGGAACAACTGAAAAGTGACAGTGTGTGTGCTCGCGTCATGGACATGTGCACCGAAGGCTGGCCAGAACATGCAAAACAAGAGCCTTTACTGCGAAATTACTGGCCTGACCGAGCCACGCTCACTGTTGAAGACGGCCTTTTGCTAAAAGACACACGGCTTGTCATTCCTTCAGCAATGAGAAACGAGGTGCTGAAAAAACTACACGAAGGACACCAAGGTGTTGTAAAATGTAAAGCTCGTGCACGCCAAACAGTGTGGTGGCCCGGGCTGAGTCAACAAATCTCTGAGATGGTGCTCAAGTGCAAAACGTGTATTCAAGAAAGACACAATAACAGTGAGCCACTCATGCCAACAGAATACCCTGCCCGCCCATGGCAGAGAGTGGGCACAGATCTTTTCGAGCTGGGAGGGAAAACTTACCTTCTCGCTGTTGACTATCACTCTAGATTTGTTGAGATTGCTTTGTTAAACAGGACAAAATCAAACGACGTCATTACTCACCTGAAATCTTTCTTTGCCCGTCATGGCATCCCAGAGGTCCTCATGTCTGATAATGGGCCGCAGTATTCAGGTCAAACCTTTACAGACTTTGCAGCAGCGTACGGCTTTAAACACATCACAAGCAGCCCCAAGTTTCCGCAAAGTAATGGAGAAGCAGAACGTGCTGTGCAGACTGTAAAAAATCTTCTGAAAAAAGCAGCTGATCCTTATCTAGCTCTTCTTGCCTATAGAACTACACCACCGCAGTCCGGATACAGCCCCGCAGAGCTTTTAATAGGCAGACGTCTGCGAACCACACTGCCGATACTTCCATCGCAGCTGGTGCCTACACTGCCGGACAACGCACTGCTCGCTCAAAAGGAAAGGGAGAAGAGGATGATGGACATGGCAAACTTCAACAGGCGCCACCGCGCAAAATCTTTATGCAGCCTGTCCCCAGGAGAGCAAGTTTGGGTGACTGATGTCAAAACTACAGGCACTGTTATCCAAAATCACTCTACACCCCGATCATACACAGTGGAGTTACCACAAGGGACTGTGAGGCGTAATCGCGTGCATTTGATTCCTTTAAGTTCACCAGTGCATGAACCTGTTAACGTGCCTGTGTTGCAGAAGCCTCAAACACCCAGTGTGATCCCTGCTACACCTGTTAACACTGATGTGGTCAGAACCAAGTCAGGGAGGCCAATAGTTAAACCTAAAAAGTTAAATCTGTAAGAGAAAAAAAAAGGTTGTTGTTATATAACTGTGTTATAATGGTTTTGTAGAGCACAGTAAAATAAATCTAAAAAGAGTTGTCAAAAAAAAAAAAAAGAGAAAACAAAAGGTTAAAAATGTAATGCAGATTGTTTGCCAGATGTTCTTGTATGGCTTTGAAAAAGAGAAAGAAAAAAAGAATCAAGAGGTAGTCTGGTTTAAAGTTCTGTCCTGAGAAAAGTAATATTCTGTTTTTGTTTAAAAGGGGAGATGTGGTGTATTCATAATTGTCTCTGGTACATTTGTTGTATGGGCAGTATGTGTTCATTGTTTGATTGTGTAATTACGTGTTACGCACTGGCAATGCATGCCGGGAGATGGCAATACAGTGAGTAAAGAGATGGTCTTACCGCACACAGTGGTCCCGCGTACTTAATCAGATTCAGAGTAAGAATCACACAGTTATCACTTCCAACATAAATGAAGACAGAAAACTAAACAGCAGTGACGTTTGTAGGGTTACTGAAGTTTGGCTAGCTGGTATATAATGATGTGCTACGTGACCGCTAGCGACACAGCTATGTTAGCATAGCATAAACAAGCTAACTTTTTTTCCACTGGATAAAAGTTAACGTGAGTGTTCTCGGTGGTCAGGAACAAATGTAATCGCATGGCAGGATGCTGTAAAAGGAGCAAACTTCAGCCAGGAGAACAACTGAGATAATCCATCCACAATACGAGGTTAGTCATTCATATACTGCTGCATGGGCTGGGCTGTAGCTACATGCTAAGGTTTTAAAAACTGAGCTTAAATAAATGATTAGCGGTAATAAAAGCCGAGGGAGGTCAACAGTGATCACTGACTGTTTTAGGAGCTTTTTGAGATTAAATAGAAGAAAATACAAAACATTAAACATGTTAACAACACAAAAGCCATATTAAACGCAGACTACTTTAGGAAGTAGGATTCGTCACGTCATCACTTAACAACCGGATAGCCAGAGTTTGCTCGCTGACTCTGCTCATGAATGTTCATGTCAGCGAGAAAATCGTTTTGGATTTATGAGATCCTGATCCGGTTGAAAGGTGCTTTTTAAATAAATACATTCAAATTCAAAAGTCGCAACATGAAATTTTGGAGTCGCAGTCACGAGTGGTTTCTTAGCGGTTCCCATCATCATGTGCGGCAGATCTCCAGGGCAGCACAGACATGGATATGTGTGATGTCACAGAGAGAAGATATCGACGTGGTCATCTGACCACAAAGCTCGTGAGCAAAGAAACTACAGCCAGCTGCTGCTGAAACCTTCTGTGTGTCAGAGGCAGCCAATCAGAGAAAAGTGAGGCATTAAAAAGGGGAGGAGCTAAAATGGCTTGTTTCACACCGGTATGAGATGGATGAGGATTATTTTGAACTGTGAATCATGCAAAGCTGAAGATGATCAAGATGTTGGACACAGCATCTGATGTCACCTGACCTGTTTCGCACCTGTCTACAGGTGGAGCAGCGCAGCCTCCACCATCCTCAAACCAGAGTCTGACGATCAAGGCCTCACAACATGACCTTTGACCTGCTGTGTGTGGTTAAATCTTCACCTGCTTCCTGTTCCTGTGACGGCGTAAACTGAGTCCAACACTGTCCTTAAAAGGCCCTGCAGGAAGCTGCTCTGAGATTTTAAGGGACAAAAATTTCTCCGAATAACAACAACAGAAGTTCTTTTCCTCGTCGGCGCTCTCTGCGACGGCCGACGGAGAAGCTTCCGTACCGCATCGATCAGGTTGGAGGGCAGGAGGCAGCTCCTCATGGAAACACTGACCGCATGCCAATAAACCTCATAATTGGCTCTGCTAATTGAGAGTGAAATGTTTTCACAGGCAGGGTCTGTAATTGCTCTGAGGCCCGGCGTGCGGCTGCAGCTGCTGTTTGGGGATTCAGACGGCCGCCGAGTCACGAACAAAAGCAGCAGCAGCCGGCCTCGTTAACGCCGGAGCTCCTCTTCTGCAAAGTGGGAGGCTCCCTGATGTTTCACAATTAACTGAGTCGATCAAAGAAATGACTCTGGCTGTTGGTTTAGTGGAGCAGACGCTGACTGAGAGCTTCTGTTTGCAGAACTCGGCTGATTCCTGTCATCGGCATCGATGACGTCAGGTCCAACGTGCTCCTTATCCGTGGAATAATCCCCAATCCTCTCAGGCAGTTGGAGCACCACGAGGGCAGGAGCATCGTTTCCATGTATTCACTGCAGCTGGTATCTCCTTACACCAAAACAGTAAAGAGGGATAAAAATAATAAAAGCAGTTCAGCAAAGCTCGGGTCTGTTATTCAGAGCGCCGGCTCCATGTTCAGGTTGCACGACTTCACCATAAAAACATGGTGGGACTATGAGACGTGTCTGAAAGCTCAGAGGTAGATCAGAGTCCATCAGTGTCATGAAAAGAACTCAGTCAGCCTCAGTTTCACTCGGTTCTCTCTTTCCTCAGCTTGACTTTCTTCTTCATGCCTTCCTCTGCCTCCTCTCCTCCTCACCCCACTGTCCCTGCATTGCATCATCCATTCCCTCCCCCCTCCCTCCCCAGGAGCCCATAGTTCCTCTCTGACTCCCTCTAATTGACAGCAGTGCATTAAAAAGCCATCTGAGTCAGCCTGAGACGCACGACAGGCAGAAAAATATCTTCAGAACCTCAAACTCTTCTTACCTGTTTTTGTTTTTGGCAGCGCGTGTGTGTTTGTTCTTCAGTGTCAGCTTGTTTAGTGTTTCTGTCACCAGTGGGTGCGTATGGACCTCCCTGGATCTTCGTGGCACAGATTCAACGAGGTGCTGCAAACGTTCCTCAGAGAGTTTGGTGTAGGGCTGTGCGATATGACCAAAATCTCATATCCCGATCGTCCCGACAACGATATTTATCACCAGAGATGGGCAGTAACGCGTTACTGTAATCTGATTACTTTTTAAAGTAACGAGTAAAGTAAGGGATTACTATTGCAAAAACTGTAATTAGATTACTGTTACTTTCCCGTAGGAACGCTGGGTTACTGCGTTACTAAAACCGTCATTTTTTTTGCGAGAATGTCTCATGACAGTGACGTAAGCGAGTGCGACGTTCGTGACAACAGCTGTGTGCAGATCAACAATGGATCATATATCGAGTGCAGAGAGAGTATGAGCGTGCAGCGTTTAAAGCGTGGAAGTACTGACCTTACTTTGAGTTTGATTCCATAAAAAGTGACAAAAACATTAGTGTCCGTTGTGCGTGGGAAGAAAACTTCTTTTTACAGCGAAAAAACCCCTAAACTTCCAAACAAGCACCGAGTAGCTACGACGTAATGGGAAACTCACAGAGAAACTCGCGGATTCTTCCACTGACCGCTGCACACCTGCACCAGGGTAACCCTCCGCCTACCCCACTCCTGCTTTACAGGTGAAAATAGAGCAACAGGACCGCTAGTCTTTGACTTTATTTATTTTCTGCTGTGTTTTACTTGCATCTATTTGAAAGACTGAGTGTAAACACACAAAATATTTTATTTTATGTGCTGGAATGTGCAGAAAATAGGTTTAAATATTAAACTAATTTCTTCCAGTCAGAGAATGTTGCAGATAATTCAATTTTTGCTTGATGCATAAAGTTAAAAGGTTAAAACTAATAAAACAAGTTTTAAAAAGAGACTTTTCCATTTGATTACATTTTGTATGATGATTATGTAGAAAAAGTAGAATTGGGCTGAAAGATCTATCACTTTATCACCTATTCAGGTTGTAAATCGTGTTTTTAAAAAGTAACTAAGTAATTAATTACTTTTGAAAATAAGTAATCGGTAAAGTAACGGGATTAGGGGAAGTAATCAGTAATTAGTTACTGATTACTTTTTTCAAGTAACTTGACCAACACTTTATCACACAAAGTTTAAATTCTGTGGCTCTCGGGCAGCTCGACTTGCGTGAAGCTTTTTCAGCTGGACGTCGAGTGTTTTGAGCGATGCATGAAGCTGTACATTTGGAGACATAAGTTGAAACAGTTGCAATTTTCTTTGTATTTAATACACGTCGTGCTGCAGGGAAAAGCCTGCTTTAACGTTGGTGTCTAAGGTTTATTTGGAGCACCTGAGCTCATTTATCTTCTCCGGAAACACTCTACAGACTATTTCACGTGATTCAGTTTATTTTGAAAACTCTCAACAGGATCTTCAGCTTTATTGTGAAAGGTCTATGTGGAAAATAAACAAGCGGACGGCGGAGCCACACGATGGTTTTGCCGTCGTTGTTGCTAACAACGTGCGTAACAACAGTCAAAACGATGAAAAAATATTGCCGTAAACAGTTTATTTTGCGATACCATGAAACAAACGACAGCGTAAAATGAAACGATACATGTTTTCATATCGTCATCCTGAATATATCGTGATATCCATTAGGGGTGGGGGAAAAATGGATACTGTGTAGCATGGTGATATTTTGTTTGCTAATAATGTATCGATACAGGACAGCAGAAATCGATATTTTGTTACAAAAAGGTTTTTGTGCTCTGACTTCAGAGCATGTTGATCCTTTTTCTGAGCAAGAATCCTGACATTCCTTCACTGTCCAAATGTGTTTAACTTGTTTTTGGCAGCAATAAAAATGACAGTTTACTTATTTTAATTTAAGACATGTTTTATTTTAATTAAGTTTAAAACTTTTTTATTTAATGTAAAATTATATTTTGTTTTAATTTACTTTCAAATTCTTCAGTTGCTGAAGGGGCTGCATAGTTTTCATAAACTGCATAGTTCAGAATAGCTATAATTGTACCAGATGGTTGATTCAGTTAAGTTGGACTAGACTGTAATACAAACCGTTCAGTTTGTCAACAATCAAACTGAAATGAGAGAAAGACTGAGTGTGAGACTTTGATATTAGAGAAAATGAATATTGATAAAGTTTACCTTTATGTACAGAATCTGAATATCGCAAAATATTTAAAAAAAATTGCAATAATATCGTATCGTGGGATGTATGGTGATTCCCACCTCTAATATCCAACAGCCCTAGTTTGGTCCATATGACCTGACAACATCACGCAGCTGCTGATTGGTTGGCTGCACATCCCAAAGGTGCTCTGTTGGACGGAGACCTGGTGCCTGGTGCAGTGAGTTCACTGTCATGTGCGATATAAAGCACATGGATACATTTCTCTACATTTGAGTTTTTTTGGTGAACTGACATAAAAATAACTCTGTGTGTGTGTGAACAAACGCACACCTCGACACAATCCCACACCACTGAAATGCTTCGTGTTTACTTTACTCGCTGCTCTCGACTTCTCATCAGGAGGCCACGAGTCGCTCTTACTGAAGGACGTCCACCTCCACTCTGATTCTTAACCCACCTGTGAGCTCTGCAGCATCAGTGCTGACAGGCGTCAGCACCGAGGCGCTCACTGTCAGACAGAGAAGGAGACGAGGCGCTTCAGCGTGATGGGGAGGACGATATTAAAGCCTTGTTGGTCTGAACCTGTGGCAGTGATGGGAAACCATCTGAATTCAGAACACAGCGACTCAGACAGGAGGAGCGCTCAGGGTGTTCAGTGCCGTTTAAGAAGAGGAGGCGCAGGAAGGCGTCCAGAGACGACGGGCGGCGGCGGGGATTTTCTTCCCCCTGCCGTGATGTGAACATTAATCGCTGTGAAGGTGAGAGACGGGCTCAGTGCAGTTGTGATTTTGTTGTTGTTGTTGTTGAGGCTCCGCTGACCCCCGAGGAACTGGAGAACCGAGCTGGAATACCAACACCGCCTCCTCCTGCACCGCCCGTCTGCAGGGAGACGGGGTGTGATCCAGAGGCAGAATGCTCCATCAGCGTGGGTCTTGATTAACCCCTTTAGCCTTGTTTTCCCCTCACATTTCCCCTGTAAGTCCTCAACCTCAGCACGTACACGCACGTCAACAAAGCAACAGTTTTTCTTCACCATCAAACTTTATTTATAATTAGAAAACTTTCCAAAGAGCCTGAGTTTCAGAGAAATACACCGACTTGACAGCAAGTTAACAGATATAACTGTTGGTAGGATATCACCAACAAAGCTTTTTTCTAACATTGTGAGATTAAAGCTTCGGTCCAAGAAAGACCGACTAATATTTAGTTTGCAGGGACATGAATGATGGTGTGTGGATATCGAGTCTCTGGGCACATTAGGCTGTCGAGTTTCCACGTGTCGGCTGATAAACCGTCGTCGTGGGAACTAAAGAGGGAACATTTGCCTAAATGCCGTGAATGGAGGAAAATTCTGAGTCCTCATCCTCATATCTGCAGGATACATGCAAACATTTGGTTGTTGTCCTCAGAAGCTACAACAGCTGACTGAAGGATTGTTTCTGTCATTAAAATAAAAAAGCGGTGAATAAAAAGTGGACCCGTGCAGGGAGGGGCAGCCAGCTGCAGTCATACAGATGTGCAGGACTTTACTAGATATGATGTAGATGCAGGTGTGTGTCGAATCTGCTGTTACTGTTTCACTTCCACCATGGAGAGAAAGTAATGTAGGCTACACCAATCCTGGTTAAGCTCACATACAGCAGTGAATGATGTCGTTACAGGTGATGGCAGCTTGTCTGAGGATAAAACTTGGTGCTGACATCCTTGTTTTCGTCCTGTGGATGGATAGTGGAGCATTTATGGACCATTTTACATCCCACACATAACAGCCAACCAGAAAACTGCTTCCTTTTAGCCAAACAGCCAATAGAGTCGTTTATCTGTAACACATCGTCAGAACCAGGAAGTGGCTACAGTTTCATTATTTTAAGTCTTCTTCTTTATTGTGTCCCTAAAACAGTTTTTGTTTAGTTTGGTGCTGATGTGAAGAGAACACATGGGCCTCTTTTAACGTTTGTATTTATTTGCAAAGATGAAAACAAAGTTTTTACTCCTCAGACTCCACAGAGGATTCGTTTGGGCCTAACAGGCTGCAGGGCTGAAACCCTCGACAATAACGGGAGGTTGTCACGTTCGCGCTGATTCAACACTCAGTGGTGGGCGTACCTGACGTGTGGCGGGGTTGTCATAGCAGCAACCAATCACCTTCACCTGTAATCCCTGAGATGTCCCACAGTGGCGTGTCTCTGTTTTTCCACATGATAACAAAAAAAGATTTTTCTGTCATTTTATTGCTTGTTGATTAGTTGCATCAGTTTGGTGATGAATGACCATGGGGGTGGTCTTTATCTTTCTATGAAAGCTTAAATACTACAAAATACTTAAAATACATCTGAAAGTCTGAAACGTTATGCCCTCCTTTACATCTTCCAAAGATATCTGTGGGCTGGACTGGAGTCTTTGCCCAATCTTGGGCCCTGCGCCTCATGTTTGACAACCTGACCTGAGGCTCACTGGCTTCACCTTCATTGGCCAATGACAGAGTGGGGATATTTTTATGATGTAGTCTGATTGGCTGCTGGCAGATCCACAGTTTAACGATACAACAGTCAGAGTAGGGAAACAGACTGAGGCACAACAAAAATCCTCTTCAGTGCATCAGCACACCAATAACATGTGAATGAGTTGGAGTCGGTCTGTGCAACTGACTAATTACATTCAGGATGTTTGTGGTCACACAGGACTTAGCTTTGAGTCGTCGTCCACACAGTTCCTCAGATTAACGCCACATTTGAGTTTATAAACCGTGATTATTTACCAACCTGACTCAGACTGACTGCAGTCAGCCTGCGATGGCTTGCAGACAGATTGCCTCCGCCCGCCGACGTGTGCGTGCAGCGATCAGAAACAGAATGTTGAAAACTTCAGCGCTACACGTGACATCACATCATTCGCACTAACAAAGAGACAAAGTGGAGCAGTGTTAGGCCTGTTGAGCGCGTGCGTTACTAAGTTAAGCCTTAAAAACAGATGTTTGGCGTTGTGCTAATCTGACTGTGACCGTCACAGCTGGACAGCAGCTCCTGTGCTGCTGACAGAAACGATGCATGAAGCAGTGCTGGTTTTTCTGCAGTGTCAGTGAAGGTGTAAACACACGGACACATCAGATGTTTTATTTATACCAAACTCCCCGAAGTTCCATCGGCAGCAGCGAAACAAAGCTCCTCATCGTTGCTGGCGAATCACGCCGAGCTGTTTTCATCTCTCAACTTTTGGCTTCAGCAAACAGCTGCAGAAGAAAAGTGTTTCTCTCCCCTGCAGCACAACTCCACTTGTCATCGAACCCATTCTTTCTCCTCTTTGTTTCCTCCCTTTTCACGCGTTGTTCTCCATTTCGCCTCCTTTCATATAACTTCACATCAATGGTGCTGAGATTGATTCAGCCCAGAACAATGTGACAAAGCGGTGAGCAGCTTTTCTGTCAATAGCGCTGTGATTTTAGCATCTCTTCTCTAATACTCCGGAGCGCCACACCGAGCTGCTGCTCGCCTCGTTTCGACACCATTTGGAGGAAAAAAGATCCATTCACGCTCGTCGCCGGCCGTGTGAAGTGTTTGTGTGTTTGCAGCTGAAAGGAAGAAGAAACACAATTCCTCGCTGTGCGGCCTCGAGACAAAACATTGCAGGTTTTCAGATCTCGGTACTTCACCGACTGGCCTCATTTCAGCTTCACGCCTTCCCTCGGGTCTTTGCAGCCACTCGAGAGGTGAGGCGGCGGCGTCCGAAAGCTGCTGCTAACAAGCCGAAATCGACCGGCAGGATGAGAGGATAAGATGAGACCTGAGTGATGGAGAGGCGAAGGCGGGCAGACGGCTCTGAGAGGTTTCTGATTGAAGCAGAGTTTAACACGGCAGCAGAAACAGACCGGACACGAGCGCTCCAGAGGCCTTCGGGCTTTCCTGCTGTAGTTTAACTTTTCAGCGCGTGTTAAGAAATTGGCTCACTCGTTACCAAGGTACATCACCATGGCAACGTGCTGCAGACCCAACCTGCTTTTGTTCGAGATGAGAGATCAACAGGCGTGAAATGACCACCTACCGACCAATCAGCTCTCTGGAAAATAAAGCAACGTACCTGGAAAATCCCTCGAGCCTCAGTGTGCAGACTTATTCTGTTTTTATTCCTGCTGCAAGCAAATATGACCTAAGTTCTGATTTTACGTCACAGGGCTGGACTGGGACAAACAATCATTTTCACTAGAAACCGGCCGACCAGGTTACAGGAGAAGCCATAAAGCCTTTGAATGAAAACAGACGCTGTGACAGTGATGCACGCTGTCTTGTTGGTATATGAATATTTTTTATACATTTTACATCAGATAAAAACTTTGGTTGTAAGATTCAGATAATTATTTAATAAAAGCGAGAGATTTTAAATGAGAATAAGAAAGAAAAGTATTTCTTTGTGCCCCCCTCTCCCTGTTAATGTCCTACCTGCCCCCCCTGGCAAAACTTTGCTAGACCCGCCCCTGCACAGTTACCAGCTGTCAGCTACTTAGAAAAGGATCCTGGTGTTATTTGTCTCTCAGAAACAGTTCATAACTTCAACTCATCCATGTCACCTAAAAGGTAAACCTGTTTCTCCATCACCTGTTCAGCTCTGATGATTCAGTAAGGACATCTCCTGGTTTCATCTTCATGTTTCCCTCTCACCACATATCCAAACCATCATGACCAGCAGCTTTACAGCTGTGGCTCCAGCAAACATCAGCTGATACTAGAAATTAATAGTAAATAAATTCTAACAACAGCTGATCAAGCTTAAATGTGCTGCTGTTGTTTAGCACGACATCAGCTGGTTTCCTCTTTCTGGCGCAAAGTGATAAACAAACAAGAGAGACGATCAGCTGATCATTG
Organism: Neolamprologus multifasciatus; assembly: GCF_963576455.1. Lineage (NCBI taxonomy): Eukaryota > Metazoa > Chordata > Actinopteri > Cichliformes > Cichlidae > Neolamprologus > Neolamprologus multifasciatus. The sequence continues at coordinate 1,492,170 of NC_140446.1, forward strand.
ATCAGTTTCATGATTGAAGTAGCAACAGGAGAGAGAGGGGGGAGAATGAGAGGAGAAGAACAGCTGTGCAGCAAAGACACAGAATAACTCCAGCTTTGTGTCTTTTTCATTGTAGCTGAAGTTCGGGACAAAATGTTCCTTTTCAGCTCAATATGAAACGCGTAATATTTTCTCTTAATACCAGACGATTCCGTTTTTTACAGGACGGTTGGAAACTCTACTAACTAACCTTATGAATAAAATAAAGTTCACTATCAGTAACATCACAGCACCACCCAGCTGTAGAAACTCCGTCATGCTAGCTAGCACGGAGTACGAGTTATTGTAACTGACTGTAAAAAGTCAGCACAACGAAAATAAACTAAACTTGGTTTATATCTGACCAGACAGACTGCAGCTCATAACTTCTTACCTGAAGTTCAGTTCACACTCGGACCGGCGGCCGCCTCGGCGCTCTGCTCCTCCTGCCTCCCCTTTCTCTCATCCACCTGTTGCCTCTGTGGAAGTCACAGCCACCACCAAAGACCTGAGGTGTTTTCACACATCGGCCAGCATCTGGCCAATCCACCACCTCTGTATAACCTCTGTTCATACAGTTACAAAAAAAAAAATCATCTGCCCATAAAAACGAAAAATCACCATCGGCCCACCGAGCAAATGCCCGATGGCCAGTCCAGGTATGCGTCACAGCGAGGGAGCAGAGGTATACTCTGTTCACGTCCTGCTCCCAGAAAAACTACTCGTGCCACTCTTTCCCAGTCTTAACGCACAAAACACACACTCACAAAATATCCTGTTATTATGCTTCACCTGTGACACACAGCAGCTGTGTGGCCTTTCTGTGTGAAGCTCAAATCATTATGGCAGCGTCTTCATGTGTCCCTGACACAGACGTGTGTGTGTGTGTGTTTGTGTGTGTGTGTGTAATGCTGCTCCTGTAATGTGAATCTTGTATTCTAAGGTATTTTTTCCTTCTGCTACATTTTTCTAGCTCACTGAGGGATTTAGCTTTTGTGAGGAAAATAAATGACAGCCCAGAGAAGCCCATCCAGTAACAGACTGTCGTGGTCTGCCGTGTCGTTAGTGCTCTCCTCATACTCATCACATCTTCCTCTTTCTCTGTTGTGTCACACAGCGCCGTCCGATGGGGTGAATGGCGAGCATTAGCAAAGCATCATTAGTGCTCTTCCTGTATGAATCTGTAGAATCAAGTTTCAGCAGGCTTTGTGTGTATGAAGGTAAACAGCTGATCTGACAATAATTAATCTTTTTATTATTTTTTTAAAGCTTCAGATTTCATCTAGGATTTGGTGATGAGGAAACTTGTTGCTGCACTGGCAGGTTCGTGCTGAGATTTTCAGCCGTATTCAGGCTCCAATCAATGAACTTTGATTTCAGTTTTTTCAGTTTATGTTCATTATTCATCCGTCATCAGCTGCTTCTGCAGGTCTGGATTGCATCTCTACATAGAGATACCCTCGATACGGGACGCTCTTTCTCCAGCATGCTCCCAGTCTGTCCCAGTCTCCATCAAAGGTTGAAGCTGCCTCCTTTCAATGTGGAGGAGCAGTGGCTCTACTCTAAGCCCCTCCCACAGGATCGAGCTCCTCCTGCTGTCTCTATGTGAGAGCCCAGACGTTATTTGGTCGAAGCACATGTCTCTTACATGGTCACAGCTCACACTCGAAAGACTTTCAGAGAACTTGACCTCTGACCTTGACCTTGAGGTTGAGGTCAATCATCACTCATTTTTTTGTCTTTTAGTAGATACAGTGATGTCATCAATTTCAAAAATCACCAGTGAGCATCAATGAGCCGTGGCTGAGCTGCTTTCATCGCACAGCGCTGGGTTGTATTTGCCACGATGATGTAAACATGCACGGCGCCGTGACATCGCTTCACCCCCCGGCGCCGTCGAGCAGCGCAGAGCCGTGAGAGGACATGCAGGTTTCAGTAAGTCAAACATACGAGCTGGTGTTTTATTTTGTAATGTTAGCAAGAGCCCGAAATGCCGGCCTCTGATAGGCCTCCATCATCAGGGCTGAATAAGGACTGTCAGACAGACCCATACATGCAGGTCTACTTCCTGTTACTGCCATCTTATTCTGGAAGTTTTAACAGGAAATGGTGAGTTTGGTGTCCAAGGATTTGTTTCTTTCAGAATCTAAATCCACTGATTGCAGTCGTTTGTCTGCCATGATGTTTGTTTTCTTACGATTTCCCTCTCAACCAATCACGCTCCTGCATCATTCACACGGTGCAGGTGTGAAATGTGTCCATATCTCTGCTCTGTTTCCTCGCGTTTTCACGAGAAACGGCGAGCTGGCTGTACCGTTTCCCGGTGGCAGGTTAAACGTGTGCGTCTAGTCTTACTGCAGGAGGCGATCGCTTCCCAGCTGCACATGTCACTGGATCTGATTGGATCTGATTGGTTGGTCTCCGTACTTTTAATTATAGTTTTTGTCCTCGTGCATCAGTTTTTATTCCTTTGACCTTTTTTTTCCTGACCATCGATGAAAACCATGACGAATACGATGGATCAGTGAAATCAACTCTCCGCCTAACTTTCTACTTTCTACAGCAGATTCAGCAGCGCCGTGTTGGGTTTGGGATGAGCTGTGAGGTGTGTTCACGGCTCGTTCGGACTCATTTCGGATGCTGAACAGTGACACCGACATCACTGACTGTGCCTGAATGCATCTTCAGATTCTCTGGTGCTCGTTTGCTGTGATTAGATTCCTCCGTCTGAGACGGAAACTCGAGAGCTTCAGGAGCCCTTTGAGGAGAAGAGCGATGCTCTTACAGGTGAGCTAACAGCAGTATTTCGTCTGACAGTAACCGTGTGAAGCACAGCTGCTGTGTTTGACCCTCTGGGCATTTCTTCACTCTGCTGGAGTAAAAAACGTTCGCGATTCTCAAGAGGAAACCGAGTTCAAAGACCGAACTGCTTACAGTACAGCTCGGAACCAGAGCTGAGCGAGAGGAGGCCGAGGCGGTGAGCATCACGCCGTCAGTGATCACGTGACCCGGTGTGGGGCCGTTGCGTGTGATATTTTGTCCTGCTCAGCTTTTCAAGCGTGAGGAGCTGCTGCTGGCTGTGCGACATAAACACCTCTACCCATAATCCCCTGTGTTTGCAGGTTATTTTGCTCTGACACCTGACAAACAGCTCTGCGGCTCTGCTGTTTGTCGACTCACACTTTGGGCTATTTGGAGCCACCAGCCCTCAGACCGCTGAACATAAAAAACCCTTTCATTTATATCAGGCTGACTTCTTCCTCAGTTTTCCTTTCATGTTTTCTGCTTTTATTTCACTTCTTTAACATTTTCATTCCTGGTACATCAAATGGAAACAGAGGCAGAGGCTCTTCTCCACGTCTCAAACACCTTTTGAGTCCCTGATCTTAGAAAATATGAAAGCACTGATGAGTATTTTTCTCTTCATCCTTATTGTATCATCTTATCAGCATCAGTATTCTGTTTGTTAACATGTCAAAGCCAAGGTTATTATTGTTAATGAAAACTAGAAGTGAAAAAACATTTTCGTTAACGGAAATAAAAATAAAAACAAAAAAAGGAAAACTAACTAAAATTAACTGAATTTATAGCAAAAATGTGTTTAGTTTTCATTGATGTGTGCGTGTCATACAATAGTCAAGGGTGAAAATGAAGTTTAGTTTCCAGATTTTTTTCTTGCTGTGTCTCATTATGCCAGCAGGTGGCAGCACGTTAGTCGAGTCGTCTGTGTTGCTGCTCCGTCCACGCGCAGAATCATGTCAGGAAAAGTCGGAAGAAAGCGCCAGAGTCCAATTTGGGATTACTTTGAATATGACTGTGTTTTGGATAAAGCAAGTGTCTTGTAGTGGAAACAGACAAATTATGAGGGACATTTCTAAAGGGAAAAAAATCCCACAAACCTTAAAGTGCACTTGAAAAGCTCACACAAGAAGGCTAACCTAGCTTAGCTTGAGAAGGTAAGGGAGCACACTCAACCCTCATCCCCAGAAAACAGAAGCTAACCCCAGGCAAGGCAGCGTGATGCATCCCGAGACAACAGGACGGGGATATCTACACAACTGTGTGAGTCAATTACCTTCAAAAAGTTTATCAATTCACTTGAACCAAAATTACGAACACCCGGTGCTGCGAGAGTTAATAGTCTCATTGGGGCCAAGATATACATTTTATAGTTGCCTGGTATCAATGGTTGTTCATCTGCCTTTATTTATTTATTTAAAGAACCCATAGGTGGGAATGTGAGTTGTCTGTCTCTGCGTGTTAGCCCTGCGACAGACAGGCGACCTGTCCAGGGTGCAGTATGGTAGCTGGAATAGCAACATACCCAAGGATGAGCAGAATGACTGATATGATGAAACTGGGATTTTGTTACACTTAATTATTGCAAACACAACTAAAACTATAACTGAAACTAATCAAAACTAAACTGAAACTAAGGATTTTCAAAAAAATAAAAACTAAACTAAACTAGCAAACAATTGGTAAAAACTAATTAAAACTGATATAAAATTGAAAATCTGAAGTCAAAACTAAATAAAAATAAAAACTAATGAAAATTGCAAAACTATTAAAACCCTGGTCAAAGCGACTCGGGCTGAAGTTTAAAGTGTTTCCCAGCTTGATTTACAGTCCCAGCTGCTGCAGTCACACAAGACCGGTTAGCAACCAAAGTCTGTCACCTGACTGGTTGGCAAGTAGTTGCTGGAGGTTGCTTGCTGTTGCTAGGTGAAATTAGCTGCAAAGAGGTTGACAGTGCTGGACTGAAAAGCTCTTTGCAGCTGTTTTAATAGAAAATAGATCCTATTTTTATAGTGCCAACAACAGACAACAGTCACCTCCAGGTGATTTATATTGGAAGAAAACACCAACAATCAGATGTGAGGAGCAGGATTTTAAATTCTGGACTCAACAGGGAGCCAATGAAAGGAAGCCACGCCTCTTTCTAGTCCCTGTCAGGACTCTTGCTGCAGCATTTTGGATTAACTGAAGGTTCCGCCTCTTTTTGGATTAACTGAAGGCTCCGCCTCTTTTTGGATTAGCTGAAGGCTTTTCAGTGAGTTTTTTGGACATCCTGATAATAATGAATTACAGTCGTCCAGCCTGGAAGTAATAAATGCATGAACTAGTTTTTCAGCGTCACTCTGAGGCAGGATATTTCTAACTTTAGAGATGTTGCACAAATGGAAGAAAGCAGTCTTACATATTTGTTTAATATGTGCGTTGAAGGACATATCCTGGTCAAAAATGACTCCAAGGTTCCTCACAGTGTTACTGGAGGCCAAGGTAATGCCATCCAGAGTAAGAATCTGCTTAGAGACCATATTTCTAAGATTGACAATAACCTCCGATGTTGAAATTTGAACCGAACAACCTTCTTCTTTGATTTTTGAATGTTCTGTCTGAGTGCTGAGAGTCTCGGGTTCGAGTTCACAGGATGTGCCAGGTGCACACTTTCTGCTCAGCCGTGCGACAGATTCCTCAGTGTGATGTCGACTCAACCGTTAACCTAACCCTTACATAAACTCCTCCTATGCATAAACCGTCTGTGGGGAAACGTGGAAACGCGTCGCTGTCGATACAAGCGGCTGATTCCACGTTTCATATTTCTGTCAGCTGTTTTTGTGATATATGAGAAAAGCGAGCCGCTGTGTTGTTTATTCCTGGTTTGATATTCAAGAGCAGACGGCTCACACATCAAGCAGCCGACACTGGGAAGAAAAGCCCCCTGTGGGTGCGGCTGAGAGCCTTTCCGGGATGCTGTTTTTGTGCCCGGCACCGTCACTGCTGAGCTTGTTTCAGATGTATTTTTTATTACCTGCAGACAGAAGTCTTTTGTTGACCCGTCCAAGCTCGAGATGCGTTTCTGGCATCACATCAATGCAAAATGAGCCTTTTTGTTTTTGTTCTTTCTTTTCATGTTTTTATAGAAATTTCAATCAGATTTGGGGTTTAAATGATTTGCAGATCATTCAGACTGTGTCTGCGTTTCACATCGGAGGCTTGTTGGGAATGCTGTTGTATAACGTTCCCATTTGTGTCATTTTTAAGACATCCTTTCCTCACTGAGCTGTAATGAAAACCCCGGGAAGGCCAAATAAAGCTGCTTCTAACCCTTTTATGCTGATGACAGGTATTCTGCGACTCCACTGTAACTCTGAAGCGTGTGTGTGTATAAGCACCATAATCCAGGCTGCGAGGAGGTGGCAGCAGGTCAGCGGATGCTGTTAAAGTGTTGCTTCCCAGTGCTTTCTATTCCAGGGCCGAGCTTCACACGGTGCCGAGTCCCGAGGGAGTCTGTGAGGACGGCTGGCTCGGTGAGAAACACCACAGAGGCTGAAAGATTTTCTTTTTTTCCATCCTTGGAGAGTCGAGGAAACAATCGGTTCGAGTCGCCTCACAGAACGCAGAGTTTAGGCTGAAAATATCAAATATAAAAGGTTTCTCTCAGCCACTCGCCCTCCACATCACATCCATCCAGGCCGAGTGTCCGACTGCCAGCGTGTCACTCGGCTCATCAGTCACTCAGCCCGAGGCCCACAGAGCAAACCGTCTCATCGCTCAGCCCTCGCAGCTGCCAGCTGTATCAGCCGCTCGCCAAGCCAGCTAATTAGCAAGTATACCCAACAACCCGACTCGCCAGCCCGTCCTCCAGCCGGCCTGCAGGCGGCGAGCTAATCAGCTGCCGCAGCCAACTGGTTAATGTAAGCCGGCGTCGTCCCTGTCGATGGGAGCGCCCCGGCTCCCCCCGAGGCCTGAATTATGGGCTGTTGGAGGTTAACAAGAAACAAGTGGGCAAACATCCCGTCCTCCTCCTCACTTCATTACCTGCCCAGCCGTCCTCACTCTGTCTCCCCTCCAGTCTCTAATTTAACGGCGAGCCCCGCTCTTCCTCTCTGCGCCCGAGAGTCTCCTCCTCCTCCTCACTCTGATAAAACATGGTCCCTGGCTTCTTTGCGTCCTACAGGTGGAATAAATCGACTCGGCCACTCCCTCTGCGCTCCGTCCCTCTGCGCTCCGTCTCCGTCCCTCTGCGCTCCGTCTCCGTCCCTCTGCGCTCCGTCCCTCTGCGCTCCGTCTCCGTCCCTCTGCGCTCCGTCTCCGTCCCTCTGCGCTCCATCCCTCTGCGCTCCGTCCCTCTGTGCTCCGTCTCTGTCCCTCTGCGCTCCGTCCCTCTGCGCTCCGTCCCTCTGCGCTCCGTCCCTCTGCGCTCCGTCTCCGTCCCTCTGCGCTCCGTCCCTCTGCGCTCCGTCCCTCTGCGCTCCGTCTCTGTCCCTCTGCGCTCCGTCTCCGTCCCTCTGCGCTCTGTCCCTGTGCGCTCCGTCCCTCTGCGCTCCGTCCCTCTGCGCTCCGTCTCTGTCCCTCTGCGCTCCGTCTCCGTCCCTCTGCGCTCTGTCCCTGTGCGCTCCGTCCCTCTGCGCTCCGTCCCTGTGCGCTCCGTCCCTCTGCGCCCCGTCCCTCTGCGCTCCGTCTCTGTCCCTCTGCGCTCCGTCTCTGTCCCTCTGCGCTCCGTCTCCGTCCCTCTGCGCTCCGTCCCTCTGCGCTCCGTCTCTGTCCCTCTGCGCTCCGTCTCCGTCCCTCTGCGCTCCGTCCCTCTTCCCTGTGCGCTCCGTCCCTGTGCGCTCCGTCCCTCTGCGCCCCGTCCCTCTGCGCTCCGTCTCCGTCCCTCTGCGCTCCGTCTCCGTCCCTCTGCGCTCCGTCCCTCTGCGCTCCGTCTCCGTCCCTCTGCGCTCCGTCCCTCTTCCCTGTGCGCTCCGTCCCTGTGCGCTCCGTCCCTCTGTGCCCCGTCCCTCTGCGCTCCGTCTCCGTCCCTCTGCTCTCCGTCCCTCTGCGCTCCGTCCCTGTGCGCTCCGTCCCTCTGCGCCCCGTCCCTCTGCGCTCCGTCCATCCCTCTGCGCTCCGTCTCCGTCCCTCTGCGCTCCGTCCCTCTGCGCTCCGTCCATCCCTCTGCGATCCGTCCGTCCCTCTGCGCTCCGTCCCTGTGCGCTCCGTCCCTCTGCGCCCCGTCCCTCTGCGCTCCGTCCATCCCTCTGCGCTCCGTCTCCGTCCCTCTGCGCTCCGTCCCTCTGCGCTCCGTCCGTCCCTCTGCGATCCGTCCGTCCCTCTGCGCTCCGTCCCTCTGCGCCGCTCTCGATGCCTCGAACTGCTTCATCATCCTGTCTGCTGATGGAGAACCAACAAAAGCACCCTGAGAGCTTGTTTAACGCTGAATCACCAACCTGTGGATGTGAGGTCACAGGTTCGATTGGTCACAGGTTCAATTGGTCACAGGTTTGGTCTGTATGAATATGTTGTCGTTTCACATGGAAAGATTATGTTGTCTTTTTGTGTATTTGTAGTTTTAAACGGTTCTTTAAAGTCTGGTTTGAGCTTTGCTGCAGGAATCTCTTTGCTTTGTTAATCAGGAGTTCACAGCGTGGATGTGAAGCGTCACCTGTCTGTTTATCTGCAGGTGTAAAAATAGAACAGGAAGAACGACAGCGTGATGATCGATGGAGGGAGTCTAAGACAGCGAGAAATGAAAAGAAAGTTTAGTGATTGCCAGGCCTGATGAGCTCTCATCAATCTTATGCACACACACACACACACACACACTCTTGCCGTGGCTCCTTACCTGCCTGATGAGAGCGAGTAATGAAGGATGCACCCTCAGATAAAGATGGGTGACAGTGAGCTCACACACAGATGTGAGCATTCATCACTTTGTGGGGACCAGAAGCCGGATGGCCGTGTTCTCATCCTGGGCAGTAAAATAACACCTGCTGTGCACAAGGTGACCTCTGGTTGGTACCCTGACCTTACGGCCACATCCACGGCCATAACGCTCAGCTTTATAAGGCAGGATGCTGTCGTGTTGTGGGGGGGAGACTGTTTCTGTTTGACCTCTTTAAAACATTATTTTATCACTACACCATTATATGGCTTCATAATAACTGGTAATAAACTGCTCCAGATTTCCATGTTACCAATGCTGACATCAGCATAAAACTCATAAAGCTGTTTGGGGAGTCAAATCCCTTCATTGGCTTCCTGTTAAATCCAGAATTCAAAATCCTGCTCCTCACATACAAGGTCTTAAATAATCAGGCCCCATCTTATCTTAATGACCTTGTAGTACCATATCACCCTATTAGAGCACTTCGCTCCCGCTCTGCAGGCCTACTTGTTGTTCCTAGAGTATTTAAAAGTAGAATGGGAGGGAGAGCCTTCAGTTTTCAGGCCCCTCTTCTGTGGAACCAGCTTCTAGTTTGGATTCAGGAGACAGACACTATCTCTACTTTCAAGATTAGGCTTCAAACTTTCCTTTTTGCTAAAGCATATAGTTAGGGCTGGACCAGGTGACCCTGAATCCTCCCTTAGTTATGCTGCAATAGACGTAGGCTGCCGGGGATTCCCATGATGCACTGGGTGTTTCTTCTTCACTCACTATGTATTAACAGACCTCTCTGCATTGAATCATATCTGTTATTAACCTCTGTCTCTCTTCCACAGCATGTCTTTATCCTGTCTTCCTTCTCTCACCCCAACCAATCACAGCAGATGGCCCCGCCCCTCCCTGAGCCTGGTTCTGCCGGAGGTTTCTTCCTGTTAAAAGGGAGTTTTTCCTTCCCACTGTCGCCAAAGTGCGGAAATATAAGATGGGTCTGGATCTGATGTAAAACGTGTGAGTTCTTCCTGTTTACATCATGAGACGTCAGCTGTTTCTGCGCTTGTCCTGAACTCTTAGATGTAGCGATCCCTGAGCTGCTACTCATAGGTCTCCCACAAACATGTAACGTGTAATTTTGTTAGTAGATTATTAGACATACATAAATACACACATGCTCTTACTGTGCCACACACACACACACAGACACAGACACACACAGACACAGACACAGACACAGACACACACACACACAGACACAGACACACACACACACACACACAAACACAGACACACACACAGACACAGACACACACACAGTCCGTCTCCTCCTGTGCCGGCCCATTAACGCCCATTCCCAGAGTGACGACGCAGGATGCGAGGCTATCCATTTTGCTCTCGCGGTGTTGGTGGAAGTTAATGATGAGGCGCTGGCACGGCGCGAGCCCTCGTTGTGCTGGGGCTCAGATGAAGGATGGAGGGATTGAGGAGGAGGGGAAAGAAGATGAAAATGCATCGCGGTGAGTTCCTCAGCAGATTAGGACCCTGCCTGGCGCACGTCGCTCCTCACATGCAGGTCCAGGAACTTTCTGGGCCATTAGCAAACAGAGCGATGTGCCGACTCCTGAAGCGTTTGGCAGCACGTGTTTGCAGCTGAAGCCAAAGCTGTGTTTGTGTAATCCACAGAGGTCTGGTCACTGTGAGGGTGGAGACCATCGACTGTGGACACATGCAGGTGGAAAAACGGGACGCTTCCTTCGCTTTCACCTGTGAAGCATTAATATCACCTTGTGCAGCGACTCTATATAACATGAACTGCTTCACAAGTGGTTTGCAAATTGATTGGTCACATTATTTATATGACAAAATTTAATTTAATTTTTGGGCTGTTGTTCAGGCAGAATGTGTAAATTTGCACCTCCAGGCTCTGGGAAACACAACATGTGCTTTTTAATCATTTCTGAAACACGTTTATCCTTTTTCAGTGAAAATAACAGCTGATCATAATCTGAGTAAACTTCTCTCTAAATGCAGTGATTCAGTTTTGATCCGCTGAGCAGAGAAATGTGGAGTCTTTCCTCGTCAGTCTGAGGACATACATTATCCTGGATAATGAAAGTCAAATCCTAGAGGGAAACACTTTTTTGTGTGAAACAGGATCTTTAATATTCAAAGACTTTTATTGCCTTCTAGCCCCTGATGGATGCTGATCTGGTCCTTTCATCCAACTTCATCTAACCGCTCTGTCTCAGGAGGGACTTCAGGAACTCTCCTCTGATTAGGGAACTTTCTAACTGATGTGGTGTGTTTGCACTGAGCTGCACGGAAAGTAGGTAAGAAAGAAAAAGTACAATAGCACTTACAGTTAAGCAAACTATGCAGTGAGGCAGGTGGAGAACAATCAGTGCATGACATTTGGTTCTTGATCCAGTCCTCTTCCTCATCCCCGCAGCTTTGGCATCGATGCATAGCAGCGATGAGCCAGACGTCACTGAGTCGTTCGCTGAATGGTGACAAAAACTTGCAGGAATAACTCGTAGCAGAAGTACAAAGGCTGAAGAAAACATTTGAAGCCTGTAGATGTTTAAAAGTGTGAAAAGAAAAGAGGAGCTAACAAAATGGGTGTGAGGAGGAGCCTCTGAACATCCATCATTTTCATTTTCTTCAGGTTATCCAGTTCAGGGTTGCTGTAGTTCGATCCCAGCTGCCATACGCTGAGAGACAGGTCTCACTGATACGCAGGCAGTCTGTCGCAGGGCTAACACAGAGACACAGACAGACAACAATCACATCCTCAAACATCAGGACAGGGACTGTCCTGAGCCTTTGGTCAAATAAGGCCGTGAGTTAACAGAGAGATTATTAGACTGAAGGACTTCCTTTGTGATAACACCTTAATGATATCTGAACGTGCCCCCAGGTGGGATTTGTTTTGTTATAAATATAAGATAGTGCTGAAGAATCCTCTGGTGAAACATTGTTACTGAAATCGGTTACTTTGCAGAGACTTAAAGGTACAGAGGAGATGGAGACATCTGACCAATCAATGAGAAGCAGCGTGAAGATGTATGCAGACATGCTAAATCAATTTCAGTCACGTTAACACAGCTGGAGGTTATACACAAGGATGCATCCCAACCTCAGGCTTCATTTCAACCCCGCTTTCACCCAGGTGACTTTAATTTAGGACAGAAATGTCACACCAAGTCAGTGTCTTTGGTCTTTATCCACACGTGTCCTATTTATGCTCTGAAATAAGAAAAATGTTGGTGCTGAAGATGGACAGTACCCCCATTCTTACTCTGTTCTTACTCTCCAGACAACCTCTCTCTGGTTTTATCCTGAGACAGCTTCAGGCCAGATGACATATAAAATCTGTCCAGTATTGTCCTCCTCATCTCTGAGGTGGAGCCCAGACACCATAGAGAAGCTGGTCTGAGCCACAGCTTTGCTCTTTCAGTTACTCCTCAGACATCATGGCCTCAAGGTGACGGCAGTTCATGAGTAATGAAAAGTGTTTCCTCTGCATGATTGTAGAGTCTTTACCCCACGATGCAAAGGGGTGACTGTTGCTGTGATTTGGTGCTTTATAAATATAACTCCATTGAGTTGAATAGAACAGCTGGGATAGGCTCCAGCGCCCCCCGCGACCCTGAAAAGGATAAGCGGAAGCGAATGGATGGATGGATGGATGAGTTGAATAGAAACAGCATTTGTAAACACAAGCACAGACTGCATGTTTGACTCATGAGCTTATTGTTGTTTACTTTGAATATCATAAATGGTGACAGTCGATGGTGATTTTGCACCTTTTTGGGAAAAAACTGCTCAATAGTTTTTGTTTGTTTCGTTTTTATTCATATTTTTAATAACTGTAACACTCTAACTTAAGGACAGCAGCTATAAACAACTCCGGGCCACACTGTGTGTTACTTAAGTCTGAGAAGAGCTTCGACTCCCGTCTCCATGTTGTATATTTAAGGCTGTCAATGATCTGACTGTTGAATTGACTGATGATATTAATCCCACCAAAGGCTGGAGGCAGACGGCACAGCACAGGCTTTCTTTTACATTAACTTCAGTCATTAGTGAATCCCGCTCCTCCAGTTTTTCCTCTCGGCTGCAACAGCAATGAGGATGTGCCAGACTAATCAGCCAGGCATTTCAACGCTGGTGCCCAAATACTGTTTGGCAGAAATACATAAATATTCATATACAGCACCAGTTAGTTCAAAGATGTAATGCAGCCACCCACCTCTAACTGGTTCTGCTAAATAACCACATGGTTGGAGCCAGTGTTGCCAACTTATATACTCGCTATATTTAGCGAGTTTTCAGACCCCCTAGCGACTTTTTTTCTAGAAAAAAAGTCGCTAAAAAAAGACATGAAAGCGCATATCGCTTTTACTCTCAACAAGCAGCGGGTGCTGTAACGCAGTCAGTTCTTCTTTTACTCTTATGCTGTTTTGTGGATCAGGTTTAAAACTACTTATAAACACACACACACAAAGTAACTCCACCAGAGTGCCTATTTCGGGTCACTTTTGCCGGTCCAAGCCCGGATAAAGGAGCAGGGTTGGAATTGTGACATTAAAAAACAATAATTGCTAAAAGAAATTTAATTTGTAGTTCTAAATAAATTCTAAATGCATTTAGGACGTTTTTTACTCACTTTATGTCTCTTCCACGATGTTATTTCTCTCTCCAACAGCGTAGGTTACAATTACATTAGCATGACCAATTATGCAAATTAGGTGATGACGTCATTTAGCGACTTCTAGCGACTTTTAGGACAACCAATAGCGATTTTCCTTACTGAGGAGTTGGCAACACTGGTTGGAGCAAAGGGCAACTACATGTGAGCCTGAAAATAAAGATGGCTGCTGTTAGCAGAGCTGCAGATGTTAGCGACACACTGCTAGCTAAAACATATCTTCACTTTGGCCCTGTGGCCATTCATGCTACTCCAATATATGATATATGAATCATTACTTCACGAAATGCTGCTTTAATACTGATTTTAAAGATGGAGTGGTTTATTCGACATGCTGCTAATGTGCTAATGTCGCTAACACAGTGTCGGCTATGATGGAAACGTGTACTGAAGGTGCAGCTCTGCAGCTGTTGCAGATGCTGATTTATCTTAATAACTCTCTGGTGATCATCAATGTGACGGTCTGCCTCATATGACAGAGACGTCTGAAGGATTTCTTCGAGTCTCTTGTGCTGTTTTTGCTGTCACCAGAATGTGCACATAACTGCAATGAGGTGACCACGACGATCACGCCAACTCGTCCTTTACATTGAGCTCAGTTTGGACTCCTTTCCTAATTTTAGCCTCCAAAGTTAGTCTTCTTTATTTCTTTGATTCTACTGTTTAAATGAGTAGAAGCATCCATGCAGGAACCTTTTTAGTCGCATTTACTCCACCCAGCCTGCCCTTAGAGCTTCTGCTGGACACCTGCTGTGCTGCTGGGTGGAAAGAATGCAGAAGGCATAAAAGCAGGAAATAAAGTTGGAAGAAAAAGGAAGTGCTTCCACTTTAATTATGTCTTTAACATGTTCCACATCCCTGTGGGCTTTCTTTCACCTCCGCGCGGCTCTTTGTTAACATACAGCAGCCGGCCGCTTACTTTAATCAGCAGCGGTATAATCAACGTCTCTACTGAGCAAACAAAGCTAATCCGTTGTTTATCCTCTACTAGGAAATGATGTTTATTAATGGGAAAGTAATTCTGGCCTCTGCGGCCGCTCCTCTCCTTCCCTCTGTTCATATCTCATTACTCGACTTCATCAAACAGAGCAGCGGATGATGAACGAGCCCCACACGATGCAAACACCAGACAGCAGTTTAGCTCCGGTCCAATTATGAGGTCAGGAGTGTTGGTGAAGTGTCAGAGGTGATGGTGTTGTCTTACCTACAGCTGCGCTGGCTGGGAGCAGTCATCGTTTGTTAAATGACCTTTTCTGTTCCAGCTCGTGAAACTCTGGATTTATGTGTTTGTTTGCTTCAGCACGAGCATCCTCGGGGAGGAAGGCTTGTTCTGTGATGAGCATTCATTAGATCTTAAATCTTATAAAAGATTTTACTGCTTTATTTTTTTCCTCTTTGATGGTCCTTCAATCTGCCTGCAGGTGGCAGAGGTCTGAGATCTGGTGCTGAACATTAAAGCTTGTCTTGTTTGTTTGGATGGTGTCACGCTGATGTTTAAGCCTCGCCGCTTAAAGAGCGAACGATAAAACCTCTGCATTTGTGGCTGCGTGACCAAACATACCCAACAGTTTGATGGATCTGCACTGTTGGACATCAAAGCACCAGGAACTGGAATCAAACTGATTGCCAAAGATTCTGTCCTCACCAACGAATCATCGCAAAGCAGCACATTAATCAGCTGTGCTCGGGGTATTACTCTGCACATTGATCCAAACTAAAAGGATGATTTCATTTATCAATCAGTCCAATATGCAAAAAACTGATTAAATAGTAAGACAGTGACGTGTTTCTCGTATGTCATGTCCTGGATGTGGCTCTTACTCCCATCCCAGCATGCTTTGGGATGCTGAAAGGCAAAATCAAATCAATGACAGAATTCTGATCAGCTAAGACGATGGTTGGCCCCTCCCATGTCCCCAAAGAGCCAATCAAACGGCTGAACCGAGAAGTTATTCATCTAGGATGAGGCGATGTCTGGTTATCTTATTAAATATGTAGGTAAGTTAAGTTATTGTTTCTTTATTAAGCCTCTGGTCCAGGTGGAAGGAGCATCACTCTGAGACGGAGCTGCAGGTGAAGCTGCTGAGATACTTTGTGCATCCACAGCTCAGAAAAAAGCAACGCTGTGCTTTAGTGACGCAGTGACGCAGTCTGTCAAACTGGCCTTCACACCAAATGGCAGTGTGTCCATCTTTGATATACAGTCTGTCACAGTACCAGGTGTGTGATTGGATATGAATGAACGCCTCAAGTGTTTCCTTTCATAAATCTGAGCTGAGCTTTTAGTTTCTGTGTTTCTGTGTGAAGTGCAGGGCGGGTGACTGAAAGTTTCTTGATTCTAAAGAAACGCTGCGACCTCACCATGCCGCGTCACTCACGCCGCAGCAGAGCGCCCCTCTGAGCTGCCCGTATCTCTGAGACGCCACCGGCAGCAGCTGCTTTTTTCAGCTGCATTTCCAGTTTTTCCAAATTGTTTTTAAATGCACTGTCTCTTCCGCTTATTGCTTTTTTAATACCCTGTTTGTGAGCGTGTATTCTACTTGTTGTCGTGCCCTGTGAATCCCATTACTCCTGCTACTGCAACAGCCTAATTTCCCTACGGGGATCGCTCAGGTTCCATCTCATCTCATCCGAACAGTGAAAGAAAGAGTGCAGGTGATCAAGATGCCCGTCCACGATACAGTAATTGTGTAAACTAGCAGATTTGTGATTGGAGCCGTGTTAACCCTTTAAACCTCTGCTGTCTGCTCATCTTTGTCTGTCTTTATTAGCAGGTTTCCTCCTCTGTCCTGCAGGCAGGCGATTGCTGTTTTCAGGTTAATCTGCACATTTCAGTTTGGCAAACTCAAACCAGTACAGGGACATACGCTTAATGTGAGAGACCCAGTTCCACCAATAATACTCCACCACAAGATGGTGATGTTTGAAGGGCTGGAAGCTCTGACTCCAGCAGCCGTGGGAGGAAAAAATCCCCCGTGATTGGCCGATGCAGCCCCAGCTCCTGCTGGTGATGCTACATAATAATTAGTTTTAAAACCAGTTGGTGGGGAAAAGTATAAGATGAGTATTTTTGTTATTTAAAGGTGAATCAGGCAGAGCTCCTTCGATGACGTCCCAGAAAATATGAAGCTAGAACGAGCAGCAAACAGAGTCGGCTCGTTTTTAATGGAAAACGCCTCGATCGAGCGCTGAGGGTTGAAACGACCTTTTCGTCTCTGATTCTGAATCAGAACAAGCTCGTTTGGAGAGATCCAAACTTCCCAGAATCGTAAAGTCAAAGCGACCTGCGTGGTTACAGAAGCCATCATCATGGTTGGACATCATCCCGAGATGATGCTGCTGTGTTCACGCCGCATCTTCATGTGAGGAAAACAGTGGGAAGCAATTACACAGAGTAAACCGGCGTGGTTGTGTAATAATTACACCACATCCCCGGACACGAGACGGAGCAGCCGTCCAGGTCTGACCCAGATGAAGTGGGAGATTCAAGAAGCTGAGCTGAATTTTAATCGTGTCATTTCCCACGATATTAAGGGCCTGAACACATCGGCGTCAGCGACAGCTCCCAGTGATTAAATATTATCAAAGATAGTGTTTCCCATCTCTGAACCTCACGACTTCCGACCCCTCTCGGCTGTCGGTCCAGCTGTCTAATTACAGGCTGATTAATGGCGAACACTTGTACAGCTGCTGTTATTGTGTATATATATATTTATATTTCTTCATACATTCTTATATATTTCTATACTGTGTATTGTGTATTTTGTTGTACAGTTATTTTATTTTCAACTTTAATTTATATATTTTATCTTATTCTTTCTCAGTTAAATTTACCCTTCATTCTAATTTGTGTTGTACAGTTATCTCATTTTTAACTTTAATTTTTATATTTTATTTTATTTTATTCCTTCCTAGTTAAATTTACCCTTTTTAATTTTTCATATTTATTTCCTATCTTATTCATAGCCTTTTCTTTTTTTCTTTAGGTCACGAGCAGTTGTCTAAGCATTTCACTGCATATCGTACTGTGTATGACTGTGTATGTGACAAATAACATTTGAATTTGAAATTTGAATTTGATGTTTCCACTGATGCAGCTCCCAGAGGATGGACCCGCTTCATGTAAAAGTATTTTAAATTGTGGAGACTGAACATCAGAACAACACTACACTAGGATATGTGTGATAGCTGACAGAGTAAAGACGTGCTGGCTGCTCTTCACAGCCTGAGTGCGACTGCTGAGTGTAAGAAATGAACACCAGATAAACGGCTTTAACACGACGTCCATGAACAGCACACTGAAGATTTATTTCAGTGACAGCTGCTCACTTTGCTAAGTATCCAACTGCTCCTGTTAAGTGTTTCTTTAAAAGGAGCTGAACAGGTAAAACTGTTTATCCAGTTTTACCTGTTCAGCTGATGCATGGCCCACATTAGCGTCACTTCACTGACACCCTGTTAAATTAGACTTAAAGAGCTCACAGTGTAACATCATCTCATTAGTGCTGTTGGCTGTCAGACTTACGTTTGGCTCCTGCAGCTTTAAAATGATCCTGAAAATTCTGTTTGAATTTGATTTGACCGACCCAGACGTCCACGGACTATCAAATCAAACCCAGAAGCTTCTACGTGTTGACTGATCATGCTAGCTGCATACTAAGTGTTTAATGGCACGCGCCGAGCCAGCGGATATCAGCCGTGTGCAGAATCACGTTTCTGTGACTGAAACGTAGCTTCGTTGATGTTGGTGAGAAGAATAAAAACTCCCACTCCTCACTCCAAAACGCATCTCATCCCACTCTGAATTCCCGCCGATGGCACGGAGAGTCCCCGGAGTTTCCTCGTCAGAGCTCTCCAGCATCCGCTCAGCGTTTGGCGGAGCGAGCGGCTCTCCTGCATGACAAATGGGCTCCATCAGCTCGTCGGTGCAGGAGGGGAAACCCCCTGCAGGCTGCCCTAATGCCCAGTCAGCACTGCTCACCATGATGAATTCCACTTCCTGGATAGAGGAAGGAGCTCCAGTCCACACACACACCTTCAGATGTAAGTTGGAGGAACCAATTAATTTGGAGATGCTGTGATGTTAGCGTGAAGTCTGATCTCTTGTCCCGAGTTGTACGATTTATTTTATTCTGATAGAAGAAAAGTTGTTCAGTTTGAGGTTTGAATGAAGTTCAGCAGGTCGTGTGAAACATCTTCCCGGGTAAAGGCTGACATCATGCTGTGCAGCAGGTCGTGTTTGCAGCAGACAGGAAGTGCACCATCAGTTTGACATCAAACTGTTGCAGAGGAGACGAGCGCACCTCCACCCGACATGTTTGCCCAGTTTGTCTTTGTCTTTCTGAAATCAAACAGAGAACAGTGTAAAAGCCAAACGCCACAGAGAAGCTGTTCGTCTGTGTTTCAGGAATCAGCAGCAGCAGCAGCTGTTTAAACCTCACAGCTACGTATCAGCATCTGTAATCAATGATCAGGATCCCAATCAATACAATCAATGAATTCTGTCTGCTCGGCCTGCAGGACAAGTGTCAGTCAGTAAATCTCATCTCTGCTCATCTCACAGAGTAGAAATCAGCATTGATTTGATAGGTTAAACACTTCAGCACTGCCTCGATGATCTAAGTCCATAATACCACACCAGCACCTGAACCACAGGCAGCATGGATCCAGGACTTTATGCTGTTTGCACCAAATCAAATGTGACTCTCCACGTTTACTCTGAGGACTGAAGAAGCTTCTCGAATGAAGCTTAAAGACGCCCCGTCGCTTTCTTTCCAAGCTCCTTAGACTCCAGTGTCTGAATGTTGCAGCAGAACTCGAGAAACATCGGACCAGGAAACATTTTTGCATCTTCTGTTGTCCAGTGTTGTGAACCTGTGTGAAGTGCAGCATCAGGTTCCTGCTCCCAGCTGACAGGAGTGTGGTCTCTGCTGCTGCACAAACCCGACAGATGGCCGTGTGGGAAAATCCCAGCAGACCAACAGTTTCAGAAACACTCCCGACTTCTGTGACCTTCTTCATTCTGATGCTCAGTTTGAAGACCCTGCAGCTTCCTGTTGACTGAGCTTTGCTCTGTCCTGGTAAGAAGGTGTAATTATTCCTGGTGTTCACATGTTTCCAGGGTTTGTATCAAATCAGACTGACTGAGTGAGTTTGGAGTATTTGTTGGTCAAACATTTGCACTGATGAAGTGAGCGTCAGGATGAATCCTTCGTACTCACTGATGGATTAACCAGAGTCAGTCTGTCCTTTGGAGCGTTTTCCATTAAGATCAATTCTGCTGTGTGGATGCAGTGAGCTGTGAAAGTCATCTTAAACCGAGGCTGCTTAGCTTCTCAAAATCAATGCAGAGTCAAAGGTTTGTTGACGATGTGAGTGCTACAGCCCAGCGTGGCGCCGAGGTCCTTGAATATTTTAAAAAGCTTTTTAAAAGCCATGAAAGTATTTTGATTTCAGCTCCAGGAGTCCTGCGTTAGAAGCTGTCACAAAGGTCAAAAATGTTTCAAGTCTTCTCACGTGTCACCTCCAAATCATGAAGTCTGAGTCCTGATAGAAAGTCAAGTGAAGCTGATGGGACTTTTCTTCTGCTCGCAGCTCCTGGAGGCATCGCTTCCTCACCGAGACCACGCAGCATCTGTCATCTGTCGCAGCTTCCATCCACATGCAGCATCTTTTCTTTAACTGCCAAGGTTAGTAACCACCAGCAATGTCAGAGCCCGCCCCCCCCAGCTCAGCTGCAGATATGGATTATTCATGGTGTCGATTTTAAACAGTACTTAAAAAAAAACACTTCTTATCGACGGAGCGTGTGCTTTCTACCCTGAACCTTGTGTGCTGCATGTTTTTATGGTGCAGTGAGTTCTGCACAATCTGACTCTCTAAATATAATCAGTAGCAGTCCCTGCACTGATAGTGTGTTTGAAGAAAATCATATCTAAGTGCAGACTCCCCCAGAACCCAGATTTGATTCTTAATCAGCACTTTCACTGATTTTATTTTTTCCGTTTGAGAAAAATTTAGATTTTCTGGATGTAGATCCAAAAGTTTCATGGCAGGCGTCCACAGTGGAGCTGAGCTGCTCGTTGGCTCTGCTAAACATCTGTGATGGTAGGTTGAGTTTAGTTTTCCACAGCATGTCTTTATCCTGTCTTCCTTCTCTCACCCCAACCAATCACAGCAGATGGCCCCGCCCCTCCCTGAGCCTGGTTCTGCTGGAGGTTTCTTCCTGTTAAAAGGGAGTTTTTCCTTCCCACTGTCTCCAAAGTGCTTGTTCATAGAGGGTCATATGATTGTTGGGTTTTTCTCTGTATGTATTATTGTAGGTCTACTGACTGTTGTTGTGATTTGGTGCTGTGTAAATAAAGTTGAATTGAATAGCACAGGCGCCTGGTGATGGTGTGGGCTGAACACTGACTAAAAGCTGTTGGTCCTCACAAACATTCAGGGACAGCTCATGATGTTTTCTCGTCACATGCTCATTTTCAGTGGCTCTGTGAACAATCACAGATTTAACCGTCTATAAATGTGTCCGTCCGTACATCCATCCTTCCTCTTCCACCATCAGGGTCGCGGGGGCTGGGGCCTATCCCAGCTGCCATAGCTGTGCTCCACACAGAAAGACAGTGATGGATTAGAACCCAGGACCTTCTCACCATCAGGTCACGGTGCTCACCTGCTGCCCTCGACTTACCTGATTCCTGGCAGTTTGTGGGAGTTTTCAGGCTTTGAATCGGTGCACAGTATTCCCATGAGCAGAGCCTGATCTCCTTATCTGAAGACCATGCTATAAAATAAATGTTTTTAACTTTCATGCTGCTTAGGGCTGCCACGATTACGCCGACTATTAAAATCGTCGACGACTGATTTAATAGTCCACGCGTCGTTTGAAGCTTTGTAAGATCACAAAAGACGCAGGAATAAGTAGTAGGATTTAAGAGTGTAATAACGGACTGAAACAGAAGATGGCAGCACTGCATGTACAAGGATGCCAGCTGCCGTTAAACCCGAAGAAGAAGAAATTCATAGCGCAGCCCAGCTCAGTTTCCAACAATGGTGGCAGCTAGTAAGTTTTAATATTACTCTTATTATTCTTTCTGGGTCACAAAATAAACGTTTAACATATTTTCAGGCGAGAATGTAGCTGTGTAAACCTCAAATATCTGCTCAGTTTATCAAGACACCACATATTTTCAAAAGCGCTCCAACGTTTTCGGAGACGTCTGTTAGCCACTAGCTCGATAGCTAGCCGGGGGCTAGGCTAACTAGAGCCGTGAGAACACCGGACTCCGGGAAATCGTTTTCAAACCCACCGCCGTCTTTTGCTACTCAGGTTAAACATGATATATAAGCCACTTAGATAACTTAAAAATGTTATTGTTTGGCTTTTTTTGTGTGTTTTATTTGTTCCTGAGTAAATCTGTTTGGCTGAGATTAAAGTTATAGTTTTTACACAGCTGAATAAACATCAAGCAGACAGCTGATTATCAGAAGTGTGAGATGCTCGAGAATTTACTCCGGTGTCCTGTTATATTTTAGATAGCAAGGAGTTTATTAAACTTCACCGAAACAATCTGCAAACTTCATTAAAATTTAATAAACTATCATCTTGTCTTTATTTTTAGTTAGCACATACCTTAAACACTTAAAGCTGTAAGCTAATGATAGTTATATAAGAGCAGATGCTGCTGGTGCAATAAGCTGTACGTTTTACGTCCAATGGATGATGAGTCGACTAATGCAAAAATAATCTGCGACTAGTCGACTATCAAAATAATCGTTTGTGGCAGCCCTAATGCTGCTGGACTCTGAGGTCTGTCAGACTTCACGCAGTGAACCTCGAAGTGTTGTTGTCATCCACCCCAGCCAAACCCGTCACATGACCGCGTTTGTCCGACGAAAGCTTTTCATTCATTTTTCATACTTTTTTGTTCCATGTGTGTTTGAGGGCTTCGCTCGGCTCTTGCTGCGATTACGCGCCGCTCTGCGTAAGAGCTCTGGTGAAACGTCTGAACACAGTCATGAGCTGTGTCACCAACATGACCCGCGTGCTGCTGAGTGCCTCCCCCAAACTGAAATATTGACGACGCGCACACAGGGAACATTATTCTGCACTTTAAGAAAAGCAGCCTCAGCGAGGGGAAACAGCCCGAGGTCCCGCCCATGAAAAATGGATGCACATTAGCTAATGTGGCTAATATGAATTTAAACATGGCCGGTAGCTGTACAGCCCCCCTGCCCCCCACCCAGGAGGTTTATAGGAACTGTTAATTGGCAACGAAGGTAAAAGAGCTGCTTCTTGCATAATTGCACACTGGCTGTGTTGTTTTTAATCTCCTCAGGCTCTCATTTGTGGGTCAGTTTTTCCAGGACTCCCCTCTCTGTCACAAAGGTGGAGAAGTTGTTTTTTAGTCAACACCTCGACGGCCAGCAGGATTCCTGCCTGCAGGCTTTAAGGGAGAATCCAAACTTGTGTATTTTAGCTTGTGTTTTGAACGCGGTCCTCCATCCTGTCAGCAAGTCTGTGAAGCGACTGCGATGTGAATGTGATGTTGGAGGAGGTGATTAATATTTATTCCCCCCAGGCTCCTGATTAAATTGGAATTGGAGATATCCAATTTTTAATTTTTCAGTGGCGGTTCACAGCGAGGTGAATTTGTTTTACAGCCGCTCTTCTTTGTCTCTGTAGCAGGTCAGGTGTGGAGGAATTTATCGAGCTTGCTTGAGGCGCGGTGAGGTCACGCTGCTGAAATCCAGCTGAAGAATAATTCAGATCCTTTGCTTAAGTAACAAAAAGAGAAAGATGGGGACGAGTTCCTCACTCGCATGAAAGAAAAAAACTGAGGGGAAGAGTTTAACAATCCTCAAAGTTGAAGAGGTGAAGACATTTCATCATCTTCTTCTTCTTTTAGGGGTCTCCACAGAGGATTATCGGCCTCCACCTCCTCCCAGCATCCTCCTCTGTCATAAAATATCAGCAGCAGTAGAATTAAAAAGTCATTATTAAAGGAAGTGCAGTGTAAACAGTTACAGCTGTTAGACAACTGTCAGAACTGAAGAAGCTTCTCGGATGAAACGTCCTTAAGAAACTTAAAGTCCAGTCGCTTTTCTTTCCAAGGACTAGTGCAGAATGAGGTGTTGATGTCTTTTGGAGAGAGTCCTGACCCAGGAGGAGGGGAAAACCCAAACCTGGCAACGCCGGCAAAGTCCTTCCTCAGCAGGAAACATCGCGTTGAAGCCCACGTCTGGCTTAACCTGAATCGTTGTTATTTATTCCTAAATTGCACCAAGTTCAGGAGAACGTGCATGAGCAACTGAACAGTGAGTCCCAGTTTCTTGTGTCTCTGAGTCCTCGAACAAAGAGACGGGACTCTGACCTCTCCCTGATATGTCTGCAGTCCACAGTCATGCTTTGTTTTGTCTGAGTAATCGTTCCAAGCTGAAAACATTCACTTTAGGAAGCTACAAAGCAATAAAGAGACAGCTAAAGATGGGAAATGGAACCATCCATAATGTGTAAAATGATTCCAGTTATGCTTAAATATACAGCATGTTGTTGTGTTGTTACTTATGGAGCCTCAGGTTGTGTTTACCGTCTCCTCACCGAGCAGCAGCTGTTTTCCTGCCCTTGTTGGTTTTGTTGTGAAAAGAGTCCAAAAAAAAGTTTGTAAGCGTCAAAACATTTCACACTCGCGGGACATTTATCTGAGCGGCTGCTCGGCCGTCCACCGGGCGCTCCAGAAGTATTTGATGGCATTTGTCCTGAAGACTGCAGAGGCCGTTAAGCCTTCCCACTGTGGACAGCGCTGTCAGAAAAATAAGACCGAGGCGGTTTAGTCGAGCGCGGAGAAACAGCCAGCGATGCTTTTGTTTCCAGCAAAACAGCAGAAAGACGACAGAAAACAAATGCCGTGGAGGAAGAGCAAAGATCGCGTTGGATCTGTGTAACTGTGCCTGTCGACAAGCGTGTGAGAGGGAAGCGGCACAAAACATCCACGGTGTGCAGATTCAGTGAGAGTGGGACTCTCTGCAGACACAACGAAAACAGCTGCTTTAAGGATAAAGTTCAGTTTAATCTGAAGGTTTTATCATCAGAGCTGGGATCACATCAGAGACCGATCCCTGTTAAACTGGTCTCTGTGGTCCTGACAAGTTCTCATCTTTGTTTATTGTGTAGTATTTATTTCATCGAGCCTTGGGCCTTCCTTTCCTGTCCCGCCCCCCCCCCCCCCCCCCCCCGGATAAATTCAATTCAATTCAATTTTATTTATATAGCGCCAAATCACAACAAAAGTCGCCTCAAGGCGCTTCATAGATACAGAGAAAAACCCAACAATCATATGACCCCCTATGAGCAGCACTTTGGCGACAGTGGGAAGGAAAAACTCCCTTTTAACAGGAAGAAACCTCCAGCAGAACCAGGCTCAGGGAGGGGCTGTTGTGCTCTGGAGGAAGTTTAGCCTGAGCTGGTTGGTGTGCTCCTGATTACGTCTCTGCTATTTATCTGTCAAAAATAACTTAACAAATAAGATATTTGCAAGAATCTGAATAATGGTCTTAAGAAAGTTTTCTTACTTTTTGAATAACATCACTGATTTTTCCTCCTAATTAGTTAATTAAGACAGATTAGCTGCTCTGTGTTTAAAAATGCTAGGTTAATGCTGCCTCTCTCAGCCCAGTGCAGTCTTAAACAAGATTCTTAATCTCAGTGTTTTCACTTCCTGTTTAAATAAAGTTAAAAAAAAAAACAAACAAACAACAAGAACAAAATGTAATTACCAGAAATCTCTGCTTTCATTTTGTGAACTTTTACAGTGCAGCCTTGCAGCTTTAGTCCAACAAATTCTAATAAAAGTATAAAAGTATTAACACAACTACTTTATTGTTGTGGACATAAAATGTGGACAGACACATGTCCCATCATCTGTCTGACCTGGTGGACGCAGTGTTATGGTGTGGGCATGTACGGCTGCCATACTTGCCCATGTATCTTTCCCCTCATCACATCTCCTCTGATCTCCTTTATGTCCTTTATGTCCAGATTCATCCATAAAAAATCTCCAGAAATGCTGTCTGACCTGAGGACACCGGCGGGAGGAGGCGTCCCGTCTTTCTGCACTAATTCATTGGATTTAAAACGAGGAATCTGAGCAGGTTGAAGTGGAGGCAGCGGTGTGGTATCTGCCATACAGGCCCAGTAAGTTCTCAGTGATGATTATTGATGATGTGACTGCTGATAACCGCATCAGGACAAACTGTGTTCAGGACTGCAGTCTGCTCACATTCAGACCAGTACTGCAAAACCGCTCAGAGCCAGAGAAATGGGATATTCTTCAATGTTTTTGTACACATGGCGTTTAATTATTAGTTATTATTAGTTATTATTACTCTTCCACAGCGTGTCTTTGTCCTTTCTCACCTCCAACAGTCGTTTCTTCCTGTTAAAAGGGAGTTTTTCCTTCCCACTGTCACCAAAGTGCTGCTCATAGGGGGTCATGTGATGCTTGAGCTTTTCCTTGTATTATTGTGGGGTTTTAACTTATAATAAAAACACATTGACTGTTGTTGTGATTTGGGGCTATATAAATCAAATTGAATTGAATTCAGTGGTCAGTCACCTGATCTCGACCCAGAAGCAGATTTTCAGTTATTGAAGATGAAACGTAAACACAGAGACCCACAACAAGCAGCTGAAGGTGTCTGCAGACCCAGATCTCAGAAGAAACACCTCATTTGGTGATGTCCATGAGGTGATGTCCATAACCCACTCCACCCACACTGGAGCCCGTTGCTGTGGTAGTTCTTTCTGCAGACATTGGGAATGGACACATTTCCAATTCAGCAACACTGGGAATGCCTGAGCCCAGTGTGCTGCCCAGCCATTAGAGTAGCTGCTGTGTGAGAGACACCTTCAGTTTGGTTTCTTGCACTAAACAACACAACATGCAGCATTTCTTCACTCATGCACTCACACCACTGATCATACTGCACACAGCGTGCTCACTTTAAGTTCTTTCTTTTCTCTAAAAATGGCTTTAAATCCTCAACAGTTGCTGAAGTCAGCACTTCACGGACATCCTGATAGTTTGATTTAAAATCCGCTGTAGTGATGTGACAGACACAGAGCTACAAAAATCATCACGTCCAAATACTTTTAGGTTTTTTCCTACTTTTCATTTGTGTTTTCATTTCAAATCCATGTTGAGAGATTGTGTCATTAAAACTGTGCGAGTCCTGGTTCGTCATTAAGAATGAAAACCTGTTGGTTTATTCACCGCGCCTGACCAGCTAAAAATATCAGGCCGCTGTCCTCGACTGTCGAGGGAGGCGGTTGATAATTTAAGCGGTGGTGAGCTGAACGTTCGGGCGGTAAAGTGCTTCGATACTGTAGAAATTCATATTTTATTTGTAGACGAGCTGCGGCGAGCAGTTATTTTTATCCCTGATTAATGATGTGATCTGTGAAAATTAGCAGGGAAGTTTTCCTTCAAGTGTCCTCACATCCTTACAGCTTCGTCTCAGACACACCTGTGCACTGATCGGTGCACAGGTGTGTCGGCGGCGCAAGTTTAAAAAATGAGAGTCAGAAGCGAAGACGTCTTTTGGAGTTTGGGACGCTGAGGCGTTTGTGCGGATGTTGATATTTCACCTCCAGACTGAAGCCCGAGAGACTCAAACATGAAAGTTTAATGTTTTCCGTCTGAGCGCGTTGTCCGAGCTTCCTCTCCCCGTAGGTTATTGATCACCGTTTCCTTGTTTGTTGCTCGCCCTTCTCTGCTCTCCTGCGACAGCCCGAGTGTTGGAACAAGAGCTTTCATCACACACGAGCACAGACGGGCCGACGCCCTGCATCCTAATCTGGAGATCAGAGGAAAGCGTTGCCCGCTGGGGGGTCGCCTTTATGTCCAGGTTCAACCGTAAAAAGTCTCCGGTGAGATCGGAAATGCTGTCTGATCTGAGAAACCCCGGAGGGAGGAGTCGTCCTGTCTTTGTCTTTCTTCTGAGTCATTGGACTTAAAATCAGGAATTTGAGCAGGTGGAAGTACCTGCATCACACCGTAACCATGGGATACATCACGTTCATGATGTCACATCACTTTAGTTTAAAAGCAACTTTTTAGGGATCATTTCAGCTGTTACATCATTCAGTATGAAGTGAATCCCAATAATCTAATCAGGAGGAAATGAGGGCACAGGAAAGCTGCTCAGTTACAGCAATGTGCAAAAGTCTTGGATCACCACTCATTTCGTTGTTTTACTAAGAAAACAAGAAACAAATGCAGTCATTTGTTGCAATATGTGAAACATAGATACAAATACATGATATAAGGCACAAAGGTCCAATTCTAACACGCAGCATGAGCTTAATTTCTTCAGGAATACTTCTCCAGACGTCTTTGAGTGCTGGCTCAAGACTTTTGCACGCTGCTGTAAATTATTCAGCGTTGGCCTAACCTTTGCAGTATTTCCAATCTGTACAAAGC
This sequence comes from Neolamprologus multifasciatus, assembly GCF_963576455.1. Taxonomy (NCBI): domain Eukaryota; kingdom Metazoa; phylum Chordata; class Actinopteri; order Cichliformes; family Cichlidae; genus Neolamprologus; species Neolamprologus multifasciatus. Next base: position 1,520,026 of record NC_140446.1, read on the forward strand.
AAAACATTGACGGGACAATTGACCAAACTGGACTCGGCCTTTAGGTGCTAATATTGAGTTGTGGATTGAGTTTGTGTTTGTAGCAGATTGCTTTGGGTCAGGTTTAAGTTGTCCAAGCTGAGCTGAAGTGACATGAATATAATACGATCAGGATCAATAACAAAGACTTCAGCTTTGTTCGAGTTCGGTTTAGGAAACTAGACGTCATGCAGGAATGTGAGGAATCGAGATTTGTCTGCGGTGCTTGTGGTGGAAGGCGTGGGTGTGATTAACTAAACCCTGGCAAGTTTGTTAAATTGTACAATCATAATTGTGTAGCAACAGTTAACTGTTGTGTTACGCAGCCATGTGTCAAAGGTTCCTGCACTTCTATCCATGGATTTGGATCCAGCATCAGCTCCTCAAACGTCTCTGCAATAACCAACCCTGAAACTGGCAATAAGGAATGAATTCATCAGTAATTAATTGTGTGGCGATGATTCATGCCAGCCATCTTTCCAGCGTGGATGTTCACGTTGTAAATGCGTGTGCTAATGTGTGACCTAATGACAAACTCGACTGGAGCCAAAGTGTTTAACTGTTGCCATAAATCTGTTCATTGCCCTCCTCGGCTTTCACCCACCTCTCACAGTTTCCGGCAGATTAGCGATAAAGACGCTGCAGGCAGAGGGGCACTCGTGGGTACACGGAAACCTCCCTCAGCATCACAGCGCCACTTCATTAAGAAAATGCCGTTAAGTTCACGAGGTGGCGGAGAGCATCGGGCGTGACAGAGGCACTCCTAAACTTGAAGGAACCATCGAGGGGTCCTAATATTTATGGTTTTCTCCAACAGCGTCTGACTTGTGAGACCTGTGTGTCAGCAGGTGTTCATTTCAGCCACATCACTGCTGCTGGAAAATGGAGAAATCAATAGAAACGCAGAAAGTCTCGAGTCCACAGCTGGCAGGAAATACATAAAGCCTGCAGTGATGTGGAGTAAAGATGTGATTGCATGCATCTGTGGCGTGCACACAAATATGATTGGTCTCACGGTTCAGGCTGGATCAGGTGACCCTGAACATCCCTGAGCTATCCTGCTGTACGCTTAGCTGGAGGATTTCCCATGATGCACTGAGCACTCACCGTGTTTCTACAGCACTGCTGCCTTTGTGTCTGTAGCCTGTTTTTTTGGTGTTTTGTGACTCTTTGTGTTGTTTTTGCCTCTTCAGGCTTGTTTTGTCTCCTTGTGTCTGTTTATGGAGCTTTATGGCAGTTTTTCAAAGTAATCTTTTAAATCTTGTGGTCATCTGATGCTTCTAGCCAACTAGTCTTCCAGTCGGTCAACACCCTCCATCTTTGGGCGACCACTTTCGAATGCAGGTTGATTGCACAGTTTGCCTGATGGGAGGCAACCAGTCTCCAAACAGCTGCTGTCTCGATTGCAATCAGACGGGCAAAAAAAACATTAATGGGCCAGTTCTTATTTGTGTTTTTCTGCTCTCCCCGTGCATTCACGGTGCTTCATACAACTTGCCTCATTCACCCATTCATACAAACACATGCTTTTTATCTTATGCCTAACAAGTGTGCTCACCTGTTCACCTGTTATCACAGTTAATCAGCTATTGTCTCCAACAGGCTGCATGTAATTGCTGTTGTATAGGGCTGCCACGATTAGTCGACTATCAAAATCGTCGACGACTAATTTAATAGTCGACGCGTCGTTTGAAGCTTTGTAAGATCACAAAAGACGCAGGAATAAGTAGTAGGATTTAAGAGTGTAATAACGGACTGAAACAGAAGATGGCAGCACTGCATGTACAAGGATGCCAGCTGCCGTTAAACCCCGAAGAAGAAGAAGCTGTGTCCCAGAATTCATAGCGCAGCCCAGCTCAGTTTCCAACAATGGCGGCAGCTAGTTAGTTTTAATATTACTCTTATTATTCTTTCTGGGTCACAAAATAAACGTTTAACATATTTTCAGGCGAGAATGTAGCTGTGTAAACCTCAAATATCTGCTCAGTTTATCAAGACACCACATATTTTCAAAAGCGCTCCGACGTTTTCAGAGACGTCTGTTAGCCACTAGCTCGATAGTTAGCTGGGGGCTAGGCTAACTAGAGCCGTGAGAACACCGGACTCCCCTAATCGTTTTCAAACCCACCGCTGTCTTTCGCTACTCAGGTTAAACATGATATATAAGTCACTTAGATAACTTAAAATGTTATTGTTTGGCTTTTTTTAGTATTTTATTTGTTCCTGAGTAAATCGGTTTGGCTGAGATTAAAGTTATAGTTTTTACACAGCTGAATAAACTTCAAGCAGACAGCTGATTATCAGAAGTGTGAGATGCTCAAGAATTTACTCCGGTGTCCTGTTATATTTTAGATAGCAAGGAGTTTATTAAACTTCACTGAAACAATCTGCAAATGTCATTAACATTTAATAAACTATCATCTTGTCTTTATTTTTAGTTAGCACATACCTTTAACACTTCAGTTATAGTTATATAAGAGCAGATGCTGCTGGTGCAATAAGCTGTAGTTTTATGTCCAATGGATGATGATCTGATTAGTCGACTAATCGCAAAAATAATCGTTTGTGGCAGCCCTGAAGCACCAGAGTCACTTTGAGAACGCTAACTGAAGGCGAGCGGCGGCCTAGTCTCTGTTTTTAACGTAACGGTGGCGATGATGTTACTCATGCTGTGGTCTCCCATCACTGTGAGGTTACTGCAGTTAGTCTGGGATCACTGTTGATTCTTGAGGTTGTTGATTTTGGTACTTTGGTCATTTTACATCATTTTTGATGGTCGTCTTTTTACAGTCATGTGTTTTGATATTCTAATTATATTTGTCGACAGTCTCAGGTCCGTTTGTGCTGGGATTGTTACTAAAAAAGTAATATATTACACTTGCATTACTTTTCTTAAAAGTAATACGGGAAGTTACTGCTTGAAAACATTACATTACTTTGCATTAATCTGTAACGTGTTACCAGTTAGTATAATATAATCCTGAAGCTCCCACACACCAGCACAGATTCTTATCCTAACGAGTACATGTGATCATCTTTTAGTGTGGAGCATGAACGCTGCTCATCGCTGCTTTTGTGACCTTGCTAGCGTTGCGTTAGCTCGCTGTCTGCGCTGATGCTTGTAAAGAGCAGCTGTTGTGTTAGCAGTTGTACTGCAGTTGTTGTGCGCTGCATGAAGGGGAATCAGCTGAGTGCAGCTTTCTGTCCATTTGACATGGAAACCTTTTGTAGCAGAAGTGAGGACATAATGCATCACATGACTGCATTACTGAAAAATGTAATGTGATTACAGTAGCGTGATCGGGGGAAAGGATGAGCTCTGATAGTCCTTAATGAAGCCAAACACTTTGTGAGGCGTGTTTGCTTTGGGCCTGTTGTTAACCCGCTCTGATTGGTTTGCTGATTTGTGGGAAGCAGCTGCCATTGTGCGTGGAAACCTGCACATACTTGAGACCGTAGCTCTGATTGATGGCAGCTCCTCCACCGCGGTCCTTCCTCTCGAGCGTCCCGTGGTGTTTATTGGCTTCCGTGGATCTTAGAGGAGTCCCGCTGATCGACCCCGACGCTGCAGAGTTTGGATTCAAAGAGGGCGGGAACTAATTAACGAGAGCGAATGGGAGTTTAATCAGCGTCAAAGCGGTGGGGGGTCACGAGAAGTCTGGATAGCAGGAAGGGGAAAAGGGCGCCGCCCGTGCTGTGTTTAATTTGGAGGTGATTGTGCGGGTAATGGTGCGGGCAAATGTGCGGGGAGATTCTCCTCCCGGGCGTTTTGACACTGAGAGGCTTCCCCGCTGAGATTCGGCGTCTCTGAGCACACGGCGACACGAGCGGCCTAATGATCATTTATTGCTGTTTGTATCAGAGTCGACCAAACAACATCTGTGCCCGCGAGCTCGTTTGGAGCTCGTTGTGATGGATGCGTGTTAGACGCCATCTTCACCGCTGGTGTGACATTTCGAGCCTCCTCATCAGTGGAAGGAGAACGAAGGAGCGGCGTGATGCTGAGCATCGTGTCCTGATGATCGTTTGTGTCTGATTTTGTTTTCGTTTTTGTCGTCTTTCTCTTTGTGATTATTTTCCATCTCCCAAAGATCACTTTGTGGGTTGTTGTGGTATTTTTTGCATACTTAACCCTTTAAAGCCGGTTGGAGCGGCACGCTTGGTTTTGTGTAACTACTTTTAAATCCCGGTAGCTCTGCAACCACGTGAGCTAGCCCAATAATTTTTTTTGCATATGAAACCGGAGGAGTTGTACTTACATCTTATGCCATCAGCTTGTCCTCGGTCACAGTTTCCTTCCACATATAGCTTTGCAAAAACTGCATAAAAAGCACTTGCAGCAACAAAAACATAATATTCCAGAAACACGCTTTGCCGATCCGATCAGCTGTTTGTAACACTTCCTACGTCCATCAGTGCGAACTATCGCATGTCCACCATGACCTGCCCGAAACCGGATGTGATGTCATTTTGAGGAAATGTAGTTTTTTTTACCATCAGGGCCTCATGAGCCTATACTGGTGTTTTTAAAAGTTATCTTTGACTTTATGACTTTCTGTGTGGTTTCTGGGATGCTTAGGACTCATATTGCACTGCTGGAAATAGTTTATTTTGATGCATATGCTGCTTTTTTGCAAATTTGCATTATAATATTTATTTTTGTTTTTCCTGCAGTGTATAAAAATTGGTGTATTTCAAAAATAAAACTATGAAGACACTCAAAATAAATTTCCTGTGGTGGGAAACTATTTTGTGCAACTTTTTTGAATTTACAGTTTTGAGGGATAAGCCTCTTAAATTTCTCTAACTAGAAATATATGTTAAAAAAACAAAAACGATTTTCAATTTTTTTGTAGTTTATTGCACTTTTTTGCAATTTATGTAATTACTATGCACTTAATGCAGACATATTATTAAAATTTAGGCTGTAATGGTTGTATTGATGTATAGCAACTTGAAATGCTCCCAAAAATGGCTCCACAGCATGTAAACATATAATATAAGCTCTGGTGGACTTGGTTCTATGGTAGGTCTTAAAGGGTTAATGTTGTGCTCTGTGTCTTTATGGATGTTTTTGGACATTTGAAACGATTCTGTGATAATTTTGTGCTTCTTTAGTATGTTTTCTTATTTTCATTTGTGGTGTTTTCATGGTGATTTTGATGATTTCACATCTCTGGATCATCATCATTCTGAGTATTATTACATAAATAGGGGGTTGTGTGGCGCTTTAATACTTCTTGAGTCGTCCTTTGCACATTTGGAGTCATCTTGTGATCCTTTAGTGTGTTTAATTTTATATTTGCAGTGCTTTTGTCTGTTTTGTGCTTTTTGTTGTTCTTCAACGTCGTCTTTTCTGTCCTGCTTTGCTTATTATTATTTCTCTGCTCATTCATGTCTTTGTGGACTTCGCTGAGGGCGTCTGTGGCAGAGGGCGTGGACGTTTGAGTCCACATGTCCTTGGGCAAAAGACTGAACCAAAAACAGCCACTAGTTTATCCGTCTGTGTGTTTGTGTGTGACAGATAAAGCGCTGTGTGACTGTGTATGTGGACGGCTGAATGTGGTCGTTGAGAGGACTTGAAAAGGCGTTCATGTCCTCCGTTTACCACACGGCTCTTCAGCAGCTCGTTCACGTTTCCAGAGATGTAGAAATGATCCACACAGAGGAGAGAGAGAGCGAGAGAGACGTCTTCTCCCAAAACTGCGTCGGAGCGCGACGGGCGGAGACGGATCTCTGCCCTTAGGCCTCTGCTGTGAATGATAATTAATGGAGCTGCGTTCCAGTGCTGCAGCACTGCATGCTGGGTAGGCGGCGAGGCTCCCCATTCATCACTGCTGACATCGGCATTTATCTGGTTAGCACCAGTGGAGGCTCAGAGCGGTGAGTCGCTGCTGAGGTCGAGGGACAGGAGGGCCAGCGAACGAGAAGACGGGAGCGTGAGGGAAATGACGAAGGGTCGACGGGCAATAAATGCAGCTGTGATGGTAAAATAATAGTTTGTTGTGCGGAGTGTACCAGGATTTCAAAAACAAACCACAACATGGCTCAGCTAAATAAAACACTTCAGAATCTGAGCTCCTGATTGGCTTAAATGAGTCAACAACTCATCACAGATTCAGGTTATATGTGGGGCCCACGTGCTGTATCCATGCCTGGAGATCTCATTAGGGGCACGCTCCTAATGAGACGACAGATGGCGTCCTGCAGGATCTCCTTCCAGATCTGCACCAGGCCGTCGCTGAGCTCCTGGACAGTCTAAGAACTGAAACTGGCGTCAGATGGACTGAAACAAATGTTTCAGAGGTCAGGTGAGTGTGGGGGCCGGTCCTTCATCCTCCGGGAACCTGCATACCTTTGGCTCAGGGTCTGAAAACAGGTCTAAGGATTTAAACCGGGGGAAGAAATCGTGTCAGGATCAGCCTGATGTTATTTGTATCCCGCTGTAACTTTACTGTATAAAGAGCAAACATCTCCAACATGTCAGGAGTAGTTAGTCATCACAACAAGTGTTTGAACTAAAAATCAAGAATGTGGGATCCTGTTTGTCCGTGATTTAAACAGCCCAGCGCTGCTCCCGACGAAGGGAAACCAATCCTGCAGGGAGACCTACCTCGGCTCTTCTGCAGGTGAAACCAAAGGGAAGATTTGCTTCACCATATTTTCTAGTCTTTGGCTTAGATTGAAGTTGGTTTGGAAACATATTCAGCGATGCTTCATCTCCTGCTTTGCGTTTGTGTGGGCGCCCCCCCTGCAATGGCTCTGCGCACTTTGGGGAGCTCTGGTTTAGTCACAGCGTCCTGCAGGAGGTCATTTTGTAGATCTAGCTGTGCTCATCCTGTTCCTCGTTGCACAAAGGAGCAGATACCGGTCCTGCTGATGGATCAAGGGCCTTCTATGGCCCTGTCCAGCTCTCCTAGAGCGACGCCCGTCTCCTGGATTCTCCTCCATGGTCTTCAGACTGTGCTGAGAGACACAACAAACCTTCTGGCAACGGCACGCATTGATGTGTCAGCCTGGAGGACTTAGGCTACCTGTGCAACCTCCGGAGGGTCCAGGTATCAGCTCAGTGGCTCTCAGCCTGGCTTCCACCTTTTCCATTCAAACCAAAGCAGCTGAAACTGATTAACAGCTCTGCTAACTAACTGACCAGGTAAGTTTACCTGACGATGCGTGTTCGATCATTTGTTCCAGTTCTTTTGTTGGCCATACAGTCCAAAGTCTTTGGATATTTTGGGTAATTATGATGCACATATTTTAATGTTGACTGTAGAGAAGCAGGGAGGCAGATTTTCTTTACGTGGCGTTGTCGTTAGAGACAAAAAGTAGCATAGAGGAGCAGGCGATTAGTGTTTAGCTCATATTTCAGGAGTTCACGAGGCACAAAATAGCGCTTCACACTTCTGAGGGCGTCGAAGGTTTATTTTGATCGCAGCGGTTCATTCAGGAGTGGAGGCACGAGGAGAGGTCGCAGAGAGATGCGAACAGCTGGGAGAGGTCACAGCAGGTCGTTTCAGGAGAAAGGAAAGATTACAGAGGTGAACGGGAGACACGGGAGGTTCGGCTCCTCTTTTCCTCTCTGCAGCAGCTCGGCTTGTTTTCACCTCTTGGGGCAAACACAGCTGAAAGGTGAGCAGGTTCAACAGAGAGCTCCGTGCTCTCAAAGTTTTTCAGCAGAGAAACTTCCAAAGTTTAAAATATTTGAGTATATTATGTGGATGTTACACTTGTTATGGACGTGAACTGTGGACAACGTCCATCCATCAGAGTAAAAAGCATTCGTACAGGGTCAAAGTTATACATAGTGCAGATGTAATGTTCCCTGACTGACCCTCAGCAACCTGGACTTTAATCAGACGCCGCCTGTCATCGCTGGATCTTTGAACCTTCTTCTACTTTAGTCGAGTTTCATGGTGTTGATTCATCAGGTGTGCACGTAGTTCCTTGGACTTTAGGAACAACAAGCAGCACAAGCTGTGTTCAGCCTTTACCACAGGAGTACGTTCGGCTTTGGCACCGACAAGCTAACCCTGGGTCATCTCGTGGTGTCGGCTGAGATAGAGGAACTTTAAAAACTTCTTAGTCCAGCAGAAATCACATCTGTTTGACTTCCAGGGAGAAAATAAAACTCCTCATCCTCCTCGCTGTAAAAGCTTCAAAGTGTTTTTCCTTTAAACACCGTTTAGGTTGCGCCCCCGTGACTCCTCAGCCTGCCACAAAGGAAAAGGACTCGAGGTGACAGCACCCACTTTAGCCTGTGGCGAGGAGTTCTTGTCGGGCCACTTGGAGGAGAAAGGAGGAGGCGGTGAAGGGGCAGAAAGTGGAACAGAAAGAAGATGGAAGATGGGAATAGGATGAACTCCAATTAGCTTGCAGCGTGGAGGTCAGAGTAGAGGGGTGACGGTGAGGGAGCAGGGGTGAGGATGGGGGAGGAGGTGCCGCTATCTCGTTAGCCTGCAGCAAGAAGGTGAAAGTCAGTGCTCGGTAGGAAGGAGGTTGTGCTTCTCTGATTGTGACACAAGCTGCAGTGTTTCTCTGCGTTTTCATCCTGGCTTAACTGCATCCTGTTGGTTTGAGACTCTAAGACTTTGACGACGGTGTGTTACCGAGTGTTTGAAGGGTTATAGAGCGCTGTGACGTCCTCTGTTTGGCTCACGTCGGGTTCTCCAGGTCCTGAACTGGCTTCTAAACCCGTCTCTGACTTTTGGAGCTTTTCTTAAGTTTAAATAACCTTCTACATGATCCCTGCTGCACACACATAGCGTAGCATTTCCTCCTCAGTTTTGGTGATCTGACCGTGCAGGTTGGTTCTTAACCATCCAGGAGCCAGAGTGAAAATCGCATGTCAAAGACTCTCAAACCCAAGAAAGTTGTGTTGTTGATGGTGTGTTTGTCGATGCCTGATCTGGAGCCTGTTCCGTAGTTTCCCCACTAACAAAGAGCTGAGGCCTGAAAGCTGGCAGAGTTAATGGGCCAGACGGGGCGGTCTGCTTCTCCCCACCGCAGGGAAAAGGGTAACACCACCTGGGTCTGGGTGCAGTTTCCCCCTCCAGGGGCAAAGGTACCTAGACCCGGTTCTTAGAGTGCGCTTGGGGAGTGTGATTGTGTGTACAGTGTCTCTTTATGTCTGTCTCCACGTTGGGTGAGTGTTGAGTAGGCTCGGTCACTCAGGCACAGCTGGCTGCCGGCGGAGCTCACGGGTACGTCACTGCAACCCCCCCTGGCTTCTGCTCCGCGGCTGCTGAGTGACCCCTCATCTGGGACTCTCCTCAGCTCTTTCTGGGATAGTGGTGCAGCTGCCCCTCTGTTGGTCTTCTTGGTCTCTTGTGTTCTGGGGGCCTCTGGATGTCTGGAGTCTTGATCTCCTCCATACCTGCTTCATGGAGGACGGGGCTGTGGCCCCCCCACACCCTCTAGCAGATCATTACATGAAGGAACCTTTTAAATACAAGTGCGTCCATGCTCACAGGTGTACACACGGGTGCTCACACACACAAACGACACCCTTTTTGGCTCCTACCTCAAAGCACACTGTGCTGTCGATCTTACGTGCTGCACAATAATGTTTAATATTTAGTATTTACTGTTATATTCACATAGATCATCGTGATGTTGTTTATTGTATTACTCTCGTTTTCTTCTGCTTGTTTTCTTTTTTCTTTCTCAACATGTGATCAGGTGATTGATGGATGTATTTTTTTTGTCTGCTTATTTAGTTGGTTTTTGTTTTTTGCCCTTTATCCCCGTCCCTCTTCTCCACTGTTTTTTCCCCCTGTTCCTTTCTCCCTTTTCTTTTCCTCATTCAAGTCTGTCCCGTATCTAGCAAGTGAAAATAAAAAAAGAAATAAAAAAAACAATAAAACGTGAATCAAATGGACCATTACAGCAAGGCTGGGATGGTCCATTTGGTAAAGTAAATCCGTTGGGCATCTTTCTTCGCCTTTAGACAATAATTCTGATGCAAAAGAACCAAACAGGACAGGCACAAAAAACAAGTTAATGGGCCAGTATCACCAAGAGCTATGAATTTGGCAACCTCTTTAAGTCTGATGCCATCATCCTGCTGATAGAGCAGCCACACCAGGTGTAAGAATGAAGTTTAACATCCAGGCATCAACAGAACTGAAAAGTTTAACAGGGTTTGAAGTTAACAGTTAGCTCGCTAGTTTGCACTTAAACATGATATAGCATGTTCTGACTGAGAGATTTCTGAAACAATTCAAACTCACAGCTCTTTTATCACTTCCAACATAAATGAAGACAGAAACTAAACAGCAGAGACGTTTGTAGGGTTACTGAAGTTGAGCTAGCTGCTATATAATGTTGTGCTACGTGATTGCTAGCAAAACAGCTATGTTAGCATAACATTAGCACAGTGAAGCTGGAGGATGAACGCTAACTTTTTCCACTCGATAAAAGTTAACGTGAAGGTTCCTGATGGTTAGAGACAAATGTAATCGCATGGCAGGATGCTGTCAGTGTTGCCAACTCCTCAGTAAGGAAAATCGCTATTTGCTGTCCTAAAAGTCGCTAGAAGTCGCCAAATGACGTCATCGCCTAATTTGCATAATTGGTCATGCTAATGTAATTGTAACCTACGCTGTTGGAGAGAGAAATAACATCGTGGAAGAGACATAATGTGAGTAAAAAAACGTCCTAAATGCATTTAGAATTTATTTAGAACTACAAATTAAATTTCTTTTAGCAATTATTGTTTTTTAATGTCACAATTCCAACCCTGCTCCTTTATCCGGGCCTGGACCGGCAAAAGTGACCCGAAATAGGCACTCTGGTGGAGTTACTTTGTGTGTGTGTTTATAAGTAGTTTTAAACCTTGTGACCCACAAAACAGTGTAACAGTAAAAGAAGAACTGACTGCGTTACAGTCAGTGCGGAGCAGCGGCTTCGCTCATGCGCGATTCATTTGCCGTTTGGACGCACAGGTGTGAACGTCTCCTGCCCTGATAGCAGCTGGGGGAGGACTATCCTCTGCCTGGGAGTGCTTTGGCACGGGTGAGGTGCCCCCGGCAGCACCGCTGCTTGTTGAGAGTAAGAGCCATACGCGTTTTCGTCAAAAAGTCGTCATAAATAAGTCTCCAGTAGTTCCAGAAAAAGTCGCCAGATTTGTCGCTAGTCACTTTTTAGAAAAAAAGTCGCTAAGGGGGTCTGAAAACTCGCTAAATATAGCGACAAAGTCGCTAAGTTGGCAACACAGGATGCTGTAAACGGACCAAACTTCAGTCAGGAGAACAACTGAGATAATCCATCCACAATATGAGGTTAGTCATTAATATACTGCTGCTGGGCTGTAGTTACATCGTAAGGGTTTAAAAACTGAGCTTTAAAATGAACAGTGGTGATAAAAACAGGTCGACAGTGATCACTGACTGTTTTTAGGGGCTTGTTGACATTAAATAGAATAAGAAAGATTAAAACATGTTAAAAACACAAAAGCCTTATTAAAAGCAGAGTCGTTTGGTTCATAGGTCATCACTTAAAGACCGGGTTGGCCCTCAGATTCTTCCCACCATGATTCTGTTCGGACTCCTGCGTTAACCCTGCATGAGGATTGGGTGGTGAATGTGCTGAAACACAAACTGGCTCTGCAGCGGTTCGTGCACAGCTGTGGGTCGAGTTTAGACCTCGTGTTTGCAAATAAATCCTGCAGTGAATACAGCAACGCCACAAACTTGTGCATTTACAGTAACACTGTGTCTCTGAATTAGTTATACTAATAAACACCAGGATTAAAGGTCTTTTAAAGAAGGATAATTCAGTTTGAAAAATATTAATTTGTACAAATATGTCAGAAAATTTACACCAAAGGGAAACATCAGCCACAGACACATATGTTAGGTTTATATTGTGTTCCCTTGAGGCTTTAAGCACCTCACGGGGCTGTTGTTGTTTAGCATTTTGAGAGCAAAGAGGAAATGGTGAAACGTCCCAACATCTAAAGAGTGAAAACAGTGAAGGTAGCAGGAGTGTGCAGGAGGAGAGAAAAAGTGAAACGATGAGAGACAAATGGAGCAGGACGAGGAGGTGACAGTATTAGGTTAGCCTGCTGAGGTGGGATGAGGAGTGACAGGGAATCGAGGTAAACAGGGGCAACAGAGAGGCAGCAGAAAGCAGGAGGTACATGGAGGAGCTGTCAGGGTGGAGATGACTCACTGCAAGAAGGTCATCGCTCTCAGACGAGCGCGAGGAGGAATGATGGATGGAGCTGGACGAGGACGCGGCGAGAGGAGGAGGAGGCAACGCTGTCGGGTCGATGTGCTGCTCAAAGTAAAAAGAGGAAAAGGAAGTGAGATTTTGAGGGAGGGGAGAAGTTATCGGGTTGGCTGTGAGGTGAGCCGATGTGACAGAAAGAGGAGGAGAAGCGGCGTCAGGAGGAAAGTGGAAGACGCGACACTGAAGCTGCGGCGAAAACACCGTCCAGGATATCAAAGTGAAGCCTCTGACTGCTGCCGGGTTTGTCCTGCAAGTGAAAGGAAAACGTGCTGTTCGAAGCTTCTTTATCAGTCGGATCTGATCAGAAACTCTGAAACTGAAGAAATCATTATTTCTTTGAGTCTCTTCACAGGTTACATGGAAACATAAATAGAATAAAATCTGAAATAACTAAATCAAAGCACTGAACAAGGAAAAAACAGGCATCAGGTGACATGTTGGTGTGGATCAGATTTATTGATCCCTGGATTTCAGATGACTCCTCCTCTGGTTGGAGTCACTACACTTGTCCTGATTAAACATATTTAAAGCTACAACATTTGTTGTGGAAAAGCGTCCCAATAATTTATCTGTGCAGGGAGCTGACGGGAGACCAGCACATCAAACCTGTGAGCAACACAACGTTTGTACAGGTGCAGGATGCGTAACACTGGCTGCTGACATCATTACTGTGTGTAAATGAGAGAAAACCACAGAAAGCTCGACGTGTCTGCTTTCATTTGCTCCGTCTGTCTCTTTCTTCCACACTCGAAGTCAGTGCAGTAAATCACATCAAAGAGGAGAAGCTGTGCCCTCTGAGAATGTGAAATGCTTTCACTCAGGTAACTTTATATATCCTCCTCTCTGGTTTGCTTCCTCCTGTCCTCACTCATCCAGCTGCTGCTCTCATCCAGTTGCCCGGAGCAGCAGATTAATCAGATAGAAACTCTTCCTCTCGTCCTCCTCTGATATACAGATCACCTCCTGAGGAGTCTGACTAAACGGTTCCTGTCTCCTCAGTTTGGATCATGTCTCCTCGTCCTTTCTGGGCGTTCGGGTTGAACGTGCTTTGCTTCAGGTGCAGATCCAGAACGAGCGGCACGCTGGCGAGTCTTAAGGCTTTAGACATAAACAGAAATTACATGGCACAGATTCACAACGCTGAATCATTTCTTTCAGCTGGTCGGCCTCTCTGACACGTCCGTCTGAGCTGCTGAGGTTTTTATGCTCGAAGATATATATGCAAACATATTCATGTAACTATAGTTTCGTAGACGGCTGGATTCTGGTCCGTGTGCATTTCCAGGTGCACGCTGTGTTCTCTCGAATGGGTGGGGATTAAGAAAAGTGGCGAGCACACCACGTCCACAGTCCTGCCGACACTTTAAACAGCTCTGCTAGTTCGAGTGAGCCAATCAGGCTTCAGCCCTGCAGTGTGCGACTGCAATCTTAACACAGCCCAACCTGGAAACCACATGTAGTCACAGGAGTCCACCTGTAAGCTTCCCCAATAAGTCCCACCTTTAAAAACTGCTGACAGGTGAAGTTTCAAACGCTCATCGGTGAGTGGGACGTGTTAGTGTGTGTGTGTTATTACAGCTGTTATGATGGAAGCAGGAAAGATGGATGCATTCAATCTAATAGCAACTCTACAGATTAGCATTAGCACTGGACCATGGAGCAGTGAACGCAGGTGGCGTGTTACAGCACGCTCTCGTTACACCACATGGACGACCAGTGTTGGGGAGTAACGGAATACATGTACCGCCGTTACATATTTAAAATACAAAATATGAGTAACTGTATTCCGTTACAGTTACCGTTTAAAAAGGTGGTATTTAGAATACAGTTACTTTGTTGAAATAAATGGATTACACGGCGGTACTTCCCTGTTCCATATTGTGGCGGGTCAGGACTGTTTGGGTTTTGTTTGACAGCTACGTTCTGTTGTTCCAGGTGGCAGCGTTACGGTTGCCATGGTTACAGGATGACACGCTCTCTGCGTGTTTCCTGGGTGAGAGAGGCCTTTTTGTTGTTGTTGTGCTAAGCTAACAGGCAGAATGCTACAGGTATAGCTCTAAAGAATGTAGCATCATGGGCAGTGTAGTCCGTGCTGCAGGGAGAATGGACTGCCATACACGTTATGTGTCTGTGAGCGAGGGAGGGAGAAAAAGGAAAAGTACGAGCTGTCATCGAGCAGAAACGGGAGCTGGAAGCATGTAAATATAATAATAACCACTGCAGCCAAGAAGAGAGCCTGACGAGCCCAGCTGTAAGTAAGCTATTAAGACTCGACTGTACACCGTGTTCGTGTTTTCCTCTGAAACAATAAGTTCTGTTGGAGCAGCCTTTCAACGCCTCTCTCTGTCTCTGCTAGCAAAGTTGACCCAGACAACAAAGTAAAGCTAGTTTTCAGCTACGAGCCGACACAGAACCCACCGTATTAGCCAGAGGTCCCTTTACTACGGTTCGGAGCCGCGGACCTTCAGTAACAGTAATAAATCACAGCAATAGTACATTCATGTAGTTGTAAACAGCATGATAATATATTAAGTAATCCAAAGTATTCAGAATACGTTACTCTCATTGAGTAACGTAACGGAATACGTTACAGAATACATTTTGGGGCATGTAATCTGTAATCTGTAATGGAATACATTTTAAAAGTAACCTTCCCAACACTGTGGACGACAGAGACCGTTTACCTTGACATGACGACGTTCTGCTGGGTTTCTGCAGATCTTACTGTGTCGTGCTCTCCTGACCTCAGCAGGTTTGCAGACGGTGCACGCTTTTGTTAAACTGGTCAAACAGACACCGATGAAACCCTCTTATGAAAATGCAACACTGAGAGAAACAGTTGACCGCCCTGGAAGAAGATCTCGTCCTCGTCCAGTTAGCACCGTTAAAGGACGCAGAACATCCTTCATAAAGTCCTGACAGGAGGAAGAGGAGGAGCTTTCTAATGGGTCCAGTGAAGGTAATGGCATCATGTGCAGAGAAGTGGAGCATCATCGGTGATGGAAGAAGAAGAAACTGTAAAAAAAGAGGTGAGACATGAAGCACCAGCGCTCCCTCCTCATGCTGAGTCCCTCCTGACGTGGACCCACTCAGTCCCATACGTGCAGCCGGGGGAAAACACGCTGATTAATTCAAAGGATCTCTTGTAAGTCGGCCGACCCCGGGTCGCCGCCAAAAAGCCCCGTCTCTGCGTGCTGCCCTGCAGGATACGCCAAGCTCGTTAATTAAACGACCGCTTTAATTAAGAGGTCAGCGCTAATCTGGCCTTGTTTTGGTAAAACGTTGTGAAAGGACGGGGATTTCTGTAATGTGCACGCTTAATGGGAAAATACAGAAAAGCTGATTTGCAGGATTTTCAATTATGAGGAAAAGTCAGGAAAGCATTAAAGTCACAAAATATCAGATTTCAGTTGATAAAATTAATCTTGACTTTGATTTTTATTCACCTTAAATTAACCAAGAATGGAACGTCATGACGAAGAGACTCTTCATCTCAGTCTTTAGTTTCCTTCCCTCCTGTCGCCGTCCCTGTAAATGTGTCGAGCCTCATTCCTGCACCCTCTCCTCCCTCTCACGTCCCCGGGCCTCAGTCTTCTCCTCCAGGTAAATATTGATCCACTAAATTACTTCTCAAGGTCGTCAGTGGCTCAGTGGCGAGTGGCACAGCGTCACGATAAGCCCGCAGCTGTCGGCCGGCGTCGCAGGCTGACGGCTCCCGGGGTGAACGCCAAAGTCTTCGCCATCGATACAAATGTCAAGTGTCAAAAGGAAAGGGTAGCGCTACAGGTGGTGGGAGGGCATCTATCCTGGGTCTGTACTTAAGTCTGGCGTGTTGTCTCACACCAGGAAACCGTCTCCGGACCGCGCACGTCTATTAAACGAGCTCCGAGGCGTCGCTCATGTTTTCATCGACATTTTATAGAGCTGTTAAACACGGCCACAAACACCCAGGTGTCCCGCTGGATTTCACTGCGCTTTATTGTTCGGTATCTGCCTCAGGCACCCATTAAAAATACAACAGAGGACACGCAGGGCATAAATACATAAGCACATAAAATATATAGCAATGAGGATGATCTGGGGGTGGGGATGTTTGTGTTTTAGTGTCTAAACAAAGGCCTGGAATTTGCTGATTATTTTAATTCTGACTGATCTGCACATTATCTCCTTGATTAATTGTTGGGTCATCAAAAACCATCAAGCGGCTTGATGTTAAAGCCTCTCGTGCAAAATCAGAACCATTATTAGGATAAAATACGAAGTGAAAGGGAGGGATTGAAGCCAGGGCAGATTTAGAATCGCTCGCATCTGTGCAAGCAAAGCATGCTCCAGTGAAATGATGGTGTCTTCTGTTCACTCCCATGTTGGAGCTCAAGGACCCAATCAGAAGTGTGGCCACTTTGAAAGTCTGTGTCTGGAGTGTAGACGCCACAAAAATAGAAGAAGCGCTTTAAACTGCATTCTTTTCAGTGGCCAGCAGGGGGCAACAACTCGTGATGGATGAGTGTGGGTCTTTTATTATTCTTTTGCTAACTGATAAAAGAACTCGTATTTACCGTAAAATGTAATTTGTTATACTTCGTTTTTTGCTGCATTAAATTATAAACACGGCACTTTAAATAAAATTCAGCGTGGATTTAGATGAGACGTTTAACTGACACAGAACCAGTCCCAGGATCAGAGTCACGTCTTGAACTAGTTCTGCAACCGATTTACTTTACTGTCTCTGAACTCGAGCTGATGATTGGAATCGCCCCCAAAATGGTTTTTTTTCCCAACAATATCTTTATTATTTTTTTACATTTTAATGACTTACAAACAGTCCAACATTCTAAACACTACATGAACATACACTCCTCTCAGACAGCAAAAAGAAAACAAAAAAGTCGTCAGATTTATCGCTCCATTAAAGGCCTAAATTTGTCATTATCCCAAATCAAATGTCATTGCCCTCAGTCCTCGTGCTCCTCAGATAATACAAATCCTTCTACAAAATTCACAAATGGTCTCCACACCTTCTCAAAAACATCCAATTTCCTTTTCAGTATACATGTAATCTGCTCCAATGGCAAAGCCACCATCATTTGTTTTATCCACTGTGTGATGCTCAGTTCCCTTGTTTTTTTCCAGTTTAGTGCAATTAATCTTTTTGCTTGTAACAAACCCATATCAATAAACATTCTGTCACTTTTTGTGTACCTCATGTTTTCTGGGTACAATCCCAGAATAAGGAAGCCAGGATCCAAAACAACCTCCTTGGATAATATTTGTTTCATAGTTTGTGTTACTGCAACCCAAAAGGAGCCAATCTTCCTGCAATCCCAAATACAATGCCAAAAGTTACCCTTATCTTCATTACATTTATTACAAGTGTCTGGAATATTGTTGTACTTATTTAATTTTTCCGGAGTAACATATATTCGCATTAACCATTTGTATTGCAACAACCTTAGTCTAGAATTAATAGTTTGTTTATGAGCTTTTGCGCAAACCAATGCCCATTGTTCCATGGATATGTCCTTCTTTAAATCAATTTTCCAGGCGTTCAACCTTCCCAACGAATTGTCAGATGTTTTGGACCTAATCAATTTATATATTTCTGATATTGCCCCTTTTTTTGAACTGCTTTTGCTATATATGTCTTCCAATTCTGATTTTGGTGGTTTGGTGCAGGTATTATTTTCAGTTTATCTTCAGTTTATGTCAACATGATTCCCTTCTTGTGTCTGATTTAGTTTCCAGACAACCTGCGAATGTGCAAACGAAGAACTTCCCAGATCAGGTACAGCTCTCTGACCTGCACACACTGCTGTTACGTATGCTTCAACATTATAAGTCAGCCAGCTTCACTTGGTTTCGATCAGACTTCTCTGACCTCGTCCCTTTAGGCAGACATGGTTGAGATCTGCTGACATTTAAGCAGCTCTGAATGTCCCGTGTTTGTTGGTTTGTTGCTGTGTAGATTTCTTGAGAATGGTCGGAAAAGAGAAAATATCCAGCGAGGAGAAAATGCCTTGTTGGTGATGCCAAAGGTCAGAGGAGAATAGCCAGACTGACAACAGTAACATCTTACAAACGAGGGATGCATGAGGTTTTGAACAGAAGGGCTCCAGCAGCTGAAGACTGCACCGGGCGCCTCTCCTGTCAGCTAAGAGCTGAAATTCACACAGGCTCACTGAAACTGAACAACAGGATGGAAACATGATTTCTGCTGTGACGTTCAGACAGTAGAGTCAACATGTGGTGCTCAGTCCCTGCTTGTATGTATTGTTCAGACTGCTGATGGTGGCGCTGTCTTCACCACAACACACCAATCAGTCTGTCGGTGTCCTCTCTCCTGAGCGGAGCACGTTGTTTCCTATTGTGTGCACCGAGTCTGTGTGTGTGATACTGAGCTGCATGTTTCCTGTGTACACTCTTTGGATACTTTGTGTTTGCAGTTATTTCTCAGCATTGTGTTGGCAGCAGAATGTGTGTCATTCATTCCACGTTGGTCTTGTTCACACAGTGCAAAGTAAAGGAATTGCAAAGACCCACACAGACACACACACATACGGGCGAGAGGCTAATTATACGGTTCATCATGCTCAGTCTCGCTGCTCTCCCTCCTCTCCTTTAAGCCCGGCTATTATCCTCCTTGATATATCACCTTTTCACTTGCAAATGACTGACACCATTGAATCCGGGCACTCACACTCTGCAAGTGGCACTTTCTCCTCCAAGAATAGAGACCATAATAAGTCTCAGTGTGGTCAAGGACAATAGACGGCTTTTTATCTCTATAATGACCATCACTGCTGCAGAGGGCCAATTTCTGTGAACTTTTAACACGACTGTGTGGCTGCACTGCCAAGTCTGAGAGAAGTTACAGCTTTTATGGTGGAATTACACGATTTATGGTCTATACTACAGAAGACAGCAGGACGGCTGGGAACGGAGTAGTTTTCTGTAAATGTGCCAACACGTCTATGTTCTCGTGTGCACATGTAACCCATGTCATTTTCCAAAGTTTGAGATTTCTGATCATTTGGCAGTCATTGAACGCACCACAGTGCGGCCTAGTCCAGCTACAGGATTTCCGTGGATCTGAGGAGCAGTGTTGCCAACTTAGCGACTTTGTCGCTATATTTAGCGAGTTTTCAGACCCCCTAGCGACTTTTTTTCTAAAAAAGGTCGCTAAAAAAAGACGTGAAAGCGCATATCGCTTTTACTCTCAACAAGCAGCGGGTGCTGTAACGCAGTCAGTTCTTCTTTTACTCTTTTACTCTTATGCTGTTTTGTGGATCACAAGGTTTAAAACTACTTATAAACACACACACACAAAGTAACTCCACCAGAGTGCCTATTTCGGGTCACTTTTGCCGGTCCAAGCCCGGGTAAAGGAGCAGGGTTGGAATTGTGACATTAAAAAAAACAATAATTGCTCAAATAAATTTAATTTGTAGTTCTAAATAAATTCTAAATGCATTTAGGACGTTTTTTACTCACTTTGTCTCTTCCACGATGTTATTTCTCTCTACAACAACATAGATTACAATTACATTAGCATGACCAATTATGCAAATTAGGTGATGACGTCATTTGGCGACTTCTAGCGACTTTTAGGACAGCCAATAGCGATTTTCCTTACTGAGGAGTTGGCAACACTGCTGAGGAGGCGCGTGCTGTCCTCGTGCCCTCTGCGAGCTGGAAACTTGGATACATTTAACAGGAGTCGCTGTCGATAACTTTACAAAACATTTGCAGTTGAAGCTGATGTTTAATGTGTTGTTAGAGAGAGAGGTCATGTCGCACTACGAATGATCTCCTGGTGAGTTAGCTCGCAGCGCATGTTCATATTGAATGTTCTGCGCCTTGTTACGCTGCAGCGAGGTGTCAGCTCAGCTGCTGCGATGGTTTTTGTTACAAAAAGAAGCTAAATGTTATATAATGTGTGAATGAGGTTATTAGGCTGGACAGCTGATTGTTAGCAAGCTAGCGGCTAAGCAAGCTAGCGGCTAAGCAAGCTAGCGGCTAAGCAAGCTAGCGGCTAAGCAAGCTAGCGGCTACGTCCTAATGTGGCTGCTAATGCAAGGTCAGTACTGATGTGTTGATGTCTAAGAGACTTTGTTTAACAGTATTTATGTTTATCTGTTTATATTTTTATGATGGTAAAACTGTTAGTGTGATACTGGGAGTCATGCAGAGGTGGAAAGAGTACTAAAATATTTTACTCAAGTAAAAGTACTATTACTTTGCTGAAATTTTACTCAAGTACAAGTAAAATTACCTGTCTAAAAATTTACTCAAGTAAAAGTAAAAAGTAGCTCATTTAAAATGTACTCAGAGTAAAAGTTACATAGTTACTTTTTTGTCAGCAGGAGGACAGCCTCTTCTGAGTAGTGCAAAAAAGACAATGGGATACATCTCAAAGTAGTTGTTTTTTAATTAAAAGAAAAACTTTACAAATTAAAATGCAGTGGCAGTTAAACTGCAAGTCTATACATCAAAATTTATAATGGTCACCAAACCAACCAAACTGTCAAAACCATATAATTCTTTTACATGAGAATGTGTTCTAAACTGTCAAATAAGAGAACAAGTACTGAATTGAGCTGTACGGCAGCTGCTATAATAATGTGGTTTAATTTTTTAAACTTGGCCCTGTTAATTTTGAGGAGCAATTCAATTCAATAAAACTTTATTGATCCTGAAGGTAAGTAAAAAAAATTTAAGTTGCGTGGACAACAATGTGCCCAATAACAGCTTATGTCTTAACTTAATGTGATTAATTTGAGCACAGCCTTTTTGCTAAAATAAATGTACAGGTTTCATTTAACTTACCTCTACATGCTTGCGCAGGTTTGATGTGGAATTTCTAAAAGCTGCTAACTCGGTCTCTCTGGGCAAACACAGCTTACACTGCATAATAAAGCTGTTGCCTTTTTTGCACTTGAAGCCGAAATGGTCCCTTAAATACGGCCAGGGGTTCACATCGGTTTCTTCGAGTTCAGGGTCAGCAGAATTCGACGGGGTTTCTTTTTTCACTGGATCCGTACCACCGATGTTAGACTCCATCTTTATCGTGACCCAACGCCAATTTGTTCTACTACCCATCATTCCCTGCAGTATTTCCAAAGCGCAATGTTGGGTTTTTTTGTTTTTTGTTTTAATTTACTCAGTAACGGGTGTGATTGAAAATGTAGCGAAGTACAATACTTTTTAAAAAATATACTTAAGTAAAAGTAAAATTACCAACTTGAAAAACACAAGAAAACTACTCAATTACAGTAACGCAAGTAAATGTAATTCGTTACTTTCCACCTTTGTGAATATGTTTTGGTTAATTCCTCGGCACACTCATGTGTGGGCTGGTTTTTCCTTTAGTATCCTGTTCCTGCTGGATGAACCATCCTCATCTGATGACGCCGCTGAACCATCCTGAGATGGCCGTTGCTGCAGGTGTAGATGCTGTTACCGGATACTACACAGTTCCAAGGAACAAATTGAAGGCACCAACAATACATTGAAGGCCACCAACAAAGTGCTGAGCTCACGTGTTCGTTTGGCCAAAGGATGTCAAAAAGTTTTGGGGGCTGGGACACTAAAAGAAAAGGTTTATTGTCATATAATTGTGTTTTAATAAATGTTTGTGTGGTGTCATTGTGTGCTGGCAGATCTTCCTGTTACCTATAGGTGGAGCTAGGTGCTACCAATCTTGTTTGAAGACACCAGCCTGCTGACAGGATTAGTTGTAACCGCTTTCTAGAGAAGCTCTGATAATTTTTTATTATTATTACTTTTTGTTGTTGTTCTTTTGGGCCTAAAACATGGTGGTATAATTTATCATACAGATTTATCATACAGATCTAGATTTTGTATCGTATAGTGTGTAGTGTACGTTTACTTCAAGGACGCAAAGCGAAAAAACAAAGCAGCACTTGACGAACAACAACTTGGTGAGAAACTGCCTTTTCCCCCCACTATATTTAGTATCATATATATAGTATTAAGGTCAAGTGTTATAGAGCAGCTGCATAGCGTAGTGGTAAGACTACATGGCTTTGGAGCGGGAGTCGCAGGTTCGATTCCCGGCTGGGGCGTCTGTATCCAGTAAGGAAAGCTTCTCTCATGGATGTAGATGTAGTTGTTTAGGAGACAGTTAATCATGCTAATGTCATGCTAATCTAATGTAATGTTAATCAATCAGCATAGTCATAGTGTGGCTCAGTGTGTTGGTACTTCACACATGGACAGCATGATTTCATAAGAGACTAGTTGTGTACTCTTGTATTAGTGTATCACTTTAACAACAACTTGTTGGGGTTAAACAACTTTGCTGATGTTGACTTGAAGAACAAGTTCTTCAAGTCAACATCAGTTAAAGTGATACACTAATGCAAGAGTACACAACTAGTCTCTTTGAAATCATGCTGTCCATGTGTGAAGTGCACTGAGCCATAGTCAAACCCTGTCATCATGATTATGCTGCTTGACGAACAACAACAACAACTTCAAGTCAACTATGTCCAATGTTGAACTGTTGTCAATACAAGAGTACACAAGGGTACACAAGGCCCTAGTCTCATCTTTGATGATCATGCTGTCCATGTGTGAAGTACCAACACACTGAGCCACAGTGTAACCCTGTCATCATGATTATGCTGATTGATTAACATGATTAACTGTCTCCTAAACAACTACATACATCTATCTATACATCATCTATCTATACAGGGGGGAGGGGTGATGATACCTCCCCCTGTCCTGGCGTCCTGGCTCCCCCTTGCCGTAGCATGTGTGTTGTACCTCATCCATGAGAGCAGCTTCCCTTACTGGATACAGACGCCCCAGCCGGGAATCGAACCTGCGACTCCCGCTCCAAAGCCATGTAGTCTTAACACTACGCTATCCAGCTGCTCTACATCACTCAACCTTAATACTATATATATATATGATACTGAATACAGTGGAACAAAAGCCAGTTTCTCTGTTTCCAACCCATCGATGAGAGAAGCTTCCCTTACTGGATACAGACGCCCCAGCCGGGAATCGACCCTGCGACTCCCGCTTCAAAGCCATGTAGTCTTACCACTACACTATCCAGCTGCTCTACATCAGTTTCTCTGTTTCCCACCATTGTGTTTTTAATTTAAATGAAATATTTCTTTAATTTCCCTTCCTTTCTGTTATGAGTTTGAGTAAATGAATCTCACAGCTGGAACAGAGTGCCATTAAAACTGTTATTTTTCACGTTGACTCCTTTCTTAGCTTCAACCAACATTATTAGCTAACTTACTCATGGACAAATAAATAAATAAATAATCACTCTTGTAAAAGCAAAAGGCTCAGCCTATCACAGATCATCGATATATTCATCCAATCACCTGACCTTAACGTGTATATGTATATAATCATACATGTTTGTGGTTATATGGCAAATAACTGTAATAAATCCGTGAAAAACAGAGATCTGTTTTCCATCTATGCACACAAAAATCTGAAATTCATATTAATCACTTATATTCAGAGTCATGAAACAGATACAAATAGTGACGTGTAACTGCTAAACTACACATACCTGTGTTTTATACAGAATGTAACCAGCAGGCAGCCAGTCGAGTCTCTTACGTCAGAGTCGTGCAGTTTGTCATCATTATTTCCCGACAGGCTCGTTCTTTCATCAAACAATAGTAAAATGTGTTTTAGCAATTTGTGCTACATGTGGCTAATTTTACCAACTGCTTTGACCACAGCTGAGAGCCCTGTGGAAACTGTTTTCAACTGTGACACGTGCACCGCTGTCTGAGTGGAGTCTGACTTTACAATGGAGCCAGAAATGAGAAGGTGTGCTGTGAGCTGTCAGCCACACCTTGGTGCTGCTCCGACCGTCACAGGCTGTTAAACTGCTGAAGGCAGTCGGAAACCCAAAGTTCCCTGAACGCTGAATCAGTCTGATTACTAGAAACCGACGCACAAAAGGTTTCCCCGTGGTCTTAAAGTGAAACAGGTGATGGTTGCTGACAGGTGAGGAGATCCACGTCTCAGTAGACCTGTGGGGGTGGGACGTACTGCACAGCAGGTGAGCAGTCTGTTCCTCAAAGCCTGTAAAGAAAACAAACTCATGAGCTGACCCACAAAGCAGACCCCACGAGTCACTCCCATATCACACCAACCTTTGTGGCACACAGTTCTCACCGTAAGCTGGATCTACTGACATCAGCAGCCGTGGGAGGAGCTAAAGATTGGCAGACGCTTTCGGGTTCCCAGTGCGGTTTTCCAATATGGAAATTACTCCAACCTCTGCCAGCTTTACTGTGGTACAGCTCAAAGTACCCACAGCTTCTATTTCATAGCAGATATACAAGCTTATTTCAGATATACGAGCTTATTTCAGATATACGAGCTTATTTCAGATATACGAGCTTATTTCAGCTGTGCAGCTGAGCATTTTTACACAGGAGTCTGTGGGAGTGGAGGCAGCCTCTAGTGGCCATTAAAGGAACTGCAGCTCATTAACAACTTTCCTTGGGTGGTGTTTGTTTATATGTGAACAGCTGATGCTAACACGTAGCTGGAGCATCTGCTCCTGTCAGTCCTCGTCAGTGACAGCACTGATGGAGGCTTTCATGGGTAACTACACCCAAATCAGTCCGCACACACAGAAGCCATGAATCGGTGTTCCTTTGACACAAATCTTTATATTTGTGGTTAATTGTGTCCATTTGATGAACACACACGTCTGTTTTTAGCTGAATCTCATCGACCGCCGTAGAGGAGGCTGCACGTGCTGTCGCCGAGCTCTGCTCTCCTCTGAGAGGCAGAGATGAGGCCGTGAGGCGCTCAGCCCACTCGCTCAGACTAACCACGGTGCTTTGCCCTGTTACTACGCAACTACCTGCTGGAGTCTTTATACGAGAGCTCGGTCAGCAGGAGCGGTGGGAGGGGGCGTGCTGATGGATGTACAGTATGTATATCTGCAGAAGGAGCGTGAATAGCTTCAGTAATAAATAGATATAGAGATTAATGAAGGGAGGCGCTGCACAGAGGCACAGGTCGAGTCTGTCGATGTGTTTTCAGGAGTAAGACGAGGATGGATGCAGCTGCAGCCTCTCGTTTAAAGAGGACAAGCTGCATTCATGCTCGCGATAGGCAGATGGGAATAAAACAAAGGCAGAGTAAAGAGCAGGCGCGGGATGACTTCACGTGGAACAGACGACGCTGAAAGAAGCGAGACAAAGCTGCAGAATGAGACGGAGACGACTCTCTCGCCGTCTTTGCGTGTGGTCAAAAGCTACGTGGTAATCACGAGTGAATACTCTCAAAATTGCAAAGGCGGTCAAGAAGAGAAGAAAAACAGACGTGTGTGTGTTATTGTGGCCGCTGCATGAGCAGAAACACAAAGACTGAGCTCTCTGAAACGTGTGTGTGTGTTAGAAGCAACAGCCTCTTTTTCTCTAGTATAGATCCTGCTCGAGCTTTTACATCTGCACACTTGTGAGGCTCAGAGTGACGGATGCGATTGCTGTGGCCGTTTTTCTCCCACAGCGGCTTCTCTAAAAATCTTTTTCATCATATACAAGATCTTAATGAGCTCTCAGACTGATGGTTTACTTCTGGTTCCTGGTTATTTACAAGTAAGACTTTTACAGATTAGGCTTAAAACTTTTTTATGAAACATACAGTCAGGTGACCCTGACTGCAGCAATAGGTGTAGGCTGCTGGGGGATTCCCATGATGCACCGGGTGTTTCTTCTTCACTCACTTCCTCCTAGGGATGTGTATCGTTTAGGTTTTATCCGATACCAGTACCAAACCGGTACTTTTGAAACGGTGCCGGTGCTTAAACGGTGCTTAAAGAATGGAGAACACAAACTTTGTCCAAAAACCTCTCATGTTTAACTGTTTTCCACTTTTTCTTCGGTCATTTTAGCCTTTTTGTCCAGGGTGAAGGGAGTATCTGCCATCAAACAAGAAGACAGCTGCATGTAGCTATGATGGTGTTTGCTAGTTCACCTTACATGCATTAATGTAATAACGTGGTTAGCCTACTCAACGTAAATTACACACGAACAACATTAAGCTACTCACGCAGAGAAGAACGGCTGCTGCTGCATCATCATCATCATCATTTCTGCTACACTGGCAGGGCTAGGGGCCAGGACTCTCCTCTTCGGGTTTTTGGGGGATGTTGCTAACTCCGGGTCGATAACAGGCACCACACCCGCAGTAGATGTGCTCGGTGTGAGGTCTTGCAGCAAGCTATCAAATACGGCGCATTTCTCGGCTTTAAAAAAAAAAAACGCTATGCGTCGCCAGGTGTTTCATCAGATTTGAGGTGTTACCTCCTTTGACAGCATCACAGTATCAGCTTAAAGCACTTGTTGCAGCTGCTGAGTTTGCATCTTTTGCTGTGAAGTACAGCCAGACTTTTGACCGCTTCGCCTTGGGCGTTTTTAATCTGTAGCTCTGCTCTAAAAGAACGTACGTACCTGGACCCGCCTACTATCCTCGGAAACGTAAAATGATTGGCTGGAATCTAAAGTGTATGACATCTGACATGCCATAATAGCACCGGATACCGGTACTCATCCCTACTTCCTCCCCTAACCCCAACAGGTCTCAGCAGATGGCCCCGCCCCTCCCTGAGCCTGGTCCTGCAGGAGGTTGCTTCCTGCTAAAAGGGAGTTTTTCCTTCCCACTGTCACCAAGTGCTTGCCTGTAGGGGGTTGTCTAATTTGGTCTCTACCTTACAATATAAAGCACCTGGAGGTGACTGCTGTTGTGATTTGGCGCTATATGAATGAAACTGAATTTGGCCAACAGGTGGACGGCTGCAGCGTCTAGCTGTCAGCCTGGCTTTACCTCAGCCGACTGGACTGAACTGGACCTGTGGACCACGTCTGTGCTGGTGTGACCAATAATATGGCTCCTATGAGGTTATTATAAAGCTCTTCTCTAAATATGGTCACGTCTTCTGTCTTCTTTGCCAGGGCTAATGGTGTGCTGCTTCGGTGTTGCAGGAAGGGTTGTTCTGATAGCGATGTGCTTGTGCAGCTGATGATGTGTTTTCACCATTATTATTGCTTCAAAAAGACATAAGACAAGAATAACATGATAGTGGTAATCCCTCTGCAACCATACAGTCATTACTCTGTAATTACTCATCAGCCTGAAACATTAAGTGCCACGGTGCAGCTACGAGCCCTGTCATCTAAACGAGCAGCTAAACTTGTCCAAAACAAAACCGTTTAACTCAAACTCACAGCTACAGATCGTTTCACGGAGCGCTAATGAGAGCAGGGAGACACGGTAAGAGCTGAAACACATTAGAGGCAGATTTGTTTCAGTTCTCCAGCCTACGGTGGAAGATGAGGGCTGACGGAGGATTATGAGTCACGCCTGTGCATGGGGGTGAGAGGTGAGGATGATGCTGACGATGAGGCGTGGATGGCGTGATTTAAGAAGACGGCTGTGATGGAAGCTGCCTGATCACCTCAAGGAGACGCCCACTCCTTCTCCACTCTGTTTCTCCTTCACTCGCTTCCTCCCCTAACCCCAACCGGTCTCAGCAGATGGCCCCGCCCCTCCCTGAGCCTGGTCCTGCAGGAAGTTTGAAGTGTCGGAGCCATGAAAACCAGGAACCGCAGTGCATCACATTCATGCCTCAGCTTGGCACGGCTGTATATAGATATAAACAAGCCCAAATTAATGTCTGCTATCGTCAGAATAACAAAGGATCGCACTTTGTTTCCTGGGTGGAAAGCATCCTTCTGCATAAAGCAGTTGTGTGCAAATTAAATCGGCCGTCAGCTATAATCTCTTATTCTTCTCTACATAACAAAACTGCAGCTCATCTTTGAGGCCTTTTATCAGGGCTCAGAGACAAACACTGCCGAAGCAGCCGCAGGCGTCTCGGTTTGTCAGAATCACAGTATTCAGCAAAATCTGGCTGCTTTTTGTTGGCGGTGTTGTGCAGCTCCAGCAGGGGTGTGGCAGTATGAGGCGCCGTTACATGGGCGTTCAGTGAACGTCTCCTTTGAGGATTTGTTGGGCTGGAGGAGGTTTGCTCGTATTGGAAGCTGTAATCCGTCTGAAGAATGGGATTTAGGAGACCATCCAGGTGCTACGAGGCTTAACCGAGCCGCAGCGATGCAGATCAGGGTTCTGGCATCGACGCCGGCCGAGTGTCGGTGTGTGATGGTGTGAGGGCGGAGAAACGAGGCAGAATCACCAAAGAACCGGGTGTTTCGAAGGTCAAGTGACTCTTAAGATACAAAAGGACAAATCCATGAACGAGAGTGACCAGCTTCCCCGTCGCCTCTGATTCAGTGGCTGAGCGTGCACCAACCCCGAGGCGCTCTCCGCTGCAGCTGGTCATGAGCGAACGAGCAGCAGCCTCCGGGGCTGGAAAAGGAAAGCAAACACCACAGCTCCTCTAACGCCCGGTCGAGCCTCCTGACTGCAGCTCTGCTTTTTGTTACGCATTCATTTGCAGTTTTAAAGTTTGGATTATTAGGGGCGTGGCTTCTTTGACTGACAGGTGGATGGGAACAGTTGTAGCTGCGAGCTGTCTGACAGGCTTCACCTTTTACATTTCTGATAAATAATATGGCATCCTGTGTGAATAATTACACCAACAGTCCGTCACCCGTGAGCCACACACACCTATGTGGATGAAGCTTGCTAGCAGAGCTCGCTGGTTAGCACCGCCCTGTCCAATCACAGTGCCTCCTGCAGCCACAATGCCAACACTGATGCATGGAGTTCAGAAACCATCTGTGTTTGTGTACCGTCTGTGAGTTAAAGACAAACGTTCACCATCACATACAAACGCACATACAAACCACTGCTGCACCGAAGAATCATGGAGGATTGTGGAAATACCTCCAAACTTTGCTAACTGCTGTTAAACTGCCTCGTGGGCTTTTCAGATTCTCTGGGATTTCTTTTTCGCTTTAGAAAAACAGATATCGAGAACACCGAGCAGAAATCCCAGCTGGTTTATTTCCCCTCCCGAGCTACTCGTCTTCAGTAAGTGCGCTGTGGCCGAGCGATGGCAGGAGTTTGCAGCACTTTCAGTGAATCTGCATATTTATGACGGTGAAGCCTCCATTTCATGCCCGTGTGGCTTCAGAGTCCCTCCCCTGTATTTCATGTGCTCAGCCATGATAACATAACCTCACGGCTTCACGCCATCCCTCGCTTAATTTACACACACTGACCCATCTCCCTGTGTGACAGCGGCTCAGCCTGTAACCATATAATGGCCCATAACTACCCGGCACAACTGGACTCTCACAATCATATTGGCTTTTATTTCTTCCAGCTGCTGGAGGTAAAGTGAGTAATGAGCTGTTTTATCCAGAAGGCACAACTCAGCAGCAGGGGAGGAGGAGGAGGGATGTGCCATACAAACGCACTAAGTGCTCTGAAACTTAAGTAGTACAAGGAAAGCAGATTATCCTGTATTTTTAAGCAGGGTTTTGCCACAGGGTAGCAAAGGGTTTGGGTGTAACCGACACTGAAAAAGTGAAAAGATCCTTTCCGTGAGGAGGAGAGAGGAAATCTGTGCTGCTGCTCTTCTTCAGCTCAAGCCAAGAATTTATATATGATTGTACAAACCTGCAAACAGAAAGGCCCCAGACCCAGTCAGACCTGGAGCTTCTTGGTGTGTGGGTGGGGTTTGTGTTGTCTGGTGATTCGAAATTGGCTGTAGGTGAATGTGGGTATGAAAGGTTGTTGGTCCTGTGAGAGACTGTACCACGTCTCTCACTCTAGGACAGCTGGGACAAACTTCACCCCCAAACCGGATAACGAGGACGGACGGGTGGACAGGCGAACCTCTGTCTCAAAAAGTATCGAATGTGTCAATAAAAATACTTAGAACTATGTGTTAGATCAAAATTAGTACAAAGGCAACATATGAAAGGACAAAATTGTGAAACCAAACAACAGCAGGGTTTTGGTCTGTACTGTCAACTGGATGGAGCAGGTCTGCAGAGAATGCCACTCAAGAATGCAGGTATGTGTGTTTTAATGACACGATTCAGGTGATACTTAGATACACAGTTGCTGTTAGCTGTTTACTGTTAGCTGTTAGCAGTTTGCTGTTAGCTGTTAGCAGTTTGCTGTTAGCTGTTTACTGTTAGCTGTTAGCAGTTTGCTGTTAGCTGTTTACTGTTAGCTGTTAGCAGTTTGCTGTTAGCTGTTTACTGTTAGCTTTTAGCAGTTTGCTGTTAGCTGTTTACTGTTAGCTGTTAGCAGTTTGCTGTTAGCTGTTTACTGTTAGCTGTTAGCAGTTTGCTGTTAGCTGTTTACTGTTAGCTGTTTACTGTTAGCTGTTAGCAGTTTGCTGTTAGCAGTTTGCTGTTAGCTCTTTACTGTTAGCTGTTAGCAGTTTGCTGTTAGCTCTTTACTGTTAGTTGTTAGCATGTCACTTCTGTGACTTTTCTGTTTCCCAAAAATACTTTTGCTGTCATCTGAGATGTTTTCTTTTCTTTTTGTGAGCTTTTACTGTATTTTTTTTCTATTTCTGTTGTGTTTTGTGTGCTTTCGCAGTATTTTTCTATTTACTGGTGTTTTCTTAAGTCGCAGTGTGTTTGACCTTTCAGGGCCACCGTACCTGCATATCTATTCCAATGTCATGCTTGCCTGTAGTCGTGACTGTATGGGAAAACATATCTTTAAGAAACACAGTAGCTTGTCTGCTCAGGTTTCAAACAGTTGCAGAGCTTTGGTAAATGAAGGAGTGATGTAGCAAAGTGTTTCCCAGTTCCTCCACCTGCTCTTTGGAAAGTTGTGTCAGTATTTGGGGGAAACAAATCCATGTTAATATCACGTTTGCTGCTCAGCCTTATTGTGCATTTGCTCTGCCAGGAAAGCTAAATTTTCCTTGTTGAATTCTTATAGGCTTAAAATTTGATTTGCAGAAATTGACAGATACGCTGCATCCATCGATCCACCTATCATTCAGTTAGCAAGAACGCTAACAGCCAGCTAAGCCATCTTTCACCTCTGGCGTCACTTCGTGTACCCGTCACTTTGTCACATGTCCGACTGCTCTTTTTTTTTTTTTTTTTTTTTTTTTTTTTTTTTGCCTGTCCCGTTTGGTTCTTTTGCCATCAGAATTATTGTCTAAAGGCGAAGAAAGATGCCCAACGGATTTTCTTTACCAAATTGACCATCCCAGCTTTGCCGTAATGGTCCATTTGATTCACCTTTTATTCTTTATTTTATTTTCACTTGCTGAATACGGGACAGACTTGACTGGGGGAAAGAAAAGGGAGAAAGAAAGAGGGGAAGAAAAACAGTTGAGAAGAGGGACTGGGGAGAAGGGCAAAAAACAAAAACCAACAGAATAAGCAGAAGAAAAAAAAAAAAAAAAATACATATATCGATCACCTGGATCACCTGTTGAGAAAGAAAAAAGAAAACAAGCAGAAGAAAACGAGAGTAATACAATAAACCACATCACAATGATATATGGGAATATGACAGTAAATACTAAATATTAAACATTATTGTGCAGCACGTAAGATCGACAGCACAGTGTGCATTGAGGTAGGAGCCAAAAAGGGTGTAGTTTGTGTGTGTGATCACCCGTGTGTACACCTGTGAGCATGGACGCGCTTGTTTTCTTAAAAGGTTCCCTCATGTAATGATCTGCTAGAGGGTGTGGGGGGCCACTGCCCCGTCCTCCAGGGCATGAAGCAGGTATGGAGGAGATCAAAACCCCAGACATCCAGAGGCCCCCAGAACACAAGAGACCAAGGAAGACCAACAGAGGGGCAGCCGCGCCACTGTCCCAGAAAGAGCTGAGGAGAGTCCCAGATGAGGGGTCACCCAGCAGCCACGGAGCAGAAGCCAGGGGGGGCTGCAGTGACGTGCCCGTGAGCTCCGCCGGCAGCCAGCTGTGCCTGAGTGACCGAGCCCCAGGCCGAGAGGCCGGGGGCACCCCACCTCCGAAGTGGCCCAAGCGAGCCCCAGGCTCCAGGCCCCGATAAGCAGCCGCCAAGGAGTGAGCCGGTGTGTACCCGGACGCCCACCCCCGGACACAAAGAACCACCAACGCACCGACGTCTGAGGGAGTCCGCCCCCGGCAGGGGAAGTGGTGGGGGGAGATAGGCCTCCAAACCTTGGAGGGCCTGAGCTGTCCTCAGAGAGGTGGCATCTGATACCCAACCTGACATACAGACACAGACATACAGGCACACACAGATACAAACATCCATTCCCACCCTCATGCTCTCATATGCACTTACTCCACACTCAACCAACGTGGAGACAGACATAAAGAGACGCTGTACACACAATCACACTCCCCAAGCGTACTCTACGAACCGGGTCTAGGTACCCTTGCCCCTGGAGGGGGGAACTGCACCCAGACCCAGGTTGTGTTACCCTTTTCCCTGCAGTGGGGAGAAGCAGACCGCCCCGACTCCGCAGCAGCAGGGAGGCCCCACACTCCGGACCCCAGTCGGACGGCCAACTCCTCCTCCTAGCCCCCCTGCTCCAGCAGAAAGCAGAGAACGAGGGTGAGAGAAGACTCCTAACCTCCCTCCACCCGCTCATTGTAGTGTTGATGTATGTGTGTTCTAAGGTGCGTTTAAAACCCAGGAGGGCATGGAGCTACCTGCCAGAGAGCAGCAGGTAAGCGCATAGTCCCTCCTGCTAGCCCTCAATGTCTACGTGTATTTAAAATTGAGAGGTGGGCAACGACGCCGGGGGTGAGGTGTACACCCTGATGGTAATTGGGATTCCGTGTAGCGTGCCCACCCCCAAGATCCTATATTTATGTGTAATGAGAATGTGAGTAATGTGAATGTCTAAGTTGCGGGATAAAATTGAGGCAGAGGCAGCCAGAAGGGGACAGAGGGGGGGGGGTTACCTCCTCTGCACCCTGGTGACACACCCCCACTCCAAGGCCCTGCATGTGTGGGTGGTTGTGGTGGAGCGGGAAGAGGGAGGCAGCTGGAGATGGGGAGGGAAGGAAGGGAGGAGCAAGTGACCCCTCCCTGGGGCCAGCTCCCCCGCTGACCCCAGTAGGCACCCCCATACTCCGCGACCCACCAGGGAAGGGGGGCCCAGGCCCATCCGAACCGGGGCCCAGCGCAGCGGCGCCGCCCGGCCCCACAGAGCCCGGGGCAGTCCACTCAACCGCACAACAGAGAAAACTGCACCCACCCCATCATCCACTCATCTTCCAGACTACATAAGACAATAGACGCCCAGGCTGAGATCTTCCTCCACCTCTCCTGTATCTCCCCCTCTTGCAGAGAGAGTTCCTGAGAGAGGAAAGCCCCTGCAAGATGTGACAACCCCCCCCCCCCCCACCAGTTGAAGAGCCCCCCAGCTGGCTCGGCGCACCGGCGGCACCCTGCGCCAGTGGCGGGCCCCCATATACCCACCGGCCCACAACCCCGGCAACACACCAACCAGGACCCAGGCCCCCGAGGCCCGGCCAGGGCCCCAGGCCAGAGCCGGAGCGCCCCCAGAACCTCACGCCCGTCCCGGACCCACCCAGGGGCAGCCAGGCTACCAGGTCAGTAACCCCCGTCCGTCAGCACAGACCCTCCCCTAGCCCCGCTGCACGTAGCCACGAGGAAGCCGTCACCTAAGAGCCAACAGAGCCCCTAACTGGCCATGACCGCTACCCCGGGTTGAGCCCCCCAAGGAAGATGCTCCCGGGGAACCCCCCGACGCCCCAAGCCTGACCCTACCCCCACACCAATCACAACAGTGAAGGCGAGACCAAAATATGACCCCCCACCCCCACTAGGTGATGGAGCTGATCAGAGGAGCCCAGAGCGATTGATCTGATGTGGTGGCAGAGGCTTTGGTAAATGAAGGAGTGATGTAGCAAAGTGTTTCCCAGTTCCTCCACCTGCTCTTTGGAAAGTTGTGTCAGTATTTGGGGGAAACAAATCCATGTTAATATCACGTTTGCTGCTCAGCCTTATTGTGCATTTGCTCTGCCAGGAAAGCTAAATTTTCCTTGTTGAATTCTTATAGGCTTAAAATTTGATTTGCAGAATTTGACAGATACGCTGCATCCATCGATCCACCTATCATTCAGTTAGCAAGAACGCTAACAGCCAGCTAAGCCATCTTTCACCTCTGGCGTCACTTCGTGTACCCGTCACTTTGTCACATGTCCGACTGCTCAGCGAAACACGACGCCAGCGAGGCACCTCGCCCGTGAAAAATCAGATATTCCATCTGCCGGCTCGTCAGAGCAGGTGGCACATGTAACCATTTAGTCAAGTCAGGCTGTCTGTCTACCCCGACAGTCGCCGTGGTGACAGCCAAACGTGCTGCAGAGCCAACGTTAAAAGCCAGGGGACAGCTGACATCCTGCACATCCCGGTGTGTCGGTTTAAATATTCCTCACGGTGCATCCAACTAAATCTTCCCCCTAATTGACAGAGCAGAGGATGTTTTCTGCCAGGCGCACTGACGGCTGGATGCAGCAGAGAGAGGGAGGGGAGGCTCGAGGATCCACAGAAATGTCTCCTCTGCTCACTGGCTCACTGTTACTTATGAACCAGTGATGTTATTTTACCTTACAGAATATGCCAGGGCTGTGAAACACGAGCAACGTCACCTTACATTCATTCAGACGCAGCAGCAATGTGTGCTGCCGAAGAACAGTACTGTTCCCTGCTGCAGTTTCTCTCACAGCAGCTAGTTTTAACTTTCTAGTTTTACAGTTTAACATGGACGTGAGAAAACACAGGGCAGGCTGAGAATAACGTGGATGGACTTTGAATAAGGAATATGGATCATGGAGTAAATGAACCACTGTGGGCAGATCTGAACTGGATCCAGGCTTGATCACACACTGCTGGGAGGAGTCTGAGAGAAACATGGTTTGTTACCACGGTAACTAACACGGTAACACTGGCATTGTTACTTTTTACTTAGTATTTTACTCCTCGTTGTTTTCTCAGGTTTAAGTCACAAAACTGGTTGTTTTGGTTTAAAGACACATTTTGTTTTAAGTACACAATGCCTGAAACAAGCTGCTTAAGCTCCTCCCACTTTAAGGTAATTTTCTTCTGATTGGGTGCCCCTCACAAACAGTTTGAACAGCAGTGTGTGTTTCTGAAATGCAGCTAGCTTAGATGAAAGGAAAGTATCTGAGAATAAACATGATCTCAAAACCCTGAAGGATGATTCCTAAAGACATCTGATCAAACCGGTAAGAAAAGACTTCTAATGAGGAGGTTGGAACAACCACATTTTAAAGGATCTCAAATCACTCTGCATGTATTTATGGGAGGGGGGAGGGGGGGGGGGGGGGGGGGCTCAGAGAAAATCAAAACAACAGAAAAAGTAAAGTTGTTTCAAAGCAGTGTGGATGAGGCTGATCTCCAGGTTGTTGAAAACAGACTCGGAGCAAGTGCTACATTTTCAGGTTGCTTGGAGTGAAAAGCATTAAATGGCTCCAGGGACCAACTAACACAGCTTCTGCGTCCACTGAAAATGGTGTTGATTGGAAGGATTAGCCTTAGACGAAATAATCTCCCTTTAAAAACAGCTTACAGGCACACAGTGTGAGACAAATTAAAGTCCGCCCATCTGCTTTCTCTTGGTGAACAACTTGTCCAGCTTCACGTCCCTCCTGGCGTCGTTCCCTTTGCCCAAATAACATTTCCTGTCTGTTTAACTCCAAATTTAAACCCCCAAAGATTTCAGACTTCTTGGTGACATTTTTCCTTTTGTCCGGCAGTGGAGCGTGACGTCTCTGATCAGACGCAGGTGAGTTTGTAAATTAGTGTTTTGGAGATCACATCTTTGGATATGACACCAAAACGTTCAGTTCGGTGTGATATTTAAAGAGCTGAAAAATCTGGCAACAGATCACACATGAAATGATGTGTTTGGCGTCATAAGCAGCGCTCAGAGTCACTGATCACATTTGAACTGGAGATGAGGAGGACGTGTGCGGACCAATATCTCATTAAATGCTGGCAGATCCAGAGACTGCAGTCATTTTAGCTTTTAAACACCAAAACATTTCTATTATGAGTTTGTAAATGTTTGACGTGCACGGGGAATTTTTAATGTGTTAGTGGCGTCCACCTCTCAGAGAAGAAAGCGTTGGTTCCCTGTATCGGAGAGACGTCCTGCTGTTATCAAAGCACGGACTCTGGAGAGGATGCTCACGCTGCAGCTGGGCAGCCGTTACCTGAAACCAGGAGAAAGTGTTTCTGAAGAAACATTAAAAAATAATCTTTAATGCTTTTCTCCTCAGGCAACAAGACACAAAATCGCAAATGACGTGTACACTTCTGATACTCACAAATACCCAAACGTCATGACTGGTTTTTAACCGATACCACCTGTTGGCCTCTTCTACCTCCCTCCCAGTCAGTGCTGCACAAAGCTTTAAAACCCAAACCTGCGAGGTCAGAATGTATCAGTTACTTTATGAACAATTTGGTTCATTTTCAATTCATTTACATTTTTAGCACCAAATCATAAAAACAGTCTTTACATTGTGAGGTACAGACCCTAAAATATAACAGAGAAAAACCCCAACAATCATATGACCCCCTATGAGCAGCACTTTGGCGACAGTGGGAAGGAAAAACTCCCTTTTAACAGGAAGAAACCTCCAGCAGAACCAGGCTCAGGGAGGGGCAGGGCCATCTGCTGTGATTGGTTGGGGTGAGAGAAGGAAGACAGGATAAAGACATGCTGTGGAAGAGAGACAGAGGTTAATAACAGATATGATTCAACACAGAGAGGTCTGTTAACACATAGTGAGTGAAGAAGAAACTCCCAGTGCATCATGGGAATCCCCCGGCAGCCTACGTCTATTGCAGCATAACTAAGGGAGGATTCAGGGTCACCTGGTCCAGCCCTAACTATATGCTTTAGCAAAAAGGAAAGTTTGATCTTGTAGCTGTATTTTAGGCCAATTTTATTCGATGAGTAATTGTCTGGGTATCAGGTAATGCTGCTTTATCTCAGTTAGACACGAGGTGCCTTTGACAGCAGCATGAATCCCAGCATGTTATAGCAGCAGTGACAGGACAAAAACCTGTAATCTCTGTGGCCTCTAATATACTAATGTCAAAATGCATGCAGCATTGGACTAAAGGCAACATGTGACACCAACATGTCACAACAATGTAGATTTTCTGGCATCAGGACCCGAGGAAAGTGGTTGTTTCTTAACTCTGTGTGCGCCTGATGTTTTTAGCCTCTTGATTTGCCTCAAATGTAAAAAGCTAGAGTTGAACAAACCTGCTGATTTTGTTGGAAGTCTTTGTTGATGGCTTTATTGAGAGTTGTCTCCCGGTGCTCTTCGACCTCCTCCACCACAGCCACAGGCACAGGACAGGTTTATTTCCAGCACCAATCACCAAACTCAATTTCATGAAAATCAGTGGAGAACTGAGCAAAAACTCCAACCTTGAGCCGAGCGTACGCACAGACTACTGAGAGGCCTGGTTTATTTTACTTTCCTTCTGTTTCTTTAGACATTATACAAAATATAATCTCAGAATTTGTCACAGCTAAACATGATGCATTGATTTTGATTCAGTTAACAGTTACAAACCCAATCATTTTCAGTTCAGCCTGCAGTCGAGGACAAAGAGACGCATTCAGAGCTGATGTTGGAAAAGCTGGTGTTCAGTTTTACTTCATCTTAGCAGCTGGGACACACCGAGGCACTCACAGAACACAAAATGCATGGCTGACATTGAATTATGACATAAACATGTCAGACCTTTTGGTTCCACTTGTCAAACAGGATGAGTTTAAGTTTGCTGGTGTAAGTGTCAGAGTAAAGTATATAAAAGATACCATTAGTTTCATTGCACATAACACTTTCTTAAAAGTAATGAGTACTTAATTACTCCAAGGAGAATGTATTTGCATTTCTCTGTAAAATGACTTGAAACGGTCTCGTCATTACCAGTATAAACCTACAGGCTACGTCACACACACAACAAACCTCTATCATAATGAGGACACACACAAAGATGAAAACACAGCACAAAGACACTGAAGCCGTTGCCATGGTGATTCTGCTTTAGAAACATGAACAGGTAGAAACGGCGGCTCCAGCCCGACTGCTCATCGGTTTGTTACCTGTTGAAGTTCAGGGTCTGGCTGCTTCCACTCTGGGTTTGTGGCTAGCTTAGCGTTAGCATGCTGTCTGTGCAGATGCTTGCAAACAGCTGAAGTTGTGTTAGCATCATAATGCTGCTGTTTCTGTCCATTGTGCTTGCTCATAGGGGGTCATATGATTGTTGGGCTTTTCTCTGTATCTATGAAGCGCCTTGAGGCGACATTTGTTGTGATTTGGCGCTATATAAATAAAATTGAATTGAATTGAATTGAATCGACCTTTTCATGTGATAGATATAACAGTAATGTCCATATCCACTGTAGACGGCGCCTCTTTTTCCTCCTCCAGCACACAAACTCAAATCACACGATTGTGGTGCAAGTGGAACCGATAAGTGGGATAGATACACAAGCAGATACCAACCGGTCTGCTAACACTCTCCAACCACCGAGCAGCAGTGAAAAAGTCAAAGCACACCAGAAGCTGAGACCATTTGTCTTCAAAGTAAAAGTCATGCCTTACTGCTTTTACTTTGAAGGCAAACAGTCTCTGCTTCCTGTCGCACTCTTCACATTTTCACAGTTGGTTGGTAAGTAGTTGCCACATGTTTGCAGACCATTTGCAGACTACTGTCGACAGCAGCAATCTGTGAGCAACCAAAGCAGTGCAGCACATTTAACAACAGCAAACAACCTCCTGAAAACACTCGCCAAATGGTCACACATTTTTACCCAGCAACTGGTGGTTACCATGGAGTAGCTGACCGATCTATAGGCCTGTGTGACTGCGGCCTAACACTAGCAAGGTATGGGTACAACGAGCAGACACAGATACCTGTTCATCAGTGGCAGTGTTCAGGGCCATGCCAATAAATCACTGGAACCACACTCGGCAAACAGACATTTAAATATACGAGTCTACAGGGACGGATTCTATTGGATATTCAACACGTTCTCACTCCCAAAGCGTAACATTTTACGCTAGGTGACAAACTGTCAACATATTACGTTTTCGGCTACCCACCACGTTCCTAAATGACGACCTCGGAAAAATGAGGAAATATGAGAACCGTATGGACTCAATTTACACATGTTCGCTCTTTTTCTTCAAATCGCTTAGAAACACGCTATTTAACATCATTAAAGTCATGGTTAACCTCAGGAAAAAGGTTATGGTTAGGGCTAGGGATAAGGTTAGGTTTAGGGCTGGAATACAGGGCTGGAACGTCTATTACCGCGGGAGCGTCATTGCACTGGATTTCGCCCATAACCCGCCTCGTACCATAAGAACGCCGAAGGTCTCCTTTCGCGTTCCTCAGGAACGCCGCGGGACGTGACATAACGTCGGCATGTTACGCCTCGGGAGTGAGAACGGGCTGGGATATTAGAGGAAGTGCCGCTTTTGGCACAGTTCACCCTCGGAGGTTGCTGCTTCTTGACAATATCACAGTAACAGTTTGCATTAAGTAGAAGAGACGTGTTGTCAGTGACACATATCAGAAACAGATTTGTAAACCATATTTCTTTATTAAAGTTTAAGAAACTCCAAGCAGCATATTCATAAATAAAATAAGGGTCTCCCTTAGATGTACTGTGACAGTCTGTATGCTCTGACAGTTCATGTGTTCATCCTCTGTCGGGGTGTTGGAGTTCGAACATAAACAGGACACACGTAGGCCCTTATCGCCCCGCCCTCCCGGTCACTTCCTCGTTGCTGACCAATCGTAACCTCGCTCTGTCCGTCCGTCACGTGGTGGAGCACAGTGTGAAAAGCAAGTTGGTTCACGACAGAGAAGCAACTACTGACACAGTAAGAAAACATCCATATAGAGTGTGTTCAGACGGGAGCTGCGTCAGAGTCGAGGACCGTCACGTTTCTGCGTGTCCGTTTACGCACAGGATGAAACACATGGCAGGTTTTACTTGGTGTCACCGGAGAATTGGTTTTCACACAGACACAGAACATTAGCGTTTCAGCAGAGCTCTAACAGAATCATGGTGAAACTGAATAATGAACATTTCTGCTTGGCAACAACGTAAATCTTCACAGTCACACGTTAAACCTTCCCAGTTCAATGACTCAGATTTAATACAGCTATGAAAAACAAACCTTGGTCCTATGATCTGAGTGATTCGGCACAGTGCTTTTACAGTTACATTTCTCAAGTGATCAAGAATTAGGAGCATGAATGAACAGCAACATAACCAAGTGTTTTATCCACACTCTAAGGTGTTACGTGACAGCGGTACTGCGTGTATGCGTAGTCAGGGACAAACTGTAAATGTTACCTTTAACCTGTCATTGATAAGAGCCATAACATGCTTTTGCATGGTGCGAAACAAAGAAGTACATCGGCTTGTCGTTGGTGTTGGAAGAATTTATTCCTAAATTTCTGCGTTTTGTGGTCGAGCCTTTAACAGACCGCTGGATTCAATCAGCCACAACATTAAAGCCACCGGTTCAACAGCTTTGGCTTTTGGACAGTGGACCCACAGTATCGAGGACGTAGATCAGATTTGTTCTGGACCGTTTCTCAAAATTTTGATCTGGGTCAACACCTTGGTGTGAACACTGAAAAATACTGGACAAATAGGCTTTGTTGGGGATGTTTCCAAGAGTTTACGAGGTCACGTTTTTTCCTCGGGTTGTAATTGTTGGATGTGTTGTGCTTTAGTAGCAAACCTATTTGAATTAATAAAGAATGTTTTTATTATTCTGGTGTCAAATTGTTAAAAAGCTCTGAAGGATTTTTTTCATTTGCAGAAACTTGAGTTGAGCTTAATATGATGGAGACTGCTGCCGTTGGGGAGCACCCTTAAGGAGACATTAGGGAGTGTGTTTGCTCTACACACAGTGATAAAAGCATCATCTACTTCACTCCAGGCTTCGAGGGCTGGTGTCCTGCAGGGTTTAGATGTGTCCTTGATCCAACACAGATGATTTAAATGGCTAAACGACCTCATCAACATGTCCTGAAGTTCTCCAGAGGCCTGATAATGAACTAATCATGTGATTCAGGTGTGTTGACCCAGGGTGAGATCTAAAACCTGCAGGACACCAGCCCTCGAGGCCTGGAGTTCCCCAACCCTGGTCTACAAGATTATCAGGACCCAAGGTTTATAAAAACAGGTGTTTAATCACATGTCACCTTTTCTAAGGGACTGCCCAAAAACAACTCGCTGTTAGAAGTTAAAAATCTTTCAGTCTGTGAGTCTGTGTTTCCCCAGTGTGGAAGAAGTGCTGTGCGACAGAACCGGACAGTAAAACCTCCACAGAACGCTCGTGTCTGTAGTTTAATGATCGAGTTAATCTGCCGCCTGTCCAACAACCACAAACCTACCAACAACACAAGACTCGATGTCCGATCTACAGAG
Organism: Neolamprologus multifasciatus; assembly: GCF_963576455.1. Lineage (NCBI taxonomy): Eukaryota > Metazoa > Chordata > Actinopteri > Cichliformes > Cichlidae > Neolamprologus > Neolamprologus multifasciatus. The sequence continues at coordinate 1,561,717 of NC_140446.1, forward strand.
TTTTGGAACTAGAGCTCTTCATTCTGACAAGTTAAGGTTCCTCAGTTTCCTCCGCCCACGTACACGTCCTATAAATGAGATGAGCGGGTCTGCGTTTTGCTGCTAATGTCCTGAAAACTGTGTGTGATCCACATGGATCCAAACAGCCAGCGTCAGGCTAATGTAAATGAAGTCGACAGTCATTAGGCCCATAGATGCACGTTAACCGCGCTTGTAAAAGCAAAAAGGTGGGGGTGATATGGTCGGTTTTATATATTTCTGTTGTTAAATACTTTTACCATAAATGTTCCTCTCACAGTATCCTATAGAGAAAAAACTATCCAGTGTTTAGCAAATATATTTAACTTCCCTCTGTTTTAGCAGTTGAGGTATGGCACCTGCAGAACGGCCATCATCATGAGCCTCTGTCTGCACTTTGGGTAATGACGCCCTCTGTCATCCCTGCAGGTGATAATGGATCTCATTAGGAATGACTTGTGGAAATACGATGCCTCTCTGAGTCGCTCTCTCACTCCTCGTTAGAATAACTGCACTGCTTTGCAAGAAGAAACTTGCGTGACGTAAAATTCTCGAGTATAAAAATTAAAGACATATATATTTAGTATCTTTATATTTTTTCTTAAGGTTAAGGCTGCGTTCACACCGACTGCTGTTGGAACTCGGCCGAGCTTCGATATTTGGTCCCAAACGAAGCTTTACGACTGCCTGAAAACAAAAGTGTCGGTTAGTAAGAGTAAGGATGGAAAGGCGAATACGTTTGGTTTGTCACAACTTTTCTTGTGTTTCAGGTCTGTAATTTCAGAGTTGTCCACTCTGGCAACAGTCGAAGCCTGTTTGAATAAATTAGTAACCATCAATCGTTCTGGCACCAATTTGAATCTGACACTTCCTTCAAATGCAAACAGAAGCTCGAAAATATCAAATCAAAGTTTCTGTTTTTTTGTATATATTTGGCTAACAAGAGGGTCTGTCTCAGAGTTGGGAAGCAGACCAGTACTTGTTTTAAATTGGTGCCAACTTTTCATTAGTCTAAAAGCATCAGGATAGAGTTTCATAGAAAAGGACTGTAACTGATTTTCACTGGTTTGCTGGCGGTGCGACGAAGAAGACGAACTCTAAAACTATTCATCATTTAGAAGGTCAAGCATCTCTCTGAAACCCAGAACAAGTGTTTTTGTGTTTCCTCATCTCGAAGTCGGGTTGGTTTCTGTTTGATGTCAAAAGGTTTGTGGTTCATCCAACCTTAAACATGTGACCCAGAAAAGGTTTTTGTAGTAAGTGGTTTAACGGGACTACAGAAACTGTTGGGAGATTTCATCACGTCGAACGCACGACTGCATTTACAGTTCAAAAATATGATATTTGACTTTAAAATTAAGAGCTGTACGGCGTGGGTAGGGAACCGCGGTTCTACACCCTGTCGTGTTCCACAAAGAGGCCAGGTTTGCACGACAGCATCATCGTTTGACCTAAAGACAGCGGTCGGTGCGCTCGCAGCCGTACGTAGTCTTCTTCGCTCATTTGCTCGTCACAAACAGACTCTCACCTGGACAGTACTGACGCCAAATAAAAACTCGCTATAAAAACAAACCATTAACTGTGTGTAAAATATGAACCCAATAAAAACCCGCTTGTTTCCCCTCAGTGTTTGAACGAACATCATTTACAGTCAACGTAAGAAACGAATGTAGACTTTCGCTTGGAAAAAAAAATGTATATTATATATTTAATACAAATGGGGAAAAAACAAAGAGTGATTTTTTTTGTCCGATGCTGAAGATATATATAGGGTTGGTACAGAGGTGCATAACAGCAGGTGTCCACCACTAAAAATGTCCCTACAGCGGTGCATCATGGGTAGTCGTTTACATCAATGAGTTGTGGAGAGACATCGTTTAATTTCGGCACTTAGAAAACAATCACAATGAATTTCGCGTCATTGTTTAATTGAACAAAATTTACAAAGCCATTCAAACAGTCATAACTTTTTCATCAATGTTTATATATTTTTTTTATCTCATTTTGTTTGTTTTTATAACTCAACTTCAAAAATTGAGAATATTCAAAATACACTTTAACCTCACTTCGTTCTCTTGGTATTTACAGATATGTACACGAGAAAAATTACACCCTCCAGCCCGCCGCCGCTTTTTGTTGTTTTTTGTTAGATTTTTCGTGTGTGTGTTTCTGAACAGATAGTGAGATACAAAATCTTTTTACTTTGTACATATATGTTTTTTTCCTCTATAATAATTTTCCCCATCAACCCGCCTCGCATCCGAACCTGGACCCAGGTCCAGAGAGCAGCCTCCCTCCCACCCACCGCCCCCGTTTACCCCTCCGATCTTATATCGATGTACTGTGGGTGGCCTCAATGGCTTCGGGTATGGGTCCTGCGGAGACTGCCTGGTAGGACATTGGCATGGGTGTCTTGCCAGGGCTCTGCCGGAAGAGCCCCCCGTTGGGTGCCCTGTGTTTGCACTGCATGGTGCCGCTGAGGCTGGTGCTGCTGAGCGGGTGGTGCGGGGGCAACGTGCTGCTGCCAGGGCCCTGGGATGGGGGTAGCGTCCTGCCTAGGGTCCCCCCATGGTGAGGATGGGGAAGAGGAGGAGGTGGTGCCCCCTCCCCGGGGAGGAAGGTGGTCACAGCGAGGCCTGAGGGCGGGTAGTCCCGCCTGGACTCCGGGCCCGGGACCAGAGAGGCCTGGCTGGGCTGCATGCTGCCGATGTCCAGCGCAGAGATCTCGATAGAGGGGCCGGGGATCTGCTTGTGGGCCAAGTCCTCGTCCAAAAGACTGTTCATACGACGATGCACCTGTTCCAGGTTCACCTCCTTGTCCTATAAGTTGAGGAGTGGGGCGGTGGGGTGGGGATGGAGGAGGACAGTGGAGAGACAGGGGGAGGGAGAGAGGGAGGGAGGGACACAGAGGCTGAGATTGGCGATGGGCCGATTTCTCAGACTGATTCAGGTCAGCGTGTGCTCCATGCATTCTCAATCTGATATGTTTGTTTGAACTGACGAGCTTCTATCAGCGATCCAGCTGATAGACCGGCCCGGTTTCATTTTGTAGTCTGGTTTGAAGAGCCCAGTGCGAACTGAGGCCACAGAAACCAATCTGGATGTGCAACTTGAAATCAAACTTGGCCAGTGAGCAGTAACGGCTTGATGTATGGAGGAAACCGACCCTGGTGCCAAGCTGACTGTCGTCTGCTGTAGAGCTGTTGGAGGCTTGACTATGTCGAGATTGTCATGAATCACATCTGAGATCAATTTTAGATTTATAAGCTGAAGCTATGTTTGTGCTTTCTCTGCCCTCGCCGCCCTCGGAGCTGCTACGCTCGTCACAGGAGGATCAGAGAATTGGTTTCCTATCAGAATAATTTAATCGCCACACTGGCTGACGATGCATCTCCTGCTGACTGCAGACGTGCATACCTGTTAGGTATTAATAGACACCCGAGTGTTGAACCGCGGGTCTGCTTTAGTGCGCTGGTCAGGGGAAGGTAAAGGACGAGGGGCGTGCGGGAGGAAGGAGGCGTGATTCGCATAGTGAAAGCGAGGCTTTGAATCTGAGGCCAGATTCTCGACACGTCCGCGCGACTGCTGCAGCGCGGCCGGATGATGATTGTTTTAGGAGAGGGTCTTAAAGCGGCCAATCGCTTTACAGCAAACCAGTTAACGTTCCTGAACGCAGCCTGGCTCCAGCATCAGGCTTCAGTCCAGAAACAGTGAGATTAGTCCCACATCACAGTGACACCGGCGACACTCAACAATGCACACGACACATTACAGATTAATACCACATACATATTCAGTCATGGTGCAGTGTTAGCAGCATAATACAGAAGGCATGCAACTACCCGACCCCCACCCCCGCAGGTTTGATCGAGTTTGTTTTACTGTCACACTGTTGGGATTACTACTGGCATGGACTAGAAATGATTTTATTCCACTGATAAACAGATCACGTGACTGTTTGTTAAATTCTGAGAGATTTTATGAGCTCAGATAAAAGAGAAGCTTCTTTACAGCTACGACACGTTCGGACACAATCAGACCGTTTTCTGGATCCAGGGACTGGATGCATGACACAAAGTGTGAAAGGATGCAGTCTCAGGCTGCTAATGTTAAAAATGTTAAGCTAGCAAACCAGCAGTTGGCTTTAACTGCAAACAGTGAGAGGGGATGCTGTGTGAGGGCTGGTTCTCTGCAGAGTTCACGCGGCGTTTGGTTGTGGTGTCGATCTGACTGAGAAGCTGAAGGACGCCGCCTGCTCGTACGGTGGTGACCTGCCGATTACACGCACTCCTTATCACACCCTGCTTAGTCTTTTCTTCTTGCTCGTAGATCAAATGAACCGAAGCTTCATTTTCTCAGATGCTCCTGATGGCCAATCGACAGTCTGTGTCACCAAATCTACCCAGGGCCTGACCTCAGAGCTCTTTTAGTTAGCAGGATGAAGACTTAAAATGAAAAAAACAAGGAAGAAGTTTGTCTCTGAGTCATTTAAAGTGAAGTGTGAGCTCTGCAGATGAACGTTTCTTCATGCAGAGTAGTACAGAGAGCTCTTCTGGTGGAAACCCACTAGCGAAGCCTCCAACTCTCAGAGCGTCTCGATGCGGTGGAGCAGCGCCGAGGCTAATCGTGTGTCTTTGTTCCAACCAATAAGCAACACATGAACATGCAGTGTGTTTGCTTTGAATGATCCCACTCCAGCCTCTGAGAGCTCCTCTCAAAGCCAATTAAAACATCTCAGCTCAGGTTATTGTTTCAGCCGACCAGCGCCTCATTAAAATATGTTTTCAAACTGGCAGCTAGCCTAAATAAATAAATGCCAGGGATTAAACCTCAGCCGGTCGTTAAAGGCAGGCTGGTGATGTAAGTGCAGAGGAAGAACAGCCGTCTGAAAGTCTCCATTAATTTGGAAAACAAACAGCTCTTTTAATGAGTGCTCCCACTGGGGGGCCTTTTAAATCACTCTGCCTCCTGCTACTTTGCAAATACTGTGACTGTCGAGTGGGTTGTGCTCAAGTGTGATAAGAACAGTTACTGATTGTTTCTGGTTCATTTTAGATTCAAGTGGCCCTGCGAAGATGAGCGAAGGCTGTTCTGCTCGGCGATCGCCTCTAACACCGACACGATCCATCTGATAACGTCTTATTAACCAAAGGTCACCATCGACTGTGTCTCTACATCCAACCCAGCTGAGGAGAACTTTGCTAGATGTTGAGATTTGGTGGAAAGATGAAAGGTCAAAGTTGTCTTTCCTGGTTGTATAAGGAAGTCATATGTTTTCACTGTCCAGAGGCTTATTATGAATAAAATCAGCAAAGGAGAATCATTTCCATTTAGACGGCGTGTTCACTTTTATATAATACTTGACTGTGTAAGTTGGTCAGATCTGCCAATCAAGTGCAATAAAAAAGATAAAAGACAAGAACGTGTGTTTGCATTTCTGTTTTCAAATTAGCAGCAACGAGTGAAACTGTGTCCTGGTGTTTCATTGTTGTCGTCTCAGCGTTCTTTAACCCTTTAAGACCTACCATAGAACCAAGTCCGCCAGAGCTTGGTTCTATGGTAGGTCTATATGTTTACATGCTGTGGAGCCATTTTTGGGAGCATTTCAAGTTGCTATACATCAATACAACCATTATAGCCCAAATTTTAATAATATGTCTGCATTAAGTGCATAGTAATTGCATACATTGCAAAAAAGTGCAATAAACTACAAAAAAATTGAAAATCGTTTTTGTTTTTTTAACATATATTTCTAGTTAGAGAAATTTAAGAGGCTTATCCCTCAAAACTGTAAATACAAAAAAGTTGCACAAAATAGTTTCCCACCACAGGAAATTTATTTTGAGTGTCTTCATAGTTTTATTTTTGAAATACACCAATTTTTATATACTGCAGGAAAAACAAAAATAAATATTATAGAGCAAATTTGCAAAAAAGCAGCATATGCATCAAAATAAACTATTTCCAGCAGTGCAATATGAGTCCTAAGCATCCCAGAAACCACACAGAAAGTCATAAAGTCAAAGATAATTTTTAAAAACACCAGTATAGGCTCATGAGGCCTTGATGGAAAAAAACTACTTTTCTGCGAAAATGACGTCACTTCCGGTTTCGGGCAGGTCATGGCGGACATGCGATAGTTCGCTCTGATGGACGTAGGAAGTGTTACAAACAGCTGATCGGATCGGCAAAGCGTGTTTCTGGAATATTATGTTTTTGTTGCTGCAAGCAACTTTTTTGCTTTTTTTTGCATAAAAAGCAAAAACTGCTTTTTATGCAGTTTTTGCAAAACTATATGTGGAAGGAAACTGTGACCGAGGACAAGCTGATGGCATAAGATGTAAGTACAACTCCTCCGGTTTCATATGCAAAAAAAAAATATTGCGCTAGCTCACGTGGTTGCAGAGCTACCGGGGTTTAAAAATAGTTACGCAAAACGGAGCGTGGGGTCTTAAGGGTTAAGAGCACTCGACTGTCCAGCTGCATGCTCATTGGCCAGTTTTGGGCCTGGTGAGGGTTGTACGCTGGGTAATCTTCTTTCTCAAACGTAGAATAACCAAAATCTACAAAACTTTTTTTATCCTTTGTGACTTGAAAGTAGCCATTGAGGTCCAAGCAGAGGGCTGAGATCTTCACTCTGATAGGACTTCTTGCAGGACTTTGTGCAACAGTCTTTCTTTTCGTCTTAATAATTGTTTTTCCAATATCTTTCCAAAATCCTGGAAAAGTGTTGTCACCTTTCAGTTTTCAACCAAATGTCGATTGTATAGTGACGCATTTTAAAAGCCGCAGCTGACTGACTGACGGATCTGTGCGCTCGCTGGAGCCCAAACAAGCCTTTGAATTTTTGATTATTCGTGAGGGGCTCTTTTTGTGCCGTGGTCCTGCTTAGAGGGAACCGCCACTGTTGCTCGATGCAAAGTTGTTCAGAGTGATTTGATTTATTGGTGACGAGTTATTTCTATTCCAGAGTTAATGGGGTGCTGCAATTTGTAGATCACGAATCATGTTAATAATGCTGTCACTTCATCTCAGTCCAGCTAAATGTCTGTGGAAGATTTTGGAGTAAACGTTGGACCAGCGTCTCTCGTACCATCAACAAACACTAGAGTTCATCTCTCCAGCAAACTTCTAGAAACTTCTAGAAAAGCACAAAGTAGCCCGACATCTTACCAACACGTGTTTCTCATCAGTTCTACGACGGTTCTGTGTAGGTACCAAAAACAGTCCATGTTTCAGCAGGTTTGAGGGATTTTATGCGGCAAAGAGACGAAGACCAAAATAATCCTTCGTGTAGGACTTGAGACGCGTTTCCTGCCAGCGCCAGCTTTCCAGGTGTGGTTTAAAGGTATCGTTGGTTTGCTCTTTACCACCAACCGCAGTTGGTCCTCCTGCTGACCAGCCAGCATCACCAAGTGCGTTTAAATGGAGGAGAATCCTGTTTTACTGCAATACTGATTTTCAAAAACAGTTTTTTAATGAAAGCGTTAAATTTGCTCGGTCATCACTTAAATAACAAACACAGAAATGCTGAAAAAAGCCACAGACGTCTGGAAACATGACACACGGCATGCAGTCCTCAGGAAGCAGATAATAATATTCATCACGCGTGCAATAAAATCCAGAACAACATTTCTGTGTCTTCATTTAATCGTTGGATCCACAACGTGGTCAAAGCCTCCAGATAAGCACACTTGGTAAAGCCGCAGTCAGGAATCATCAACAGTCTTAATCATCTTTAGGCTCAGAGACGAGCAATAACCGATAGGTCAAAACTTTATTACCAGCTACTGACACCATAAGATGAAAGGTCAAGTGAGGCAAATCGTTTTTTTCAATTTAGATTCAGCTCGGCAAAGCAAAACCATATTTTCTGCGTCTTCATTGTGGTTTTCAGTCGATCGATGGACATCTTAATCAATAAAGTGCTGTTGACCCAGACGCTTCGGTCAGAAGGTCTTGATACAAGTAATTAGATGAGTGCACGACTTTCTTAAGCTGTTATTGACCTTCAAAACGTTTTCAAAGCATCGATCAGAACCTGTGCAGAGGAAAAATGATCCAGGCGCAGGTGCAACGTTTTTCCTGAGATCGCCGGGTTCACGGCGAGTGACATCACATGAACGCCACACTGTTCAGATTGAACACTTCAGGCTCCAGCTGCCACTTCAGCTGACTGGATAATTTTTACAATGAAATCTGAAACGGAGTCTGGCTTTGTGAAGCTAATTTGCTGTTAGCTAAGTGGCTCTCCAAAAGTCTTAAAGTCGAACTTTTTCTAATGCAGTCTGGCTCCATCAGGGCCAGCTGCCACTTTCACACAGCAGCTACTTTGAGCTGATTCAGACGGAGAAACAGGAGGAACGATCAAAAAGACTTCGCCTGTGAAAGACTAAAAAGATTTTCTTACATGTGGGAGTTTTCGTGTGAGCTTATGTCAAGGATGGTTCTCCATCTACAACCCAAAGAGTTCAGCATCCAGGGCTGAAAGTGGCGTAACCAGAAGCATCTTATACTCTCCAGGGTCAAAATTCTGCTATGACTTCCTGAGCTGTTTCCTGAAGCTTCTCAGTCACCTCAACACGATTCACTGCTTGTCCTGTGACAGATTTGGCTCCTTGCAATGTTAAAATTAAATTCAAGGTTTGCAAATGCACGTGCAGGCCTTCCACGGAGCTGCTTGCTGGTTGTAGGCACGATCACCAACTCAAAACTATCCTCATCAAGCTTTCTGATATTTAGCTGCTCCATTTCTCGTAGATGTTTTGATGGATTTTTAAAGGTTTATGCAAACGCTGCTCAATAAAAGCTGTGTGAAAGGCACTGAGTTCGTCGTGAACCTTGGTGATTCAGTCAAACGGAGGTGTGAGGTCAGCCCTTATGAGATGTGTTCAAACAGTTAAAGATGACCAATGAGAGAAAGAAACAGAGAAGGCACCGTGAGAACCGGGAAGGTTTCTAATGATGACGGGATGCAGCGTTAGTAGCGAGTTCTCAGAAGGTCACAACTTCATCATCTGCATAGAAAAAATCCTAATTCTTTATTTTATTATTATTCTACACTCGTCTAATTAGCAAACTCTGCTTAATAAGCATTACACCAGGGGAAGAATGAGTCCTAACCTTTAAAATGATCACAGACATAATTGAATTTGTGCTGGAAACTGACAAAAATGACTTCCTGTATGCCTGCAGATTTAGTTTCAGAAAATCAGAAAGACTTTAACCCCCGAGAGGAAAGAACAAAAACAAAGAGGAGCTTGGCGACGGCACAGATGTGTTTGATTTCTTTTGTCGTATTTTAGAAGGTTGTATATAGGAGGTCTATTCTGACCTGTATCAATAGCTTCTGCTTCATCCCAGCCTCTCTCTCTGTCTGTCCAAATGTCCCTCCTCCCCTCCGATGAAGCAGTTGTAATGTCATTATATGTCAATGGACCAGAAACCCTTGCCAGCCTGTAATCCTTAGTAACCTGCACGAGATCATAGACAGTCAAGTGTAAATCAAAAAATGAAAAGGATAGATGGAGAGAAGGAGAGGAGATAGATAACAGGGGTGTCCACATTGACATATAATTTGCAATAAGACGTGACACAGTGATAGAACCAGGGGTTATGGACGGGGATGTCGGAGACAGATCTTATTGCTAAAGGGTGACACACCCGGCGTGCACACTGCCTGCTCACACTTTAGTTTATGGATCCACATCGAGGCCTGTTCGTCCCCTGTCACATGACTGAAGCCTGTCTGTGAGGTCAGCCCTGCGTAGTGCTGCGAGGTGTATGTTGATGTCTGGAGGTAGGACATGGAAAGGCAGGTCTGAGGTCAGCTTCGTGTTCGAGCGGTGTCTTTGGTAGCGCCCGTGTCCCCGTTTCAAACAATATACAGGCCACACAATAACCACGGTAACACACAGCACTGTATACTTGGTGGTTCTCAACCAATAACAAACGTCATGTATGACCGGAAGGAGGAGTCAAAGGCTGAATGGAGCTAACTCGGGTTTAGCATCGCAGCTTCTGTCATCGTACGTTTGTGGAGTCAGAAGTGACCACATCGTAGTTATCAGCTGATCATTAATCTCTTTGTCCCGCCTTCCTCCCCTCACTCCTGACTGTTGCAGCAGATGGCCCCGCCCCTCCCTGAGCCTGGTTCTGCTGGAGGTTTCTTCCTGTTAAAAGGGAGTTTTTCCTTCCTACTGTCACCAAAGTGCTGCTCATAGGGGGTCATATGATTGTTGGGTTTTCTCTGTATTATTGGACTTTACTTTACAGTTGTCTTGAGGCAACTGTTGTTGTGATTTGGGGCTTTATAAATAAAGATCTGAGTAACTCTGGTCACTCAAAGCTTATTTAAATGATGCACGTGACATAATTTCAGTCTCACAGAGGATTGTGGGTATTTTTGGTAATTTGAACTCAGCGTGGAACTGCCAAAAGCTGCAGTTCCTCTAATGTCCACTTGGGGCATCAGTGAGTCTTACAGCATAGACTCCGATGTTGACTGGCAGGTGGTGACACAGGCGGCTGCAGCTGCTAGCTGTCTGCTATTCTCCACCTCAGCCAACTGAAGTCCCTGAACTGGACCCGTTTGTGTTTGTGCTGTCGGAACATTTTTAATGACATTATCTGACCAACTATACGGCTGTTGGGACGTTGTTGTACTAACAGACCTTTCTAGAAGTCTGAGCTCCAGTTTTGGTGCACGGGGAGACTCTAGGATGTTTATTAGCATATTTACAGGAAGCTTTGTGCTGCAGGTCAGTGCTTTCTGATGGGCTGCTTGTAGAGTTGTGATGGGGCGTCCAAATTCATCTGTAGTTGTACGCTGCCCTGTGTTGGTGTTGTGTTAGGTGAGGCCAGCTGATCTCTGTTCAAAGCTTTTATCCTCTCACACTGACACAGAAGCAGACGGCTGCCTCACTCTGTTCTCTGCAGCCTGATGTCTGCAGCATCACTCTGCACAGAAATCATCCGACTGAAGGTGTTTGTCCCATTTGAACTTTCACTCGTGTCCACATTTCATGCTGAGTGATGTCACAGCTCTGCTGTGAGGAGATTGGCTGCATAAATCTTTTGTGGCCCTTTCAGGGGGAAAAAGCTCTAAAAAGCCTCTTTGCACAGCAGACAGTTGGAGCCCAGCGAGGTGAGCAAAGTGGAACATTTAGCAGCTAAAGAGCCGCACGTTCACGACTCCGACGGGACGAAACTCGATGAGCTGATGCTGAATTTGTTTTGGAGTCAGATTTTGTTATTGAAGCTTTATGGCCTGTTGCAGATGTGCAGCAGCAGCAGTCACTGAAACTGTCAGACTCTCATCTGCAGAGTTCAACAGCAGCGTAAAATTACACGACGCACTTGTATGTCAGAGTCTATTGTTTGGCACAGGGACAGCGTCACTCTGAGGCTAACACCTCGCAGTTTGACAGGTTTGTGTTTCTTAATGACGTCGTGTTAAATCAGAACAATATGATCCTGTTGTGACGAGAGAACTTCCGGATATTTATCCACTAAAGACATTTTAATTACGGGATGTTTCCAGCTTTCGAGGAGGCGGCCGTTCATTAATATCGTTCATCTTTCACGAACCGCAGGTGTAACTATTAGCTCGTCTGTGAGAGCAGCGTGTGCTTCATTAATAAAAGAGCGAGCTGATTCTTATTCAGTAGGCACTTGGTGAGGCTCCAGTTTCCAACAACAACAGTGCACGGTTGCAGGTCGAGCTGCGTTTAATGTGACAAACAACTTTTTCTTTCCACGCTAAAAACTCCGTAAGTGTCCTTCTCCGCCTGAGCGAGCTCCCACCCTCTCTCCTGCTAATTATAATCTCTTTTAACAACCCCTGGGTGCAGGACATTACCAAAGCCTTACCACACAAAGCGAGTTTATAACAATAATTCAATACCGAGCCCTTGAACGCTACAGAGCCGCCGCTGCGGGAATCAATCATTAAAGTCTGCGGGTGTTTCCACGCTGACTCCTGACTGGCTGAGCTAATTCGGCACCGTTTGCTGGTAAGGCCTCGTCGTTTCATGAGCACATTAGTAAAGGTAATGGTGAGGTGGAGTGTGCCCTGGATGAGCTCGGGTATTCGGGACAGGGTGGGTGGGGAGCGATGCACGGGTAAAATAAAAACATGGAGGGGGTGTAGTAATAATAAGAAGAGACCAAATTTGATTTCAGTCAGCGGCACAGAGCACATCTACCTACTCTGCCTCCCGCCCTGCCTGACTGCTAAACCTCTCTCCTCTACAGCTGGGTGTACTGGAGCTCCACTAAGTCGGGGCTCGCGTCTGCGGCTGGATCCTTAAAGTAGAGTGTGGCAGTGTCCTCCCCCCGCTGGCCCGTCCGCCGGGCCCTGTGCTCGGTCACCTCTTTGGGCTGCTCCTGGCGGCAGTGGTTGCTGTTCCACCAAGCCTCCAGCCCGGCCACCAGGCAGGCCAGCAGCAGGCCCGCGGCCAAGATGCAGAAGATGCCGGCGAAGCTGTGCAGCTTGAGGGAGCGGCCGTCGGGGTGGGCGCTGGCGTGGCTGCTGAGGTCGCAGCGGCCGGCGCGGGGCCACCACTTCTGCTTCATGATGTCCAGGTCGCCTTTCTCCTGCAGCTCCAAGATCCTGGAAGAAGAGACGAGAGCAGCAGGTGAGACGCAGAGAACAATGAATCCTTCTTACCTGAAGGCAACAAGAACGGTCTGAGACCCTCGGGCGGGACGTCGCGCTCGCCGCGATGTCACACAGTCTTACTGCGGCGTCTCCTCTGCACACACGTCACAGCAGCGCCTGATAAATCCCGCCTACTGGGAGAACGCACCTCAGCATCGTGCTTTGTCCAGCTCAGATAAAAACGAGCGATTCTCCTGATTCTCCAGGTTTTATTTAAATGAAGTGCGAGATGTGCCGAAGCACGGCCGACCAAAGGCGTCCGCTTAACACCGATTTCCTGCTTTTCAAAGACAAATATGTTTCTTTTTGTCTTTACTGGCAAACAAACTACAGAGAAATAAAAGCTGGTGTTGACATTTCCAACCCGTTCTAGCTTCCTGCGTGCTGTTAGATCTCCCGCTGCTGATGCACGGCGTCTGAAAACAGAACGACACAGGAGCGAGCGACCGACACGTGTGCACCGACCACGCCTGCTCCTGACAACGAGAACAGTCAGGATCCAAAGTTTACGATCACATGAAAAATGGCGAACAATCACATTTTGCATGTTTGGATCTTAACGAGGTTCCAAGTAGAGCTTCAAGCTGCGACAAGAAGAAACCGACAATGTTCACAAAAGGAAACGTTTTTTCCTAAACTTTTGCCTGTTTCAGTTTAAATGTTGCTTTCAATAAATCGTTTGTGTCGCTCCCATTTCTTCTTGTCGCATGTTGAAGCTCGACTCTGAACTTAAGATCCAACCAGTCAAAATATGAGTTTTGGCCATTTTTCAGGTGGTCTTAAGCTTTTTTTATCAGGGCTGTATTAGTAACGTTACACTTTGCACTGATAACAGTTCAGACTGAGTCAAAGCAACAAAGAAGAAATAACAGGACAGAGGAAAAGTGCACAGACTGAGCTTTAAGGATGCTGTAAAGGAAGCACAGCCTCTGAAGGCGACGCCCACTAAATATAACAAATGTAATCACATCTCTTTCACTTTGTCAGGAGCGCTTTCATAAGATGTAACTGTCTAAACATCAGTGTGTGTTTTTAAATCCTCCCCTCTCGTTACGGTCGGAGCCTCTCGATGCTCTCGGCTGTTCTCGGTATCCCATCGACCTTCATCTCCGTTCGACCTCGCGCCCTCTTTACTCAGGAACATGTCCTATTCCTGAGGTCATGGGAAAACTGGCCTGCAGGCCTGTGAACGTGCTCTACAGCAGCGGTCCCCAACCCCCGGGCCTCGGACCGGTACCGGTCCGTGAGTCATTTGGTACCGGGCCGCGAGAGTTGAGGCTCAGGTGTGAAATGTAAAGTTTTCAGCGTTATTTTGTTATCGTTTTTATCGTTTACTCTGTTTTCCTGGGTCTTTTCACGTTTGTTATGAATAAATCTTCTTTTTTTCGGTACCGGTACTAGTTTTATTTTGTTGTATTTATCCGCAACACCTTAAAGGCCGGTCCATGAAAATATTGTCGGGCATAAACCGGTCCGTGGCGCAATTTTAATAACAATGTGTTGAATAATGACTTTAAAGATTGTCAAAAATAATATAAAATAGTGCAAATACTGATAACAGTGCAAATGTTTGCAATATAAGAAATTAATTTAAAATGTAAACATCTATGTTTAGTGAAGTTTGCAGTGTTGCTCTGTGGTGCAGCTACGACACTGTAGCAAAGTTTACACACTGTGTCTACTTGATCCACGTCTGACTCGAACCCATAATGTTTCCACACCACTGAAGTTTTTTTACCTCTTTTCAACCAACAGCAGTCACTCTCCTCTCCAAATAACTTCTGCTTAGCTTTCCGAGCTTCACTCGGGTCCTCTTAATCAGCGGTCCCCAACCCCCGGGCCTCGGACCCCCAGGCCTCGAACCCCCGGGCCTCGGACCCCCGGGCCTCGGACCCCCAGGCCTCGGACCCCCGGGCCTCGGACCGGTACCGGTCCGTGAGTCGTTTGGTACCGGTCCGCGAGAGTTGAGGCTCAGGTGTGAAATGTGTAGTTTTCAGGGTTTTTATCGGTTTTCAGCGTTATTTTGTTATCGTTTTTATCGTTTACTCGGTTTTCCTGGGTCTTTTCACGTGTGTTATGAATAAATTTTCTTTTTTTCGGTACCGGTACTAGTTTTATTTTGTTGTATTTATCCGCGACACCTTAAAGGCCGGTCCGTGAAAATATTGTCGGGCATAAACCAGTCCGTGGCGCAAAAAAGGTTGGAGACCGCTGCTCTTAATTGTTGTGACGCGTGTTCGAAATGCAGAGAGGTGCGCTCGATTTGCCACACGGAGCAGCGCGAGAGTAAAGCACGAGGGAGGGGCTAATAATCGGCTCAGTCATTTTTAATGATCGTTGAAAGCCCAGATCGTAATCGAGATTAAAATTCGATTAATTGAGCAGCCCTACCTTGAGGTGACTCTTGTTGCGTTTTGGTGTTGTATGAATAAATCTGATGAAAAGTTCATATTAATGAGTTTCTCAGCATTTTGTATTTGTATCGCAGCAACCAGGAGCACGGAGCCTCTGGAAACCTGGAACATGTGGCGGGTACGTGAACGTGTTCACATGGCGTCCTGTACAAAGACCTGGTGACAGTTTGAGCCAGCAGGCCTGGTGCTGTTGTTCATTTATGTAGTTAATTAAGCAACTCTGCCATGACCACAGAAGTCCAAACCACTTCCAGCTACAGTAAAATCACAGCCCAATTTGCTCTATTTAATCTGCTCAGCTCAGCGTGAACATGCTGAAGGTCAGAGCGCCGGCGTTTCCATCTGTACCCCCCCCAAACAGCCCGAGGACAAAATAGTTTCACAGCACAAATGAGCAGCAGAAGCAACAAAGTCTGCAAAGGTTATTAATGGCAGGATTATCACACGAGGTAATAGCAGTTATGGGACGAGGTATTAAAATGATGGTTGGAAATGTGGAGATAATGGTTTTTGTGCTGAACAATAGCTCTGCCCTCAATTTAACACCCGAGCACATTATTCCTACACGTCCCCGAGCGCCGCGCTGCCGGGGCGCCGCGGGCTGTCGGATGCTCGCTGAGCCGGGCCGGGAAGGAGCGTTTTGTCTCCATTCAGGGCGCAAATTAATCCCTAAATAAACACCTTTAATTAAGGAGGAGGTGCGAGGAACAGAGGGAGGAGGAGGAGAAGGTGACGCCATGATGGAGAAGCTGGAAACACAAGAGGAACAAAAGCAGGACGACAATCACGCAAATCCAGCTCCTTTTACAGACTCAGATCTGCTTTTCACTGCAGAGGCCAGAGGAGGTGATGAGGCCCGATCAAAACCTCTACTTTAACTCTTCTTGCTGCTCGTTGAGGATTGAATACGAACATCGCTCTCAGATCCCAGAGTCAAATATTAAAACACTGCTAAACCCTGAAGTTTAAGAGTGACGACGCGGGTTTGCTGCAGGTCTGCAGACACAAACTGAACTGTCTTAACCCTTTAAAACCGGTCAGAGCAGCACGCTCTGTTTTGCGTAACTATTTTTAAATCCCGGTAGCTCTGCACCACGTGAGCTAGCGCAATAATGTTTTTTGCATATGAAACCAGAGGAGTTGTACTTACATCTTATGCCATCAGCTTGTCCTCGGTCACAGTTTCCTTCCACATATAGCTTTGCAAAAACTGCATAAAAAGCACTTGCAGCAACAAAAACATAATATTCCAGAAACGTAAATGTAGTTTTTTTACCACCCGGGCCTCAATGAGCCTATACTGGTGTTTTTAAAAGTTATCTTTGACTTTATGACTTTCTGTGTTGTTTCTGGGATGCTTAGGACTCATATTGCACTGCTGGAAATAGTTTATTTTGATGCATATGCTGCTTTTTTGCAAATTTGCATCATAATATTTATTTTCGTTTTTCCTGCAGTATATAAAAATTGGTGTATTTCAAATATAAAACTATGAAGACACTCAAAATAAATTTCCTGTGGTGGGAAACTATTTTGTGCAACTTTTTTGTATTTACAGTTTTGAGGGATAAGACTCTTAAATTTCTCTAACTAGAAATATATGTTAAAAAAACAAAAACGATTTTCAATTTTTTTGTAGTTTATTGCACTTTTTTGCAATTTATGTAATTACTATGCACTTAATGCAGACATATTATTAAATCTGGGCTATAATGGTTGTATTGATGTATAGCAACTTGAAATGCTCCCAAAAATGGCTCCACAGCATGTAAACATATAATAGAAGCTCTGGCGGACTTGGTTCTATGGTAGGTCTTAAAGGGTTAAGCTTCACAGCTGATGGTTGGTGTCAGTGGATTCTCCAGGTTGTGGTGGCCTCAGTAAGCTGATGCACAGCGAGTCGCCTCGTTGTGGAAGCAGGTCTGAAATAGGATGGAGTGTACGCCCTCCAGGAGTCGCCCAAGGGGAAAGAGCTCGGTGGATGTACACATGAGGATGTGACCGAGAGGATTCATCCTCTGTGAAATCATGAGTGGAACTTGAATCCGCAGATTCCTCTCCTGAAACATTTGGACTTCCTAGATTTGCTCTAATCTGGTCATCGTTGTGTTTTATGGTAAAGTCAGAAACATTTTAACAGGAAGTTACTGACTTCTCCCCGTCCAGCACAGACCTGTGCTGTCAGTCTGAGCTGCTGAGCGGAGGCTGGAAGCACACTGAGGAGGTGTTGTGTGGCACCTCCATCACTGCGAGAGGCTCTCTGCATGTAACTGTGAGGCAGACTCACACATGCTATCACCCCCAAACATCTTGTTAAGCTTTAATACAGGACGGTTATCCGCAGGCAGAGGAGGAAATCCCATCCATGCGCACTTTGATCCGGCTTACTGAGACTCGCAGTAAAGCAGCTGCGGCGCTCAGGATCACGTGACTCTTTAAGTATTTCTGCTCAAAGGAAAAACTTTCCAGTGTGACATTAAACACAAATGTGCACAAACAAGGTTTTCCCTGCTGCTCCTTCACCCATCAAACATCGTTGGACATCAGCTTTGTCTTGGAGCAGCTTCAGCTGAGGGTCACCTTACAACGACCCGAGGCAGATTAAATTTACTGATTTATTATTGAACTGTGCAGGTGTTGCCTGGATTTCTGTGCTGTGTTATCCTGTGGTCGCTCCTCGGTGACAAAGCGGACCGTCTTAAAGCTTTAAAGAGAAACAGGATTAGCCCGCTGTGTGAACACGACCTGAGAGGATGAGGAAGCAGAGAGCAAAGGATGAAGAAGACGAGACAGGAGGAGGCATAGTTGACATTTCATGGAGTCGGGCCCCGGGCGGCCCTCCCACGCTGCCTCTAACGCAGCCTGAAGAAGCCATTTCCCCTTTTCCGTGGTGATGAAGCACTCGCAGCACAGCGGCGCTGCTGCTAATGCTTTGTGTTAAAATCTCTATTAGCGCTCGCAGCTCACAGCGGCTGTTTGTGGCTTCCTGTTTGTCGCAGGATTGCACAGAGAGTCACGGCAGCTCCCGAACTTCCCGCGGTCAGTTCAGACGCTTCCAGAGCGGCTCCTCGGACTCCAGCTGCTTTTCATTCCCCACAGAGCCGTGCACGCCTGGAGGCAGGTGAGGAGGCTTGCTGCGACACAGACGAGAGGCTTCATTGAAGTCAGCCGGTGGTTGGACCTAACTCAGATTCTTTAATATGAATTACGTCGCTCCCCGTGACATTCCCGGGTCTGTGACAGTCGGAGGGGGAACGTCTAACCACCTGTCGGCTGGCCTGTCCACTTTCATTTGCCGGTTAAATAAAGTTGAGAAAAGTCTGGAAGGAATCATCGTGAGCTCTGCTGTGCTTTGTGCTGCTACTGATCTAATACTTGTGACAGACCCACCAGATGTGTGGAAGCTCACAGCACGGATGATGTGGTTCGAGTTAGCAGTGGATGCTAACAAAGGGCCGAAACCAAAGTTAGAGGAATGTGTTTAAATCCGAGTGCAGCGTCGAGCCCGTTAAACTCCTGGGATATTGATCCGGTCAATTAAGGAGCAGGAGGCGATACCTGGACCTTCCAGAGTTTCCACAGGTAGTCCGACTCCTCCAGGGTGGCGCATCGAGGTTTGCTGTGTCTCCCGGGACCGTCTCCAGAGCCTGGAGGAGACTCCAGGAGACGACCAGTTACTGTAGGAGAGCAAGAGGACCGGGATCTGCTCCTTTGTGCCAGAGCAGAGGAGGGATGATGAATCTGGAGGCAGCCATCGGACACTGACTCAGGCTAACGAGGCTAACAGGCTACAAACAGCTGTTAGCTTCCAGGATCCACTGACGTCTGTGCGCGTACTGTGACGTCACACAGTGTAAAACCACAAGCCTCATACAGCAGGGTCAAAGGGCATCTTGTGCATGAGGTTAGACACGAGCACTCTGGAGTGAGGCTCTGAGTGCATGTGTCTGCTCTGCAGGGGAGGCGGAGCTTATTTGTGCTATAAAACCTTCAGATTGCTTCCTGAGTCGCGACCAATCATCCTTCACCGTCGACCTGCTTTTGTCTCAGCCTCTGTTTAACGTTTGGAGACAACTTCAAGGATAAATCTCGTCGTAGGTTTCATTAAAGTTCTGCACCTGCAGACTCAGCGGCAGACGGTGTTTCCTGTCCACCTGCTCCACTTTTCCCTCAGTATGAACGACCTGTTTCCTGGAACGACGCGTGAAGCTCTTAAACCCCACGAAAACTAGCTTCCTGTGTTTGGCGGCCACTTTGCCGACGTGGGTCGCCTCTTACATCAACTTCCTTCCTCTTCGTTCTCGGAGCCGATCGATACGAGACGGATGAGAAAGTTTGGAGTTTTCGGGGAGCTCGGTGTTCATTTCATGATGTAATAATGTGGAGATTTACTAAATGATCTACGAGCTGTTTAAACTCGCTCTGGGATCAATTTGCGTTCTCGGCCTCGCTCGTTTTATCTGGAGGGAAGATTGAATTTCCTCAAAATTCGCAGCCCGTGTTGAGACATCTGCCTCGCAAAATCGAGTGAGTAATTAGCACGCGGCCTTCTGTTTACACATAATAATCCCATTTGCTTCACAACGCCGCCCTTAATACGGGCTCGTTTCATGTGAGCTTAATTGACTTTAGCGCCGAGCGCGGTTATTGATTTAATGGCGAGCAAAGTCTGCCTGCAGGAGGTGTTCCTCACCTCGCGCCGCAGCACTTCTCCAACTTTCAAACACCCGCACTCCTCCGTGAAGTTTTAGATTAGTCGGCGTGACACCGATTCATCCTCCAGTCAAAGTGTCGCCTCGTTAACGTACGTTTAAAAGCAGCCTGCCGTAATTGGCTCAGACGGCGCCGCTGTGAGGACTCTTCGCTCACATCGGAGGATTTACAGGAAGATAATGAAGCCTTGATGTCAGCGAAGGGGATCAAACTCCTGACAAAAGCCTTCATCATTAACTCCTCCTCAGGCTCACATTCGCTGCACAAAACAAAAGCTTTGATTCAAAGCGCTGCGGCACAGTCGCGCCGCCGACGGTCGTTTAAGGCTCAAACTCAGAGCAACGCCATCACGCCCCGGCGATCGTGTTTACAGCCTCCGTGGAAACAGAAACATCATCGGAGAGCGAGAGAGCCCGTGTTTTCAGCGCGTACGCGTTATCTGCTTTATGAACCCATCTCTAGTTTAAATAAAGCTTCCTACACCGGCGGCGGTGAGCGTGGGCGCCGTGCACCTGCACTGATCAAACATGGAGAAACTGCAGATGTAACATTTACATCACAGCAGCTCAGATCTGCACCTTTTTATTGAAACAAGCACAGAAAAATGTTTGAGCCTCCCGGGATCAGGTCGGACGGGTCAGACATCGGAGCGGGCGTTCACATTTCCACGTGACGCAGCGTGGACATCGAACCTCAGGTGTCATCTGGACCAACGCCACGTGCTCTGCCCTCATGAACGTCTGTTTGTGCGCCTCTTGATTTCTGTAATCCAACACCAATGGGGTGAGCATAATGTTCCCTGAAGTCAGTACACAAAGAGTAGTGTGTAGTTGCACCTTCCAACAAACTGATGCTTATAAACTTAGAATTAATGTAATAAAACCTCCAGCAGCAGGTTTGTTGTTTGTGGAAGCCGCCATGTTCCCCGCCATGTTTGAATGCAGTGACTGGACTCCGCCTTCTGACTGATTGTGTGGCTGGAGACACACATGTGGAAGGAGAAGCTGGAGACATTTGGAGGCGTATTTAAACTCTGGTATAAAAGATATGAAGGAGACGCCACCGAGCATCCTCTTCCTCCTCATTTACTCCCGATATTGTCACTGTTACTAACGTCAGCAGGTTAGACATGTGACGCTGGCAACAACAACAACAACAGCTGGTTATAGGCTAACATTAATCCAGCTAACGTTAGGCTCATGCTATCACAATGTCACCAGACCCATCAGATCATTCTCTCCCACCTGAACACGGGGAACGCATTACTGCAGGAATTAGACCGCTCCACAGCACAATGAGACACGTTTCAGTCGCTGTACAGCTGGACTGCACTCTGCACCTCCGACAGTCCTTCACTGCGGCTCGGCCTGCTCAGCAGATATGAGCCTTAACATCTTCTGTGAGCTGTTTTAACCCTTTAAAGCCCACCACAGAACCAAGTCTGCAGAGCTTTTACCTGCTGTAGTGCCATCTTTGGGAGCATGTCAAGTTGTTATACATCAATACAACTGCTATATCCCAAATTTTTATGACATGCATGCATTAAGTCCATAGTAATTACATGAATTGCAAAAAAGTGCAATAAACTACAAAATACTTTTAGTGTTTTTTACATGTATGTCTATGACGTTTTGTCCCTCAAAACTGTAAAGGCAAAAAAGTTGCACAAAACAGTTTGCAAGCACAGGAAATTTACAGGAAAACAAAAGTAAATATTATTGTGCACGATTTGCACAAAAACCAGCATCAAAATAAACGATTTCTCTCCCAGAAACGACACAGAAAGTCAGACACGACTTCAGTAAACACCAGGAGACCTTTGAAAGGCCCTGTAGGGAAAAAACTACGTTTCCCATGGAAAATGACATCACTTCCTGTTTTGGCAGGTAATGGCAGACATGTGATAGCTATGAACAGCTGATCGGATCTGCAACAAGTGTTTCTGGATTTTAATGTTTTTGTTGCTGCAGCGCTTTTTACACCATTAGTGGAAAGAAACAAGCTGAGTGCATCCGGTTTCATACACACCTCCACCTTGACTCCACCCTGATTCCTGCCACCTCCACCCTGACTCCACCCTGACTCCTGCCACCTCCACCCTGACTCCACCCTGACTCCTGCCACCTCCACCCTGACTCCACCCAACCTCCACCCTGACTCCACCCTGATTCCTGCCACCTCCACCCTGACTCCACACTGACCCCACCCTGACTCCACCCTGACCCCACCCTGACTCCTGCCACCTCCACCCTGACTCCACACTGACCCCACCCTGACTCCACCCTGACCCCACCCTGACTCCTGCCACCTCCACCCTGACTCCACCCGACCTCCACTCTGACTCCACCCTGATTCCTGCCACCTCCACCCTGACTCCACCCCGACTCCACCCCGACCCCACCCTGACTCCTGCCACCTCCACCCTGACTCCACCCTGACCCCACCCTGACTCCTGCCACCTCCACCCTGACTCCACCCGACCTCCACCCTGACTCCACCCTGATTCCTGCCACCTCCACCCTGACTCCACCCTGACTCCACCCTGACTCCCGCCACCTCCACCCTGACTCCTGCCACCTCCACCCTGACTCCACCCCGACTCCACCCCGACCCCACCCTGACTCCTGCCACCTCCACCCTGACTCCACCCTGACCCCTGCCACCTCCACCCTGACTCCACCCAACCTCCACCCTGACTCCACCCTGATTCCTGCCACCTCCACCCTGACTCCACCCTGACTCCTGCCACCTCCACCCTGACTCCACCCCGACTCCACCCTGACTCCACCCTGATTCCTGCCACCTCCACCCTGACTCCACCCCGACCCCACCCTGACTCCACCCCGACCCCACCCTGACTCCTGCCACCTCCACCCTGACTCCACCCGACCTCCACCCTGACTCCTGCCACCTCCACCCTGACTCCACCCCGACTCCACCGCGACCCCACCCTGACTCCTGCCACCTCCACCCTGACTCCACCCTGACTCCTGCCACCTCCACCCTGACTCCACCCGACCTCCACCCTGACTCCACCCTGACTCCTGCCACCTCCACCCTGAGTCCTGCCACCTCCACCCTGACTCCACCCTGATTCCTGCCACCTCCACGCCGACTCCCCCCTGACTCCTGCCACCTCCACCCTGACCCCACCCTGACTCCTGCCACCTCCACCCTGACTCCACCCTGACTCCTGCCACCTTCACCCCGACTCCACCCTGACTCCTGCCACCTCCACCCTGACTCCTGCCACCTCCACCCTGACTCCACCCTGACTCCTGCCACCTCCACCCTGACTCCACCATGACTCCTGCCACCTTCACCCCGACTCCACCCTGACTCCTGCCACCTCCACCCTGACTCCTGCCACCTCCACCCTGACTCCACCCTGACTCCTGCCACCTCCACCCTGACTCCACCATGACTCCAGGTAAAGTTCAGCTGGTCACAGGTGCAGTGTGGGAATAAGGAGGTTTCCCTCCTCGGCAACACGAGCTCACTTACTTCTGTGAGAAGAGGTCTCTGTAGGGGCTGCCGTGCTGCATGGCGATGCCGTAGCCTTTACTGCTCATGCTGTTTCCCGACACGGTGACGGTGCAGTCGTCATCGGTCAGGGCCACGTACTCCAGCACCGCCATGTCCCAGAGGAAGGCGTACGGACCCTTCTTTGCCTGCAGACACAGAGGAGGGGGGGGGTTATTTGATGGTTTATTATTCGTCATCATCAGCGACTCTCAAAGGCCTCCACTGTTACTGGATTCAGACTTTTCTCCGGCGGCTTCATCCAGAGCAGAGCTAAACCTGAAGTCTGCAGCTGACCCGACGCTGTGCACAAGAACACAGGCCGTATTCACCCTCAGATCCTGATTCAGTCCCACAGTGACTGTGTCACGTGTGGAAATGCACGCGGCACCATGGGTATTTATTAAAGTCGCTGTCGGCTGGTGTCACGACTGCACAGTCATAAATGTTTGATAGCGCCTCAGATATCCACGCTTACAGACTTTTTCTTGGATATATTCTGTCTTGAATCCATTTTTTATGTTTGCATTTGTTTTCTTCTTGTATATTTGAGATGTTGACACAGAAACAAATGAGCTTATAAATCCTGCAGCGTGGTTTCCTGCCCTGCATGCATATATCTCTATAAATAACATTGTGCAGCTGCAGCTGCGCTCTGTAAATGTGTCTAAGTCTCTTTGTGATGCTAAATACCTGCAGGAGTGTTAGTCAGGCTGGCGTGCTCCTCCCGGCTGGGTGAGGAGGTGACAGTAACACAGATAGCAGCAGGTGGGGTTGAAGTGGATGAGGTTGTCGGTGTTTTTTTCACTGTGTCAGCAGATCTGCTGCATCTGCCTCCTTCAACCTGTTCGCTGTAACTGAACACTGTGTGCGCTCCTCTTTCTCAGATCCTCCCGCTGTTACAAACTAATGACGACGTCACGTCTGTCTGATGATCTGCTGCGCGCAGGTGCTTAGCTCCGCCCTCTTATTTAGAGAGAGTGGGGAGGGAGGGAGGGCTTTCTCTCTCTCTGAAGATGTGCAGCGTGCTACGCTAGGAGAGGACACAGGGACAGCAGAGGAGACATTCCTCTGAATCAAAGGAGGACGGATCAGGGCACCGAGCACAGACAGACCCCCGACCTGCTCTCACAACCCCGAGAAGAGCTCACAGCTCGTCTGTATGCAGCCAGCGGGACAGCGAATGCTGGGAAGTGACGTCAGGATTTATCTGAAGACTCCATCCATCAGTTCCTTTTACAGGAAGGTTCAGTCTCCAGGCTGACTTACAGGAATCTCGCTGCACAATGCATACAAAATATTCCAGGGTTTATTTTTCCAGCCTGATAATCCTGCAGAGACCAGAAACTTTTGCTGACCACACAAAGCTTACTGCTTCAGCTTAGCCAATCCCTGCACGGCCTCCCGACCCCGCCCTCTCACCGAGCTGTGGCGAAAGCAGAAATAACACGATGTCACTGAGATCTGATGCATTTAAATGCAAATGAGAATTTCAAACTTCCTCCTCGATCGCGCTCTGAGTTTAAACACCCTGGATCTGTTTCTTCAGTTAGGCTGAGGCGCTCTTCAACCACTGACGTGTTCGTCCCCAACGTCCCAAAATATACACGAGTTACTGAAAACATGTATTTAAACACAATATTTCAGATGAATCAGTCTTTTACTATTCTCTTTTTTAGTCAGAGTTCGTCCCGTCGACACTCTCCAGTTTTTCTGATTCGTACAAAGATACGTGCAGTAAAAAGCTTTCGCTCTACGGTGCGAACAACATGAAGAATTTGAACGTGGACATTTATTCACGTCACAGTTACTCTAGTTTTAGATCTGTCATCAGTTTTTATTGATCAGAAATGTTTAAGTTTCATTCAATCTAAGATTTAAGATGATTAGAGTTCATATTGCAGCACGAACACTCGGCTGCAGCGAAGCGAGCGCTGTGTCTGCACATCACAGTTTGGCAAAGAACCAGCTTTATATGTCTTTAGGCTCTTTGTTAGTAGCTGCTTATTTACAAACCACATCATTTGTTCCCATTTCTGTAGTTTATCTATGAGAAATGTCAAAGACAGCTCAGTTTGACAGGAAAAAGTTTGTTTTTCCAGTTTTCCAGCTCAGATCCAGGATTTGACTGGATGGGAGCCAAAAACGCTCCAGATCATTCAGTCCCTGTGGTCACCTCGGTTCATGGAAAGCTTCGGAGTCGATCAAAGCTGAGGATGTCCTGGTTATGAAGAGTCGTGCATGAGGTCGTCTTACAGTTTGCACTGGTGCCTAAAAGTCCTGCGACTGCAGCTTCTGGAGTCTAAGCAGCGCGTGGGAGGACTGCACTGGAAAAGCAGTCGACAATAGCAATAAAACTGATTAGTGTGTGTGTGTGTGTGTGTGTGTGTGTGTGTGCGTGTGCGTGTGTGTGTGTGTGGCTGTGGGGAGAAACCGTCAAAGAATCTGTGGGGATGTTTATCATGCAAATGGCTGAATAATGGATGCGCTCGGAGACGATTCGTCTTTGACGCTAATTTGTCATCGGCTTTTTGGGAGATCTATGAGCACAACAGTGTAGAGCAGAGAAACACACACACACACACACACACTCACACACACTAATTGGGATATTGTGCTGTTGAAATTAAGTAATGGGTAAACAGAGGAGTGTCTTTGCACGCGGCCTGCTGGGAATAACGCAGGAGCAGCGCGTGCTTCTGTTTTCACCATTATTGATATGCGTGCATCAATATAACACACAAACGGTGTTCTTGGAGGAACGAGTGCTGCAGGGTTTACTGCAAAAACAGGGGAAACAGCACAAAAGAGTTCAGCTGCTCAGCCCTTCATTAGAAAGGAGGAAACTTTGAGCACGACTTCCTGTTACTTTTACCTCGAGGTTGGGACTGCGCTCTGGAGAGGACGTGGACCCCTCCAATCTGAAGTATTGGAGTATACGTGTATCACCCAGGTTTGTGCCCTCTGCTCGAGGGACGGACCCGACTGCCATTTGTGCTTCTACCAAACAACAGGTCGGAGCACTCAGCCCTCCTCGAGTGTCCTATTAAGAGCGTCCACTGTCCTGCTGTGAGATCTGCAGGGCTGAACCTGAGTGTTGGTCTGTTATTTGTCCATAACAAGCATCACAGCAAGCACATGTGACACCAGCACAGCCCACTTTGCATCCGATCTGTGGCCTTCCAGCTTGTCGCCACCTGGTGGCCAGTTAAAACAGGTGGGGTAGGATGCTGGGACCATCTGGATCTGGTCTCCCAGAGAAACCAGGGACATCTGGTCCAGTTAGCAGCTACAGCTGCCCGTGGCACTATGGAGCTGTCAATCAAAGAGGCAAACGTAACAGGAACGCCCCCTTACGTCCCACAGACCCACCTGTGTGGCTGGATAAGGATTTTTACAGGATACTCTTCAGGTTATCCAGGTTTGTGTTTCCTCGCAGGCTCAAGCTGAGGAGATTTCACATGCCAGGTGAATATTGTAACTACAACAAGCCGGTGTTGAACACAGCTGTTGATCTGGGTTTTCATTGGATGCTGCTGGTGTTTGGCCCCTGCTCTCCCACTAACTCTGCATGCTTCCACTGTACGTCAGTGATGTATGAGATATAAACCATGGATGTTAGAACCACACCTGATGATTTTATCATAATCACACCAGCCACTCTGCGGTACCTTGCGTATTCCCTCTGACGGGCTGGACACGGAGTAATCCATGCCGTTGTTCTTGCTGATGGTCCTCCACAGCTCTGAGTAGGTGCTGTCCTGCTCCAGAGGGTTGGTGCCTTTGTTTCTGAAGTAGTCGTAGACCGCCGAGTCCCTCACGGTGCCGTAGTCCACGTCGATCTGCCTCGCCAGGTCCTGGAAAGACCTGGAGGACAGAAATGGAAGGGTTGTTGAAAAACAAACTAGGTGAAGGACATGAGAAACTAAAGACCTAAAGACCTAAAAGACCACAGGATCCTCTGGACTAAACCTTCACCAAGTCAAACACCCTCTCAAAGAGTTCAGAGTCCTTACAAATGGAAATACAGAGTTTACAATGAGGTGCAAACCACTGGACCCAAGAACAAGACGACATCTGAGAGAAGCAGCCCAGGTCCAGAAACATGGAACCAAGATCAACTTGTACCAGAATGAAGGGACGAGAAAGATCGGAAGTTTACCACATCATCTACCAAACATGGAGGTAATATGACAGGATGGAGCCCAAACATGTCCATGATGTCATATCACAGGTTTGCATCAGGTTGGGACCTTCGTAGTTTCTGCTTCACTTGGTAATTTCTTCTGTTTGTATTTATTTTTTCTGTCCAGCTTTGGCTTCATGGTTCATGCAGAACTAAAATTAAATTAAATTCACTTTCTTGCCGACAGTAAACCTGCACATGAAGAAATGATAAGAAATAAATATGTTACAGAAAATCTTCTGGTCCCTCTTTACTGTCCCGTGAGCTAAAAAACTAATTATTGATGGGCTGATTGTAAATAACAACATGTAGATAGGTAATAGATAAACAATTAATTTACTGATTCAGTATATATATATATATATATATGAAATATTGTGAAACATGAAAACGTTTTCCAAAGCCACCCAGTGGGCCAAACTGGAGTCTTTTCACGGCTGATTCCAGCCCCTGGGCCTTATGTTTGACATACCTGCTGTAAGCCAGCAGGTTTATTAATGTTTCCATCATAAGACTTCAAAGGCTCGGTCTGAAGGTGCTGCAGATAATCTAACGTGGTCCAAACTGCAACAGCTCGATGCTGACGAGTGTTCGGAGGATTCCCCGCTAGGCTAAAAATACTTTAAGCACATTTTCTGCTCAGATACAGTTACACACTCATTTACACACTCATTTACACACTCATTTGTCTGTTTTTGCTTTGTTAAAGTCTGTGAATCGATGTGTTTTGTTTTCTGGAGGAATCGTCTCGCGCCAACAAGGCCTCGCGTTTATTTGTTCCTGCTGTGATTGACTCCATCCTGTTGGTTCGGTAATTATATTTAAAAAGTAACGTGTGGAATAAACAGAGGTCAGCGTGGGTCATTGGTTGGTTCCCCCGCTCCTCCCTGCAGGCTGGGATCTGAGACCACTTCAGACCAAAGAGCCGAGAGGAAACTGCAGTCTGACGAGTGCGCTGGGTTAAAGTGCCGGTCTCTTCAGCGAGGGGTCAGTGTGTCACCCAGCCGGTGTAAAAGGTGATTTCTGACCTGTGGAGCTGGAGTTATGTCCTGTATTTACACCTTCTTAGTTTATGTACGAGTGGGCGGGAGTTTCACTTCCACTTGAAATCTGAGAAACATCCTCGTCTGCAGCTTTGGTCCAGACACCCAAAATGTTACTGTGAATCTGACATTTGTCACTTTCTGCTTGAATGTGTCATGTTGGTTCATATTCTTTAAATGTAACCTCATGCTGTCTCCTCCGTGGCTGATTTAACACGTTTTTGCTTTTAACATACAATCTGACTGAAATGAAATACTCTTATTGTGAGTAATTTAAAGTAATTTGTTGAGCTCAACACAAAAATCTGCTTCAATTTTATTTATGCAGCACCAAATCACAACAACAGTCACCTCACAGTGCTCTCTATTGTAAGTTAGAGATCGTAACACAGAGAAAACCTCAACGATCAGACGGCCACCTGTGAGCAAGCACTTTGGCGACAGTGGGAAGGAAGAACTCCGTTTTCACAGGAAGAAGCTCCGGCAGAACCAGGCTCAGGGAGGGAGACGGGACAAAGCCAGCCAACTCATAAGGACTCAGGACAAATGACCAATCACACGGCAGTGACACTAAACTAATCTGAATAAAGAAGTTTTATTTCAGCTTTAAGGCATTTTATGATTTCATCTCTGAGGCCTCAGGATTGATGACAAAGTTGGAGATAAATCGATGGTTTTAAAATAAAAAGTCTTCTTTATGTTGTGAGTGTGAACTGACCGTTTGGCTTCAGCTTCACACAGCCTGTGGAAATGAAAGTAAATAAAGTGCTGCTGCACATATCAATAATAAATACTCTGATATGACCGGTGGGCGTGAGCATTCACTGTTGTTGTTTGGACGCCGTCTGAGTGAAGGTGAAGTAAACGTTTCCTGAAAGGCAGCGAGTTTGATTCGCTGTGCGGTTCGAGGCGGGAACCTGACTTTGTTAAACGATATTTATCATTATTATATTTTACTTTCTGTTCCTCATAACTGTTGATGTCCTGATCTATATTTATAAACAGAGCCTGCTGAGCCTTTGAAATAATGAATCCTGCACAGACACGCGTCATAAATCTGAGCGAGGACGCGCGTTCACGCGTCGCTGCGTCCACACGCGCAGCTGCAGCCGCGGGTTTGATGTTTGTCGCTCTGAGAGGAGACCGCTCTGTTGTCTGAGGAGATTTTAAAGGAAGTCTGCATCACGTGCAAATCTGTGAGTGTCGGTAAAAGCAACGTTTCAGCATTTAGGCGTCACGCCGCCCGTCACGGAGTGACACCGCCGGCCTGCTGATGGAAATGTCAGCTGGGATTTGATTCCCGGGCGAGTAAAGACAGAAGAGGGCGGAGCTAAGCTGATATTAAATGGCTGTTTTGAACCTTCAGACAGGAAGTGAGAGATAACGCTCCGCACCAGATAAACGGCGACGTACCTGAGCGTGTCACAAGTGTACTCGTGCATCCAGAGGGTGCATACGTGCGTGCGTGTGTGTGTGGCAAAGTGTTTCTGCGCAGTGTACCAGGGGCACGTGGAAACGTCGTACCATATGCACGACGAGTGTGTGTGCGTGCGCGTGTGTGTGTGTGTGTGCAGTGAGGACAAGCTAAACTCCTTGTGAGGCGCTGCAGGACGCCATGCTGCGTCAGATCCTCTGAAGGATGGAGCGATCTGTTTGATGTTCACATGTCTGTCAGTGGTCAGCACCGTCACCGTCACCTGTCCGGGTACAGGTGACAATAAAGAGCAATAAAGTTAAAGCTGCAGTTTGATCAAACGCTGATGGTATTTCTTTCTTTCCCCAAAGTCTCCGTTAAACGATTTCCTCTAATTGCACGAAATCTGCTGATTACAGCGCTGATGACTTTTAATCAGCAAATTCATTTCTACTGCGTTTCATTTGTGCAGCTGACCTTCAGTACGTACATTTTATCTACATTTATTCAGGCGTAAAGTTTAAAACTAGAAAGAGTTTTGAAGCGTGTCTCTCTGCTGTGTCGTTACTGAAACACAAAATCATGTTTCCACTCGTCTGCACGATGCTCACCTGCAGCTTTCTTTCATTGCTCTTGAACTTCTGGAGTAGCTTTCAACTACTCGCAGTGCAGAAGAATCCAGATTCACTTTTTCTCTGACTGAAGTGAGCCGTTTTACTTCCTGTCTCTTTAAGGACCCCGCCCCTTCCTAAAAGCCCACTTTCTCATGATTGGCCAGTTTGCTGTGGCCTGCTGAGGGGCCGTCTTCGGTGTTGATGAGCTGCTGGAAGCCAGATGTGTTGTACGTGTGATGAAATGCACGCACTTCCTGTCAGCACGATGGTTTAACTGAAACATTGTATCAAAATCCTTTGAAATAAAAACTAATTTGAATAAAAATCTGCTTCAGTTCAAATGAGTAACGAGAGATTTCAAAGCAGTGATTTCTCCAGCTGTCTAACAGCATTGTGCCGCATTAAAGACGACTCTCTAAATAATGATTTCAGGACTGGCTGTGAGTTCAAACTGGATTTTGTACTTTCAGGATTGATCTCCGGGATGCAAAGTGAAGGTCGGTCACTGTGAACGCCCCGCGGTCCTCCTGCAAAGCCTTCAGACGTCCTGATTAGTGTTTCATCTTCAGTAGCCGTGGCAGCACGGACCCCCGTGTGATCGCCGCCTCGCTCCAGCAGCTAATCGCCGTTCTGATCTGATTGGCTCCGATCGAGCTCGTCCGCCTCTGATTGTGTTGTTCGCCCGTGAATGCAGAGCAGCATTAATGGCCGCTCCGGATGCCGAACGCTTTAAAGGGAAAGGAAGCCGCTGAACAACAAGGAGGCCCGTTTGAGCCTCAGACTGCAGCCGTCTTTGAACCTGAAACCAGAGCCGCACACTGAGGCGCGATGATGGCTGATGACGATAGAAAAAGAGGCTCGGACTTTGATGTCGGACCGCTCGGGCTTTATCGAGGTGAAGACGACAACAAAAAAAAGAGAGCAAAATGAAATATTGCTTTTGATCTGATGCCTGCGGCGCTGGGTGGGAGGCAAACACTCGCCAACGCCGTTGACACCACTCACGCTCCAGCACTCGAGTGTTTTTGGGTTTCAGTGGGAAAAAAAAAGTACAGACAGAAAAATCTGTCCAGCTTAAAAGCTGCTCATTAGATGTCTGCAGGAAATTTATTGAGCTGTGCAAAAGTTCTCACAAAGGTTAAAGAGGCCGAGCAGAAGTTTGAGGAAATCGTTGTTCTCACTCAGAGCAGCTTTTTTCCTTTTGGTCATGAAACAAAGACTTCAGTGAATTTTGGTGATGCTCTGTGAACTCAGGACAGTTTGATTTCTGTGTTTTTGATGTTTGTTTTCTTCACAGATCACAAGCAGCGTGTGCTGAACTCTGCAGCAGAGACGCCACAAACTGCAGTTCCTCGAATGTCCACTGGAGGCTCACTCCAGCCCTCTGTGGTTAAATTTTTCCATGACTCACCTGTTTAAACTGTATAAAAGCCTAAAGTTGGCATCATTAGGGGCGTGGCCTCAGAGCAGACCAAGGACATGCTGGAGGAGGCGACCTGGTCCCGGATGAGCTGAAGAAAATGCTCAAACTCCGGCGGGTTTCCAAACTGACCCGTGTGAGTCAGTGGTCTCCTTTTACTGCAGTTTCCTGTTGAACAGGTTTCTTCTAAACAGCCTTTTTTTAATTTCCTGCCTCATATTTGGTGAACGTGACGGACGAGTTACTCGATCAGCTCGAGCTCCCGTGTTCGCCGCAGCTATCGTTGCATTTCTTGCGTAACACACTTCACAAACCAAACTGAGTGTTTTTTTATTGCTGAGGATTTAAAGTATTTATGAAAATCACACGTGAACTTTCAACATCGCCAAACTTTCCCTCTCCTCGGCTTTTGGACGAGTTGCAAAATCCGCCAGCGCTCCTCGCCACGAGGTCAGCGCGTTCTTCGTCAACAGTGAGAGTGTTAAAAAAAGACTGAAGCGGCGAGGCAGCCGGCGCTGGTTAGACGGGCTTTTTTTTGCAGTGCATTAAATACTTGAACTCAGCCGCTGCAGCGTGGCTTCTTCATGAAGAAATATTCAAGCCGAGAGGCGTTTCAGCGGCGCAGGCGAGCCTCTCGATCCATCCGCAGATCAGCTGCACCGTCACACCCTCCTCTCTCGGGGTTTGTTGAAGCAGAGAGGATGAGCAGCCCGTCTCTGGCCTCCCACAGCACTCATTTAAATCATCAGTTTCTTTAGTTCCCTCCTTAAGGTTAAGAATCGGCGGGAGAAGGTCCCGAGGTCGGCCGAGCAATTAACACGGTGATGCAGAGGAGCGGCGGCCACGTTCAGCCGAGTCAGGCGTCTCTTTAAGAGCCGAGCTTCCCGTGGACGGAAAACGCTGTGCTCGCTGCTAATTAGCCGCCGCAGAGCCCGACGAGGTCACTCAGTTACAATTTTACAGAACTCGTCTTCAGATGTTATAATTTATTCAGCAGAAATTCCAACGTGTTTATCAGCGTAATGAGGAAACAGCTTTAATTAAGGATCCACAAATTGGCTTAATGTCTGGTCTCTGTTTTTCAAACCGTTACATGCCCGCGGCTTCTTTGTGGCGGGAACAGACGAATAAATCATGGCTGGTAAACACAGTGGGACCCCCACCTCGCAAGACACGTGTGGAGACTGCAGTGACGGCTCCACGCCACATCAGCTCACACAGACTGTATTTAAAAGATGGACAGAGCCATGTGACGTCACTCCTATTAGCAGTTTGTCCTCTACTGTGTCTGTCTACATCCTCCTGATTTCTGTTTTATACCTGCACCGTTGGTTTCGTTGTACATGTTCAGTACAATAAAAGTCTATTTTATTCTACTCTACTCTATTCTATACTATTCTATTCTACTCTTTTCTACTCTACTCTATTCTATACTCTCTTCTACTCTCTTCTATTCTATTCTACTCTACTCTATTCTACTCTACTCTATTCTATACTATTCTATTCTACTCTTTTCTACTCTACTCTATTCTACTCTACTCTATTCTACTTTCTTCTACTCTCTTCTTTTTTACTCTACTCTATTCTATACTATTCTATTCTACTCTTTTCTACTCTACTCTATTCTACTCTACTCTATTCTACTTTCTTCTACTCTCTTCTTTTTTACTCTACTCTATTCTACTCTACTCTATTCTACTCTCTTCTACTCTACTCTATTCTACTCTACTCTTTTCTATTCTACTCTCTTCTACTCTATTCTACTCTACTCTTTTCTATTCTATTCTACTCTCTTCTACTCTACTCTACTCTACTCTTTTCTATTCTATTCTACTCTACTCCATTCTACTCTATTATATTCTACTCTACTCTCTTCTACTCTATTCTACTCTACTCTACTCTACTCTACTCTTTTCTATTCTACTCTATTCTATTCTACTCTACTCTATACTATTCTATTCTATTCTACTCTACTCTACTCTTTTCTATTCTACTCTACTCTATACTATTCTATTCTACTCTATTCTACTCTTTTCTATTCTACTCTATTCTATTTGAAACTGTATGTCACAAATGAGGAGCAGATGAAGAAAGTGAAGAAGCCGTCTGTGGTCGAGCTAAGCCTGTGTGTGGTCTGTGTGGTAAATGGTTAACAGGCTGCTAGTTACAGCTTTTCTCTCTAAGTGTGCTTTTTGTTATTGGTTTGCCTTCTTCAACCAATCATGCACAAGCCCACAACGGCCTCGTCTAACATCGTGCATGCACTCACACTCCGATGGACGCAGCGTGCAGACTGCAGTAGATGGGCATTGAACCACCGACCACAGTTGCTCATTAACTTTCAAAAGATTGCAGCAATTAGTTGTTCTGCAACGCACGAATCCCTGACCCAGCAATCAATCACTACGAGCAGATCCACAGCGCTACGATGTCCCTGCGTCGAGGCAGGATTCTGATTTAGAGGCGTTCAGTCATAATCCCGCAGATGTTAGCTTTGGGTGGGAGGCTTCTGTCCTCTGCGGTAAAGAAGTGGTGTGGACAGTGTCTGATACTCGGATTCACTCTGTGGGTTTGTTGAATCAGGACGTACCATTGCAGGAACAGCTGCAGCTGCAAGTCTCTAAAACCCTGAACCCTATAAACGTACTCTTACTGGACAGAGCTCAGCCTGACCTCTGAGATCATAAAGACTAAATGAACTTCCTCCAGCTGCAGAGTCCTCGCTGATCCCGACAAAGTGCTGCTGCTTCACAGAGTCCGACACTCATGTGTCGCTTCCTACAGTTTGGGTTTTAGTTATAGTTTAATTTTTGCTTGAGACCCAGAAACCTGTGGTTGAGTTGGAGTTTGTTTCCCGGGATCTGGATTGGCTCCACCTCTGCCAACATCTGGCTGTAATCTGCTCAGAGCGCTCGGAACAATCCTGCTAACAACCAGACAACGAAAGAATTCACATAACGTCACTGGTGGAGATGAAAAACATCGAGATCCAAAGTGTTGATGAAAATCTTTTTTACAGTCATGTTTCAGGAAGTGAAACTCTTGTTCACGTGTGTCGGCATTAGCATGTTTCTCAGCGACGGGAGAAACCGGCGCTCCGAGGAAGAGCTGGAACGTCTGAGCCAGCGTGCCGTCCACCAGGATTGTTTCATTAATATTAGCTCAGGTCATTTCTTCCCTGATGTCTGAGCTCGCTGTGCTTTAGAAGCAGGTCGGCGTCACCGACCCCGGCAGGACGTGCAGATTGTGGCAGAGCGTGTGATTGGCTGATGGAAGAAACCCATCGCTGTGGCAGGAATTCAGATGCTGCGAGTGTCTGCTCGGAGCGCGAATGAAAGATGTTTACAAAGTCGGGAGCTGCAGACAAACACGCTCAGCAAGCTGTTCATGTCAGGGCGAGTGTGTGTGTGTGTGTGTGTGTGTGTGAACCTCACCGTATAGCGTGATCCATGCGTGACACGGTGAGGTACGCCGCCAGGTTGGCGGTGTATGACGAACAAACTATGAGCGTGAAGAGCCACCAGCTGCCCATGACGATCCTCAGAGCGACCGATCCCACCACACCGTCCCCACCTGCACACACACACACACACACACACACACACACACACACACACACACACACACGAGTGGGCGTCAGACCTGCGACCTCTCAGTTGCTCTCGGCAACCAGGAGCCCGCCGGCCACCTGATCCGACCGGCAGGTGAGAGCGATGCTTCATCACAGCGAGCCGAGAGGCTGCGTCCAATCACACACTGTTAGGCCTAAAAGGTTTCCCAGGCAACCTGCCAGCCCATAATAGATGCAGCTGGATGCATCTGCAGGGAAAGTGTGTGTGTGTGTGTGTGTGTGTGTGTGCACTGTTTACGTGCACACTGAGGACATTTCAGTGTTCACAGAGAACTTTGTGGAAAGTCGTGACATTTAAAACACTGAGGACAAAGTCACAGTCAAGCAGTCGGCTGATGATTTCCTGATGACTGCTCACATTCCTGAAAGAGGCTTTTTATGGAAAATTCGACCACGGGAACGCCTGCCTGCTCCGAATCATCCCCAACAGCGTTTCTCTCGACGTCACCTTTTCTCACCTTGCTGCACGAACGCTCCGTAAACGATCCAGATGGCGCTGTGCAGGGTGCCCGACCCTGCTCCGTTAGCCGGCTGACCGGGAGGTGCGTTCTGGGACGAGGAGCGCAGCGCCTGCAGTCTGTTGAGGAGGAATATGAGCACTCCCACCACGGGGATCGCGGCGGCGATGCAGGCCCAGACGGCGAGGTCGAAGGGCGCGAACAGAGAGAAGATGTTGATCTTCTCTTCGGGCTTTCGGAGCAGGATGCCGACGCTGTAGTCCAGGTAGCGCTTGCTGAAATCGACCACGTTCTCCCGCTCTGGCGTGATGGTGATGGCGGACACCGCCAGGTCCGCTCTCTGCAGGACGAGGGAGAGGAAGGCTTTTTGTTCACGCTCCAAAGTGACGAGTGACGAGTGTAAGAGAACAGAAAGGTGGTGCAGGCCCTACCTTGTTGATTAGATCACCGATCATGCCGTTCCACGAGCCGTTGGGAAGCCGACTTCCATATTTACTGTCTGCGACCTGAGAGGAAGGAGAAGAAGAAAATCAGCGAGTTTATTCCAACGTCTCAGAAGCTCGTTTATATCAGCCCGAAAACAGAAGATGATCAATATAAAGCTCCTTGAGGCGACTGTTGTTGTGATTTGGTGCTGTGTAAATGAAATTAAACGGTATTTTAAAAGGTGAGATTGGAGCTGAGGTGAAGCTGAGTTAGTGCTCAAACCAGATGACAGACTGCTGCTCAGCCCCACCTGGTAGATCTCGTATTTGAAGCCCAGGATCTTGGCGAGGGCGTCCAGGACGTCGATGGAGAAGCCTTTATATCTCTTCGGCTGCCCGAGGATGTTCTCCGCCACCATGACAAAAGGATCCTCCTGCAGCGAGAAAGAGCAGTGAAGCAAAGGGCCGAGCGATGCTGCGCGATCAACAAACTGCAGCTCCGAGCAAAAACACCGAGAAACAAAGAGCGAGATCAACGTTTGTCAGCCTTTAGGAGGCGAGCGCACAAACACTGAAAACTTTGTTTGACTAGCTGAAAGTTTCAGTTCATGCATCTTAGAAATGGACCTAAAAAATGCAAAAATACCCCAAAGCTGAAGTTATACTGAAGTTATACTCGGCTCCAGCTGCACTAAGAGAAAATCTGCTCTGCAAGGCCAGACTGGATATTCACAACAGGGCGACGTGACGCTGCCTTTAATGTGCTGCAACAAGACAACGTTTGTCTTTCTGTTCAAAGCGTTTCAGCCGTTCGATCTCAGATATTAAACAGAATCATCTGGATTCATTGTGTTGTTTTTTAGCACCAGGTGTCTGCAGGTGAGGACGTGTTCACAGGTAGTATAACTGCACGTTTAGCTATGATGCTAATACAGGGCAGGTGACACAAGGGGGCTGTTCCCACAGGCAACCCTGAGAGGCTTTGACTCTGAGCAGAGCCTAAAACAACAGCGAGCTCAGGATGAAGAAGGTCCAGAGGTACATGCTGTGTTTCTCCGAGTATGCTGGTTAAAGCGTTGTGTGTGTGCAGGTTTCTGGCAGCGTGAGACCTGAAGTGTTGCAGCTGCAGTGGATGAATGGCAGAGTAAAGGTATTAGTCTCGCTCGGTTAGACCTGCGTCTCCACGCCGCTGTGCCGGCACAAGAGGAAGTTGCTGCTGGTGTTTCTAATCACAGCGACCGGAGGAGAAACACGAGCGAGTGCGGAGACTCGAAGCTGATCAAACACGAAACCTAAAAACGCACAAAGCAGTTTTTCTATTGACTGAGAGATTTCTGTGGATTCTCTGGTTTATTTTGTGCTGTTATCTTTGAGATGCAGTTGAACCGACGCTTAAAGGACTGAACTGAAAATGCTGTAATAATAACAACAACTCTGGAGTGGATCGATCTATCGATGTAAACACGGAGCTGCGATGCTGTTTATGCAGCGCTGCTCTGGATCGCACGCTGCTGCAGCTGCAGGAGCATCAGTGAATCTAACAAGAGACATTCAGCTACTGCAGATCTTCATCGTGCACAAAGCATCTGAGCAACAAACATCGGATTCCAACAAATCACTTATATCTCATCTGACCTGATCTGAAATACCCGATTACTCTGATTACTCTGATTACTCTGATTACCCTGATTACTCTGATTACCCTGATTACCCCGATTACTCTGATTACTCTGATTACCCTGATTACTCTGATTACCCTGATTACCCCGATTACTCTGATTACCCTGATTACTCTGATTACCCCAATTACTCTGCTGTCACCGGGACCCTGAAACCTGCTTCTTTCTAATGATCACAAAGGACCACTCCTCTGCTTACAATAAGAAGACTATAAGGAAATGAAAAGTCTTGACCTTTGACCTCATGTTTTCTTATGCTCTCCTTTCTTACAGGAAGTTAGATCGACTGATCGTGTCCACGATGGCGTCCACTTACCAGTAACGTGACCACTTTGACCGTGACTCCCTGCATGCCGTTCTCTATCCGGCTCTCCTTCAGGCTGCCGTTCAGGCCGTGAACCGAGTCCCACGTGGCGAGCTGCGGGGCAACAGGAGACAGACTGTAAACAAACAATGTACAGTGGAAACATCACGCCGAACACGCTGCCCGGCTCACAGGCTGCAATTTTACATTTACTCCTCATCAGGTTTCAGAGCGCCGCTGCGAATTAGACGGAGACAATGAGGCCAAAAAATGTGTTAAATAAATCAAAATAAGAGCCAGGAAACCACTCCGGTGTGACTTCATTCTGCACATCTTCAGCCGCACACAAAACCAACCTGACCTAATTAGGTCCACAGCCCCCCCTAAAAACCTGCCGCCAGCTCCAGCAGAGCCTCTGAGAGAGCATCACGAGTTCATCGAGCACGCTCACACCTCACGCTTAAATGAAGTCCTCTTACAGATTCTCCCTTTGAAGCTTAACAATGAAATGTGTTAATACGAGCATCCCATAATAGCTTCAATGTAATTCTCTATGCCTGCATAAAGTAATCTAATTACAGCAACACCTTTTGAGTAAATTTAACAAACATAAATTCTGACAGATTCACTGACGGGTCACAAACAGGCGACAACGTCAGAATTCAGATTTTATTATTTCACGATTTCATGAAAAATCAGCCGATAAAGACGCTCCTGACTCACAGGTGAAAACTCCGCTGTCAGGAAGCACCTGAACACAACTCAGAGCCACAGAGAGAGAGGTTCACATTACTGATCACTGAGTACAGTCTGAGGCTCCATCCTTTTAAAAACTTAAACACCAAACAGGTCAGACAGTTACTGATTTTTCTTTTGGTCAAATCAAAATAAATACATGAATTCATTAAAAGAGTCTATGTTGTATTTTATTGGCATAATTACCAATCAGTTAGTCAGTGAGAGACGAGCCGGGCACAAAGTATTCATATCTGTACTAATACTGTAAAAGTCGCTGTTTGCACTTCCTTACTTATCAAACACAAGTTTGAATAATTTAATAAGAGCTTCAGATTAAGGTCTGCTCAAACCTCCAGAGCCGACTGATGTTTGCACACGTACAAGTAATGTCACATGTTTCACTGTCAGGATCTGGAGACTCACAGAAAGTGAGATTACCATCTCTCACTCATGGACTGTAAACACTTTCTACTTTCTGAAATAGATGCATCCTGACATTTTCTGCCTTAAAATTTGCAAAACTAAAATGACACTTTTTAAGTTCCTCTTATTCTCCTTTAAGCTTCACGTTTGAAGTAAAGACTCAGGCAATTTCAAGCTGAGCGCCCACCTTCATCTCTGAGTCAGACCAGACTGTACGTAGTTACTGTCAGCAAAAGATATTTGACTTTATCACAGTTCATCTGTGACTATCACAAACAGCTTATTACAGAATAGGGCTGCCACGATTAGTCGACTAT
Source organism: Neolamprologus multifasciatus (assembly GCF_963576455.1). Lineage (NCBI taxonomy): Eukaryota > Metazoa > Chordata > Actinopteri > Cichliformes > Cichlidae > Neolamprologus > Neolamprologus multifasciatus. The sequence goes on from NC_140446.1 coordinate 1,601,697, forward strand.
CAAAATCGTCGACGACTGATTTAATAGTCGACGCTCGTTTGAAGCTTTGTAAGATCACAAAAGACGCAGGAATAAGTAGTAGGATTTAAGAGTGTAATAACGGACTGAAACAGAAGGTGGCAGCACTGCATGTACAAGGATGCCAGCTGCCGTTAAACCCCGAAGAAGAAGAAGCTGTGTCCCAGAATTCATAGCGCAGCCCAGCTCAGTTTCCAACAATGGCGGCAGCTAGTAAGTTTTAATTGTGTGGATGCTTTAAGGCATCCACACTATTGAGTTCCTGTTTCTCTTTATTCTTTATTGTGTGGATGCTTTAAGGCATCCACACTATTGTTTTCCTGTTTCTCTTTATTCTTTATTATTATTGTGTGGATGCTTTAAGGCATCCACACTATTGTTTTCCTGTTTCTCTTTATTCTTTATTATTATTATTCTAGTTGCGTTCCGTACGTTTTTTGCCGTTGAACTACTTCCACAATTTTTGTGCTATTTTCACCATTCAAATTTTAAACTATTCTGCTATTTCTGCTAATGTGTGCTATATCTTTTGGTATTTTTAACTATTATACTTTTTAAAATATTAAGCTTTTTTCCTTTAATTTGTCCCATTGAAATGAATGGGAAACTTCCGCAATTCTGCTAAAATTTGCTTGTTTTTGAAACTTAACTACTTCCTCATATTTTCACTTAGAACAACCATTCAAACTTTAAAATGTTCTCAAATTATTGGGCTATTCAGGTATAAATCAGCTTTTTCAAATCTTTTACCGTTTTATTTTTATACCCCTTAAAGTGTTGAGTTGCAAAATTGTGATTTTTCACAAAATACATGGGTTGTTATGGTTGCTATGCAGTTGGTTCTAAGTGAGGCACTGAAGGTTTCGCAGTCTTCTCTTCATGTCCAAACAACTTCTTGCTACTTGCTCAATTTTCACTCAACTTCCACAAATTATACATCAAAACGTAGGTATTTTTGCTGGCTTTCAGAAAATGTCATTATCATTGTTGTGGGATTTATAGAATTTTGGCAAATCTCCTCAGACCAACACAAAGTCTCAAAACTCTCCGTAGAAAGTCAATGGAGAGTTTGTTCAAAATCACCGCTTGATTTCTGTAATGAGAGGCATATTCGAATCGTCATATCTCCCTAACGAAGCGACGTTAAGACATAAGGCTTGTCCCAGTATATCTTCAGACATTCCTGACGCTCACAATTCAAGAATTATTTTCTCACCTATTACCGTTCTGAGATGAGTTAGACTTGTTTGAGGGTAGGAAATTCGTCCTTCGCTCAGATTTCTTCAGATTTCAAACTCTGGAAATGAGCCACTTTTTTCTCTCGTCATATCTTTTTGATAGATTTCCACAAAGACCTGAAAATTTCCATGGTTGTTAACCAAAGCCTGCTGTCTCTTACGGTGAAAGAATGATATCGATACTCCAAATATATTTAGAGTTAGAAAGCGTTGTTTGAGGGCAAGTCAAGGCAGTTTTTGCTTCGCCTCTACTCAGTTATGGTGCATTAGAAGTCAAATATCTTTAATAATTCATATTTTAATGATAAATTGTCAACACTTGAAGATTCCCCCATCTCTTCTGAACAAAACGGTGTAAGAATGACCATTCTAGCCCCTACGGTTAGGAAATTATGGCCATTTGTTTGGAGGGTAGTCCTCACTATGAGAAATAGACTGCAAAAATCCTCTCTCTGCTGCCTGTGTAAAAACGGCTGCACCTGTTTTGGCGGGAAAAAGTACACAGCCTCTCTGATTGGTGGATTCAAATTCAGCAGCTCCCAGGCTACTTGACTGACATACAAGCTTGCTTCTTTCTCTTTCTGTGTGTGTGTGTGTGTGTGTGTGTGTGTGTGTGTGTGTGTGTGTGTGTGTGTGTGTGTGTGTGTTTAGTGAGAAATAGAGAACTTTACCCTTATTTGGCAGCATATATTATAGTATTTCTGCTTTTTATAGTATTTCTGCTTTTTATAGGATTTGTGCTTAATATAGTATTTGTGCTTGATATAGTATTTCTGCTAAATTATAGTATTTCTGCTTTTTATAGTATTTCTGCTTAATATAGTATTTCTGCTAAATTATAGTATTTCTGCTTTTTATAGGATTTCTGCTTTTTATAGGATTTCTGCTTTTTATAGGATTTGTGCTTAATATAGTATTTCTGCTAAATTGTAGTATTTCTGCTTTTTATAGTATTTGAGCTTAATATAGTATTTCTGGTTTTTATAGGATTTGTGCTTAATATAATATTTGTGACAAATACTGTTCCCTTTAGGCTCTATGTATGTGTGTGTGTATCAATATTTCTCCTATTTAAAGTATTACTCCTCCATAATTGTATTTCGGTTAAATCAAAGTACTTTTACTACATCTTAGTACTTCTGCTCAATCATAGTATTTCTGCTAAATTATAGTATTTCTGCTTTTTATAGTATTTCTGCTTTTTATAGTATTTCTGCTTTTTATAGGATTTGTGCTTAATATAGTATTTCTGCTACATTATAGTATTTCTGCTTTCTATAGGATTTCTGCTTTTTATAGGATTTCTGCTTTTTATAGAATTTGTGCTTAATATAGTATTTCTGCTAAATTGTAGTATTTCTGCTTTTTATAGTATTTCTGCTAAATTATAGTATTTCTGCTTTTTATAATATTTGAGCTTAATATAGTATTTCTGCTAAATTATAGTATTTGTTCTTAATATATTATTTCTGCAAAATTACAGTATTTCTGCTAAATTATAGTACTTTTGCTTTTTATACTATTTCTGCTTAATATAGTTTTTCTGCTAAATTATAGTATTTCTGCTTTTTATAGTATTTCTGCTAAATTATAGTATATCTGCTTAATATAGTATTTCTGCTTTTTATACTATTTCTGCTTAATATAGTATTTGTGCTTAATATAGTATTTCTGCTAAATTATAGTATTTCTGCTAAATTATAGTATTTCTGCTTAATTATAGTATTTCTGCTTTTTATAGTATTTCTGCTTAATATAATATTTCTGCTTAATATAATATTTCTGCTAAATTATAGTACTTCTGCTTTTTATAGTATTTATTCTTAATATAGTATTTCTGCTAAATTATAGTATTTCTGCTTAATATAGTATTTCTGCTAAATTATAGTATTTGTGCTAAATTATAGTATTTGTGCTTAATATAGTATTTCTGCTAAATTATTATATTTCTGCTTTTTATAGTATTTCTGCTTTTTATAGTATTTCTGCTTAATATAATATTTCTGCTTTTTATAGTATTTCTGCTTTTTATAGTATTTCTGCTAAATTATAGTATTTCTGCTTTTAATAAGATTTGTGCTTAATATAGTATTTGTGCTTAATATAGTATTTCTGCTAAATTATAGTATTTCTGCTTTTTATAGGATTTGTGCTTAATATATGTCAGGGTTCTGGGTCTGAGCAACCCAGGATCCCTGTGCAGTTATGGACTACTTATATATATTACTATGTATTTTTGGTGTTGCTTCCCCGTTTGCTCTATGCTTGTACATATGTGGAGACACTTGTTAAATTCCCCTGGCTGGTGGACTCCCTCAATCCAGTTGTCCTGGACTTCCTGCTTTCCACCCTCCACCTCCACTTTCCTCCTCAGGCTGCTCACAGGCCCGGACCGCTGGTGGATTCACAGCCTGAGATGCCGGCCCCGACGTCTACACGGAAACAACGTTCGCGCTGCCGGCTTTCCTCACTGCAGCCTAATCCACGAACTTCTCAAGAGTCGGCTGTGGTGAGTAGTACGGACAATTTTCCATTTCCCTCACCATCTGTGTTTGTGTCTGCAGTGGACGAGCCGACAGCGCAGGTAACATCACCTCGGTCAGAGGTCTCCACACCACTCGCTGCTTCAACATCTGCAGCTGTGGCACCGCTGTCATCTCATCCGCCTGCAGTCACCCTTCTGCCATCTTCTTCACCGGCTGCTACGTCGCCACCCGGACCTGCCCTGCCCGAGCAGGAGCTTGGCGAGCCGGAGGAGCTCGCACTGCCCGAGCAGGAGCTCGGCGAGCAGGAGGAGCTCGCACTGCCCGAGCAGGAGCTCGGCGAGCCGGTGGAGCTCGCACTGCCCGAGCAGAAGCTCGGCGAGCCAGTGGAGCTCGCATGCCCGAGCAGTTGCTCGGCGAGCCGGTGGAGCCAGCGCCGCTGCCGGAGGAGCTCAGCGAGCCGGTGGAGCCAGCGCTGCTGCCGGAGGAGCTCAGCGAGCCGGTGGAGCCAGCGCCGCTGCCCGGCGAGCAGGAGAAGCCAGCGCCGCTGCCAAAGGAGCCCGCGCCGCTGCTCGGCGAGCAGGAGAAGCCAGCGCCGCTGCTCGGCGAGCAGGTGGAGCCCGCGCCGGAGCTCGGCGAGCAGGTGGAGCCCGCGCCGGAGCTCGGCGAGCGAGTGGAGCCCGCGCCGCAGCCGGGGGACCTCGGCGAGCGGGAGGAGCCCGCGCCGCAGCCGGGGGAGATCGGCGAGCGGGATGCGCCGCTGCGGGATGCGCGGTCTGACTTTGGGACTGTGAAAAACAACAAACTGTTGTTTGTTGTTTTTGCTTGTTTTGGTTCTGGCTACTTAAGAGAGTCTTGGAGCTCCCACCGACGCGGGATCATTGCGTGAGACTCCACGTCAGTCATCCAGTTGTGCTTGGTTAGTGTGTGTGTATATGCCCGCGATTGTATGTGTCCTGACGGCTGCTTCTATTGTGTCCAGAGGAGAGGGGTGGAGTGCCAGACAGCAGCCAGCACGGGGAGTGCTGAGACACGGGAGCGGAGAGCACAAACAGTGGGAGAAGACACAACACGGGAGTCTGGGGAAAGCACGGGAATTTGTTGTTATTTCCACACACTGTAAATAAACGCACTGTTTATACACAGAGCACTGCGCCTGGGTCCTCCTTCCCCACACCCCCGTGACAATATAGTATTTGTGCTAAATTATAGTATTTCTGTAAAATTATAGTATTTCTGCTTTTTATAGTATTTCTGCTTAATCATACTATTTCTATATATTACTGCCAGGTCCCCAGGCAGCCAATCCTCTGTGAGGACTGAGACACTTAGCCCTGAAATTTACATATCAGGGCCTGCACGGCTTCCCAGCCAGCCAATCATATCTGAGGTCTGCCGTTTCTTCTCTCGTCATATCTCAGCAACGGTTGTACAAAGAGCAATAAAAATCGCAGTCAAAGTACACCAAAGTCCGCTGATTCACCCAGTACAAGAATTATGTTTCTAGTCCACCTAGTTTTTGAGTTACACGACGTTTTGTAACTCAGCGCGCCCCTCACCGCGATCTAATTCTGACTGCTCATGACCCTGTCTTCCAGGCGCCCGCTCTCTTTCCCAGTGGCGCAGTTGGTAATGACACGGGTCTTTAACCAAAAGGTCGTGGGTTCAGTCCCACATTGGTCAACATGTTTTTTTCCCTACAAATTAATACACTATCACAGATCAGTAATTCATATTCATCATTTATTACAATTCTGCAAACTTTTTTATGATTTTACCAGCTTTTCTAATATGGACCTCACATTCTTGTTAACACTCCATGGCACAAATACTGTTCCCTTTAGGCTCTGTGTATGTGTGTGTGTATCAATATTTCTCCCATTTTAAAGTATTACTCCTCCATAATTGTATTTCTGTTAAATCAAAGTACTTTTACTACATCTTAGTACTTAGTACTGGTAGTAGTACTGCTCAATCATAGTATTTCTGCTAAATCATAGTATTTTTGCCAAATCATGGTTTTTGTGCCAAATCATAACATTTGTGTTATGTTATAGTATTACTACTAAGTGGAGGAATTTCTGTCATGTTACAGTATATGTGCTGATTACAGTATTTCTGCTAAATCATATTATTTCTACTATATTATATTTCTCTTTCTAAATATAGCATTTCTGCTATATAATTGTATTTCTGCTATGTTATAATATTTGTGCTAAACCAGAGTATTTGTGCTGAAACATAGTATTTCTGCCAAATGATAGTATTTCTGTCAAATTATAGTATTTGTGCTAAAACATAGTATTAATTTAAAATTACAATATTCATATTTGATCACAGTTTCTCTGGTAAATCACAGTATTTCTGCTATGTTGTACTATTTTTCTAAATCATAGTGTTTCTGTAATGTTTAAGTATTTTTGGCTAAATATATTCTTTCTGTTATCTTATACTATTTCTCCTAAATTCTTGTATATTTGAGAAGTTATCGTGTTTCTGGTAAGTTACAATATTTCTGCCAAGTTCTGCTATGCTATTGTATTTCTGCCAAGTATTATGTTTCCTCTAAGATATTGCAGTTCTGCTAAGTTATTACTTTTTAGCAAAGTTCCTTTGCTTCTGCAAAGTTTTTACAATTTCTGCAACTTTTCAGCTTTTTCAGCTAGTTTTTGCAGACAGCTTCAGCTTTAAAGCATCCACACTGCATTTTCGCAGGAAATGCAAATTTTTCTAGTTATTATTATTATTCTTCAAGTTGCTTCCGTACGTTTTTCGCCGTAGAACTACTTCCACAATTTTTATGCTATTTTCACCATTCAAATTTTAAACTATTCTGCTATTTCTGCTAATTTGCGCAATATCTTTTGGTATTTTTTGCTATTATACTTTTTAAAATATTAAGCTTTTTATGCAATTTTTTGTCCCATTGAAATTAATGTAAAACTTCCAAAATTCTGCTAAATTTTGCTTGTTTTTGAAACTTAACTACTTCCTCATACTTTCACGTAGAACAACCATTCAAATTTTAAAATGTTCACAAATCATTGGGCTATTCATGTATATTTCAACTTTTTCATATCTGTTACCGTTTTCATCTTATCCCTCTTTAAGTTTAGAGTTGCAAAATTGTGATTTTTCACAAAATACATGCGTTGTTATGGTTGCTATGCACTTGGCTTTCAGTGTGGTACTGTAAGTTTCGCAGTCTTCTCTTCATGTCCGAACAACTTCTTGCTACTTGCTCAATTTTTACTCAACTTCCACAAATTATACATCAAAACGTAGGTATTTTTGCTGGCTTTCAGAAATTGTCACTATCATTGTTGTGGGATTTATAGAATTTTGGCAAATCTCCTCAGACCAACACAAACTCTGAAAACTCTCCATAGAAAGTCAATAGAGAGTTTGTTCAAAATCACCGCTTGATTTCTGTAATGAGAGTCATATTCGAATCGCCATATCTCCTTAACGAAGCGAAGTCAAGACATGAGGCTTGTGCCAATATATCTTCAGACACTCCTGACGCTCACAATTTAAAAAGTTTTTTCTCACCTATTACCATTTGGCCATGAATTACGTTTGTTTGAGGGTAGGAAATTCGATCTTCGCTCAGATTTCTTCAGATTTCAAACTCTGGAAATGAACCACTTTTTTCTCTTGTCATATCTTTTTGATGGATTTCCATAGAGACCTAAAAATTTCCATGACTGTTCACTAAAGTCCGCTGTCTCTTACGGTGAAAGAATGATATCGATACTCCAAATAGATTTAGAGTTACAAAGCGTTGTTTGAGGGCAAGTCAAGGCAGTTTTCGCTTAGCCTCTACTCAGTTATGGTGCATTAGAAGTCAAATATCTTTAATAATTCATATTTTAATGATAAATTGTCAACACTTGAAGATTCCCCCATCTCTGCTGAACAAAACGGTGTAAGAATGATCGTTCTAGCCCCTACGGTTAGGAAATTATGGTCATTTGTTTGAGTTTAGTCCTCACTATGAGAAATAGACTGCAAAAATCCTGTCTCTCTGCTGCGTGTGTAAAAACGGCTGCACCTGTTTTGGCGGGAAAAAGTACACAGCCTCTCTGATTGGTGGATTCAAATTTAGCAGCTCCCAGGCTGCTTGACTGACCTAAAAACTGGCTTCTCTCTCTTTCTGTGTGTGTTATAGTATTTCTAAATGATAGTATTTCTGCTTTTTATAATATTTCTGCTAAATTATAGTATTTCTGCTTTTTATAATATTTCTGCTTTTTATAGTATTTGAGCTTAATATAGTATTTCTGCTTTTAATAGGATTTGTGCTTAATATAGTATTTCTGCTAAATTATAGTATTTCTGCTTATTATAGTATTTCTGATTTTTTTATAGTATTTCTGCTTTTTATAGTATTTCTGCTAAATTATAGTATTTCTGCTAAATTATAGTATTTGTGCTTAATATAGTATTTCTGCTAAAATATAGTATTTCTGCTTAATATAATATTTCTGCTTTTTATAGTATTTGTGCTAAAACATAGTATTTCTACTAAATGTAGTATTTATGCTTAATCATACTATTTCTATATATTACTGCCAGGTCCCCAGGCAGCCAATCCTCTGTGAGGACTGAGACATTCAAATTCACAAATCAGAGCCTGCATGGCTTCCCAGCCAGCCAATCATATCTGAGGGCTCAGGCATTCAAATTTGCATATTGGGGCCTGCAAAAATCCTGTCTCTCTGCTGCATGTGTAAAAACGGCTGCACCTGTTTTGGCGGGGAAAAGTACACAGCCTCTCTGATTGGTGGATTCAAATTTAGCAGCTCCCAGGCTGCTTGACTGACCTAAAAGCTTGCTTCTCTCTCTTTCTGTGTTGTGTTATAGTATTTCTAAATTATAGTATTTCTGCTTTTTATAGTATTTCTGCTAAATTATAGTATTTCTGCTAAATTATAGTATTTCTGCTTTTTATAGGATTTCTGCTTTTTATATGATTTGTGCTTAATATAGTATTTCTGCTTTTTACAGTATTTGTGCTTAATATAGTATTTCTGCTAAAGTATAGTGTTTCTGCTTTTTATAGGATTTGTGCTTAATATAGTATTTGTGCTTAATATAGTATTTCTGCTTAATTATAGTATTTCTGCTTTTTATAGTATTTCTGCTAAATTATAGTATTTCTGCTAAATTATAGTATTTCTGCTTAATATAGTATTTCTGCTAAATTATAGTATTTCTGCTTTTTATAGTATTTGTGCTAAAACATAGTATTTCTACTAAATGTAGTATTTATGCTTAATTATACTATTTCTATATATTACTGCCAGGTCCCCAGGCAGCCAATCCTCTCTGAGGACAGACATTCAAATTTACAAATCAGAGCCTTCACGGCTTCCCAGCCAGCCAATCGTATCTGAGGGCTCAGGCATTCAAATTTGCATATTGGGGCCTTCACGGCTTGTAAGCCAGCCAATCATATCTGAGGGCTCAGGCATTCAAATTTGCATATTGGGGCCTTCACGGCTTGTAAGCCAGCCAATCATATCTGAGGGCTCAGGCATTCAAATTTGCATATTGGGGCCTGCAAAAATCCTGTCTCTCTGCTGCATGTGTAAAAACGGCTGCACCTGTTTTGGCGGGGAAAAGTACACAGCCTCTCTGATTGGTGGATTCAAATTTAGCAGCTCCCAGGCTGCTTGACTGACCTAAAAACTTGCTTCTCTCTCTTTCTGTGTTGTGTTATAGTATTTCTAAATTATAGTATTTCTGCTTTTTATAGTATTTCTGCTAAATTATAGTATTTCTGCTAAATTATAGTATTTCTGCCTTTTATAGGATTTGTGCTTAATATAGTATTTCTGCAAAATATAGTATTTCTGCTTTTTATATGATTTGTGCTCAATTCTAGCATTTCTGCTTTTTATAGTATTTCTGCTTTTTATAATATTTGAGCTTTCTGCCTTTTATAGGATTTGTGCTTAATATAGTATTTCTGCAAAATATAGTATTTCTGATTAATTATAGTTTTTCTACCAAATCATAGTACAGTATTTCTGCTTTTTATAGTATTTATGCTTAATATAGTATTTCTGCTTTTTATAGTATTTGTGCTTAATATAGTATTTCTGCTAAATTATAGTGTTTCTGCTTTTTATAGGATTTGTGCTTAATATAGTATTTGTGCTTAATTATAGTATTTCTGCTTTTTATAGTATTTCTGCTAAATTATAGTATTTCTGCTTAATATAGTATTTCTGCTAAATTATAGTATTTCTGCTTTTTATAGTATTTGTGCTAAAACATAGTATTTCTACTAAATGTAGTATTTATGCTTAATTATACTATTTCTATATATTACTGCCAGGTCCCCAGGCAGCCAATCCTCTCTGAGGACAGACATTCAAATTTACAAATCAGAGCCTTCACGGCTTCCCAGCCAGCCAATCATATCTGAGGGCTCAGGCATTCAAATTTGCATATTGGGGCCTGCACGGCTTGTAAGCCAGCCAATCATATCTGAGGTCTGCCGTTTCTTCTCTCGTCATATCTCAGCGACGGATGTACAAAGAGCAATGAAAATCGCAGTCAAAGTACACCAAAGTCCGCTGATTCACCCAGTACAAGAATTATGTTTCTAGTCCACCTAGTTTTTGAGTTACACGGCGTTTTGTAACTCCAAAAAACGGCGTTTTTCGCCTCTCACCGCGAGCTAATTCTGACTGCTCATCACCCTGTTTTCCAGTCACCTGCTCTCTTTCCCAGTGGCGCAGTTGGTAATGACACGGGTCTGCAACCAAAAGGTCGTGGGTTCGATTCAACCTTGGTCAACATTTTTTTTGCCCTACAAATTAATACACTATCACAGACAAGTAATTCATATTCATCATTTATTATAATTCAGCAAACTTTTATGATTTTAGCAGCTTTTTTGCCAAATCATGGTTTTTGTGCCAAATCATAACAGTTGTTTTATGTTATAGTATTACTACTAAGTGGAGGAATTTCTGTCATGTTACAGTATATGTGCTGATTACAGTATTTCTATATTATATTTCTCTTTCTAAATATAGCATTTCTGCTATATAATTGTATTTCTGCTATGTTATAATATTTGTGTTAAACCAGAGTATTTGTGCTGAAACATAGTATTTCTGCCAAATGATAGTATTTCTGTCAAATTATAGTATTTGTGCTAAAACATAGTATTCATTTAAAATTACAATATTCATAGTTCATCACAGTGTCTCTGGTAAATCACAGTATTTCTGCTATGTTGTACTATTTTTCTAAATCATAGTGTTTCCGTAATGTTTAAGTATTTTTGGCTAAATATATTCTTTCTGTTATCTTATACTATTTCTCCTAAATTCTTGTATATTTGAGAAGTTATGTTTCTGCTAAGTTACAATATTTCTGCCAAGTTCTGCTATGCTATTGTATTTCTGCCAAGTATTATGTTTCCTCTAAGATATTGCAGTTCTCCTAAGTTATTACTTTTTAGCAAAGTTCCTTTGCTTCTGCAAAGTTTTTACAATTTCTGCAACTTTTCAGCTTTTTCAGCTAGTTTTTGCAGACAGCTTCAGCTTTAAAGCATCCACACTGCATTTTCGCAGGAAATGCAAATTTTTCTAGTATTACTCTTATTATTCTTTCTGGGTCACAAAATAAACGATTAACATATTTTCAGGCGAGAATGTAGCTGTGTAAACCTCAAATATCTGCTCAGTTTATCAAGACACCACATATTTTCAAAAGCGCTCCGACGTTTTCGGAGACGTCTGTTACCCACTAGCTCGATAGCTAGCCGGGGGCTAGGCTAACTAGAGCCGTGAGAGCACCGGACTCCCGCAAATCGTTCTCAAACCCACCGCCGTCTTTCGCTACTCAGGTTAAACATGATATATAAGTCACTTAGATAACTTAAAAATGTTATTGTTTGGCTTTTTTTAGTATTTTATTTGTTCCTGAGTAAATCGGTTTGGCTGAGATTAAAGTTATAGTTTTTACACAGCTGAATAAACATCAAGCAGACAGCTGATTATCAGAAGTGTGAGATGCTCGAGAATTTACTCCGGTGTCCTGTTATATTTTAGATAGCAAGGAGTTTATTAAACTTCACCGAAACAATCTGCAAATTTCATTAAAATTTAATAAACTATCATCTTGTCTTTATTTTTAGTTAGCACAGACCTTAAACACTTAAAGCTGTAAGCTAATGATAGTTATATAAGAGCAGATGCTGCTGGTGCAATAAGCTGTATGTTTTACGTCGACTATCAAAATAATAGTTTGTGGCAGCCCTGCTACAGAAGCAAGTATGTTAACGTGTTGAGATGAGGAGGTCACTGAAGCTGTATTTCCTCCCGTTAGGTGTGACTGCAGTATTATGCGCGTCTCTAGAGTTTAACCTTAAAATCTGATTTTTCATTCCATGTTGAATCTGATTCTGTGACACAAACATCTCTGTGAAGGACTCGCTCTGACTCTCAGAGCAGACCGAGGATCGATAAGCTCCCTCAGTCAGAGCAGGCGGCGATTTTCTCTTTGATTTTTAGCTCTTTGCTTAAAATAAATGTTTGCCATTAGAGCCTCTCCATCCACTTAGCTCTCTGCGCTCGTCCGTGCCTTTTTCAGTTGTTTCAGTCACCATGGAAACACACAAACAGACAAAAGCAGCCTTGTGTTGTCTTTCCTGTGCAGGGAGTCGGTGTGTGAGTTTCTGTTTGTTATTGAAGTAAGACACACACACACAGATTTATCGATCAGGTGGGAGGGTGGAGGCTGAAGGTTTGATTCTCTTCCACATCAGTTTGCACACGCTGAGCAGTTTTGCTTCTTCATCGCAGCTCCGTGATGAGTGCACGCTCATTGTGTTGCACAATTACACAAATCAGTTCACGAGCAGCTTCATGCACGATCACAATAAACGGGGAAAGAAATCTATAGAAGGAAAAAACAGGTCAGTGCTTAGAAACCGGAGCGATGAGCCGCGCAGCGTCTAATGTTAGACGGTGGTTAACGTTAGCATGCTCGCTAACCTCTGACAGGACGTTTGAATTAGCGTCGTTAAGCTAAACACGCGGCGTGGTTTGTCACGTGTGGAGCTGTAAACATCCAGCCGGGGTCGCACGGTGACACAACACGACACGAGCGCCTGCAACCAGCCGCTTTGCTAACGATGGTGCTGCAGTCACATGTAACAAGCAGCTGAAAGCTGCACGGCTGCTGCATCGTCTTTGGAAAGCAGGAAAATATCATTAAAAATCAGATATGTAGGTGTTGTTCTCATCCTCTGTACTCAGCATTCACTTTGGACACAGTTTGTTAAAGTCAGTCTACTATCAGTCTGCAACAGAATGAGTCAACCTGGTTCATCTGTCTGGACCACAGGTATCACATCCAGCATCCAGCCAGAACCTCACAGATCTGAACCAGAAGTTCAAAAATCTGCAAATAGTGACGTAAAAGCTGCAGGACAGCAGTTTAACTAGATAATGACTCAGCTGAGCCCTCCACTGCAAAGAGACGTGATCCAGATGTAAACTGACCGGGATTTTATGCTACGTCTTAACCACAAACCTTTTCCCAAACCCAGCAACGTGACCTGCGGCGTAGCTTTGCTCACACTTACAGAAACGTAACGGCACGTCAGGTCAATGCGGCCCAACACTGTTGTGATTGGTCTGTTTGGTACCGCTGAGTCCTCGTGTGCTTTTATTGCAATAATTTTTTAATTTATCAATAAAAACCATCAGAAGTAATAATCCTAATATCAATGAGGACTCACCACTGTAATCAAAGTCCAGGGAATGAAACTATTGGAAAGAATTAAATGTATTTCTGTGGTGATTGGCGAGACGCGATCACACAGTAATTAACACAGCTTACTTACACTGACGCAGGTTACACGGTGGGCTGTACAAAGAGTCACCGAAGTCTAAATCAGGCCCGACTGACTGCAACACGCTGGCGATTAGCCTGACCCTGATGGTTGGAGACAGGTTGCCTCTTACCAGGTGACCAGAACATAAAATAGTCATCGCTGACTTCCTGTTGCAAGTGTTTGCAATCATTCTGACCAACACTGACTTCTTAGATGTTGTGTTACAGTTACAGCCATGCCGAACTTTCTGCTTTAATCCCGTCTCTTGTTCTCCTTGTTTGGCTGCAGCCTCGAGTGGACATTAGTGGAACTGCAGTTCTGGTTTCTTCTCAGGCCTTGGAGAAATCCAGCTTTTGATGGTTGGATTTTACGGAGCCCCGCAGGGGACATGGGAGAAAAAAAACATTAAGACTGACTCGCAAAAGTTTTTGCGAGATCTCGCAAAACAAACTCGTGATCTCGCAAAAGTTTTAGCCGCATTCTTCGGAGGCCGCCAGCTCGAAGCCGACCGGGAGGTCGAGGCACGATGTGCCGGGAAAGCGGTGTTCCTCCCGGCTGTAGAAGGTCTCGACCTTCTGTTAGCTTCGAGCTAGTGGGTGTCAGATCTCCAAAAACGTCGGAGCACTTTTGCAAATATGTGATGTCTTGTAAACCGAGCAGGTATCTGACGTTTACACAACTACATTCACACCTCAAAATATCTTAAAAGTGTATTTTGTGACCCAGAAAGAGTAATATTACAACTAAGTAGCTGCCGCCATTGTTGGAATTCAACTTTTGCGAGATTCCGAGTTGTTTTGCGAGATCCCGAGTTTGTTTTGCGAGATTTCGCAAAAGTCCGTCTTAATTTTTTTTTCTCCCATGTCCCCTGCGGGGCTCCGTAGGATTTAGGTTTGCACACCAAAAACTGATAAGTGGTACCAGGCGGTGTTTATAGTTTAAACAGAGAATGAGGACAGACACGAGGAAGGAGTCTGCAAGTCTAATAATCTGTGTCACACAACATCACGTTCGTCTCAAAGGGATTCACAGCCTGTACGATCCCCACTCGGTGCTCACGCCCTGCAAACAAACACGACGTCTACACGAGTTCAGGATGAGACGAACAGAATGAGCGAGGCTGACGGGGAAGCGGAGAGAACGAGGCTAAATGGAGATGAGAGGAAGGAGGCGGAGAAGGAAGGAAGGAGGGAGCACTTGTTTAATAATCATGGAGCTATTCTGAGCAGCGCTGTCCTTTAGATGATCTCAGACCCTCGTTTTTCTTTATGTGTGAGACACAGTGGGTGGTCTTCATTAACTCGCAGACACACAGAAATAATCTCCACAGTTTCAAGCTTCAAGTCTTTTCTTATTTGAACTGTTGGGCCATCGCAGCGGGCGCTGAAATCGACCAGAAGAGAAGAAGAAGAATATGACCCCCCCCTCCCAGCAGCGATGAAGTGCTTTTTGTTCCCTCCGGGTCGTCAGTGACAGTGAGACACAGCAGAGCTGGTGGGACGTCTGCTGCCTGCAGGGCACACTGGGACATCGCCGTCCCTGTCGCATTATTAAGTGTGTTTGCAGCACAAACTCGTGAACAGATTAGGCGGCTGCGGTTGAAATAAGTCCACGATTCACGTTTGGTGCTTCCTTTAATGTCCTACAAATGCAATACTTCAGGCTTTGCAGCCTCTTAAATGCCATTAAATGTTAATGCTACAATGGAAAGTGTGATTTTCTTTTAAAGCCGGCGTCATGCAGCCTGCACGCATTTTACAATCCTTCATTTAACTCTTTTCCTTGTCCCGTTTCGCTTGAGTAAACACATAGCCAACACACAATGATATTTAATGCCTCGCAAATCAAAACTGATATGAAGACATGCACCAGAAGTTTACAGAAAAAGCAGAGTGAGGATGATTTCCCCTGGAAGCTAAACGCGCACAGCTGTGCTCTCTGCTGGGATTCGGGTTTGGAGAAAGTGCATCAAGTGCTGTAAATCAAAGGGAAGACATGATTGGATAGAAGAGAAGGCGCTACACAAGGGAGGAGTGGCATGCTGGGAAAACTGAAGGGTCTTGAGATGGCAGATGGCTTTATGAGCTGCTGTGTCTCCCTCAACAGGCTAGCTAACGTAGCCAACGGAAGCTAATAACGCGGGAAGAAACAAATATTAGTTACAAAGTTACAAAAGCTAGTTTCAAACTGTCAGACAGGAGCGCGACGTCTATGTGAGGATTTAACGCAGCAGTTCATTTAGTGACAGACTGATGTGGGGGAGCAGGCACAGCAACACAACCCGAGCATCTCGTTACAGCCCAGCTGTAGTTGGGCTCCCCGGCAGCACTGGTCTCTGTAAACAGGGCGCTGCAGCGCACCGTTGTTCAGGACTGACACGAAGCTGCTGCCAAATGCTAATGTGATAGATGACCTGCAGGACGGAGAACAAGCCTGAGCCACACAGCCCGAAGGAGAAGGATCCTACTTTTTATTCTGAGCTCGAGATCTCTGTGTTAGCTGCTGCTGGAAGATCAAAAGAGACAAAACACTTTATGCTAATCAGTGCTGTGGAGGAGCGTTGTTTGAAAGAGGCAACAGAACAAGCATGAACGACAGCAGCTGTAACATTGACACAGTCTTGGCTGAAGGGGGGTTGCCAAGTGGTTTGCAGAGGCTGCAAAACAGCTCAAATGGCTTAAGTAGCATGAGATACAGTTAAGGTTTGTCATAAGGCTACGTAGAAGGCTAATCAGTCAGCCATCATCTGCTGTGGTTACTGTCTGAGGACGACTTTACGTCCCAGCAGAACAAATGTGTAAAAATGTTTCTTTTATCTGCTTTTAATTATCGACAGAAAAGAAAATGGTCTATTTCTGGCTATCAGCACTTTTTACTGCACTTGAACAAAACTAAACTTTGAAGAAATAACGAAGGCCGTTTGTTCTGCACCACAGAGGCCCAGCTGCACATCACCGTGAACACACCACCTATAATTCCTGACAATTATTAGATTATTAATAGCAGAAATAGATTTTCCAAAATGCCAGACAGTCCCGGGCGAACGGCTTGTCTTTCTAACTGCAGCTCGTTCTGCTGACTTACGGCAGCCACGTTGCTCTGCGCTGTGAGGGGAGCCGGTAATGAGAGCACGAGGACACAACAAAAATACGAGGCGTGCTCCGAGAATGTGCCGAGGGACGGTTGGTGTTTCAGCGTCGGCACAGAGCACAACCATATCTGACGCTTCTTTTTATTCAATTAATTCATATTTATGTCCCCTGGATTTCTTGAAAACACTCTGAAAGTAAACTGATGATTCAAACTAATATCCACACACCTAGCTGCAGAGTACAGGGATTATATACTGTAAGGATGGACTCAAGCATTATTAACGGACCTGATGTTATTTATCTTTCTGCAATGACAATAAAACAAACGAGTTGGTAAAGGTTACATTAAATGTCGAGACACACAAATAGAGCAATGCTGCCGAGCACAAACCTCTTCAGGTGTTAAACTCGCAGCACAGCTCACACTTTGTGTGCTTTTCTACCATTGAATCATATCTGTTATTAATCTCTGTCTCTCTTCCACAGCATGTCTTTATCCTGTCTTCCTTCTCTCACACCAACCAATCACAGCAGATGGCCCCGCCCCTCCCTGAGCCTGGTTCTGCTGGAGGTTTCTTCCTGTTAAAAGGGAGTTTTTCCTTCCCACTGTCGCCAAAGTGCTGCTCATAGGGGGTCATATGATTGTTGGGCTTTTCTCTGTATCTATGAAGCGCCTTGAGGCGACTTTTGTTGTGATTTGGCGCTTTATAAATAAAACTGAATTGAATGTGTACATCTGCTAACACTTGGCTAAAGACACATCATCCCTCCATATATCTGACAAACACCAACAATCTCAGTCTAAAAGGCCCAAACCTCGGCTTTTCAGGAAGGTGGCGCCACCCACTGGTTTGTGACATCCAGGCCTCAAAGTGTAACAACGTTACGGGTTTACGAGCCAAATTAGGCTAATCAGCTGATGCCAAAGGGTTTAAGCAGGGATTATACCTTCTGTGGAAACGTACCCAAGCACACCCTAACCCGGAGACGTACATTTGGTCATGGACGTGATGGTAAATGGTAAATGGACTGATTCTTATATAGCGCTTTTCTACTCTCACGGAGTACTCAAAGCGCTGCCTCATTCACCCATTCTCACAAGCACTTTATCTACACTTAGTGCTTTCTAACGACACACTCCGATGGATGCATCGGAGAGCAACTTGGGGTTAGTATCTTGCCCAAGGATACTTGACATACAGACTGGAGGAGCCAGGGATCGAACCACCGACCTTCCGATCAGTAGGTGACCTGCTCTACCTCCTGAGCTACAGCCACCCGTGATGCACGTGCCCTGGTGTCCTGGTGGTCACAGCAGAGTATAAGCTCGGCTTTAGATGCGAAGCTAAACCATGAATCAAATAAACGGAGAATTTCACTGAGCAAAACTGGAGGTCAGACTTCCTGGACGCTCCTTTAGCACCATTAAGCGCACAGCAGATGTATTATTTGTCCAATAATTGCATTAAAACTGCTGTAAAAAGCTCCGGCAGCACCAAAGAGGTCTTTTAAGGTTCATCCACTCGCTGTTTTGCCCACATACACAGCAGTAAAAGACTTGCATTAAAACTGCTTGATTCTGCCCGAGCATGAAGTGATGAACTGGCTGCTTTTCATTCATCTGCAGTGTCTGCAGCCTTTCACGCCTCCTGCCATGAAATGATTAGGTTGTGAAACTCGACCTTCATCTAATTCTTCAAAACTCTGAATGTGAACATGTTTCCAAAGGAAACTTCATTACTTGCTTTCATTCTTCTTTTCTTTATATGCCCGGCTGTCAGCGTAGTGAACCGACCTCAGCAGTAATTCGGTGATTACATAATGAATGTATGAATCCTCACCAGGTGCAGCTTTAACACATATTATTTTATTTCCACCTCCTCTGCTCATCATGGCCTTTAAATAACGATAAATGTGAGCAATGGGGATCTTTGGGAGGTGAAGCTGGGTCCTGGATGGATAATAGACATCTGGGGAAATTAGAGGCCAGGTCAACATTTTCTCTGTCGTTGTGCGACTCGAGCCATCCCTAAGCAGTTTCACCACCACGAGGAGGGATACTCTCGGTCTTCAATCATGTTTACCCCGGCGTCCAAGCAACATGCACATGGAGACGAGGCCACAAGCTGCACACTGCCACTGACGGGCCGAACGCTAAATAATGAGAAAGGCTCCTGAAAGCTGCGTCATTGTTCTGCAGTGGTTGGATTCTGCTGGCGAGCCGCTGTTTGGACTCGACTCGGTGACTTTTCAGTCTCTAGAGAGGAGGTTTCAATTTAAAACAGACTATCTGATGAAGTGAGGCTTAAATCAAATCCCCGTCAATCCAGGAATCCTCAGAAACGCTGCACACAGCGTTCGCTTCACATCCGCTTCTGTCTTAACGTCGTGCTCTCCTCCCCGTGGAGGTCAACGTGGCGGATAAATCTCCCTCACTCGCCGGCGCCGGCGCTCATGCATTATTCCCGTTCCTTTTCCTCAAATGTCAGGCCTCTCCCCCCCTCCTGTCATCCGAAAGGCTGCACTGGCTGTATTTCTGTAGCTCACTCCCCCGTGGACAGCAGAGTGAAATGCCAGCGTTTGCTACCATTTCTCACCCCCCACCCCCTTTTTTTTACTTCCACACCTTCACCTCCTCCACATCCCTTTTCTGATTAAAGATTTAAATGGACTTTTATAGGGTGAGATTTACAGCACTGGGCCCATCTTCCCTCGGCTGTCGCTGCAGTTATAAATGTCCCAGAGACCCCCGTCAGTCACAGCGTGTGGGCGGCTACTGTAACGTCTTCTTATTTCTGTAATTAAGTGTGGGCTCCTTGTTTGTTTATCTGCAGTAAATCATCTTTCTCGGTCGACCCGGCGGCACTTTGCCGAGCACGTACGGCCAGGATAATCAAAGGAGCCCCGCCTCTTCATTTAAGCCCATTAAGAAGCGAACGAGCTGATATCCAGAGAAAGTGTCTGCGGTCATGTTTGCTACTGTTCCACGCAAAAAGCTTATCGACTCTTTGTGCTCTGAACTTTCTGCACAAACGATTCAATAAAGATAAAGAGATCTCCAGCTAGTGTAGCTGTGCTGTGCTCACTGTCTGTGCATGTGTTTGTCATCATGGTAAAGTTCGGCATGTGTTGATCCTGTTTCATATAACTTTATGTGGATCTGTGCTCATTGCACCACTTTAAGGATGATCTGATATCGTCGTGTTGGTGTTGTTCCCAGATCATCATGAAAATGTTGTTCCAGGTTCAACATTGCAAGTGACCAATCACATTATTGTGACGTTATTCTTTTGCGCGCCAACCCATTCGTGCATTTATGAAATTCCAATGTTGCAAGGACAATATCAATTCTGCTTAGCGTTTATTAAAGGGTCAGGGTTAGGGTCCGTTGATCGGCGGACAAAGGCGGTTTCTCGCAGCTTAAGTACAGTTTTTTGTTTTACGCCGGTTTTTCCCGAAGTCGCAAAAGTATGACATCACAACATTCTGATTGGTCACTTGCAATGTTGATCCTGGAACAACCTTTAGTATGATGATCTGGGAACAACACCAACACGGGGATATCAGATCGTGCCCACTTTAACACCACCGCGCTGGTTTTAGGCTCGACCGCAGTGTAAACTTCACTCTGAAAGTAATGCACTTCAAGACAAAGCAACTGTGATGTTGCACTAATGGGACCGTGTGCAGTGACACCCACGCAGCGTGCACACGTGAAGCCAAGGCAAAAGCTGGATGAGGAGATTTTGCTGAAGTAAACAGATTTTCTCCAAGGACAGACAAACACAGTAAGGTCAGGTCCACACACACACACACACACACACACACACTTCACAGGAGACTCTCTGATGCATTTTACTGTTATGAAACCGCTTTGATGTTTCTAATCTACACAAAGTTACGCTCTCCGGGGCCTTTTCAAAGAACACAGTGATATGAATGGTAATTAGTGCACACGTGTGTGTATTTGCCAGCGTTTGATTTCTACCTTTTTTGTTCCTCTAAAGGACGCTTGGTGGGTGGTGGATAATTAGCGCTGCTGCAGGGACCCCGCAGAGCTTCATATTCAACCTTCACTGGATTACGAACATTCGGAAAATCCTGTTTTCTGCAGCGTGAAGTCGTCTTAGCTGACGTTACGTAGCTGATTTAAATAAATAATGGAGGCCGTCAGAGAAACAGCAGAAGGTCCCGCCGTGACCTCTGGTCCGAGCGAGAAGTCTCAACCGCTCAACAACTGCTAACGTCAAACTTTCCCCAATTTAACGTTTTTCATCTGCTGAACTTTTCGTCCCTTTTTTCCTAATTTTTCTGATCGAGTTCACCAAATGAAGCCAGACATGCAAAATAATAACAGCACAAGCAGTTTTTATTCTCAGGGCATCAAACATGAGTTTCATAAATGCTCACAGTGTGTCCTTTAGCAACGGCGCCATAACACACCAGATTTATAATGCTGAGATGACTCAGTATTGCCAAAACACTTCCAAACTGTCACATATGGATGCTCGGATCTCTTGGTGTCATATTTGAACACAAATGGATTTCCAAATGTTACTGTTGTAACGGATCCAGCCGAGCAGTTTTTACAGCCAGCGAGAGGAAAGAGGGGAACTGATCACTGACTGGAAAACCAAGTTCCAAATGGGACAATGATGGGCACGGTGGCACTAAGGAGACCGAGCAGGGACGGTAACTGAAGCGACAGAGACGACTGAGTTATGCCTAAAACCTCCAGACTGGCAGCAGCACCGAGTGTTTTCTCAGCTGAAAGTTTAACAGAACCCAACAGGTGCTTTGGAGACTGATCGAACACAGGCGGACTGGTTTTACACCTGAACATTCATTTAACCCAGAATCAGGATTCAGGGATGGATGAATGGGGGACGATTTTGAATGTCAGGTAGGGCTGTGCGATATGACTGAAATCTCATATCCCGATATAAGAATTCTATCGTACGATATAAATCACAAAAATGTAACATTCTCTGTAAATTCTGTGAATCTCGGGCAGCTCGACTTGCGTGAAGTGTTTCCAGCTGTGCGTCGTGTAGCTGGAGTCGAGTGTTTTAACCGATGCATGAAACGATACATTTTTAGACATAAGTTGTAACGGCGCCGTTTTCTTTGTGAGTATTTATTACACGGCGTGCTGCGGGGAAACGCCTGTTCTAACGTTTGAGTCTAAGGTCTATTTTTTAGCACCTGGCGTCTTTTTTACTTCTCATCTGTAAATAATCTGCTCTTTCACATGATTCAGTTTATTTTGAAAAGTGTCAACAGGATCTTGAGCTTTATTGTGAAAGGTTTATGTGGAACATAAACAAGCGGACACGCAATGGTTTTACCGTCGGTGTTGCTAACGACAACGCATAAAAAACAGGCGCTTGTCCGTCTGTAGTGGTTATATTAAATATAAGAGAAAGAGAGAACTTTAAGAAATTAATGTAGCCGCTACAGTGACCATCAAAACGATGAAAAAATATTGCTGTAAACAGTTTATTTTGCGACACCACGAAACAAACGAAAGCGTAAAATGAAACGATAGACGTTTGTATATCATCATCTGATATATATCGTTATATCGAACAGCCCTAACGTCAGTGATGTCGGCTTTTGACAGACATGCTGTGCAGCGAGCTAACTTAATCAGCCTGACATTGTTGACTGAGGGGCCATTGAGCAAGAACAGCTCAATGGGAATTATGGCAAGCAGAGAAGGAGCAGCTGGGCTTGTCGAACCCAAAGTTGTAAAGGGTCGTCGAGGGCTTAGAGAAGCTCGAAGCCCAACATGGCCGCAGGTGGAGCAGAGGCTTGTTGACGATGAAGTGTAGAGGGTAAATTTGCTGGAGAAAGCTTTGTGATACCAACAGAGCACCCTGTGTACTGGATAAGCATCCAGGTCTCGCCTTCGCTCTCGATAAACTGAGCAAAAAATGTCAGTAAATGCCAAAGGCAACCTCAAACTCACTGATGGACAAATGTCTGCACAGGGATGGATCAGATGATTGGAGAACAACTGCTAGGCTAACGTTGAGATCTTTACATGTACACCAGTCTAATGTTGGAGACACTTTGTGCACAGCTAGCTGACCCAAGCGATGCAGTGGGGAAGTGGGAGATCTGGATGACACTGTGGTGAGGATGCGGAGGCTGGAGGTCCAGGGAGAACAGCCTGAGTGAGAGTCAGAGATCTGAATCAGGTGCTATTTGTAATCTCGGGGGCTAACGGGGGAGGATCAACGCACAAAGGCCTGGAGAGACTGTGCTACTGGACAGGCGAAGAGAACCTCCGCTGTACGGACCGCTTTACCTTTACTGATACTGGAGTCGGTTCCAGCAGACTTCCTGGTTCTTCCACATCTATCAGCGATGCTCTTTGATGGAGCAGCGAGAGCAGGAATGGAGGCTTGTTGAGAAAGTTTAACTAAGAGTAAACGGGACCTCGTTCACCTAGCATGTTTCACAGGTGAGGAGTCAGATGACTTCCCGATCGTGGCTGGAGATGACAGCAGCGTCGAGCATGTCGCTAGCAGAATCAGACATGGTGTAAAAGGCGAGCGAAGCACCAAAAATGCAGATATCATTGCCCGAAAGAGTCGGAGAGCCAAAATGGCAGAAGAGCGCTGAGATTTAAGGGATGCAGAACAGAATCTGATTGGCTCATTGAAGGCAGGAAGGACAATAACTACACTAAAGCAATGATGTCAGCACTGAGTTTGACTGCGTGAGAAATCAGAAGTCACGTAAAGAATAGAAAACACAACCATTAAAATCAGGTGATATTTCTCAGAGCGCACAATCTCTCTTTCTTCTTCCTGCCTCTGAAATCGACCCGTGCAGCTTCAGCTGCCCACAAATAGAAGCAATGAGCTCATCCTGTCTCTGTGAGGGTTGGTGGTATCAGGAGACTCTGTGGGAGAGATTTTAAGCTTCGTGCTAAAGATTTGTTGCAAAAGGTGAAAAATAGCACGTAGCTTGAAGATGGCGCTTTGCACGGGTAGAACGCACATGCATGAAACATTTATCAAAGATAAAATAAGCACAAACACAGTGCAGTGATGTGAATGTGTTTTACTTCCACCTGCTCTGCAGCTGATGCTGGGCTAATACTGCTAGCTGTTCCACATCGTTGCTAACAGCACGTTTCTATAAGCTCTACATAAACCACCTTCTGTATGCGCTGCACTGAGGTCCAGTATTAGATAAAATAAATACAGATGTTTTGAGCTGCAGATCACACAGCGTCACCAGTGGAGTGCAGAATAAAAAATATGGAGCTGGAAGAAAGAATAGCTCCTGTTTTAGAGAATAACAAGTCTGATCTGACATTTTCTCGCTGCTTTCAGAAGTCTTCAACACTCTTACCCTTAATCTAATTCATTTAGTCTAATTTTTGGTGCTTGTTTTGCATTTTGCAGGTCATTTCAACCTTTTGCGAACACAAAAATGTCATCGCTTTCAACATGGACCCATTTAGGCAGCTCGTCGGTCTCGGACTGCAGAATTGAAGCCTTTTGATTTCTTTTCATCTCGTTATCACAAATGTGTCCGAGATGAATCATCGAGTGCTCCGCAGCGAGGCTTAGCGTTAGCTTTGTTTGCTCTGAGGATATCTTGATGAAGTAAGAGTTTATTTTTCACATGTAATCGGACAAAAGGCGATTGTTTGACAAACGTGGATAAAGAGTAACAGAAGCTGGCTAACTGAGGGATGGGCTTTATACCGGGTCCCATCTGAAATCCAAACATTACATCTGCTTTTCATCATTCTGTTTCATTACAGCTTTTTCCTTTTCAGCCCTTCCATTATCAGCTACCCTAATTTGGTGTCTCTCTATGGGATGTCCAAGATCTCGTCGGTCATTCATCACTGCCCACGCCTTTAATAGAAAAGAAAAAAGACTCCATCCTAGTGGCTTTGAAAAAATAAGAAATAAAAAGGGAGTGAAATATCTTCTCCTATGTATTATTCATAAAAATTAGGAAGCTTCGAGTTTTCAAAGGCACAAATTGTTGTTAACAAGTCCAAATTACCTCAGGGATTAGAAATTAGTACCGTCTGAGGCTCATTTTCGTTCTCCGACATTTCTAATGGATTCATTTCAGAAGGGCCGGTAACAATGTGGTCCCCATTATGGACAAATGGGTGGGTAATTTCTATCCTCCACAAAATAACTGCAAACCTCTTTAGCGTTTCTGTGAGAGAGCAGAGGCAGAGAAGAGCAAACAACAACAAAGACACGACGCAGAAAACAGGGAATGATCAACAGGAACGTATATATGATTATGATTCATGCTCGAACACAGCAGCATGTGTGAAAGGACGATGAAATCATATCATGCTGAGGCATGAGTCTGAATCTCGTTTAAAAGCAGCTGCTTTATGCTGTTTGAACAATTATAGTAACAAACATTTTTCTGGGTAAACTGTTGATTGACAAAACCCCCCAAAATCACATGACATCATATCAATAGTCCTATGACCAAGCACTTTGGTGACAGTGGCAATGAAAAACCTCCAGCAGAACCAGGCTCAGGGAGGGGCGGGGCCAACTGCTGTGATTGGTTGGTGGTGAGAGAAGGAAGACAGGATAAAGACATGCTGTGGAAGAGAGACAGAGATTAATAATAACTAACCATTGAATCCAGAGAGGTGTATAAACACATAGTGACTAAAGAAGAAACACCCAGTGCATCATGGGAATCCCCGGCAGCCTACGTCTATTGCAGCATAACTAAGGAGGATTCAGGGTCACCTGGTCCAGCCCTAACTATATGCTTTAGCAAAAAGGAAAGTTTGAAGCCTAATCTTGAAAGTAGAGATAGTGTCTGTCTCCTGAATCCAAACTGGAAGCTGGTTCCACAGAAGACTAAAGGCCAGGAGAGAAGCCGGTATAGGAGAAATACGCTCTCTGGATGACAGGATATTTCTAACTTTAGAGATGTTGCACAAATGGAAGAACACAGTCTTACATATTTGTTTAATATGTGCATTGAAGGACATGTCCTGGTCAAAATGACTCCAAGGTTCCTCACAGTGTTACTGGAGGCCAAGGTAATGCCATCCAGAGTAAGAATCTGCTTAGATACCATATTTCTAAGCTTTTCAGGGCCGAGTACAATAACCTCAGTTTGATCTGAATTAAGAAGCAGAAAGTTAGTGGCCATCCAAGTCTTTATGTCTTTAAGACATTCCTGCAGTTTAACTAATTGGTGTGTGTTATCTGGCTTCATGGACAGATAGAGCTGGGTGTCATCTGCATAGCAGAGAAAATGTATGCTATGTCTTCTAATGATGCTGCCTAAGGGAAGCATGTATAATGTAAACAGAACTAGACTCTCCATTTACGTGAACTAAAACATTTTACTTTGCAATGAGGCAAAATGGTCTTTTTTTTTAGTAAAAAAGTAGTTTTGATGTTTTTGATGTTCATCACTTAGAAAGAATTTTCTTTGTTGCCTGATTGTCACAGCTTAACGAGTAAATGAAAACCAAAATTAACTCTGATTAGAATAAGAGTTAGGGTGGTCACGGATGACCTCTCAGACTCCGAGTTCACTTAGAGTCAAACAAAGTGATCGGCACCTCTGGTTCTCTGTTAGTTCATTAATGGCATCTGGTGGCGTTGGGGTCAGCAGTGGGGGATAACTTTAAAATGATGCAATGCATTAATTTAAACTGAAATGAAACTGCATCAAACGACATCGTTCAGCAGCACTAGTCTGCATGTGACAGTAAGAAACTGAACAAATTAACAGTCATTTAGTCGTAACTGAATAGTCCTTAATGCTCCTCGTTTTGCTCCACGACCCCGTAGAACTCCGGGCAGGGCCCTTGACGGTCCTCACACCCTACTTTGATAACCACTGCAGCTAAATTGGGCCCCTATTAGAAGCTGAAGAGGTTATCTGTCTGCTGTAGTCATCCCAGCGGCTGTCCGGTGTCTGATTAAAAACTGCGACTCGCAGACACTCCCTCCGAGGATTGTGGGCGAGAGCATAATGTCTTCCGACACACGTTCAGTCGCTGCTGCCCATCGAAGACGACGGAAAGAATACCAGCTTTTTTTTCTCCCCCCGTCTTTCATGGGAGGGCGATTTACTGGCAACAAATTGCTGGGAAGACACATCAAAAGTCAATGAGATGAGAAAAGTGAGGACGGATAGATGGGATAACACGCGGGGGAGGTCTGAAGGCGGCGAGTGCTGCGACACAAGTTTGAGGGGAAAGAGGGCAATAACATTTCAATCTCCATCAGTCCTGATCTGGAGGAGGGAGAGGGGAGTGGTGCGTTTCATCTGCGGGGAAAATTTGCTTTGAGAAATGGCCCTGGGAGAGAAAGAGGAGAGGCATGGACAGCACAGAGAGATGGAGATGGAGATTGGGATAACACCAACACTGTGGGGGGAAAATGAATTGAGTGCGAGTCGCTCTTATCGCACCTCCAGCCAGGAAAAAAACATCTACCTGCACGTCGGAAACTCCGGAAAACTTTCCTGTGTGTGATCAGCCTCATCTTTATCCCCCCAAACACATTTAGACTGCCTAAAGAAATGAGATGTGAGATAAACGGCGCCGTCTTCTGTCTGCGCTTCCGGCTCGGTTAAATCCTCCCGAATCGGACAGATCAGACGAACGGGCGGGGCGCGATTGCTGATGAGACTGGGGAGGGATGGTCTCAATTTCAGCTTGTAATTAATTTTGTTTGCAAAGCAGATGTCAGCTTCGTTCTGCTCGGACGTAAAACAGGAACAACACGAACCGCCGGCACCAGCAGCCTCGTTGTTAGCAGCCAGTAAGACGGTGATGTGCCGAAAAGGGAATTCTGATGTTTCCATGTGCAAACAGACTGTAGTGAGCAGGATTTATGAAGCACATCAATCCAGTCCTTCTTGGTCCCTGTTTGTAGAACCGTCATGGTATAGTTCTTTCAGTATCTGCTGCCCTCTAAATGTCTCTTGAAAAACTAATTTTTAATGTTTTAATGACACTTTTTGCTGTTTGAAGCATCGGTACAGTCCCGATCAAACGTTTAAGATCACTTGAAAACTGGCACAAAAAAATCCTATTTTGCACGGTTGGATCTTAACAAGGTTCCAAGTGGAGCTTCATCATGCAACAAGAAGAAATGGGAGTGAGACGAAGCATGTTTTTAACATGCAGTTTATTAAAAACAACACTGAAACAGGCAGTTTTAGGGCTGATCAAAGGTTTAGGACCACGTCAAATCTGTCTATAAATGTGTGTGGCTTTGTGGCTTTCCATCAAGACACTGGACGATCTCGACCCAAAGTAAGGCCGTTACTGGTGCCAACTGCAGCCCCATAACCATCAGATGTCATCTGAGACTGAAGGGCTTCAAAAAGAAAACACGTCTTCAAAGGCCTTGTCTCTTTTGGACCCACTGATCTAAATCCCACTGAGAACCTTTGGGGATGGATGGTAAGGGAAGTTTAAACAGTTCCAGACAGTAGATGTCCTTCGTGCGGCCATCTTCACCACTTGGGGAAATGTTCCCACTCGTGGAAACGCTTACATCAAGCACACTGCAACATACATACAACAATAACGGTGGAGCTGCTCATTACTGAGTTCATGTTTGGAACTTTGATTTCTCGCCTCTGTCAGTGCGCCCCAGGGTGGCTGTGGCTACAATGTAGCTGCCATCACCAGTGTGTGAATGTGTGGATGACTGGTTGTGTAAAGCACTTTGGGGTCCTTAAGGACTAGTAAAGCGCTTTACAAATACAGGCCATTTACCATTCTATTTCTGTTTTGGGGGATTTACGAGGGGTTTTCTTTGAGGCGTGGTCCTAAAAGCCTTTGATCAGCTGTAAAACAGCCTGTTTCAGTTGTTTTTAACCCTGGAGAACCAATGGGGTCAGAGCCGACCCCATTGGTTTTCTAGGGAAACCATGGGGTCAAATTTGACCCCATGGTTTCTCCAGGGTTAATAAACTGCTTGTTAAAAACATGTTTTGTGTCACTCTCATTTCTTCTTGTTGCATGTTGAAGCTCAACTTGGAACCTTGTTTAGATCCAACCATGCAAAATATGATTTTTGGCCATTTTTCAAGTGGCTTTAAACTTTTGATCGGGACTGTTTATCACTTTACCCAAAACTGATTTCAGTTTGCTGGGTTAATGTGTGTTGTGGAGGTTTGTTTGTTGCAGTGTTTGATGAAAAGCAGTAGGGTTAACATTACAGTGAGTTTTGATGGTTTCACCAGTGAGTTGCTGGAATCACTTGTGCTTCACTGGAATCTAAACTAAAAGGCACTCGGAGAAAAAAATCCATTCATAGTTTCAGAGAAATGATCTTGGTGTGCACCAAAATCCATCCACAGAGCTTCAGAAATCCTGACCTATAAACTTTCCAAACTTTCTGGAAGGCAGAAGAGCTCCACTAACACTTTACTTTCCCTCCATCTCGGCTCTCAGCTGGGTGGAGGGAGGGTTTAGGAAATGTGTTTGGTGTGATGTTGCTTCTCCTGAAAATCTCAATCTGAATCTGTTTTAAACGCGAACGACTAAACTTTTTATGCTTCAGTCACAGCAGGGGAAACAGACGGCAATGGGAATGAGTCAGTCTGTTGCCGCTCTGTGACTGAATGGGGTCAAGTTGGCAATTACACACAATTTGTTTGCTGTTAACTTGAATGAATCAGCAGCAATAATAAATCTGTTGCTTTCTACATAAACAGAAATTTAAAATAACACTCAGAAACTAAATACTGAAGTATGTAAAAGCTGATGTATTAGCTGGAGGACGAGGATTTATCTACAAAATGACATGAAAGAGGTTGCTGTCTTATTTCTACTGGAGCGTGTCTGAGCCTGAGACTGGAGCTGCGGGGGACATTTTTCTTCTTAGGCAATTTTCACTAAAACAGCTCGAGATGAAATCCAACTTTTAGCTTTTCCCACAGATTTATATTGGTACACAGGAGCATGAGCCACTTTACATCATCTAAAATTTCAGGCACAACCAACCACTTCTGGTGAACACCTGGAAGTTGCTGTTGTGGTTTAACCCTTTAAAGCCGGTCAGGGTGGGCACGCTCCGTTTTGCGTAACTATTTTTAAATCCCGGTAGCTCTGCAACCACGTGAGCTAGCGCAATATTTTTTTTTGCATATGAAACCGGAGGAGTTGTACTTACATCTTATGCCATCAGCTTGTCCTCGGTCACAGTTTCCTTCCACATATAACTTTGCAAAAACTGCATAAAAAGCACTTGCAGCAACAAAAACATAATATTCCAGAAACACGCTTTGCCGATCCGATCAGCTGTTTGTAACACTTCCTACGTCCATCAGCGCGAACTATTGCATGTCTGTCATGACCTGCCCGAAACCGGAAGTGACGTCATTTTGCGGAAATGTAGTTTTTTACCATCAGGGCCTCATGAGCCTATACTGGTGTTTTTAAAAGTTATCTTTGACTTTATGACTTTCTGTGTGGTTTCTGGGATGCTTAGGACTCATATTGCACTGCTGAAAATAGTTTATTTCGATGCATATGCTGCTTTTTTGCAAATTTGCATTATAATATTTATTTTCGTTTTTCCTGCAGTGTATAAAAATTGGTGTATTTCAAAAATAAAACTATGAAGACACTCAAAATAAATTTCCTGTGGTGGGAAACTATTTTGTGCAACTTTTTTCTATTTACAGTTTTGAGGGATAAGCCTCTTAAATTTCTCTAACTAGAAATATATGTTAAAAAAACAAAAACGATTTTCAATTATTTTGTAGTTTATTGCACTTTTTTGCAATTTATGTAATTACTATGCACTTAATGCAGACATATTATTAAAATCTGGGCTGTAATGGTTGTATTGATGTATAGCAACTTGAAATGCTCCCAAAAATGGCTCCACAGCATGTAAAAATATAATATAAGCTCTGGCGGACTTGGTTCTATGGTAGGTCTTAAAGGGTTAAAGGGACAGTTAATTGTCTCCTAATGTTGTTTAATGCATGTGATTAGACACCGGCCACATGACAGCTGAGGTAAACAGCGGACTGACAGCTTACACTCACTGCAGACACACAGCTGATGGAGTTGCTGGTCTGACAGCAGCTATCGTAGAGACTTTACATGCTGCACCTTTAATTATTGTCTAGAAACACGCATCACAGCGAGACAAACTTCAGGCTATATATTTTTGTTTCCAAGCTGTATGAAGAGTCATTTCTGTGCTGTTTGATTAAAGGAAGTAAAATAGTTGTAGCCAATGTTAAGAGTTTACCGCATATTAGAGATAGATTTCTCTTCTTGTTTGGGGGGTATTGATACATATTGGTATATGTGTGTGTGTGTGTGAGAAGCTCTATGCTTGTTTTCTCCTAATGGCCATTATGCAACACAGGGGGACTCATAACTCAGAAGGAGAAGCCAGGAGATTAAATCTTCATTACTGCAGCAGCAACTGCTCTCACAGAGTGTGTGTTTGTGTGTGTGTGTGTGTGTGTGTCTGCAAGCTGCTAAATCATCTAAATTGTTATGCGTGCTTGTAAAAGCGGGGATAAATAAGAGCGTTCATACGTGTGCATGTTTTCTGCGTTTTTCATTCACATTTATTTGATGCAACGAGGAGTAAAAAATGAAAAATGTGGGTGTTTCATGTTTTCAGCACAAATCAAAAGCTGATTTGAAGCGAGACTCCCCGGAGCAATTTCCCACTCAGTCGGAGATCTTTCATTTAAAGTGAAAATGGGAAAAAATCGCCTCCCTCCACCTGTCAACTTATTTTCAGGAGAAATTAAATATTAAAAGCAGAGAGTTGTCTTTAATAGATCAAACGTGAGACTGTTTGTGTTACTGAACACGATGGAGCCCCACCTTCATGTCTTCTCATTTTTCATCATCATCATCATCTCCTTCGTCCAATCATCAGGCAGCTTTAACCCTGGTTTTCCCTCCTTTATTTTCATGTCCTTTCCCATCTTTATTTCATTCTTTCATTTCCTTTGTCCTGTCCTCTTTCCTCCTGCTTCCTTCCACCCCTCTCCTCCTTTTTCCGTTCCTTTAATCTTTCCTTTCCTTGATTCATTTCTCTTATTTTGATTTTCTTTCATTTCCTCCTTCATTTCTTTTTATTTTACTTTTCCTATTTCCTCATTCTTTCTTTCTTGCTTCCTTTCTTCTTCTCCTTATTGCCTTTAGCTGTCTTTTTCTTTCATTTTTGATTCTTTCCTGTCTTTCTTTCTTTTTCTCTTTGTGCCTTTTACTCCTTGTTTTTTTAATCGATTTATTTTGGTTCCTTTTTCCTGTCCTTTCTATTTTTTCTCATCCCCAGTCTTTCCTTTATTTTTGCATTTCCTTTTCACTTATTTTTCCCTTTCTATGCCTCAAACTCTTTCTATTATTTTTTTCCTTTCTCTTTCTCTCCTTCCTTCCTTGTTTCCTTTCCCCTTTGCTCTCCCTCCTTTTTCTTTCTCTCCTTCCTTCCTTGTTTCCTTTCCCCTTTGCTCTCCCTCCCTTTTCTTTCTCTCCTTCCTTCCTTGTTTCCTTTCCCCTTTGCCCTCCCTCCCTTTTTCTTTCTCTCCTTCTTTCCTTGTTTCCTTTCCCCTTTGCCCTCCCTCCCTTTTTCTTTCTCTCCTTCATTCCTTGTTTCCTTTTCCTTTGCCCTCCCTCCCTTTTTCTTTCTCTCCTTCCTTCCTTGTTTCCTTTCCCCTTTGCCCTCCCTCCCTTTTTCTTTCTCTCCTTCCTTCCTTGTTTCCTTTCCCCTTTGCCCTCCCTCCCTTTTTCTTTCTCTCCTTCCTTCCTTGTTTCCTTTCCCCTTTGCTCTCCCTCCCTTTTCTTTCTCTCCTTCCTTCCTTGTTTCCTTTCCCCTTTGCCCTCCCTCCCTTTTTCTTTCTCTCCTTCTTTCCTTGTTTCCTTTCCCCTTTGCCCTCCCTCCCTTTTTCTTTCTCTCCTTCATTCCTTGTTTCCTTTTCCTTTGCCCTCCCTCCCTTTTTCTTTCTCTCCTTCCTTCCTTGTTTCCTTTCCCCTTTGCTCTCCCTCCCTTTTTCTTTCTCTCCTTCCTTCCTTGTTTCCTTTTCCCTTTGCCCTTCCTCCCTTTTTCTTTCTCTCCTTCCTTCCTTGTTTCCTTTCCCCTTTGCTCTCCCTCCCTTTCTCTTTCTCTCCTTCCTTCCTTGTTTCCTTTCCCCTTTGCCCTCCCTCCCTTTTTCTTTCTCTCCTTCTTTCCTTGTTTCCTTTTCCTTTGCCCTCCCTCCCTTTTTCTTTCTCTCCTTCTTTCCTTGTTTCCTTTCCTTTGCCCTCCCTCCCTTTTTCTTTCTCTCCTTCCTTCCTTGTTTCCTTTCCCCTTTGCCCTCCCTCCCTTTTTCTTTCTCTCCTTCCTTCCTTGTTTCCTTTCCCCTTTGCTCTCCCTCCCTTTTTCTTTCTCTCCTTCCTTCCTTGTTTCCTTTGCTCTCCCTCCCTTTCTCTTTCTCTCCTTCCTTCCTTGTTTCCTTTCCCCTTTGCCCTCCCTCCCTTTTTCTTTAATTCTTCTTTCCTTTCAAAGTTTTTCCCTTCCTTGTTTCCTTGTTTCCTTGTCTCCTTGTCCTTTCAGTGTTACATAATAAAGTTGGACCTCTTCTTAAAGGCTGATGTCCTGGTGCATTTCTACATGCATTGCTGTGTTATCGCCTGCAGTCACACATAAATTACTACGATGGTGAACACTGTGCATGACCACACACTGCTCTGCTCTATCACTGAATGTGTGCAGATGAGAGATGACTTCAGTTATTCAGGGAGCTAATCAGGCCTTCGTGATGTGAAACCCGGCAGCGCTGCTGCTGCGGAGGTCAGGGTGACGCAGTGATGTCACGCATGTGGTTTCATTATATCTCCTCTGTGCTGATTAATCGACTGTAAGGCAGCAGCGACGTGTATTTACAGGTTTGGAATTAAAACCTCATCCATCCTGTTAAATACTAAGTGCTTTGATGTGGAGGAGTGCTCGCTGTTGTGAACGGGGCCGCCGTTAATCGAGGTTACCGTAACATGGTGAACAACTTTTTCACTGATTGGAAAAATTAATGAAGCGAGCGGCGTTCGTGTGAACGATGGCTGCCTGTCGCAGCGCTGCGCAGCCGACTGTGAAACCCTGAAACTTAAATACGCGACCGTGCTGCTGTCGACGCACCGTTTTCACTCTTTCTCAAAGCGACTGTCGAGTGGAGGGTCGACAGGAAGTTCCATCACTGCACGCGGTGTGCAGCGGCCATGTTTCCCACTGTGCAGCATCACAACCATAAACATCTGTGAACTGAGGCGAGCAGCTGGATTTTTGGGACTGTCTGGTTGGGTCTTCTTTGTCATATTCCTCATTTTGTTGGCCAGTTCAGCACCGGACTCTTCTAATATGAAGCCGCTGGATTAGACGCCGTCTGTGGTTCAGCATCACGCTGCTCTATAACCTGCATGAACGTTCAGCCTGTCCAGACGTGTAAGCTGTCAGATCCACTGATGCTAACGCCAAACAAAGCGTCCCTGAACTATGTGCACGACTTCTCTGCATCGTGCAGCCTGGTGCAGTGATTTCATCACACAGTCAGCTGAAGGACTCTTCTGATGACATCATGAACTATGTTGAGGGAAATTATTTTGAAATGTTTCCATAATCAGTTTGTAGTTTTGGTTTTAATCTTTACTTTTGTTAAACTCCGCCTCTCCGATGCTCTTTTCTTACCCACTTGTGTTGCTGACCAGCTTAGGCTACGTCCACACGTACCCGGGTATTTTTGAAAACGCAGATTTTTCTATGCGTTTGCACCTTTTGTCCACACATAAACGGCGTTTTTGGTCACTGAAAACAGAGATTTTTAAAAACTCAGTTTTTGCATTTACGTGTGGACGAGAAAAACGGAGAAAACGGAGAAAACGCAGCGTCAAAGGTGTGCGCCTTCTTTGACGTCACACTGTGCGCCACGTTATTGTTTCGGTGAAATGAATTTCTACAATACTGTTACTGTTACTTCTCTGCAGTGTTTAAATGCTTACATATACACACACAGTTACTGTCCCTCCACACATACGACTCGGTTCTGCTTCTATGCCCCAGCTTTGTTTACTTTTTCCCACCGAGGCTTCTAGACTTCTGATTGGCCAACATTTCTACACTGTTAGGAATATAGCGCCACCTGCTGCTTTGGCATGTTCCTAGCAGCGTTTTCCTTCATTTCTGCCTTTACGTGTGGACGGGATTATTTTTTAAAAACGAAACTTTAAAACGAAAACGGAAAATCTCCGTTTTCAAAAATACCCGTGTACGTGTGGACGTAGCCTGAGTCAGAAAGTTTTCCTGCAGCTGTTTCTTCTTAGCTCCGCCTACGTATTCCATCCTGTTTTATAGAGACGTGTTGCTGCAATCAAATTCAAAGTCAGCCACGTCTCTCTTAAAGCATGTGTTCAGGTTACACATCTGATATTTTTTGCGTTCTGTTTGTGTTTTGTTTTTGACATTTTACCCAGAACCGGGTTGTGTAACACGACTTGTACGCATAATAAGTCCTGACAGAAGAGCTAAAACAGGAAAAAGTCAACACGAAATAAAAAACCTGCCGTCTGCCGCCGTAACAAGAAAAGGAAAAAGTGCAGCACAAACATGAAAACTGTGCATGAAATGAGCGAGCAGATTACTTTTCTGGCATTTACTCAGCCACCCATAGCTTCATGGACACAGACGAGGGAAACACATCAGCGAAGGTTAGAAAAGAAAATCTCTGATGATGTTTGGAAGCTTTATAATGTGTAGAAATGTGATTTATAATAACAAGTGAAGACAAACTCAGATCAGGACGGATTGATTTAGCTCAGCTTGAATGTTGATGCACCACAGAGCAGGTAAATTAAGTTTTTCTTCAACAAACACATTTTAATGGTTCTGCAGCGTCCTACACGACGGATCAGGGATGAGTTCGTAACGCTGTTCGACCCGATCGTCTGAGGCAAAGACGCCACGTCTTTGAAGGCCATTTTCATGAGTTTTCATGAGTTTCACAGTTTTTCATTTCGCCGTGTTCATTCATTCACTCGTCACTTTAAGTAACAAGTTACTAACTGAAACCTGATGATTACAGCCGAGGGTGGGCAGAGAGCTACCACATCTTTTTCTGCACATTTATTTCCTATGAACTATGCAGTTAAACACAAAGTTAAACACAACGTTTCCTGCAAACAAGCCTTTCATTTAAAGTTAAGTCTACAGTTTCATTGCACGAGTACAATAAATACGAATAAAGGGCTGTTCTATTCTAATTTACTCCAGCAGCATGTTTTTTCCTGCAGATGAAATTCTGCTCTTCTTTTTCTTGTTCTGAGATATTTCCAGTATCAAACATGTAATTAAACCTCTTTAGAATAGTTTCACTGAGTTTGACTTTTGGAGTCTCAGTCTCTCTGAGAGCCTGGCAACGCTCTGGTTGCCATGGAAAAATGTGTGTTTAACCAGGTGGTATGTAGTTGCAGACTGCTGCTCGATGAAATCGGTGACAAAGAGCGGTCGCCGCGGTCGCCTGTAGTTTACCTCGAAGACGCCAGCGAGACTGAAAAGACGGATCAAACTAAATCAGAAACGCCTTCAAAGTAAAAGTTCTGCCTTGGCATTGTAACCAACAGGGTTCAAAGGGTTCCACTTTTACTTTGGAGGCGAACTCTTTCTGTTTCCAGTCTGCAAGTTTGATGTTTTACATTCAAATATGGCGAACCACCTCTGCGCGGCTTGTTTCAGCATAATGACAGCTGCTGAGACGGCCTCACAAAATCATGAAGTTTCTGTGGATATTTTCTTAACTCACTGGTGCAGATGTGTGCTCTAATGATAAATATCACATTCTGATGAATGTGAAACGCTTTGCTGTGGGTTCATAAAGCAACGAGCGCTCCATCGTTAAACTGCGCAGTCGTGCGTTTCAGGCAAAGAGACATATGTTTGACGGGTGTTGATTGGCTCTTTGAGGAAGGGGCGGGACCACATATTTCTATCAAACATACTTTGAATGTTTCTTCTTTGTAATATCTCCGACTCCTTTAACTTCCTGCTTTGGTTTTCCTTAAATTACAAAAGTGGATTTTAAAGGGCAACGCTCCAGTTTCAGTCTGAATATAAATTTAACCAAATACATCCGACAGGAGCCGGTTTATGTTTAATTTTTCACATTTTTAGACCCTTTTGTGCACATGACAGGTGCCTCTGTAGAGGAGCGATACAGAGACACGAATCAGGCCGATGAGCCACTGCAGTCGCTAAATTCAAACGCACGTTTTCTCGTTAGACTTTAAACTCTTTCTCGTCTTCTTGCTGTTTTTTCCATCCTTTAAAGAGCTGATGGTGTTTTTCCTGCCAGCTCAGCAGCAGCAGATGAAGTCAGCTGACATTCATATCTGTGTCATTACAGAGAGCGCTGTTATCAGACGCCGATACTATAATAAACCTTTTGTTACGAACAAAGCGACTCTTATGCTGTCTCCTGCACAAACATTTCCTTCCTGGAGGCTCATGTAGCGATCAGGCGTAGCATTACCCTGAAGGTGTGCTGTGGTATCTCCACCAACATGTTAGCAGTATGTCCTTTAAGTCCTCTAAGCTGCGAGGCGGGCCTCCATGGATCGGACTCATTCGAGCTACAGCAGCTCGCCTTCGATCTCTACGTGCATCAGTGAGCCTGCAATGACCTGCAGACCAGAAACAACTACAAGAGCTGCAGATCTGGAGACGCTCTGACCCAGTCGTGCCTGTCTGACGGGTGTAATAACTAGCGACCAGCTGTATGTGGAGTTTGCATGTTACCCACTAATCTTGCGCGTCGTCAGCCACACTGAAAAACACGCCGTCATGACTCAGGACCAAAGACTGTATATAAAAGGCGGACATCGCCACGATGCAACACTTGTGACAGTCGCATTGATTCCTGTTCGTTGGGTAAAATTCCTTCTTTGCTCAAAGATCAACGCGTGTCAGGTTAACGCTCCACCTGAAGAGCCTCACCAATGAAAACAGAATAAATGACAATTAAATGAAAGGAATAAACAGAGTTCATTTAAGGTCGTACAGCCGTCAGTTGCTCTTCTAGGAGTAAAAAAAACACCAATGGTTAGTTTTCACCATCCTGGATAAAGCGAAGCAGCGGCTCAGTTTCCAAACCTGATGGGGATGCAGGTGTGTTTTCCTTCCATTACATCAGCAGTTGTTTTCTCCTCTCCAACAGAAAACTTCAGCACAGAAGCTGCACGTCCAGCCCCAGCAGGGCCCAGGTGCAGAAGCACAGTCTGAGCATTTAATGTTGTAGGAATCCCCACGTTCGATGAAGCAGAGCCTTCGTGAGGATATTAAAAACGCAGGCTGGGAGGGGTGGGCACCGACCGCAGCACGCCGCTACGGCCAACACAACGACCGATGACGGTGAACTCCACCGACAGCAACAACAGCAGCTAACGGCGCTCCTCTGTGCGCCACAGGCTAACGCTGCTCCTCTGTGCGCCACAGGCTAACGGCGCTCCTCTGTGCGCCACAGGCTAACGGCGCTCCCCTGTGCGCCACAGGCTAACGGCGCTCCTCTGTGCGCCACAGGCTAACGCCGCTCCTGTGTGCGCCACAGGCTAACGCCGCTCCTCTGTGCGCCACAGGCTAACGCTGCTCCCCTGTGCGCCACAGGCTAACGGCGCTCCCCTGTGCGCCACAGGCTAACGGCGCTCCTCTGTGCGCCACAGGCTAACGCCGCTCCTGTGTGCGCCACAGGCTAACGCCGCTCCTCTGTGCGCCACAGGCTAACGGCGCTGCTCTGTGCGCCACAGGCTAACAGCGCTCCTCTGTGCGCCACAGGCTAACGCCGCTCCTGTGTGCGCCACAGGCTAACGCCGCTCCTGTGTGCGCCACAGGCTAACGCCGCTGCTCTGTGCGCCACAGGCTAACGCCGCTCCTGTGTGCGCCACAGGCTAACGCCGCTCCTGTGTGCGCCACAGGCTAACGCCGCTCTGAACAAACACGCCGCAGCGACGCCGCCGGACGGGTTTGTGGTGTGGATGTTTGTCTGAAGCCATTTCCACAAGTTTAACCCCGGAAACGTGTGCATGTTTAGACATCTTTGTGAGGACAGAAAATTAGCATGCCACTATCCTCGTGGGGACAAAGTGCCCGAGTTTCAAGACATTTCTGAGACTGAAACTGTGGTTTTAGTCCCAGGGTTACAGCTGGGTTATGGTTACGTTTAGGCTCAGGGTTTCATTTGATGGGTTAGGGTCAGGGCACCTAGTGATGTCCTCACTCAGATATGAAAACCAGTGTGTGTGTGTCAGACAGGGTGGATTATCTGGTTCCACTTCCCCAAAAACACACGTGACACAAACAAATGAAGAACAGCGACGTGCTGGAAAATAATCAAAAATCTAATATTTTAGCTTTATTTGTTCCTCCCCCAGGAGGAAAACGTCTGCCGAGATCCGACACACACTCGGGCGATGTCGACTGCTCATCTGTTAAAGTGTGAACTCACCCTCTTGATGTCCTTGCCGAAGGTCTCGCTGAAGCTCGAACCGAGGATCTCAAACTGGACGTGGGAGTTGGAGCCGTTGTCCTTAAAGTCCATCGTACCTGTCAGACCTGTGATATTTCCCTGAAGAGGAGGGTGGCAGACAGAGAGGAGAGAGACGGGGGTTTAGAAGTCAGGCAGGATGATCTGTGCTCGCCGTCTGACAGAATCAGGCTTTTCCCAGAACCTCCAGACGCCCCACTTTCTTCTTTTATTACTTTATGATCTTTAACTCGAGCTGCTACCTTCTTTCACTCTTTCTGTTGGCGTCTCAGCTTGACCTGCAGTGTGTTTTTGAAGAAAGACAATCTGAGGCAGACATTATATTTGGTTATTTCAGGAACAGTTTGTAATCCGTGTTCAAACGAGACAACTTCCTGTGCTATTGATGGATTTATGCTCCAGAAATCTGTCAGTTTACCTGAACAACGACACAGGCAGCAGCCGTGCTTTTATATACCAACCAACCAGTTGAGTCGTCTATATCAAAGACGTGATTCAAGTGAGTTGCCCCTGATTTCTCAGTGAGAGACTAACAGTCTGTCTGTGAAGGTTCTCAGTCATCCAGGTCATCGTAGTCAAAGGAGCTGCAAAGAAAAGCGTCTGGACTTCTTTAAGTTACTTGAAGACGTTTCACCTTCATCCAAGAAGCTTCTTCAGTTCTAAGGTCAAATGGTGGAGAGTCCCAGATATAAACCTGGTGGGAGTTTCCCCCCACAGAGGGACAAAGGACGCCTTGATGATCCTCTAATCACCTGAGCCAAGGTGTGAAACTGGGTGTGGGTCACAATCAGCCAGAGTTTCGGGTGAGTTCATTGTGAAACCTGGCCCCACCTTATCATGTGATTTCCTGAGGTCAGAGGTCCTTGGCTTCTCGGAAGCTTCTCGGATGAAGGTGAAACGTCTTCAAGCAACTTGAAGTCCAGACGCTTTTCTTTGCAAGCTCCTTTGAGACTAACAATCATAGCATCAACATAAGGACTCATAAATGTCAGGTTTGTGGACACTGGGAATGTACAAAGAAGTGGAAAAACTTGAGGGACAAATATGTTTCCCCCCTGAAAAAACTGACGAGGAACCAGGACAAAGTCCCAGAACTTTCACTAAACAGGATGTAGAACATGCGGTCATTTCCACCAGCACGAGCAGAAATCCCACCGACCACGACAGCTATGCTGCTGTGTTGCAGGAGCTCCAAAGACCTCCGTCAGGAGTCTGAATCCGGCCTCAGGCCTCTTTTGTACTGGGAGCCTCGCAGCAGGGGCAGCGTGTATCAGCACCCACGCCAGGGGATAAACGCAGCAATACTACGGCCGTCTGAGATCACTGACAAACCTTATTTTTATTCTTCTACGCTGCAAATCCTAAAAGCCCCTCCTGACTGAAATAATGAAAAACATGAGTCATCCACAAGACGACTCTTTCAAATGAGGATAACGTGCATGATCACCGTCCCAGCAATCAGGCAGATGTTAACAGGTTAAAGGGGCAAGAATAAAGGACCAGGTGACCTGAAACACCTGCTGCTTCCTGCATCTTTAACACCGACGCACTGAATGCCAGAAATCCCAGGGTGCAGCGGGAGCCAATAAATATAGAGCTAAATATTTAATGACCATCTTTATCAGTTGCTTTATCAGTTCTGGCTGCTCTGCAGAACGATGAGGCGCCATATAGAATATCATCAGCGTCTGACTGAATGAGTTCAGCCATGACTGCTGTGCCGCTGCCACGAAAGGCCATGGATGAAATGTCACTTCACGACTTCCATCAGTTCATGTTGGATGTAAAGCATGACGG
Source organism: Neolamprologus multifasciatus (assembly GCF_963576455.1). NCBI lineage: Eukaryota > Metazoa > Chordata > Actinopteri > Cichliformes > Cichlidae > Neolamprologus > Neolamprologus multifasciatus. Next base: position 1,642,717 of record NC_140446.1, read on the forward strand.
AAGACGGTCATCACAGCAGGCCGGCAAACTAAATGCTCCTCTGTCAGCAGCAAAGGTCGCGTTCGTCGCCACCTGGAGGAAATTAATGTTTGAAAACGTTTGGCTCTTTCAAAAATGAGTAAACGCATTCGATACACACACCTGTCAGAGGAAGGACGACGCTTTTCTTTGGATACGCGGAACATAAAAAGTTCTCGCCATTTTTCACTCAGCGAATGTCGTCCTGTCTTTAACTTATCGTCCATTTCATCAGCAAAGTAGCCCGGACTCGTCCGGGGGTAATGACCAACTCTGAGGTGAGACGCAGCAAAAGTGCGTCCATAACAATCAAACTGACAAATGACTGCCTGGAGCACGAAACGGGAGCGCCGAGGTTGGACGGGGAACGTCAGGAAGGGCGCGTTTGAGATGGAACAAGACTGAATAAATGTTTCCATCGCTAATCAGCTGGAATAATGGCTGTGGCAGTTTGAGGATTGTACAACTCACACATTCAGATTCATTAAACTTGATCCTGCAGGAGTCAGTGCAGTTTGTGAAACGTTAAATGCAGCAACCTTGACCTCTGAGCGATGCCGGTCCAGTGCAGGAGTCACAGCCTCATCAGCTCTGAGGCGAGGCTGCTCCTCATCGGAGGAACTGATGTTTTCGGCAGCTTTTTGGTATGAAATGAGACTTTTAAGCGACCGCGTGCTCTGTCTGGCTCGTCCGCATATAAAGATAACTGCAGGAGTAATAATGCTTTGGTGGATATTTCTGTCAATATCATTCAAAAACATGATGATGCATTATGACTTTTCTACAGGAATCTGTAGAAAAGCAGCGCTAATGAGCTCGGCGGTCGTTACTCTGATGCGTGTCAGAAAAGCAGACTCGTGTTTTTTAATAAAACACGACCACGCGTGCTGGAGGGACTCGTCAGCCAAAGAGCATCTTTCTCCAATTAGACTGTGAGAACTGACTCCAGGTTGCAATCTCGCTGCATCTTTGATGTGCGATTGATTTTCTGTTAACAAAGGAGCTGTTGATTCTTTTATTTTGAAAATTGTACAAATCAAATGCTCGCCTCGACTTTCTTTAAATAAATAACAGTTTTGAGAAAACTTCACTATTTTGAAACAAACTGAATAAGAGGCTGTACAGACGCTGAAATAAAACTTTGCACAGTTTTTGTAATTAAAGAAAAAGGCGAGTACTCGAGTACTCGATTCAGAGTTCAACTCTTCCAGCGTAACGAGTTTGATATCAGGGCTTAAACCAGTCTGCTCTTACTCTGAATGTGTTTTACCTTCTGGATGGTCTCCAGCATGGACCAGCCGCCGTTCCAGGGCTTGGTGGTCTTCTTGATGCAGTTCAGGCTGGCCATGCTGTGCCACTTCCTGTCCTCCAGCTTCCTGTAGAAGGCGTTGGCAAGCATCAGCACGCTGTCGTACAGGTAGAGGTTGGACACCTGAAGGCGAGACACAGGCAGGATGAATACACGTCATCGGTTTTTCATTGACTGTTACGTAACGTTAGAAGAAGAATGTAATCACATCTGCAGGGCGATGAAGAATATAGATGTTAATATTTACTGTGTGTGTGACAAAGATCTACATTTACAGAATTTTCACTCTGCATGTTTTGTTCTGTTGGTGAACGATCACGTGACGATTTCATCCCTCTGTGATGGGAAAGAACATCAAAATTTAGGGATCAGACAATAAATGAATCCATTAATAAAGTTGTTGTTACATCTTATGGCTTCTGCCGCTTGCATGTGGTCAGAGTGTTACATTTATGAGAAAGCTTCACCCTCACATCATCTGTGACAGCTCTGTTACATGAAGCTGCAGCACGTCTCCATGTGTCACTGGATCGCACATCAGTGTCACAGCACACACCTGCAGCGACCTGCAGCGACCTGCAGCGACCTGCAGCGACCTGCAGCGACCTGCAGCGACCTGCAGCGACCTGCAGCGACCTGCAGCGACCTGCAGCGAGGCTCGTGCTTATTTGTGGCTTTCTTCCCTAACATGCAGCACCTACGTTCAGCTGTGCTTCCCTCAGTCGCTCTCTGATCCTCAGAGTTACACTGTTGCACTTTATTCATGTCTGCACGAGTAGTTTGTGCCCAGAGGTCACAGAAAACGAGCATGGACGTCCACCTGGAGCCTGATGATGAACTGTATGTCGCTCCTCTGCCTGCTGTGTGCTGAGCCCAGTTTGCCCAGTAAAAACGCTGTGAGTGCTTATTAAGGCGTCACTCCCGCTTATATTCACTGCATTGACCTGAGCCTGACTGAAATATAGATTAAGATGCTCTCACCTGGTTGCATTGTACAGGTGTAACCCAAATGTCTCCTAATCTTCACTTTCTCCTGATGGGATTCTTTAAAAACATACACAGCTAAAAACACATCATCCTCTCTGTGCAGCAGAGAACATTTAACCCTCTCTTACACAAATTACTGAGACACCTCCCTCTGAGTGAACGCACAGCGAAGCCGGCAGAAGTCAAGAAGAAGTCACAGCTGAGGAGGGAATGAAGCGGAGCGTGGGATGGAGACGAGACTGCTTATTACGTTTAAAATGAGAGAAAATCGGCCAGAAAGGATGGAGAGGAAGACGAAAAGGGAACAGGAGAGGAAACAAGTGAGGAAAAGGACACAGTGAAGGAAATATGACGACGCACGCAAATGTACAGAAGCAGGAAGTTAATATTCAGAATAAAAGGAAAATATTATAATAAAAAAAGACAAGAACAAGGTGAAGGAGGAAACGAAGGTTTAAAAGATGAGAGAACGACACCTGAGAGAAAGACAGGAGAGCGTGACCTCTGCGGGCCGCCGCCGTGATGTCGGACGTTTGGTGAAAACTACAATCATGTCCACAAATGTCAAAATCAGGCAGAGAAAGACAACATTTGTCCTGAATCACAGTAATTGTTGTGTTTGCTGTCTTTAAATGTCAGCCACGCGTCACGGTGCTTCTTCACAACTGGGAATAATAGTCAGTTACTCTGTGTGTGTTTATTGTGCGCCCGCTGTATGTCAGTGAGATAAACTTGAATTTGATGGCTTATTTTTCACGAGGCAAACTGGCGTGTAAACTGAGACACGGGGAAGCGGCTCGGCTTTCGTACACGATTCATACGTGAGAAAAACGACGGCTCGATGAGGCTTTTAACTGTGAGTAGTTTGAACGTGAGCAAGGCAAGTTTATTTGTACAGCACAATTCAACAACAAGGTGATTCAAAGTACTTTACAGATATATTAGAAACAAAAACAATGATTTAAAATCGATTAAAACAAGCAAACTAACAAACAAACAAACAAAACAGTATATAAAATCAAAAATCAAAACAGATAAAATCAAAACAGATAAAATCAGTAGTTAAAATGTAAGTTTTGAAATTTAAGCTTAAAAGTGTGGATTTGGTGTTTTATTCAAATGCAGCTGAGAACAGGTGAGTCTTCAACCTGGATTTAAATAAATTGAGTGTTTCAGCTGATCTGAGGCTTTCTGGGAGTTTGTTCCAGATATAAGGAGCATAAAAGCTGAATGCAGCTTCTCCGTGTCTGGTTCTGACTCTGGGAACTGATAAAAGACCGGATCCAGATGACCTGAGGGATCTGGAAGGTTCGTACTGGGTCAGGAGGTCACTGATGTACTTTGGTCCTAAACCATTCAGAGCGTCATAGACCAGCATCAGAACTTTAAAGTCTGTCCTCTGACGGACAGGCAGCCAGTGTAAAGACCTCAGAGCTGGACTGATGTGGTCCACTTTTTGGTCTTAGTGAGGACTCGAGCAGCAGAGCTCTGAATGAGCTGTAGTTGTCTGACTGATTTTTAGGTAGACCTGTAAAGATGCTGTTACAGTAATCAAGCGTAAGCAGCGGCCTTTGTGAGCCGTGTCCTGGTGAACTTTAATGTGATCTGACGTCCATAAACCAGAAAGTCCAGAGTTTGTCACGTGTCTGCTGCGTCCCTTTGTTGTCTACAAGGTGTCCTTTGGCGTCACTGGTGCTGTGGATGTGGCGGAAGTGGCCACTGAGATGTAAGGGACACGTTTAACAGGCACACGTGGTCGTCAGGAGCAGGTTGGAGGGGTCCTATTGGAAATGCTGCCTTCTGATCATAAGTTTTTCCTTTGCTTGTTACTTTCAGTTCTAATCACTGGTTTACGTAGCAAAGACAAAATAAATGTAAACTTTATCTCAAAGATGGGAAACTCTTCGGGAACGGCTTGTGTGGGGTCGGGCGCTGAGGCTACGTTCACACGTACACGGGTGCTTTTGAAAACGGAGATTTTCCATTTTCATTTTTTAAAAGAAGTTTCGAAAAAATATCTCCGTCCACATGTAAACGCCAAAATCAAACGCTGTCAAGGACATGCCAAATCCTAACTGTGTAGAAGTGTTGGCCAATCAGAAGTCCAGAAGCCTGGGAGGGAACGCGTAAACGGGTACAAGGTTTTGTGTTTTTCTGCAAAGGCAGCTAATTTTGTGGAGCTTCAAGTGTCTTCATCATTTCAGACGTTAAGAACTAAAGACAGTATTTTAGTGGCTCTGTTGGCCTGAACAGTTTACGTTAGTCTGAGTGATTCATAATCATAACTCAGACTCACAACTTAGGAACAGACAAAATACACACAGCAAACATAGATTTAATGTAAATTTTAAAAAACAACAACAACGTTGGGATTTGGGTTGTGAGAGCGTCTGTGTTGAGTGTAGAAGTTCTCTGCGACGCCTCGATCTTTGTAAATGGAGGGACAGTAACTGTGTAAAACCTGCACGTAGTCAGATTATAGAATCATAGAAATTCATCTCATGTAAACAATAACGTGGCGCACAGCACGGCGTCTAAAAAGGCGTACACCTTTGCCGTTGCGTGACTAAATCTCCATTTTCTTCGTCCACACGTAAACGCAAATAGTTCTTAAAAATCTCTGTGTTCTCGAAATGGTATAATATTTGCCCATGGATTAAAAATAATATAAATAAGAGCCTGAAAACTGCATGGCAAAGGGATCTAGGGCGGACAATGGATGAAGGTAGATGGGATTCTATATTGTCGAACAATGGATTATATATTAGGGAAGCCAGGGGGAAATTTATTCAATACAAAATTCTTAACAGATACTATTATACTCCTTCAAGGCTGTATGAATGGGGATTGGTAGAGATGACTTGTGTTGGAAATGCCAACAAGCCAAAGGTACTCTGATACATGCCCTCTGGGAATGCCCGCTGGTTTTTCCAGTTTGGAAAATTGAATTATTTGCAGGGGTGGACACTTTGTAACCCACCCAGATCACCTAAATTATGTCTACTAGGAGACAAAGGAGAGGTGCCTCATATAATAAACACCAGTTTAGAGTGTTAAGTACTGCATTGGTAACATGTGCCCGTGTCATTTTGGAACACTGGAAGGACTCCCATACTCCAGCGCTTAAAATGTGGAAAGACAGAATGATTGGGAATGTTGCGTGCGAAAAGATGCTGGGAAAAATACATCATGTGACGGAAGCTGCGGTGGAACAGTGGGACAATTTTTGCACCTACATGTCTACCTGACTTGGACGTTTGAGCTTAATACAACATCTGTTAAAACCTCACTGTTTTCGTTTTGTTTGTTTGTTTGTTTTTGTTTGTTTGCTTCTTGCTTTTGGTTGCTGCATCTTTGCATTTGCTGTTATAAAATGCAAAATCGAATAAATACTTGAATTATATTAAAAAAAAAGTCTCCGTGTTCAGTGACCCAAACAGCTGTTCGCATGTGGACGAAAGCCCCAAACACGTGGAAAAAGCTGCGTTTTCAAAAACGTACGTGAACGTAGAATATAACTTTTGATCTTTTTAAAAATTATTTTCTTGGCAGTTAATGGAGAAAAATACTTCTAATCATATTCATTATAATAATACTGTTTACATTTCACAAAAAGAGTCATTTATGATGGTTCCCAACACTGGGGTCATCGCCAGCGTCGGGTTATGGAAAGATGATGGTGTGGGTTAGTATGTGCCTATTAACAACAGTAACCTTGACGACATGGGAGGGACCCATCATGATGCCAAAGGACACCTTAATGCATAAATTAGCCACACCAGAGGTTTGACAGAGTCGGGCTGAGCGACTCCCCGGGGACGACAATAGGCTGGCATGTCCTTGCCTCGAGGTATGTGGAGTACACGGGTCTGTTACACAAAAATCAATCAAAAGATCTCAATAAAAGTCCTGCACGTGACTGTAAAGTACAAACTTTAGTTTCTCAGCAGTAGATATTCTGTGTTTGTCCACAGAGTCGACACAAACTGTGGTTTTCAACAACAATAAAAAAACTGGAGGTCGTTTGGGAGGAGGATGATGAAGATGGAGCTAGTGAACGAGGGGGAAAGGAGACGGGCCACAGGAGGTTTGTGGCGAGAGGACATGCAGGTGTTTGACCTGACAGAGTCAGAGGACAGGAGGTGATGGAAACAGATGGTCTGTGATGTCCTCGTGGTTGTTCTGGGTCATCAGTGAGTCTCTGGTAGTGAAGTCTAAAAGTTTGTGTCCTCATTTAACATTAAGCTGATGTTTGGATGCTGGGAGCTGATCTGACAGCCTGCTGCACTCGGTGCATGTGCACAGTATTTGAGTGGGCGGCTGATTTTATGAATGCGCTCATGAATTTATGGATGTGCATCAGTGATTTGTGCAGCAGAAAAAAGTTTCAACACCACAAGTTCAGACGTGTGCGTGCATTCGCCCGGATCGCCATCACAAACCAGGACGTACGACGAGTGGAGAGAATAGTTTGAGCGAGGAGGTCTAGAAGACAGGAAACTCATCACATTCCTCTTTTTCACTTAACTGAATAATTTGCACCCACTAATTACTCAGTTCATGCCATCAGATTAATAATTAGTCCCTTTGAATTACTGCTTTATGCCCTCAAACATTTTAATTCATTCTCTAAAGCATTCGTTCATTCGGCGCTCTCATTATGGAGCCTTTGATGAGCGAAACAGATCTATGTGAATCTTTATGTTTGGCTGTGAAACACGTCTCTGTGGTATTTTTGCCGTTGTTTCATGAAGGTCTTTGTGTCCTCCGGAGGACAAAAGGCTGAGGACAGATGGAGCCATGTGAAAGGAAAAAATGGAGACAAATTCTTCAGAATAAATTAAACACTGACCACACAAACGGTTTGAAAACACAAATTCCTAAATTATAATGACTTATCCAAAGTGTTCCTCCAGACAGAACCTGGACTCCTGTGGATTTTTCAGTGTTTATTCCCACTATTGTTGAATTTAAAGTATCCTAACAGGGAAAAGTGCAGAGGTACCACTTTGTATCAGCTCAGGTCTAAGGCTACGTTCACGCTGCAGGCGAAAGCGCATCAAATCCGATTTCCTGACCCTCTGCGACTCATATCCGATCATGGTGTGACAGTGTGAACGGCACAAATCCGATATTTTCAAATCCGATCTGGGTCACTTTCGTATGTGGTTCTGAATCCGATACATATCTGATGTTTCAGAAAGCTGCTGTTTGATGGTCAAGTCGCATTAAATCCATCTTTTACGTCACCGACACAAGACAGACGCCAATTATCAGCGCTGGAGAAGACATCGTGAACGCTTCCTGGCCATCCTGTGAAACTGTTGGGAAGACAACGTGAACATTTTCTTTGTTCTGTATAATCTGCAGATTCTGACAGAAATCTGCAACTATCCTTTGAAGCAGCGCTCCTCTAAAACAGCAATAAGGATCATTATTTTGTTATTTACATTATTATGTAAATAACAAAATAACTTAAAGCAAAAATTGGGAAACGTGAAGTCTGAAGTCTTTATATTAAGGCCATCAGTCAAACAATACTGTTGCTCTGGGTCTAAACAGAGCGCGTTGTGTGTGGCGTCTTCTTTGAGCGTTCACACTAGAGCGCGTTTGCTGTCGCATTTTATTTGTAGTGTGAACGAGCAGACAAAAAAATCGGATTTGATCAAAAAATCTGAATTGAGCATCAAGACCTGCAGAGTGAACGTAGCCTAAGTCATCATCAGTGACCTAATCCTAACTCAAACCCATCCCTGCACACTCATCATGTGCAGGGATGTCAATTAATTCTGGTGATTCTTTGAACTGTTCTGAAGTTTAAAAAACACGAGTTGGGTCCCCAATTTTGAATTTATTTGGGATTTTCCCTGATCCACACAGGTATGCATACAGGCTAAAACATACTCAGACACCCAGAAATATTTGGGTAAATGTCCCATAGCGAGTTGCACCTCAGTCGGATGCTTTTGGCATCCATCACCAAGCTTCTGGCATCATCCTGCTCTTCTTGGCAGAATCGAGTTAACTTACACTGGGTGGTTTCCTGGCAGAGACACATCCAGATAACTTTTACTTACGGTTGTTTGAACTGATGATCTTGGACCTTCTGTTGTTCTGAGTCTTGGTCAGTCCAACGAGTGCTGTCAAACAAATCCTTTCTATAGTGCAACGAGAGACTACCAGCTGCAGCTCATGATCACTATGCAAAGGATTTAGGCCTCGTTGGGTTAAAGTCATTGCAGAACCTTCAGCACCAGTTATTAAAATATTAAAGTGGGCGTTTGTATGTTTATATGTGAGTCTGTGTGGATTAGAGGAAACCCCAAATACACTTGTCCACATTTATAACAGAACTCAGGGAGGCGTGACTTGAAAGCTAGCACTACTTTCTGCCATAGCACAACCTTTACTGCACGCTGAGCTGAATTATTACCTCCAGGTTCTGCAGGTGTCCTTCCTGCGGGTCACACAGCAGCGAGGAGATGCGGTGGTTCTGCCTCATGCAGCGGGTGCTGCTGTCCTTCAGCAAGGGGAAGATCTGCCGGATCACCGTCATGCGCCCCAGTGCACTGTGGGTAAGCTCCAGGATCTCTGTGTCGCTGATTTCCTGTGGCGATGAGACGACGGGACAAAGTGAAGGAGACGTTATTGACCTCGCTCGGTCTGTTTGTCTGCATATTAACTGCTGGAGTGTTTATTGTCTCCCGAGAAGCCGGATGAGGGTTTGGTGAGAGGCCGATGCTGATTGTGGCAGATTTCTCGAGTGTTTGTTTTTGAACCCTGCGCCCGACGAACAAAAGTATGTTTATTTCATCTGCCGTGTTAATTAATTACAGAGAATGTGAAGTTTCACGAAGAAAACCGAATGTCAGTGTCAAGCCAAACGGGAAGGACGGCGCACGCCAGCCATTAAAACGCTTCTTTTGTGCCTAATTGCTTTGACGAGAAGAAAGCCAATTATTTTCTGTGAGGTGTAATTACAGGTAGCCTCGGCCGAACTCTAAAAGCATAATTAAAAATATCTGTGAAGAATATTGGGTTTATTAGGTTTTATAACACCAAACATAATTACGGTCTACATCTCAAGTAAAAGCGAACGCAGCTGCAGTTTATCTATTAGAAACGTCCACTTTCTTCTATTTCTGTATGCACGTCGCCTTCATCCAATTAAAAGTGAACCTGTAAACAAAAGTCACGCAGACGTGTAGCTCATTTATTGAATGGGTTTGAAAACATGTCATTCTGTCAGGCCAAAGGGTTTAAAGGTAATTGCAGCGATGGCATTAAGTTCAGTTCGCTCCTCTCTGAACACACAACGACGTACGAGAGCCTCTGTGCCGTCTCCGTACGCGGCGTTTCAAAGGTAGACGAAGCCTCCGGGCGTGAAAGGAGACCTTAAGCTGCTTAAACCTGCTTTCTTTCTAGTGGCCACCAGGGGGCGATTACTCCTGCTCCAAAGAACGTGAGCTATGTGACCTATGACCTCGGTTTGGTATTCTTGGGCAAAATGAAAATCATGCATTTACAGCAAACTGGACATGTTTGTGCTCTGGACTCATAACTGATTAAACCTGTGGAATTTACCAAAAGTACTTTTTATGGCCTAAAGAACAAACAATGTAAAAAGGCAACATTATTACTGAGCTCCTGACACAGATGTTATTTATTAACGTGCATCCTGTCAAACTGTGACTGAACTGGAATCAGACGAGTTGAGCCAGGCGTTACAGACGCCCTCTCTTCCTGTTTACATCCCAGTCTGGAATAATGTTCCTGAGTAGCTGTGAAGCTTCAGATGATCAGGTTCATTCACTTTGTTTACTTTCATCTCTTTTCTGTACATTTTTGTGCAGGTCTGCACAAAGCGCTCTCAGTGAAGTCAGCAGGATGATGCTGGACGCGACGATATCGAAACTTCCCCTCAGTCTGTTTGAGCTAAATGTGATGAATAAAGTCAGATATTTGGGTCACGTCATCAGGAATTATCTGCCCAACAAACCAACAGTGTGCTGTGCTTCACTTTGTGCAGCTCGTTTGAGGTGTGGAGGTGACACATGAAAACTGATTGTATGGTCGGCTCTGTGGCAGATACTGAAGCAGAGACTAAGGGGAAGCTGTACAGACGCTGGTATCTGCAGCAGAGTACGAGCTCGGCTATGGTGGAACAAAATGAGCTCCGTGCAGATTTGACTGGTCAGTGACTTGAGTGTTCATTTAGAACAGGCGTGGGGAGTCCAGGCCCCGAGGGATGGGGTCCTGAACAATGTTCCCTCTAATGTTTCATGTGTCTGAGTGAACACACAAACTCCCTGAGTGTCCCCTTGGACCACTGTGAGCAACAGCAGACGTGAGCACTGTGGTCACGCCAGCATCCAATCATCCAAGTTACATGTTTATTAAATTAATCAAATTACAGCATTTATGTTAGACTACTTTTAATTAACTGCTTTAGTCCACTTACAATGAAAATTAAAAAAGATCTTGTTCATGTCCTGTACAGCATGTTCACACTATTGGAAGGAAAAATAACTTGAACTCCAATTTTGAAAACACAACTTTATTTATTTTTAATAAAGCTCTGACTGTATGATGAGTCTGTGGTCTGGGAGAGAGTCTGTAACTCTGTCTGCAAAATACAGTAAATAATGACCAATGTTGGGCAATTAATTATATAGTTACTTCTTCAAAAAAGTAACTGAGTTATGCAAAGTTTTTTGCAGCTGTTTACCTAAAAATGCAGCCAAGACGTTTTTTAAATAAACATTTCAAACTATTTACAGAACAATCAGCTGTTCTGCATCAAATTTGATGCCACACAAATTATTTGTGCCACTGCAAAAAATAATTCCTGTCCACTATGAGATGAAGGAGAACAACAGCCTGATACCTGCAGGCCTGACAGCAGCAGATGTGTCACTGCTGTAACACCTGTAACACTCAGCAGTCGCCTCATTGTTCTGACACACAACACAACTATTGACTACACTACACACTAACTACACAACATTTGTTTAGTTAGGTTCAGGGGGTTGGGAAGCTCATCTTGTAACTGTAAGGTTGCCGGTTCGATCCCCCAGCTCTATCTGTCCTGGTCGTTGTGTCCTTGGGCGAGACACGCCTACTGGTGTTGCCCAATGGTGCGATATGGCAGCCTCGCTTCTGTCAGTCTGTAGCTGCCTCCACCAGTGTGTGAATGAACAGTGGAATTGTAAAGCGCTTTGAGGGTCTCAAAAAGTGCTATATAAATGCAATTATTATTATTATTAATTCTTTGGCCTATTTTGATATATAATTTTAAAACATGGCTTTTAGCTGCGACCGAGTGTTTCGTGCCGCGCTTTGATGCTTGATGATCTCTGAGTGGCTGCAGGGACTCAAAGAAATCCAATTCAGACCATTTGGTTGCACTTGGCACCACAGAGCCGAGGCGCCGAAATGGATGCAATATTACAGGCCACGGTAATGACCTGCATTCAGGCACAAGCAGATTTAATGGGAGGGGTGTGCTGATTCTGACAGCGACTGGGAGGGAAGCTGGTGATCACGGAAAGAATCAGATAGGAGGTTTGGAGAGCAGTTATTTGGTGAAAAACACAGTGTGATGTAGCTTTCAGGAGCAGGTAATGGTGCTGTGAAGAAAGATGGGATCCTGGCCGGGCGCACAGCTTACTGCAGCTTATTCAGAAGCAATGAGGCTGTCGGTTAACACTTCAGATGATAGAAAACACGCCATGGCGAGCTGTTTATCATAGCCCGCCGTTAGACCGGTGTTATACAACTGCTGTTAGGCGTTATTAAGCAACACAAGTTTCTACCATGAGTGCAGCTCATTACACAGCAGAAAACAAGATTGTCACACTGATGAAAAATGTGAGGGCTCTGCAGTGTGGGGATGAGCTGTGTGTGAGCAGTGCAGGCATCAGCAGGTTCACGGAGAGAGCTGCTCTCATACATCCGTACATGATTACTGTGGGATATTAGCATGCTAACACGCCAGCGCGGTTTATTCAGACGGTGCCGGCTCATAAGTTTCCTCAAGGTGCTGCATGATGTGAGGTTCAACATCAGCGTGCAGGACAGCTTTGAGCTGATGATGCACTGCAGGAAATGTCAGAGAATCAATATTACTATGATTCATCCTCAGGAAACCATGAAGCTCTGTGTTAGAGCTCATTGTAATCAGCTGATCACCAGCAGGGTCCATCCTGTGGGGAGCACGCATGACCTCACGGACGCCAAAACAGTCGGCATTGTCAGAGCACTCGGGTCTTAAACCACACAGTCCAAGAGTACCTGCGCTTATGTGGAAGTGAAAATAAATAAGACTGCAGTTCCTCAAATGCCCACTTGGGGCTGACTCCAGTGTTTACAGCCTGAGACAAAAGACTTTTAGTCTTAGTGGACAGTTCAATCAGGGTCCGGGTTTTTTGACCCAACATTTTGGGTTTTATGCCTTTTTCGTATTATAATGTTCTTGTTTGTATAGTTTACACTTCTGTTAGTTCTGTTGATGGTGAGTTCTGTTTCCCTGTTTAGTTCTCGTCTGCCTAGTTTCATCCCAGGTCTGTGTTGGTTATGGCGTCGTGTCTTTAGTGTTGCGAGTCGGTCAAGTCCCCTGCGTTAAAGTCTCCCTCGTCTTTAGGTTACTGTTTAGTTTGGTATCCCTTCCCCTTTGTTTTTGTACCTTTTCATCAGCCTCTAATAAACAACTCACTTTCTTAAAATATAGTTTTGTTTCCAGGTGTCTGCATTTGGGTCCTCTTGGGTCCACCACACGGTGAGCGAGGGCACCGTGTGATTACCAGGATGGTGTTTTCATAATGTTCAGAACATTGAGTGTAGAAAGCCGTGACTTTTCACCCTAATTTACTTTGTAGTTTGCACTTTAGTTGCTCAGGTGCAGAGTGGGACTGTAATCAGATTACTTTTTACAAGTAAGGAGTAAAGTAAGGGATTACTATTGCAAAAACGGTAAATAGATTACAGTTACTTTCCCGTAGGAACGCTGCGTTACTGCGTTACTAAAACCGTGATTTTTTTGCGAGAATGTCTCATGACAGTGACGTAAGCGAGTGCGACGTTCGTGACAACAGCTGTGTGCAGATCAACAATGGATCATATATCGAGTGCAGAGAGAGTATGAGCGTGCAGCGTTTAAAGCGTGGAAGTACTGACCTTACTTTGAGTTTGATTCCATAAAAAGTGACAAAAACATTAGTGTCCGTTGTGCGTGGGAAGAAAACTTCTTTTTACAGCGAAAAAAACCCTAAACTTCCAAACAAGCACCGAGTAGCTACGACGTAATGGGAAACTCACAGAGAAACTCGCGGATTCTTCCACTGACCGCTGCACACCTGCACCAGGGTAACCCTCCGCCTACCCCACTCCTGCTTTACAGGTGAAAATAGAGCAACAGGACCGCTAGTCTTTGACTTTATTTATTTTCTGCTGTGTTTTACTTGCATCTGTGTGTAAACACACAAAAAATTTTATTTTATGTGCTGGAATGTGCAGAAAATAGGTTTAAATATTAAACTAATTTCTTCCAGTCAGAGAATGTTGCAGATAATTAAATGTTTGCTTGATGCATAAAGTTAAAAGATTAAAACTAATAAAACAAGTTTTAAAAAGAGACTTTTCCATTTGATTACATTTTGTATGATGATTATGTAGAAAAAGTAGAATTGGGCTGAAAGATCTATCACTTTATCACCTATTCAGGTTGTAAATCGTGTTTTTAAAAAGTAACTAAGTAATTAATTACTTTTGAAAATAAGTAATCAGTAAACTAACGGGATTACTTTTTTGGGGAAGTAATCAGTAATTAGTTACTGATTACTTTTTTCAAGTAACTTGACCAACACTGCTCAGGTGTAAGGCCGTGTCCAAAGTTCTTCACATGTAGCCGAGGCTAGCATCCAACGCCGGCCCCCTGATGGGCATTAATGGTGTTGTTGTGTAAAAGTTGCAAACACAAGCACCTGAGACAAACCAGCAAAGACAAAATAATACAAGCAAAAACACACCTGGGACGTGACAAAGAGCTGTTATTAGCTGGTGCTGGTTGTTGCTAAGGCAACAGATATTAATCTTCTATAAACCGGCTGATTCTCTGTCAACACAGTGAAGTGAACTGTAGTTATAAAAGCCGTCAAAACTCTGCTGCTGGAGACTTTTAAACGTGTCAGATTGGACTAATTAAACGAATAAAACGGAGAAAATTAAATATATTTTTTTCAAATTACAATGATGAAATCTCTGTGCTCTTCTTGCTTTGACTTTGATTATTGAGGTATGCGCCTGGTGTAATAACAGACACTCAAAAATCACGGCACGCTTCAACACGAGAACTTGGAACCAGTTTCTTACCCTCAATTTATTTGGGTAAATGCAGAGTGAATTTTGATTAAAATCACACTAAAATAATACATTATGGAGTGTTTTTTGCAGTTTGTAAAATAGAACTTGGGGACTAATCGGGTGCAACTTTATTAAACGTCTTGATTGTAATAAATGAGGTGAAATTAACTCACAGTTTGGAGTTCATTTGTTACGAGCATGATTAGTCTTCAGTTTGCTTTTTACCTACTAATCCACTGCTGGAAGACTTTCCCTGCTCTCATTACCTGCACTCCATCGGCCTTGGCTTCCCTTCTGTGTGGTGATGGACGGAGATAAGAGGAGCAAGAAAAGGAAAAACCGGGAGAAAGAAACGGGTCTCTGATGGATTTAGCCGTCGATGCAGACGGATTGTTTAACAGTCACACCTGCAGCAGCTGTAATGTAACCTGGGGTTGCTTCATGTTCACAAAGAGTCTGATTTGCATTTCAAAAGAAGAACGGGTGTCATTTACAGTTAGAGTCCATTTTCATCTCATCTGCACCAACTGTTTCCCATTGTGCACTGCAGGTAATTAGCTTTTGTTCAACATGAACTCTTTTTTTAACACAAATGACCGTTCAGACTTACAAAGACTAGAAAAGCACAAATGAGGAGGTGGCGAGAGCTCCTTCTGTCAGTTTGTTCTACTCTATGGTGTCAATTATGGGTGAAAGGTCTCTGAAAGTTCCTCTGTCCTGGGGAAGTGAAGAGTTGGAGTCGGTACGCTGTCACAACAATAAATGTCCCATCAAAAGCTGATGGGAACATCAACCGATGCTAAAGCTGGTGAGTGGACTAAAAACCAGAGAGAGCAGAATATTGTGACTGGACCTTCTACAGGTTGATGCATGCTCAGTCATTCAGCTAAATCCCCAAAACTCGATTCTGTTCATCTGGACGTTTTCAGCAGGAGAAGCATTTCGTCACTCATCCAGGTGACTTCTGCAGTCTCAGCTGACTGCAGGACTGAAGTCATTATGCAAATGTCCTGTTTATGAGATAACCTGCAGTTTAGACACTGAAGACGTCACCTGGATGAGTGACGAAACGTTTCTCCTGCTGAAGACGTCCAGATGAACAGAATCAACTTTTGGGGACCTCCTACAGTTTCTTCTGAGGTATGGCAACAGCACTAAGCAGCACAACATTACACCGGATTATCTTTAAACAGCGAATTGTTGCCATTGTGTTTGGGAATATTGGGATCAGTACTCCAACATGAATTTTCCTTGCTAAACCAATGTTTAACATCAACATAGTCTGAGAGTGCAGTGGTCGGTACCCAAGGAAGGAACTGTGGTGAACCAGCCATCGAGCATCTGTGGGATGTGCCAGACACACAAGTCTGATCCATGGAGGACCCGCCGCACAATGTACAGGACTTAAAGGACCGTCAGCGTCTAATGAAGCTGCTTTGGCATCAACACAATATCAGGCAGATCGCTTATGATATAAAATAATATTTAAAATTCACCAATAGGCTGATTTTTTGCCATATATTAGCTTCCTCTTGGTCAAGTTTGAGGAGCGGTGGGTGGTCTGGACTGGACGTACGTATAGAGCAGATTAACTGGCTGTGCAAACACAAACCTGTGAGATTTCCTAACCTTTTCTCATCTTGTATCGTGTGTCTGTCAGTATCAGCTGACCAAAACAAGTAGAAAGGATTGGCTCAACTACTCCAACAAACCAATCTGGAGCTCACTGTTAGATACCACAGAGCCTAATTACAGCCTGTACTTTCAGCCTGTTAGTTTAAGATTTCTTATCAATTCTACTCTTGGATTGATCGTAGGAGACTAACAGCTACACCATACAGGTTGATACCGACTCATGCTCAGTATTTCTCCACCTGATTTGTCAGCTGTCATCCATCTGTGTTTTCCAGGGAGATCTTTACTCACTGCTCTCAACAGTATCTGTAGCTGCAAATGTTTTCTGTCAGCAGATTAGTTTATATCTGTTTTCTTCAACCAATGACTGGAAAAGCACGGGACTCTTCTTTCAGCTTCTTCTAACCGACACATGTGAGGATTGTTATTCTGAAGCTGATCACAGACGCTTTGTGCCGAGTTATTAATGTTCGTCGGATCAAACTCGACCATCCGACCGCGAGGCTTCACTGCTGTGCCTCTCACTGCCAGCCCTCCCTCACTGCCCGCTCTTTTTCCCTCTGGTTAATTGTTGTCCTCATCGCTCTTCACCTCTTTCTCTCATTACCGTTGCACTGCCTCCCTCTACAGCTCTGTTCTCGATTCTCTCCTCCCTTCTGCTCTCTCAAAGTCTCTGCCCCTCTCCAGGTCTTTTTAATTGGCATCAGTGGTGTTGTCTGGCTGTTTGTGTTGCCAGCAGACAGAGGGTGAAAAGGCCATTCTCCTTCTGTTGACAGCATGCCTCGCTTTGTACTTTAGTGCCACCCAGCACTGCGCTGACTGTGTGGTTATTTGAGCAGGGCTTTCTGGCAAAGATTGCAATACCTGGGAAAAAAAAGTGAAATTTATAGCTGAACCCTGCAAATGCAGAAGCCTTTAGGTGCTGGAAACAACCTAAAGTGCTACAAAACAAACTTTTCATGGAGCCGTTTTCTGCACCAGCAGATTTTCTTGCTTTGCTCAAAATGCACAAACAGACTTTTGATAATTCACCAATCCAATCAGTGACATCAAACAGATTGTTATTGGTTGCGTTTGCTGAACCGGTCATTGTAATGCAGGTCTCTCAGTCGTGCACCCATGCATGGAAAAGCTCGATCTGGGCACGGTGATGTCACCCACAGGTTTGGTTGCTGTTTCGAATCTTTGAATTTGGTATTTTGGATCTGAGTTTGTTGAAGCCAGAAGACACTGCATGTTTGAGGGGGTGGAGTGCGAAGTTATCAGCTCATTAGCTCTAAAATATAAATAAGATAGTAGGCACAGACTTTTGGATGGTCTCTTAGTGCAATTAAAGATTCAGTGATTCATTTATGTGTCACATTAATGCTATAAAAACATTTCAAAGGGGACCAACAACACCTCCTTCATGAATCACCTCCTTATGGTGGTGGAGGGGTTTGTGTACACCAGTGACAGCAGGGGCTATGTTGTTGGAGGCCTTTGCCCCTAATAGGGTCTCCCCAGGCAAACTGATTTAAGTGCCCCCCATGAAAGAAAGTCAAAGAAAAATCAAAGGACCAGTTCATGCTGTCCAGGTCAGCCCACCTCCAGGCCGGTCTTCGTCTATGAAGTGCAGCCCTTAGAGCTGGCGTGGCCTTCTGTATCCTCCGCACCAGCAGGAGGCGCCATCAGGGTCATCAGGGTCAGGTGCAAAGTGTGTTGGGCAGAAGTGTCACGGTTCTGGGGCAGTTTGACCCAGTATTTTCAGTTCTCACGTCTTGGTTTGATTTTGTATTTTTGGGTATTTTCTTGATCTATGGTATGATGATGATGATGATGATGATGATTTAGTAGGTTTGAGCTCATTCTGGTTTCGTTCTGCCCGTCTAAAGTCTGTGTTTCTTTGTCTACGTCTTTGTGAATTGTTTCCTGTTTTATTGTGAAAGGCTGTGCCTCATGTCAGTGTGTCTAGCTTTGCTCTCCATGTCTCGTTAGCCCAAACCCTCCCAGCTGTGCCTCCCTCTTGTTTTCCATTCCCTGATTACTCCCCTGTGCAAGTATTTCCTTTCCAGTGTTTCAGTCCTTAGTTCCTCTGTCCAGAGTTTTGTTTGTTTTTGATGTTTTGTTTTTGTTTTGTTTTGATGTTTTGAGGTTTTAGATGTGTCCATCACAGCTGATTTAAATGGCTAAATGACCTCCTCAACATGTCTTGAAGTTCTCCAGAGGCCTGGTAATGAACTAATCATGTGATTCAGGTGTGTTAACCCAATGCGATCTAAAACCTGCAGGACACCGACCCTCGAGGCTTGGAGTTGGCCAAGCCTATTCATGGTTATCCTTGGTTATGGTTATACCCCTTGAAGTTTACTGCAGCATCACTGGGAGCCAAGTGAAGACTGGCAGACAATTTCAGAAGGTGGATGGATGGATGGATGGATGGATGGATGGGTGGATGGATGGGTGGGTGGATGGATGGATGGATGGATGGATGGGTGGGTGGATGGATGGGTGGGTGAGTGGATGGGTGGATGGATGGATGGATGGATGGGTGGGTGGATGGATGGATGGATGGACGGATGGGTGGGTGGATGGGTGGATGGATGGATGGCACCACAGAGGTCCGGTTCAGGGACTGCAATGACCTGAGGAGAAGTCTAGAAGATAGCTAATGGCTCTTAATGGATAACTTTAAGCCTTAGAACATTTTAAACAGAAGCGTTATAAAAACACTCCTGTACAGTTTTTATAAAGGGGGAGATTATCTATAGAAACCAGCTGTAAACAGTCTGTGGAGATTTATTCACTTACACTTCGTTTGCACTTTGTATTTTCAGCCCTGCGTTTGCCATTGATGAGATAATCAGGGGAAATGTCTGCCAGCATCTGACTGGAGATTTCTGGAAACTGTTTAATCTAAATGTAAAATCTGACCAGAAGTATTATGATAATAATTTTAATTTAAACTGGCGGCTTAAATGATGAATTTATAACTGAAAAACCTCGTCTGAGGCCTTTTAACAGTTAATAATTAATAATCCATTTCAAACAAACTGTAACCTTCATGTCGCTGCGTTTAAAATCACTCTGGAGCTTTTGTTCACCTGTTGTTGTGGAGTGCTTTTGTGGGTCTGCGTTACATAATGAAGGTGAAAGTCTTTTCCGTGTACCTGAACACTACGCGGGGAGGTGCTGACAGCAGACGGGAAGAAGGAAAGAGGAAGGAAATGGAAATTAGCTCGTCGGCAGTGTCTACCTGCTGGCAGGACATCTGACATCTCACTGCGCCGCCACCATACTTGAAACTACCTCTGTTACCTGCCTGAGCTCGGTGACACACTACACACAGAGGCTGCTAAAACTTTAGAGCAAAGTGGGGAACAAGGACAGAACTGTCTTCATGAAGCAGGTTGGAGGCTGGAGAGCTGATTTCACATGATGTTTGTGTGGAGGAATTAGGAGGAGGAGGCACCATGGTAACAAGGAAGCTGGTGCTGCTCTTATCTATGGAAAAGGTCCATCTTTACCTGTAAGGTTCACACCAACACGCTTCATGTGGTTTGCATTCATGAAAAAGTAAGAAAATGCTCTGGATGTCATCGCTTCATCAGGTAGTGGACTTCTGCTTACACTAGAGCCCACCACCATGAAGCCCACTGTGACACCTTATGTGAAGCTTACTGGTCAATCTGCGGTCCTACCCCCACCTATGGTCATGAAGGCAGATAGAAGTGGATGGAAATAAATATCCTCAGAAGCGCAACTGGACTCCTAGACTGCTGCCTGGTTAAGAGATGAAACTGGAAACCCACAAAACTCCTATACCACTAAGTGAAGGATCAAATCCCCACCAGTAAAGTGTACATTTTAGGACATCCTCAGGTCTCAGGAAAGCTGTCCGGTCTCAGAGACCTAACAGCTTTTTTCCTGAGACCTAACAACTTTTTTCCTGAGACCTAACAGCTTTTTTCCTGAGACCTAACAACTTTTTTCCTGAGACCTAACAGCTTTTTTCCTGAGACCTAACAGCTTTTTTCCTGAGACCTAACAGCTTTTTTCCTGAGACCTAACAGCTTTTTTCCTGAGACCTAACAACTTTTTTCCTGAGACCTAACAGCTTTTTTCCTGAGACCTAACAGCTTTTTTCCTGAGACCTAACAACTTTTTTCCTGAGACCTAACAGCTTTTTTCCTGACACCTGACATTTTTTTGTCGGAGACCTAACAACTTTTTTCCTGAGACCTAACAGCTTTTTTCCTGAGACCTGACATTTTTTTGTCGGAGACCTAACAACTTTTTTCCTGAGACCTGACAACTTTTTTTCCTGAGACCTGACAGCTTTTTGTCTGAGACCGCTTCCCAGTTTTACTTCTGAAACGGTGCCTCTCTAAGGCTCTTTTTATATCCAATCACTGACCTGCTGCCAATGAACCTGATTGGCTGCAAATGTTCCTCCAGCTGTTTCTTTTTAGGACCGCTTACCTTTCCTGCCTTTTGTTGCCTACCATGATCTCTCCAGCAGTGAAAATAACATGAATAATTAAAAAAAAAACTTAAAATTAAATTTGGATAATTAGGAAATCCAGAAATCATACATGCAGTAGATTGAGTTTCCCCACTTCTTTTCATAGGAAGTTTAAATCCCACATTAATGAAGATAACTGGAATATTTCTATGTAAACACCATAATTTGCTGTTAATCTAATTAAAAGCATATTGGAAGGAGAAGAGGAGGTGGCAAAGTGGAGAAAATGAGCAATAAAAAATTCTGAATGATTTAAATAATTTCCTTTGATGGTTACAGGATATTATACATACACAGTGTGGAAGCACGAGACGCACGGGCGTGTTTATCAAAGGAAACATGTGTGATCACAAGTCTAATGTGCCAAAAAGCCCAAACTCACGCTGCAGGATCTGAACATTGTTTCAATCTTCTGGTTAATTAAAAACGCAGTAATTAGCCAAATGATGACTTTGAAATAAAGGAGATAATTTGAAGTGAATGAAGAGGCTGTTACCAAGCTGGGAGCTGAAAAATGGGGGGAAAGGGAATCTGGCATTGAAAGTAAAGCTCGGAGGTTTTTGTATTCAGCCTTCAGCAGATGACACCAACAGCCATCTCTGAATTATGCTGTTAACACTTGTCAGCTCAGTTAATTGGCTGGGTGGCTGCCTTAATATTGAAACTGGGAGAGCAGAGTGAGCAATTAAAAAGGAAAGATAATTTAAAACTATAAAAAAATAAACCTGTAAGCAGTTGGCAAGAGCGGGCAAGTCGGGAGAAGTCGCGGCTCTGGAGATGTCGGTATTTTGTGACTGAACACAATCCCAGCTGCGGTGGAGGGTGCTGTCATTTTCTCTTTTCACCTCCACTCATTTCAATTTTACTTCCAGCATGGAGAGTTGCCCACGCTCGCCGATCCCCGTCAGAGGGGAGAAAAAAGGCCAGCCGCTGGAGAGAGGCAACAAACCCACTCAGCTTGTGTTTGTATCCCACATATAAATGGTTTCCATCAGAACAAGCACACAGGACGGGGCTCTTTAACTTATCTGCCTTTTTGTTCTCTGTGCAGCCCGTTCCTGCTGTTCTGGTCCAAAATCAGCCGTAATGAAAGCGACATCATCAAAACTCAAAGCCGACATGGCGAGAAAACTTTTCCAGAGGAAACCAAGTTTGGTAGTTGGGTAGTTTTTGGCACGCTGTGATCTAAATGATGCTTTAAAGGAGCTCATTTGTGTTCTTTTCAGAGCAACATTTAAATCGAGCTGGGATTTTATCCAAACCGATGCAGACGTGTCGGGAGAAACGGTTAAAGCAACGAGCTAAAGAGGCACAGATGTCGCTATTGCCCCAGTTAGACCAGAACTACAGAAGATTTGTTAAAGAGCAAAGAACAGCACAAAGCATAAAAGATGGCTGCAGGAGGCCGTAAGTCTTTGTCAACGGAGTCCAACATGAGTGGAAGAGTCAGCGAAGCTCACTTCTGTCCGATGACAGTGATACTGAGGTGGGGCGTGGCTGTTTTATCTAACGTTGTTGGAATCAAACTGAATAAACTCTCATATCATGTGGAAATGTATTCAAACTGGTTATCAGAGGGAAAGTTTGATATTTAAGGGCCTCACAGCAAACACTAACTGGTTTAACCAGCTGTTGTGTAGCCGGCTCTGGTCAGCTGTCTGCAGACGGGAGGGTCACATGTCTAATCTGCTGGCAGTAAGTAATCCTGACAGTATCGGGATTGAATGAGCGTGTTCATGTGTTACGGTCAGCTTCAAACTAGCTGCCAAAACAGCATAAATAAGTATTTGAAAAGCTAAAAACAAAATTATAAAAAAAACCCCAAAACAAATGTAATCGATAAAAATAAAAAAATATTGAGGGATGCTTGAAAAACGGCTAATTGATTGACAGCTGGCAGCTTGTTTCTATTCTTGGACTCTACTAGAGTAGCTTTGCATGATTCCCTGCTTCAGTCTCTTGATCCATCTGGTGTCTGAAACAAGCCGTCTTAGTTTCATTAAAAGCCATTCTACCTTTAAGCCACCTTACTCCTGATTGGCTGCCTCTTGTAAATAAAACAATGAATAATGTAATTTACTCCAATCTAAACTAGTCTGAAAACTGACTTATATGTAATGATTGGACCTCATCTATCAAAAGCACGAGTTCCTCAGGGCCCCATTGGTTCTGCCGTTTCACAGCACCAGAAGTCGGGAACGATGGACTTCCTGCTATCAGAAGTTCACTGATGGAGAAAGTTTGTGTCACATGCTCTGAATGTCTCGGTGTGACTTACCTCGTTGACGAACACCCAGTGACTGTCTTTGGAGGCCAGATTTGTTTCCACTGCCTGCAGACACACAGAGACACAGAGACGAGGGGTTAATAACGAGGACCGCCCAAAGCCGATTTAATCACACGCCGCTTCTCAGAGGCTGGCGCAGCATTTCATCACACTTCAGGTTCAGCAGCCAGATCTTGCAGTGTGGCCTCCGAGGAGCAGCTGCTGTACCGACACCACAGCTGCCTCGTCTGCCTTTGTTCTCGCCCGTGTCATTGCGGTGTGCACGTTTGAAAAGTTCAAGTCGGCCTCCTCCGCTGTCACGGCTCATCCTGCCAAAATGTCGAGCAACAGAGGCTTTGGAGAAAGCGAGTGGTTTGCACTTAGCAAAGCCCCCGGAGCTCGGCCCGTCACCATGTGATAATCCTAATAACACGCAGCATCCTACAGATGACGGCCAGCCTCACAGCTGACAGCACAAAGTGCAGCAGAGCTCAGTCCTGCAGGTCAGCCTGGACCAGCTGGAACATGTACACAGAGGCAGCTGCTAATAATGCAAACGGCCCCAAAACATGACAGAACTGTGGAGTTATCTCAAATAATGACCAGATATCACGAAGAAGTAAAATCAATGTTAAACACCCATAATGCTCATTGCTTCATGATTCACAGTTTTAAAAATAAACCTTTATTCTCCCTGAATGAGCCTTAATTCTGACATTTACACTTGGCTCCACCCGAGATGGTTAAACAGCAAACCCTGTATTGTCTCAGAGGTGAAAGGTTGATGGAGGCAGGGATGTATCTGAGTGCGTGCCCACACGGCGCTGCACGCCAGCATATGGTCTGACTGCAGAGCCGTGTGGGTGTTGTTCTGCCTTCTGGCTCCATTTTTAGAAGCAGCATATTTAAACCAACGATCTCACGGTCGTTAACTAATGATCGAAATTCTATGAAGTAACAAATAATATTTCATCGTGATAATAAAAGAACGAGAGGAAACATCTGAAGCATGACTGAACACACACGTGCTGTAAATGTGATCGTGCTACTGAATGAAAAATGAAATGAGAACGTTCCTGGTTTATTATTTTTATTTATGCTTTGTAATAGATATCAAAGTTTGTTGGCCGAGGAAAAACTGCTGCTGTATCCTGATAAAGGTTTGAGTGTTTATCTGCGTAGGTCTTCAGTCCAGGTCACACTAGTCCTGAGAAGAACTGGACTTCTTTAAGTTTCACCTCTCATCCAATCAGCTTCTTCAGTCCGAGGTATTCAGCCTCTCGTGGGGGTTGTCCTCTGAAGCCATCGATGTCCACTGAATGCCTACCAGTGACCAGACGTGTTGGCTTACGACACCAGCGATCAGCCATTGAATCCCTCCCCAGGTGCTTCAGCCTGAACAAGTCTAGTTGCCTCCTGTAGGGACTGCAGAGGTGTTCACACCTCGATGGAGAGCAGCTGTCAAAAAGTTGCGTGTTTCATTACACACCAAGCGTGCTGCAAAAAATGGCACGAAGTTCACATTTTTTTTAAATGCAAAAATAAAAAAAAATCGAAATTGTTGAGCTTCTGCAAAAGAATCATCTCCAAAAAACACTGAAAAAAAATGAAGTTGATATCAAATGATGAAGAGCTGGTGCTGATGTTTCTGAACAAGATTAATAAGTAATATTGGGGAAAAAAAACAAAAACTAAAAACTGCCGCAAAATCTTACAGCATAATTATGCAGTCATTGCAAACGGCCGAGCCCGAAAAAGTCTGTTGTGTAATGGCCTTCTTGGCTAAGTTGGGGGACCACCAAACATTTTTAAAGCACTTTTCAGAGGATAGCCAACAGCTAGCTAGCTAGCAGTCAACAGCTAGCTAGCAGTCAACAGCTAGCTAGCAGTCAACAGCTAGCTAGCAGTCAACAGCTAGCTAATTTTTCAGCCATTCAAAAGATATGTTGCTAAAAAATCATATATCTCATCAAATGCCACAAAGAGCACAGACGATTATATTTTTAAATAGATATACACACTAATTTTTATCATGTCAAAATTAAACGTGTTACCTATGCTAATGCTAATATGTCTGCATGTAGCATTCTAAAAGCCTGTACCTGACTGCAGTGGTGATTCACTGATATCACCTGCTGCCTGAAGCCTTTTCAGACCTTTTTCACGTGTCACATAAGCTAATTTCATTTCCAGTGGCTCTGTTCCAAGAGGCTAACCGTCAGACATGATGATGAGCCAGCATGCCTGAAACTAGCTCACCTGAATGGGGAACGGTGCCAAACCTGCCTGCTGTTCAAAGGCTCTGCGTGCTGGATTCCTGTCATAGCTCCGAGCTACACCTGAATACAACAGAGCTCATTCATCATTAGCATTTTACAGACATCCTCTAATGAGCAGGACCGAACCTCGTGACAGATTCGAACACAACCAAACTGTGTCCAGTCCTGACTTTGGGAACAAATACCTGAGGCATTTGAAACAGGTTTTCCATATTATCCATATTCAGACAGTGGAACGCAGCCAGGAAGCTGGTGGAGTCAGAAGAAAAATCTGTGTTTGGGATATTACATCACTGAGTGCATTCACTTCACACACACACTAAACAAGAGTATTCCCACACAGCGTTCGGCCATGAATATCAGTTCGTGTCATGTCTTTGCTCTCTGTCCTCGGGGCTCGGACTGACAGATGTTTTCTAACAGGTTCCACATTCGGCTTCCAGATCAACAAACGCTGACACACTCGTGAAGCTCCACACAAGCAACAACCTCGAGGATAAACAGCTCGTGAACTGCATGTCCACAGAGCTAACACGCACAGACGTTTTTAGAAAGAAGTGTTTTTCCCACATTTTATTTGTGCACATCTGCTATGAGCAGCTGCACGATTCATGTGCAGGGCGAGTGAGGCTGATCGGCATGTGACAACGCGGCGTTCTGCCCTTTATGTGGCATACATCTCATTGCACCCCACCCACCTTAAAGACTTACAACCAAATAATGAATGAGAAGTCAATACTGATGCTATGTGACGTGATGGAAACCAGTCTGTGTGTGTACATGATGTCAGGTTAACCTATAGCAAAGGCCACAGCACCTGTTCTCATAACACACCTTACATCTCCCACGTGGAGATGTCACCATAACCTTTATTGGACCTGGATTGAGTGCGAGCGTTCTCACGCACGCCTCGATCGCCTCCGTCCTCCCATCCAACTCCGTTCTTCCTCGCTGGTGTTATTTAGATTCTGCCTCTGGGTCCTTACTTCCTGCTCAGTCATTAAAATGCAGCCCACATTGCCCTCTGGTTTATTTTCTGCTACTGTGGGCACAGAAATTGGTTATCAACAACAATTACCCGTCAACCCTGAAGGTAAAAACATGTATATTGTAGCTTTTAATGATGAGTGTGGGTGAAGAGGGGAGCTTGCAGAAACACGATGAATCAAAGGCTGAGAGGAAAATAAGAGAATAAAAATGTATGGAGTGGAATTAATTCACGATATAAGAACTGGCAGAACATGCTGACCTTGTTATTCCCGACGGACTCGCCGTGCACGTTCATATAATTGCATTATCCAAAATATTTCTTACATCAATCTCACTATTTTTTAAGAGCCGTCTTTGGTGAGTTTGGCTGCCGTTCAGATGTAATAAATTTATGCTTTTAACTCACGGCGAGAATCGACAGCTGAACAACATGGAGGCTGCGAGTCTCAAAATTCAAGCTGCGTTCGGGAGGGTTTTTTAAACCACACTCACATTCTCCCATTAAAGTTTCTCAGCATCCATGAGACCAAATAATTGGCTTTTCTATGTTTCGTTACTCATAAAACATTTGTGAAAGCTATTTTTGGGGTTTCTTTTTTCTGTCTGGCTGCCAGAAGCCATCTTCTTCCTGTTTTTGGCAGTTTGCTGCACATCTTGGCACAAACCTCCAGCACTAACTGTAGATCGCTGGAACAGTGTTGTCGGCAAAGTGTGCCTCACCACAACACAGGAACGCTGATACTAAGCCTTAAAAACACAGATCCATGATGGCGTCTTTAAGTGTTTAAAACCTGCACGAAGCTGCTCTTGTTTAACCCTCCAAAGAAAATCAAACAGAGTTGGATTTTTCTTTCTTTCGTCACTTAAAATCCTCCCTTAGTTATGCTGCAGTAGACGTAGGCTGCCGGGGATTCCCATGATGCATTGAGTTTTTCCTTTCCAGTCACCTTTCTCGCTCACTATGTATTAACAGACCTCTCTGCATTGAATCATATCTGTTATTAATCTCTGTCTCTCTTCCACAGCATGTCTTTATCCTGTCTTTCTTCTCTCACCCCAACCAATCACAGCAGATGGCCCCGCCCCTCCCTGAGCCTGTTTCTGCTGGAGGTTTCTTCCTGTTAAAAGGGAGTTTTTCCTTCCCACTGTCGCCAAAGTGCTGCTCATAGGGGGTCATATGATTGTTGGGCTTTTCTCTGTATCTATGAAGCGCCTTGAGGCGACATTTGTTGTGATTTGGCGCTATATAAATAAAATTGAATTGAATTGAAAATATTTCCCGTCTCACAGATGCTCAGATGGAGGGTGATCACATCGTAACATTGTGGACAGTCCAGTGTAATTAAAAGCTCAGTTTTTTTCTATTCGCCAATCAGATTGAAGCTGTTTAAGGGCCCCGCCCCTCGGTAGGGGGGTATTCTGTAAATATAATAATAAATGTGAATTTACTGTGTAACTGTGCAACTTTATTAGCAGCGTCCTCCTGACGCCAACAACATTCAGAGTAACAGCCTCCTCTCTGCCCCTTAATGCTCTCTGGTTGCTATGGTAATGCGTAAATATTTCTTTCAAAATAAGACGCACAGCTACAACATGGGAAACACCCAGGGAAACAGAGTTCACGATAAAAACCCTGAAAAACATAAATTTCACACCAGAGCCTCAACTCTCGCAGCGCCGTGGCCCGGGTGTTCTGAAGGCAGGACTGTGATGCCGTTTTCTCCCTCGCCACTAGAGGGCGCGGCCGTTTTGTGAGTAATGTTTTGACTGGGATGAAAAATGGTGTTCATGGAGGCGGTGTGAATCACAAGTTATGCTCGGGAGCAGTTTATGTGGGTTCAATGAGAGTGTGCGTCCATAAGACTGGTGAGTTACAGGATATTTCTTGTGTAAGAAGGATAGCCTGTATATTTTATCGCTCTGGACATCCTCTGTTTGTACATTTGCTATAAACTAAGTTATCGCTAAGCTAAGCTAATCGGGCTAAGCTAAGCTAAGTTCGCCTAGGCCAAACTGAGTTTGGTTTGAGTTGGTGATTTGTTATGTGTATTTACCTTCTTTAGTTGGCATCATAAGTGAGTGGGGCACAAGAGTTAAGTGATGGAAAGATGTTTATTTTCTTTGTTGCCAAATATGGTTCAGACTATAAGTAAAGGCCGCCAGCTTAGTAGTAGGGCCTATAAGACAAGTATGTGGCTGTAATATGTTATATGGTGATTCTTGTTGTCTATAATTTGATTGTAATTTGTGTTCTGTTTTTCCATTCTGTTTGTAGAACCACACACACACCCACATATACCCACACTCACGCTAAATCTGCCATCAAAGAGCTGAACGATTATCCCCTGACCTCGTTATTTTCTGGAGGGTCATAGTGGCACTTGACCTGTGCACACCCTGCGATCACCACCGTAGAACTGAACCTCATATCAGAAATCATCATAACACCGGGGGTTGGGGAGCACTGACTTAGAACGACCTGCTCTTTTACAAACGTTAGTACAGGCGACTGTGTGGCTACGCATTTTATATACCTGTGGTAAACTTGTGGCTCATATTTCCACCGTCTGAACGTTCATTCGTGTCGTGGTCAAAAACGAGTCCGATGGCGCTCGTGTCCCATCACGAACTGACTCAGCTGGTAGTTGAGGGATCGATGACTATCAAGAGACCTGCCATCATGTCAGTCAAGCTATTTCGGGCCACGGGCCCAAAACGGTGACAGACTGATGTCGCCATTTTTTGGATACTCGGGGGGGAAGCGACACTGTTTTGATTGTGAATATTTCCTGGAAGGTCAGGACGGTTTGGCGACGCACGAGCCTCCGCCTGCTCGCTCCGTCTCATCCCTCTCGCTGAGCTGTCTGATGAGGTTACATCGTGACCTCGACCCATCGCGCCGCTGCGGTCGGCCCGGGGGGACGGTACAGGGGGATGACGATGATGAAGGCTGACTCACATGACTGACAGCTACACAAATGTGCGAGAAGCTCGGCGCGACAGAGCAGAGAGGCAGACGACACGCTGAGGAAATCATACAGACACGAGGCCCGGGGAGAACTGTGGCTGTAAACAAAGCGTCCTCTTGACTTCAGACAGTTAGCCTTTTTTCTCCTTCGTCTCATACGTGACATCACACAGGTCAGGACTTTTGATCACCTCGTCTGTCTGAGGAACGAAGGCAGTCGCTGCAGGAAGCATCCGCTGCACTTAAACTGAAATACTGACTGACAACCAAAAGCTTCGGATCAGAGCTGCATTCAAAGGGAACAGTTGTGCTAACCTCAACTCCAGGTTTGAAACACACACACACCTGCAGGCTTAACCCTTTCACCACGACTTTAGAGCAGCCAACACACAGTACGAGATACAAGTTGGGATAATCCGACTGCTGAGTTTTCGGCTAATCATCATCAGTGTCCAACGACCCAACAGTCATGCATCACAAGACCTTTTAACCTCTTTGACACACAAGGTCCCCTCCATTGGCAGCACGTAGGTCGAATAACCAGAACCCAACGTATCTTTAAGATCTCAGAGCCCCCTGTTGTCCCTGAACCTGGTAAAAGGGAGTCCTTCCACTGCTGGAAGAAACCCCAAACACCCCCATGACCGTTTAGCTTCAGCTCATGTTGGATGTTGACAGGCTAAAGTTGCAGGATGGTCACAGCAGCTGGCAGTTTGGTACTTTTTAGTTTGTGTAAGTTTTGTGGAGTTGCTCTACAGCTGACTGCTGTATGGATTGCTTGCATCTTTTTGCATCACTCCTCGAGCGGTGCTTCTGCTTTTATTCAGCAGTTGAAAGCACAAAGTCAGATGGGAAACATGTCAAGAGAGAGAAAAGCTAGATATAACAGGCTGGGAAACGAGTGAGTGTCTGTTGGACTGCAGTGTAAATGTGTTCTGTGGTTTTGACAGCAGCTGGTTTCTGATACCCGGGATCAGCACAATCACTTCTGCTCGGTTATCAGAGTTTAACCGTTTCTGCACAGACCCATGTGAGAGCAGTTTTACTCATTACTGAATCATCTTTCTTTTTTCCATAAGTTCTTAAAACTCCAAAGAGAAAACTTTTCAGACTTTACTAAAGTTTTTTCTTTATATTTTAGAAATGTTCTCAGTCAGAGAAGAGAATAAGCTCGACCTCGGTAAACCATCACTGGCTCTTCAAGATTACCCCAATCAAATGTGATGTCCTCAGCTAATCACTGTTTATTCATTTTAATCTCATTCGGTTATTATTTAAAGGTTAATTTTTGCATTATGTTACATTGTATCAGATAAATTACCTGTTACACTTTTTAAAGGTAATTAAAACTGACCAAACCACGCAGCTCCGAGCGGTCTCAGAGGTAACTCCTGAGTTTGAATTGGCCCACACCTCTGAGCAGGTGTACCAACATCCAGTGGAGACCAGTTAAGAAGAATAAATAACCAAATAAATAAATATTGTATCAACAGCCTGCAGCCAGTTCTGTACCGAGGAGCCAGCACATCAGTCTTCTGTTATTGAAAGATTGTGTTTGAATCTGTCTTCACTTTCCATCATGCAGAGCAACATCTATATTTCAGGCACTTCAGTCCTCTGACCCTCTGAACAAATAACTTTTAGAGCCACTCTGCGACGCGTTAAGAAAAACGACAAACATTCAGTTTTTATTTGCAGGTTTGACACCGGCGTGTTATTACCAACCACAAACCCTTCCAAGTTTGCTTTAGACTATAAGCCCCACCCTCAGTGGCGCTGTGAGGTTGGCAGGCTAATTAAAGAAGCCGCTCGGCAGCCAAAGATCGTTAGGATTACAGCGAGGCTTTTTCTCCGGCTGACGCGTCGCCTCCCAAAGACGCCACGTCGGCACAGATTAAACCGTCTTCTCCGGGTTTAAAAACGCCTGCCGTGAACTGATTTTACTGAAGAGACAAATGAAACCATTATCAAGAAAACCAAGAGATCCTGCACAGCCAACAGATATAACAGGCGTGGTTAACGTTCCACACAAAGGGTCTGTGCTGGATGTATTAGTAAGAAGTACTGCAGTTTTTTGGGAGGGTTTCTTTGGCCGCGGATCAAAAATGCTGCCGATAAATATTCAGACAGAGAAACAACAATAAAAGCCTGGAGGCTCAGAGAGAATGAAGACAGCGTGGAGTTGGAAAAGCAGGATTTTTCCCTCCACAGCGGCCGTCCAACTATTCGTTAAAATCCACCAGCAGCTCCTCGACCTTACAAGGTGCTAATGACGTATCGATCGGGGGAGCAGATATACATGGAAGCTGTGAAACAGAATCAAGGTTACTCTGCTAAATATCGAGTGACGAAGCTTCTAGGTAAAGACTGTTGTTTATTTTTGGCTGTTAACTTTGTGTTGTGTTTCTGAATGTTGATGAAGCTGCTCTCCGCCCTGAAATGTACTACTGGGGTACTTTTATTATATAGTGTTAGAAATAAATGTGGGTGTCATTACATAATGCAGCACCCAAGAGCTAATTGCATATTTCCTACTAACACCGAAGAGCCACACTGTTGTGCTGGATGACATTTGCTTCATTACCGTGGAGTTGATTAATCCGTCAGTGGAAAATAATAAA
Source organism: Neolamprologus multifasciatus (assembly GCF_963576455.1). Lineage (NCBI taxonomy): Eukaryota > Metazoa > Chordata > Actinopteri > Cichliformes > Cichlidae > Neolamprologus > Neolamprologus multifasciatus. The sequence continues at coordinate 1,674,654 of NC_140446.1, forward strand.
ACGTCTCGCCTATTTGCTGAAAATAAGTATTTTTGCAGGCTTCAATTTGAGAAACTGTGACTTGTGAGGTGTTTAAAAGGCCTCAGACTGTTCTGGTGTCAGAATTTGCCGACAGTGGGAAAGATACTGAAAACAACATTAACTTCCCAGCTCGTGTTTGGATTTAGCTCAAGCAGCTCATCTAGGCGTTGTTGGGGAACCTGGTCAGACGCATAAACCACCTCAAACAGCTGTTTTCAGTGAGGCTCATCTTCTGGGTCAGAAGGAACCAGCTGAGGAGCTTCAGGAATCATGGAAACCTGCTATGTGGTTTCTTCAGGCGTGAGAGGAGATGCTTGGGGATGATGAAAACGCCTGGATGACTAGGGATGGGTACCGGTATCCGGTGCCATGATGGCACGGTAGTAACCAGACCGAAAAGCAGCGCACATTTCGGTGCTTTTTTTTTTTCCTGAGCTGTGATACACTTTAGATTCTAGCCAATCATTTTACGTTTCCGAGGATAGTAGGCGGGTCCAGGTACGTACGTTCTTTTAGAGCAGAGCTACAGATTAAAAATGCCCAAGGCGAAGCGGTCAAAGTCTGGCTGTACTTCACAGCAAAAGATGCAAACTCAGCAGCTGCAACAAGTGCTTTAAACTGATACTGTGATACTGTCAAAGGAGGTAACACCTCAAATCCGATGAAACACCTGGCGACGCATAGCGTTTTTTTAAAAGCCGAGAAATGCGCCGTATTTGATAGCTTGCTGCGAGACCTCACACCGAGCACATCTACTGCAGGTGTGGTGCCTGTTAACGGACCCGGAGTTAGCAACATCCCCCAAAAACCCGAAGAGGAGAGTCCTGGCCCCTAGCCCTGCCAGTGTAGCAGAAATGATGAGGATGATGATGCAGCAGCAGCCGTTCTTCTCTGCGTGAGTAGCTTAATGTTGTTCGTGTGTAATTTACGTTGAGTAGGCTACCCACGTTATTACATTAATGCATGTAAGGTGAACTAGCAAACACCATCATAGCTACATGCAGCTGTCTTCTTGTTTGATGGCAGATACTCCCTTCACCCTGGACAAAAAGGCTAAAATGACCAAAGAAAAAGTGGAAAACAGTTAAACATGAGAGGTTTTTGGACAAAGTTTGTGTTTTTTCCATTGTTTAAGCTGCTTCCAGCCAAGAGTGATACCATATATGCCCCATAGCTGCAGAAAAGACTAACATTGTTATCTTTTTACAAAAAAACAGCTGAATTTGAGAGGTTTTTGGACCAATTTTGTGTTCTCCATTCTTTAAGCACCGGCACCGTTTCAAAAGTACCGGTTTGGCACCGGTATCGGATAAAACCTAAATGATACCCATCCCTATGGATGACACAGATGGAGGCGGAGGCTCTGGACAGGAAGTTCTCAGCTTGGACTGTGATAACTAGTCAAACGTGGATGGATGGATGGATGGATGCTGACAATCCAGCGTGCTGAGTTGTTAGAAATGCTCCTGCTTTATATCTGAAGCCAGCAGCAGAGCTCAGGGGATGCGAGTGGTCCAGTGCAGCGGGGATTAGGGAGTTCGCTGGTTTATATTTCGCTCCACTGCCTCGCAGCCTCTCTCCTTCTCTCTCTATGGGTTTAATATCCCTGACAGCAAACATTAATGGGTGGTGGGAGCAGTGGGAAGCAGGGCCATTACACTCGAGACAGGATGCTTTTAACACCATGTTAATGTAAAAGACTCAGCTCAGGCTCGTGTGGACGGACCTCCGTGTGGGACATCCACCCAGGACTCTAGAGGTGGAGGGGATAAAGATTCCCATCACAAAATTGAGTTGTTGCTCCAATATGATGGAGATACAAATGGAAAACCGAGTGAAACAGCTATCCGGTCCTTCATGGTCGGTTTCTTATCGACTCTCTTTCAATCCTTCCAAAAGAAAAAAGAAAAGTTTTTGAGGGAAGCTTTGAAGAGCAAAGACGACTTACAGCTCAAGGCGGACTGAAGAACAGAGACAATATTTAGTTTGAAATTAATACCAGTGAACATCTCCACACTGAAGAATAAAGAACATCGGCGGTCGACTGACGGCGCTGTTTCGCTTCAGATCAAAGGCGTATTGCGGGGGCTGATCCGCGGCGATCCGGAGACGGAGGTGCTGAACCGGAGTGCTCAGCGTGCACGTTACTCTGCTTTCCAACCCTTACTCTGCACAGATCAAGCCGGGCTCAGTCACACGTGTTCCTCAGTTACTGTGATGTTTGCCACTATTAGCAAAGAGGACGCTGTCCAGTGTGTTTGCCCACTCTGTGAGCAGTGTGTGTGTGTGTGAGACGAGAATCAGCTTGGCGAAACATGGAAACCCTCTTCAGGTTGAAATGAAAAGCAGAGGATATCATCAATCGTCGATCTTTGTCTGCTTCACATCGCAGAGCTGATGAAGATGAAGCCTCGGAGTGTTGTTGACATTCAGTCCCTGATGTGGATGGTACTCTGCCGTGACATCAGGCTCGTTATCCGTCTCTATTTCTGTACCACAGTGTCCTTTACATTCAGTTTACAGACTAACAGGCATCAGGAACGCAAAGAACAAACACAAAGAAAACTCGTCCACTGCAGCCAGCAGCGATGCTCACATCTGCACCTGCACTACAACGAAGCACACAAACACTTTCCAATTTCATCTGAACACGAAGGATGCGGATGCTCACAATCCAGGGTGTCACTGTACTTAAGTGAGCTCTGCTCTTAACAGCAATGTCATGACCTCCGTCCATCCAGGCCGCTGAGACTCCCAGACTGACGGCAGGTCGAGTTGATTCTGTCAGCACTCATCCCGCTCGCTTCGTCAGTGTACGGGGAAAAACGGCCGCCTCGCCGTCCTTCTGAGTGTTAAAGCCCACGAGAGTAGCGCTAAAAGCAGCTCTTCACAACGTGAGAGTTCAAGAAGAAAGCTGAGAACGAGGAGGTTTCATGTTTTTGGTTTTGCGAGATGGTGTTTAAAAAGTCAAGCTGGTGTCAGTTCACTGAGAATACTAAAAAAATAGGCAGCATCTCCTTCACGGCTGCGTCGTAGGCGGAAACGCTGTGAGGCTGACGGCTCTGTGGAGGTGAGTGGAAGCAACAGCTCCGATATGAAGCTCTGAATGGGCCTCAGAGTAACTCGTTAAGCTTTTTGGTCCTATTTCTTTATGAACATGCAACAGTCGGTGCAAAGATGCAGGCCTCGGAGGGCTGTTTCTGCTTTTTCAGCTCATATGTTACAGAAATAATTCAGTTGGAAATGATCTCATTTAAATACTTATTATAACTCCTGGCCAGTTTATTTAAATGTACTACTTGAATAATTAAGCGCTCGCTGTCGTGGATATTTCCTACAGGTATTTGCCTGCCGATGGATCGTCTACACTGCAAACCATAAATATCCCATCTATGCTAAATCATTTTTGGACCGGGGAGGTAGGTGGTCTCAAAGGACAAGTGCAAATGCATCCAAGATGAATTCAAGAGGGACTGAAATCTGATTGCTCAATCCACATCAAGAGGAGCTTTAAATGCCTTTTAGCCTGATTTTGAAAAGGTCCATTTCTCTGTGATGGATATGTAATGTTTTTCCCCTTCTGAGTGCAGCTACATCATTCAGCAGGCCTGTGGAAATACAGCCTGTGTTCTGAGATAACAGCCGCTGGATTTCCTGTGAAATCATCAGCACCTTTCTCTTTAGCTGCAGACAGAAAAGCAGCGTGTCCGTGTTCCCAGAGACCAGTTTTTTATCGTATTATGTCTTTAGCTGTGCTTTAGTGTGTCCTTGTGAGGTTATTTATGTCTTCTTTAGGTAAAGCTCTTATGCTGTTACAAATTTCACCGCGAAGACCATAAATGTTACTGCGTTACATATTATGTTGAGGGACCCTCGTTCCTCCAGGTAACATACGTCACATTAACCCTCCCATAACCCCAACCCAACCTTCCCATCATCCTCTTATCTCAAGAAGAACAACACTGAGCTGACCGATGTTGAGGGAATGCTGTGATTGGTTCAAGTCTTCCTCTTTATATGGAAATGTAACCATTTTTTGCAACCAACCAGTAGGGTTCCTGCCTTTGGAAAGGGAGGTCCAAAGGCGGGGACCTCCTGTTTGGACCTCCTGTTTCGATTATCCCAAGTCTTAATTAGCACTTAGTTCCTCCTACGCCGGGCGGCGCATCGGGCAGCTAGTGATCTCCATTGATGTCGGTCAGCAGCGACTGCTTCAGCTTCGTCCCAGGCGATGTCGACAGTTCTCAGATCGTTCATGAATGTTCGACGCCATGTGGTCTTTGGTGGGCCTTGCTTTCGTGGACACCATGTCATGGCAATCTTAGCTGGGCGATGAGGGGGTAGGCGTAAAATATGGCCCGCAAAGCGGAAGCGCCTTTCTGCAATAACATCGGCTAATGGGTGGGTGCCTGCTCTTCGTAGGACCTCCTCATTTGTTGTTCGGTCCCGGTAGGAAATTCTCAGGATTCGCCGCAGGCCACGTTGTTGAAGCACGTTCAGGTGTTGAATAACTGCACTTGTTGAGCGCCAGGCTTCACTAGCGTAAAGTGCAGTAGGGAAGACGATAGAGTTCAATAGTCTGATCTTGACCCTAACATTCAGGGAGGTCGAGTTCCAAATAGGTTGGAGACGTCGTAGGACACCAGCTGCCTTCCCTACTCTGGCGTCGACATCCCATGTCAGCCAACATAATCTCTCCATCGTGTCCTGGTGTTTTCTGGGATCTCCTTGTAGTTGGGCGTGCCCAAAACACCTCACTTTGGAGGCATCCAGGAAGCACCAGCTCCTTTCACTGCCTTTCATTTGAACGTTTGAACATCTCGGCCTCAAGCCAGACATCCTCACAAACTCTACCCTGTGTTTGGTGCTTGAGAAAAGAGTTCTAGAAACTATCTTCACCCTCAAGTGTTCCAGAAATGGACGGTATTTCCTCTAACAGAACTACAAAAAGATTCCTCTCGTCCAAAAGACGTTTAGAAAGAAAGCAGAAAAACATGGATTTTGACTTTTTGTGTCTCTAATGCGACAATCTTGAAATGTCTCTCAGTTTAATTTGAAAAGCCTGTAAGCTTGGTAGAAGACGTGGAAGGTGAGAATGAGAGGAAGGTTTGTGGTCACATAAACAAATTATATCTGTCTGTAAAGTGACATTAATAGTCTGTGTTTATGAATGCTATTTCTCACTGAAACTACAAAACAAATGAGCTCCTGAATCACCCGAACATCTCATTTATTTGGTCGGACAGACAAATATGACTTTCTCCAACATTTGACACATCTTATCAGAGCTTGTTGCAGCACATAATGATGCTGATATTACAATGAATATTAAACTGATAATTTACTGACTGCAGTGGGCTTCGATGACATGTTTCCCATTTTTTGTGAAGCCTGCAGATAAATTTTTATTCATTACTGCCTTCAAAGTATCTTTCAAGTAAATGGAGAAATTACTAATTTATCATCATCTGCTGTAACAGACGCTACCTTTTCAATTCAAGCTTCTGTGGAAACACAGATAGCGGAAAGCAATTTGATAGTTTCATTCCAAGTGCAAACACTCGAGCTCAGAACTGAGTCGCACTAAGTCAACACAACCAGCTTTTTGAGAGGCCTGGGTCACGTTTAAGGAAGACTGAGGAACTTGACGGACGCGCATGTACGTTAATGTATTAACATGCAGGTCCTCCAGAATGGCACATCAATACAGTTTAAGGAGCTTGGAAAGAAAAGCTTCTGGACTTCTTTCAGATGTACCCAAGAGTTTCTTCAGTTCTAAGGTCAATTGGTGGAGGGTCCAAGATTTAAGCCCTATGGGAGGGTCCCCCCAAGAGGGACATGGACCCCCTAATGATCCTCTACCTAATCACATGAGCCAATGTCTGAAACGTCTTCAAGCAACTTAAAGAAGTCCAGACGCTTTTCTTTCCAAGTTCCTTAGACTACGATGACCTGGATGACTGACAACCTTCACAGACATGCCATCAGATAGATTTGCTGTGTCTCCCAGTGTAGTCTGAAGCAGCGGTCTCCAACCTTTTTTGCACCACGGACCGGTTTATGCCCGACAATATTTTCACGGACTGGCCTTTAAGGTGTCGCGGATAAATACAACAAAATAAAACCAGTACCGGTACCGAAAAAAAGAAAATTTATTCATAACACACGTGAAAAGACCCAGAAAAAACGAGTAAACGATAAAAACGATAACAAAATAACGCTGAAAACCGATAAAAACCCTGAAAACAATACATTTCACACCTGAGCCTCAACTCTCGCGGCCCGGGACCAAACGACTCATGGACTGGTACCGGCCCGAGGCCCGGGGGTTGGGGACGCTGGTCTGAAGAACATGGAGGAGATTCCAGGAAACAGGAAGTTACTCTAGGAGGCTTGGACAGAGCCAATAGGAATATCCATAGAAGGATGCACAGAGGTGAACAGGCTAGCCAACGGCAGCCTGACGGCATTAAGGTGTTGGGATAAAATTCTTGGACCCGCTGTCAGACTCTGTGCTGGGTCCTGGCTTCCTCCTGCTGCACAACAATGGCCGGCCTCGTGTGTCGAGAGTATGCAGGAAGATCCTGAAGGATGGAGGATTTGAAGCCAGTGATTGGCAATGTGAATGGTGAGAATGACCTTGCAAAGACTCAGCTAAAGGTTCAGCTTCATAGTGATTTATTAGTTCATTGTTTGGCCTTCCACTTGTAGTTTTGGTTCTCTTACAGAGCTTTGAATATTCCTTTAGGAGCTGCTACTGAAGGTAAGCACAAAGAAAAGCGAGAACTACTGTACAGCCACGAAGTGGAAACACGCAGTGCAGTTAAATGATCGTGTTGCTCTATAGCAATAATGTTCCACTTGGAAGGTTATTATGTAAATATCATATATATATGTATATATCATAGTTCTGAAACTAGTGTCAGCACATTAAAGTGGAAAAAGATCTTAAAAATGATGTAGTTTCCACTGTTGCATGTTATTCTGGGCAAAAACAGCCTTTGAGCCATCAATCAAAATCAGAATGCTTTATTAATCCCAGAGGAAATTATGCAAGCTCGTAACTCATTTTCAAGAACACCTGAAGCTTTACTGGATTTATCCTGCTCAGTCCTGAGGGGTGTGAGCAGCCTCTGCAAAACTCACTCTGAGACCCGGTTTTAACCGTTTGCCGCGTAGGCATGGAAACCAGTCATCTCCACTACCTCAGAAGCTGTTTTGGTCTCCGCCTCCTCTGCCCTGCTGGAACGGCGCCGAGTACAAGGATTGTTCTGACACCTCGGTGAGCGAAGCAGAGAAAATAGAGGAATGTGAGGATAGATGTGAAGATGCGAGGAATTTTATAGATCAAAAAAGAGCAACCTGATGATTAATAGATTCACAGTTTAGAGACTGTGGTATTTAATCCATGTGTGAAAAGTGTCAGATTCACTGTGAAGTCAAATCCACGATGAGTCATCTGTGAAGGGATGTTGCTGCTGAGCTTTGGAGCTCTACAGGGTCAAACAGGATGTTCCAGAACGTGTGCATCCAATCAGACGCCTCGTCAGCCAACCTCCTGCCTCTGCTGGTTCTGATCTGCTTCACTGTGTTAGCAGTTGTTCTGAGGATGGAGAGATGCTGTGAGTGAGTTCAAGCTCGTCTGATAGCATCTTAGTTCAGATTTTTTTGATACTGGTGCGAACGAGTCGTTAAAACAGCTGTTCAGCTGTAGGCGCTGCGAGTAGTGTTGCTCCAGGAAATGAACGTAAGTCATTGTAATGTTTTCTAAAACATGACAGCTGAGCTTTAAATTGCCTGAACTGTGCGCGTCTGCTGAACGGAGGAAAATAAAAACAATATCTAAAAAAATGCGAGCCACTTGGTGTGAGATCCAATTTTTCACCTTGAAACAGGTGAAGAAGACGACATGTAAGGTGGGATATTTCTGTTTTGAACTTGCTTTATAGTTTCACGTCGATGCAAACAAACACACACGCTGCCTGTGGCGGCTTGTTTCATGCCGCGGGGGCTCGGTGTATCTGAGGTGAGAGAACCAACCGACTGACCCGCAGCTCAGAGGTTTTCCCTCTCGGGCTTTAATGCGAACAACAAACCTGTTTCAGTCGCCGAGTTCTGCACGCTGCCATTGACCTGTTGGTTTAATTATAGCCTAACCAACAGCTGATGGGGAAGCACCTGAAGGAGTCTTGATTTGTTTGGATTACAACAATCAAAATACTGTGTAACAAATCATACTGTCATTTCAAACTGCGTATTTAGGGACTCCTGTGCAGACGAATGCTTAGTGAGCCTTCTAGCACGAGCCGAAACCTTTGGACACTGCAACCTTTGGCTGAATCTGCTGTTCGGGATAGAGACACATTATACCAAGCACGATCCTCCACATGATTTTTTTTCTGCACAGTGCAATCAAATATACAACCAGAGAACGTTACAGTTCTTCCTGTAGTTTTTAGGAGATCATCCACTGCACAGCTGCGGTTCTACCATCTGTGCATTCACACATGAACACCAGTAACATAACATTTAACCCTGGCTTTGCCAGGTTTTGTTCTCGATAACCACAGTAACTCCTGATCATACTGATATCTTCAGACAGTCGTTACATCACAAACAGCTTTATTGGCCAAACGTGTACAGAAACAAGGCTGGGCTCTGTTTTTCTTTACTGTACTTAAGCAAAAACACAATCAGGTGGATGTTGGAAGAAACGATGGAGTAATAATAATGGATTGCATTTATATACCGCTTTTCGGGACCCTTCAAAGTGCTTTACAATTCCACTATTCATTCACGCTCACATTCAGACACTGGTGGAGGCAGCTACAGTTGTAGCCACAGCTGCCATATCGCGCCATCGGCCCCTCTGACCACCACCAGTAGGCGGTAGGTGAAGTGTCTTGCCCAAGGACACAACGACCAAGACTGTCCGAGCCGGGGCTCGAACCAGCAACCTTCCGATTACAAGACGAACTCCCAACTCTTGAGCCACGATCGAGTAAGTATGGGATGGATAACCGGTTACTATGGGAACGTGACAGTATTATATGGAAATGCTGTAATTTTCACTATTTAAACAAAGCAATGATCCCATAAACACGAGGCCTGCATTAAAGCTTCTGTACTGCTCACTTGATTGTCAAATATTGATTAATCTGCCACTGAAAACAGTCAACACTGCTCAGTATTAGATTACATTAAATCATCGGCTGCTTGATGGAAATTAGAAACTAAAAACTGAAAGTAGTCTTTGGGGACACAAAGCTAAAAGTTAATATATAACATTGATTAGTTTAACATTGCTAATCAATAACACGTCTTCCTGAAGCCGGCCTGCTGTTTGCTGTGGAGCAGCTGAGGGTTAAATGCCATGTAGTGGATGTTCTCACTCATTTACCTGCAGTTGAGATTTTTGGGCCGTTCTCAGAAGTCTGCTTCTTAAACTTCTGCTCTTACAACAAAAAGTGATTGATTTTAATATCCCACCCACTCTGCCTTTGATTATAATACTGATATGAACCCAGCATCACGTGCACGGCTTTGGAATAAGTGATTTTTGGGGGAAAGTATTTTGTTCGTCTGTATTTAGGATCAATGTGTGAAAGTCAAAGACTTTATTTTTGAGTCGTGAGGGAAGAAAAACAACCTTCAGAAATCACTGTGGCTGTCTGATCAAACAGCTCTGAAGATGATTACTAACAGCTCTGAGATCTGAGACCAAACGTGTTTGTCTTTGAGCTTTGCCCATAAAAAAGTGTTTTAAGTGTTGATTTTGAAACAACTGCAGGCTTCTGTAGTCTGCTGCTGTTCTCAGACGACAGGCTTCAGGCTGCAGAAGCTGTATTCTAACAATGTGAAGGGTAAAGGTCGAGTATTTGATTAAATATCACTCTTGGCTGTAGTTAAATTAACAATATGCTGTAAAAACATCTCAAACTGACTGGCATTGAATCCTCAGACAGGAAATCTTGTGATCTGGCTACACAAGTCTGTGATTATCACTATTATCTTTCCTTTACGGGAACAGGAAGTCCTGGGACTGTTCTGGAAGGCTTATTGGTACGACCCTCCACAACAGTCCCAGTATGTAACTCCTCCCCCCTCGACACCTTTTACAATACTTCTGTCTGAAAGTAGTCAGAATGTAACAACCTAGAAACAGACAGGTAGCTATTCTGTAGCTATTCCATTCTATTCTGTTCTATTCTGGTCTATGAAGGTGTGGTTAGTCAAGCTAGCTAGCTTTAGTGCCCTTTTTTTAGCTCGTACCAGCATGAAACCATGGAAACCAAAGACCTTTGAGTGACTTTGTTCTGGTTTTTTTTACACCTTTGTTGTCGAACACGTTACAGTTTTCTTTTTCGTGCAGAACTTTGAGCTGCACGTTTGGTTTCATAAATCCATACGAGTCTTTTGATTTTTGCAGACAGGTGTTTGATACTTTGCACCTGAATGACATTTATGGGTTTTTTTCTTCTTGATTAGTGAACAAGAAAAATGTCTGCCATCTGTTCTGTTCATGCTTTCAACTTGTTTTGTCCTCATAAAGTAATTTCTAGAAAGTGAGAGATCCATCGGGACTGCAAGCCTGCAGTGCACAGTGCCCATATGAAGAGACATATGGAGGATAATGATAGCTCTTCTGAACACGCTGTTATTATTTTTATACATTAGGCGCTGTGATGGTCTTCAATTGTCCGTTTTTGCTGCTGCAGACGCATGCAGCTCTCTCTCTGACAGGACGAGTCGGGCCTCGATCGCCCTCAGCCACTCTCTCATATTTATTTCTGCCTCTCTTCTTCTTTATTGTCCACCGCCGTCACTCATCCCGTGTCCTATTATAACTGCTCGCACTGAGGATGGAGATAGAGATTGAAGAGGGACTGAAGTGTCCCATTTTAAAGAGCAGGTAAAGGTGTGCCGCTGCATGATAATAAGGTCTGGAGAGGGCGACGGCAGTTCATTACATCGTCTGAGGAAGTCTGTGTGTGCGTGTGTGTGTGAAAGGAGGCAGATGGAAAAAACAGGTGTGGTTTGTGTTATGTAGAGGGACTTAGTTGGGCTGGAGATTGCCTTTTGTCACTGTAACATGACTGATGGATCATCATTAGGAGCAGCTAAACTTTAAGAATCTGAGCCAAAATCTGAAAACCCATCATGTTTGTTAGATTCCTCTCACTGCAGTCTTTTCCTGCCACTGCAAACCAAGGCAGAGTGTCCAGGATGCTAAGCAGCGCTGACGATGGCACGATGTGTCGTTAGTTTTCAAATGTGACTCAGAACGAAGGCAAAACACATAAAGTCCAAAGGGAAGTACTGAGGACATGAAGCTGGGAAACACTGAGGAGAGGCGAACACGCTCTCCTTCTCCCAGGAGAGGTGTGATTGGAGCAGAGAGGAGACACCTGGGAGGCACAGCCGAACTAAATCAGAACCACGTACATCGACACACGGCTATCAAAGTAGTACAGGAAGTGAGTAAACAGGAAGTGAGTAATACAGGAAGTGAGTAAAACAGGAAGTGAGTAAAACAGGAAGTGAGTAATACAGGAAGTGAGTAATAAGGAAGTGAGTAATACAGGAAGTGAGTAATACACGAAGTGAGTAATACAGGAAGTGAGTAAACTGGAAGTGAGTAAACAGGAAGTGAGTAATAAGGAAGTGAGTAATACAGGAAGTGAGTAAACAGGAAGTGAGTAATACAGGAAGTGAGTAAACTTCCAGGAAAAAGCCCAAACATCAAATAACTAGACCCCAAAATCTCACAACATGAAAAACAAAAATTAAAGCAACAACCCAGAAACGTCAAACGATACACAAGAAACAACTCAAACATAAAAGACACTTAAATCCAAACAGAAACTAAACTTACAAACACATCAGAAGCTTTCACAGCACACGGCTGTCTTTGAAGTAAGAATTAAAATGCCTTTATTCACACGTCACATGTATCCGTAACAACCATCAGGGTGTTTTCACAGAGACAACATTTCTGTTCTTCTTAGGGACGTTCTCCTCTTTAGAAAACAAACACGCCGTTACAGCTGATTCAGTCATTAATGCTGAGCTCCTGATCGTTCTCTGACTTTATGCAGCGTTGCAGTGGCTGCACTGCAGAGTTTTACTGGGTGTTTGGCTGAAGATGGCTGAGTACCCGTTTATCTTATTAAAGGGGTGCTGGGCATTCACACTGATTAATGCTTCCTCTGGGAAAATCTGACCGAGCGCCGCCTAACTCCCAATAACACCCCAGTTTTTATTGGGATGTATTTGATCTCTCACCCGTCACCAGGTTTAGTTTTCCGTTGCATTTTCTCATCATCAGTAGGAATGTAGCTGCTGTCTTTACAGTCAGTGTAAAGTTCGTGAGCAGTTCGTCTCACAGTGTTGTTCTAATGTGACGTTAACCTGAGACGGGCATCGCCTGGAAACAGAGCAGGAGAGTCGGAAAGGGAATTCGAGTCGGTGTCAGAAAGAACGCTGTTTTTCACCAAGCCTTCATTAGTGAAAGGATTTCATAGATTTATAGATGCGTCGTAGCCCAACTTATGAAGCGTATGCAAGTCCAGTAATGAAACTTCTGACAAATCAGTCCTGAAACGGTTTCCTCTGACACACACAGACACACACAGACACACACAGACACACACAAACAGTCTTTCCCCGCCTCCGCTGCTTCTCTAGAACAGCTTGAGCTCTAATTATTGCGGATTCCAGGAAAATATATAGCAGGTAGTCAAATTGTCAGATGTTTGTGTGAGAGCGTAACATCCGGCACACAGAGGCACGGCGTGTTCTTTCTACAGGCAAAGTGAACAGGTTGCATTAGTTTTGCTAATAAACCACCATCCTGCAGAACAGTAACTGCCAGACTTTTACTGGTCTTACTGGGGTTGGTTGCTTCTGCTCAGTTGGAGAACCACAGCAGCTCTGGGCTGAAATACAAACTGCCCGTATGAGCTTCAGCGGGCAGCGGGCAGCGGGCCACGCACGGCCTGAATGACGTCACGTCAGGCATTCGCGGCGGCTCCGGTCAAGCCCGATGACAGAAAAGGTTTCAGGAACTGGGCACTGACTGGGAAGTGTGGCATCACTTTCCAACCTGTCTCCCTGCTGGAGAAACTCCCTACAGGACGAGTATTACTCGATCCAGCTGTACGAAAATGCCACATGGAGGCATTCTGGGACTTGTAGGAAATGTGGGAATTCTACATGTCAGCTAAGTCACTCGTTTAAGGGAAGAACCTGATAGCAGCAACATCCCACATGGAAAAGCTTATAGCACAAGAACCACGAGGCGAAAAGTAATGAAAACTTCGTCACGTTAGCACGTGGCTAAACACAAGTTACCCAAAGCATTTCAAACATCAGGCCTTTAGCTGGTTACAGCGGAGTTATATATATGATGTCACTGGTTCCCTCAAGCCTCTTCGGAGCGTCTTATTCCGAACGGTCCCGTTTGTTCTCACTGACTGCTGCAGCATTCTGACTATAAATCATTTTACTGTTACTCACTGATGGTCGGCTTCTCTTTCTGCTAATTATGCTGCAGACATCTGCTGCTAAAAGGAGCAAATTCACCACAATGAGCTTGGATGAACTCCAAACCAAAGTGTCCGTGCTCGCTGCTGCTGCTGGAAAGGAAAACATTAGGAATAATGAATGTGTTCAAAACCAGTGACATCTTATTCTATATATGGCCACAAAGGACACGTGACAGGCTAATTAGCACCTGCAGGATGGTGCTTCTTATGTTTGCCACACTGGGGATGAAACTGCCCAGAAACAAACATGTCAGCAACAGGACACGTTTGCTCTGCATGATGTTCTCACTCAGATACTTTAGGTTTAATCGGCTGTTTGGAGTTAAATTGAGCACAAACAGAAACTTATAATTGGTCTTTGAAAATGAACCGATAACTTCTCAGGTTTCACACTTTCCTTCCACTTCAGCTGCGTTCTCAGGTTAAATGCTGATGCGTTCAGAGTAAAACTGTGTCTTATCCTGAGTGGGAGGCTAGCTCACGTGGGTTATTACTGTGGAAATAGTTGCTCAGAGTGAAGGATATTTCCATCTCTGACATATCTTAGACTTCGCTTGGATCTTTTTTCCCTGACACAACAGTTTGTGTTTGCCTCCACTCAGTTTGGAAGAACCTGAACGCAGCGCGTCCAAAAAGTGGGATAAACTGGGCCGTCTCTGCAAGTCTTTGTAGCATCAATCAGAGGCGAGGGTGTTCTCGACTTTTACAGATAATTTTAATTAAAGGGGTTGTTCCTCATTACTGAGCAGGTCACATCTCTCAGGCAGAGAAGTAACACTTGAAAGATAAAGTGAAGGAAAAGAGTCCTCTCTGGATGAAAGCATGGAATAAAGTGAAATGTCATGAAAGAGACATGGAAACCATCAATATTTTGTGGAACCTGAAGGGAGAAGCTCGACCTGTGACACAGAACTGACAACGTATAGAAACAAAACAGCCGCTTTGGACCAACCTGGGAGCTTATTGGCTACTTTGGGCACAAATCGTTTTGGGCCAAGACTGCAAATGCAAATGATATTAAAACAATATCTGAGAAAATCTTTTCACACTCTGCACGACCTGACGTCTAGATCTGGAGTAGTTAGTAATCTTTTATTTGAACTACAAAGCTGATATAGCTCAACTTTACTCATCTGAGTTTACTATGGAGGGAGCTCTTCAGCAAGCAGGTGGCTGGAGCCAGAACTCCTCCTTACATCAGAGGGAAACGGTGGAAACGTCTCTGAGAGACTCGCTGCACATTCTTGAGACAACGAAGGGGTTCGACAGAAACTACCAGGTTCAGCTCAGGTGTGCTTCAGGGACATTTGTGCTTGTATTCATTGATTTTTAGTCTACAGGATGCTTAATAGGTTTTATCTTTCAAAATAAAAGTTGTAAATGTTACAACAGCCCGTTAAAAGTATCCTCTGTGAAACTCATGAACCTGACATCTTTGAATAAAAAGTCTGTGAGTAATCGAGCTGCTGCACAGGCGTCACGTCACGACAAACACACGCCTGCACGTCAGTGACCAGCAGCACATTTCCGTGCTGCACCCTCGAAACTCGCCGCAGTAAAAAATATACGGCAAAGAAAGTAAACTAAGTTGTTGCTGCATAAATTGGAGTGAAACTCAAAGTAGATCCTCTAGAATCCAAAACACTCGACCAACACCTCAAAGTCCAATCACAGCCTTAAAGCCACTTTGGCATTCATCAGGCTCGATTTATTCATAGGAGCGCGGCGGCGGCGGCGTGCAAGACAGGCAGAGGCGGCGGCAGCGAGGGTCATTACCAAACATCTCAGACAGACATCGCGGAGATCGTCGAAGTTATTGATCTGTCTCCAGGAGCCTCCTCGCCCTCCGAAACTCGGGCTTCGATTGGCCGAGGGTGTCCGAGGGCCAGCTGTCATCTCATTTGCATACAGAGTGAGGCGAGCGAGGCGCGTAATGACCACAGAGGGTGGGTCGCCACGGAGGAGCAAATATATACAGACTGAGGATGTTTTTGACCTCAATTATAATATGCAGATGGGACAGTGCTGAAGAAAGACGGAGGCAGAGGAGGAAGAGGAGGGAACGAAGAGGAGGAATGATGAGCTGGATCACAAAATAAGTTCAGACCTTTAAAAGAAAGACGGGAAAATTCAAAGACCGGGAGAAGGAGAGGCTTTACAGTGTATGGCATCATCTGAGCAGCATAGGTTTAATCTCAGGTGTGGAGGCGGAGGGATCGAACATCAGCAGCCATGCAGGAAGTGCACAGGTGTGCGAGGAGATCACCTGAAGTCAGATTTACACATCGTGCAGAACTTTATGAAACTACAAGCATTACAAAGTCTGTTTGATGAAGCAGCTGCTGAACTGTCGGTCTTATCATTACTTGTTGTGCTTTATAATCCATTTTTCAGCTCAGTGTGGATTTAAAAAGATTCGAGGCTAAAAACGGACGTTTGAAATATTAAAGTGTGCTGATGATTGATGCAGAAAACTGTACGAGCAAGGACAAAAAATTCAAACTCTCAGAGAACTGAACGAACTCATTTGGCGTCCCAATAAGAGCTTTGATGGATTTTTTTCTCCCGTTACAGGACCTTGCATGTTTACGCCGCAGAGCCATTTTCTCCCAAGGACTGATGACAAACATGTCCACCGCAGAGGCCGACCGCTCAGCGCCGAGGCCTTCGTGGCTTTGAAAAGAAAAAAGACATCGGTCTGTTTTTGTAAGGAGCAGACGGGACGGTGACAGAGTGGGAACGTTTTGAAATGCAGAGATCCAGATTTTGTTGAAAACCGGAACATTTTTGGAAATTCAGATAATTTATTTATAAAGGCTATGTCCACACGTACTCGGGTATTTTTGAAAACGCAGGTTTTTCTATGCGTTTGCACCTTTCGTCCACACGTAAACGGCGTTTTTGGTCACTGAAAACTGAGATTTTTGAAAAATCCGTTTTTGCATTTACGTGTGGACGAGAAAAACGGAGAAAACGCAGAAAACGCAGCGTCAAAGGTGTGCGCATTTTTTGACGTCACACTGTGCGCCACGTTATTGTTTCGGTGAAATGAATTTCTACAATACTGTTACTGTTACTTCTCTGCAGTGTTTAAATGCTTACATATACACACACAGTTACTGTCCCTCCACACAGACGACTCGGTTCTGCTTCTATGCCCCAGATTTGTTTGGTTTTTCCCACCGAGGCTTCTAGACTTCTGATTGGCCAACATTTCTGCACGGTTAGGAATATATCGCCACCTGCTGCTTTGGCATGTTCCTAGCAGTTTCCTTCATTTCTGCCTTTACGTGTGGACGTAGCCTTAGTGTAAATCCAGAAAAACCCCAACAATCACATGACCCCCCGTGAGCAAGCACTTGGCGATAGTGGGAAGGAAAAACTCCCTTTTAACAGGAAGAAACCAACAGCAGATCCAGGCTCAGGGAGGGGCGGGGCCATCTGCTGCGACTGCTTTTTGGATTTTGGACGCTTTGTTTACTTTGACATCTATGAAGTGTAGAGAGACTGGATTTTATTTAGAAAGTAAGGACAATGCACATTTTTTATATCTAAAGTTTTATTTTGCTTTTTTGAAATGTCTGGTTGTTTTTCTCAAGCACACTTTGAAAGTTTGGGCTGTTTCAGGTGGAAATGGAGCAAACCCATGAAATAAGAACAAGACGTGAAGCAGGAGGGTTTTGGGAATCTGAGCACGTGCTGGAGAGCGAGAGCACATCCGAAGGTTACGTTCAGAAATAAGGGAATTGGTTATTTCGGTTGTGTAGGAGTCCACAGTTGTCGGTGAGCGCTTGCATGTGCGCTGAGACCTGCTCGCCTCAGAAACAGATGCCTGAGGCGGGATTCAACACATGCCTGTTGTACGCTGACACATCGCCTCCGAGTCTCTGCGCCTCTCTCTCGCCGTGTGATATGCATACAAACACGCACCTGTTGAATTAAGCAGGACATTAAAATGCGTGCCGCTCCTTTACGCTCAACCAGCAGCGACACTCTGCGAGAGGACAAAGACATCTGGGACGAGTACCTGGAGATAAGCTGGTGCGTGCGCGTTATTTAAGGCCGCAGCTCTGCCCTCTCCTCGCCGCTGTGCTCGGAGTCTCTGGTGAAATCAGAGCGCTCGCTCAGCCCGCGTACGTGGGGTTACAAAAACAGACGTTCACCTCTACTCGAACGCCGACGATCCTCCAGTGGACCCCCATTACTCTGCCGCACACAGTTGCTAGGAGATACGTGATGCAACTGCAGGGACTCCGTGCACATTTGCATGCAGCGCCATGAGCAGCGGGTTTAATTTAGAGCAGCTCTGCCTTTCTTACGAGCCCACTGATGCCTTTAATCTCCTCCTCCTATCTTCGCTTTAATCCTGGGGTATTTCTCTGTCTTAGCCACTCGCTTTTCTTTGGAAGAAGAAATTCGTGGCATGTGTGTGTGCTTACGTCCATTATGGGGCCTGGGTGGCTGATTACACAATATGGGCAGAGACAGAATGGGCCATTGATTCCAGGGGTAGAGCAGAAATGGCTGCTCTGGTACGACTTGACACCATCTGAGTGTGTGTGTGTGTGTGTGTGTGATGGAAGAGATAATGTGGATAAAGAGGGCCAGAGAAAACAGAATGGTTCTCTGTGTTTTGTGGGCTTTTACGTGCCACTCCACAGCCAAATATCAAGCTCCATTAAAATTAATGCTTTCAGCGTCTGAACATATTTTATCTCACGTATAATTTTACATCTGTGCTCAGAATCAGGAAGAAAGAGATGATCCTGATCATTTCATCATGAATATAGATTACATTTGTTTTATAGTTTTCTTCACATGTAGAACTTTTCATTTTCCACTGCATTTCGTTGCCTTGTACCTGTGACATGTGCAATGACAATAAAGTTGAATTCTATTCTATTCTATTCTAAGATGCAAAGATGAGACGCTTAACCCTTTAAGACCTACCATAGAACCAAGTCCACCAGAGCTTATATTATATGTTTACATGCTGTGGAGCCATTTTTGGGAGCATTTCAAGTTGATATACATCAATACAACCATTACAGCCCAGATTTTAATAATATGTCTGCATTAAGTGCATAGTAATTACATAAATTGCAAAAAAGTGCAATAAACTACAAAAAAATTGAAAATTGTTTTTGTTTTTTAACATATATTTCTAGTTAGAGAAATTTAAGAGGCTTATCCCTCAAAACTGTAAATACAAAAAAGTTGCACAAAATAGTTTCCCACCACAGGAAATTTATTTTAAGTGTCTTCATAGTTTTATTTTTTAAATACACCAATTTTTATCACTGCAGGAAAAATTAAAATAAATATTATAATGCAGATTTGCAAAAAAGCAGCATATGCATCAAAATAAACTATTTCCAGCAGTGCAATATGAGTCCTAAGCATCCCAGAAACCACACAGAAAGTCATAAAGTCAAACGTAACTTTTAAAAACACCAGTATAGGCTCATGAGGCCCTGATGGTAAAAAACTACATTTCCGTGAAAATGACGTCACTTCCGGTTTCGGGCAGGTCATGGCGGACATGCGATAGTTCGCGATGATGGACGTAGGAAGTGTTATGAACAGCTGATCGGATCAGCAAAGCGTGTTTCTGGAATATTATGTTTTTGTTGCTGCAAGTGCTTTTTATGCAGTTTTTGCAAAGTTATATGTGGAAGGAAACTGTGACCGAGGACAAGCTGATGGCATAAGATGTAAGTACAACTCCTCTGGTTTCATATGCAAAAAAAATTTTTGCGCTAGCTTACGTGGTTGCAGAGCTACCGGGATTTAAAAGTAGTTGCGCAAAACGGAGCGTGCTGCTCTGACTGGCTTTAAAGGGTTAAACTCTTCCACCGACACCAACAGGCAGCAGAGCTGGGTTCACGTACCATTTTACTAGATTTAATATTGGATAGGGTACACGCAACCATTAGCTAACTAGCTGCTACAATGAGTCGCTCTAAACTTGTCACCCTTAGAAGCTAGGTTAACGATAGCGAACATTAGCCAGGAAAAAAGTAGCCGGGATGAGAATTAGCGCCTCCAATCTGACGCCACGGTTCTCACCTGGAAAGGGTGGAGTGCATACTCACGGAAGCAAACATGTGAGGAGTTAAGTATCTCAGAGTGAGTTCAGAGGGAGACACTGACAGAAGGACATGTACAGACACTGTACCGGTTTGTTGTGGTGAAGAGAGAGAGGAGCATGTCGATGTGCACCTGTGCCCTCACCTAAGGTCCAAAGCTCTGGTTAGCGACTGACAGAGATCAGTGATACAAGAGGTCGCAGTGAGCGTGCTCTGAACTCAGCCTTTTGGGAGGGGCTTGGAGTGGAGGTGCTCCTCCTCCACATTGAAAGGAGGCAGTTGAGGTGGTTTGAGAATCTGACTAGGACGCCTTCTGGATGTAAATGGTAAATGGTAAATTTTTATCGATACCTGCAAATAAGACATTACATAAAGACAACAATCGGTGTGATGTCAAACACTAATGCGGGACTGGTAACTTTGTTTAAATGGTCTGTATTTGTATAGCGCTTTACTAGTCCCTAAGGACCCCAAAGCGCTTTACATATCCATTCACACACACATTCACACACTGGTGATGGCAAGCCACATTGTAGCCACAGACACCCTGGGGCGCACTGACAGAGGCGAGGCTGCCGGACACTGGCGCCACCGGGCCCTCTGACCACCACCAGTAGGCAACGGGTGAAGTGTCTTGCCCAAGGACACAATAACCGAGACTGTCCAAGCCGGGGCTCGAACCGGCAACCTTCTGGCAAACTCCCAATTCTTGAGCCACGATTGCTCATATTTGTTCCAGGCATGCCCTTTATGGAGGGCACCCTGGGGCAGAACCAAGACACGCTGGAGAGATTACATGTCTCAGCTGTATTGGGAATGCCCCAGTGTACACCGGAAGAGGTGGAGCAGGTGGCTGGGAGTCGGAGGGTCATTCCCACTTAGACTGCTGCATGACTCGATCCTAGACGACTGGCAGAAGATGGACGGACGATCTTGTAAAATGAGAATATCATTGATATCAGGGCAGAATTAGACTCCGCATGAGCGGGGTCTTCGGTTCATGGAGGGACCTCAGTGTTAGCTAATACAACAGTTAATATCGAAGCCGCTACGATAGCAGGCAAGCTAGGTTAACTGATGTCACATCTACTGTTAGTGGATCATGAGTTTAAAGATAATTGAAGATAATTACTTTTTATTCATGTCAAAGAGTTGATTGATCTTAGCCAACCATGTGTAAGGTGGTTACACAGTGCTAAGTAAAAGCAATGCTATAGAGCTGCCGTTAGCGCCCTCTGCTAACTTGGTCACACCTGAAGAAATCTGCTGTCTTTATACTGACAGTGAGCCATACAGTATGCATGAATTACAGTAGTGCAACACACCACTGCAGGACAGTCTCATGCATGTCTCGTTACCGTTTTGGCCGATGCTAGCTCATACATGAAGTGCAAACATGTGCTGCAATCAACAGAATGCTGACAGATCACCAACATTTGCCTTTAAGGAAAAGCAGAGAGATGCTGGGAGTGCAAACTTCTGAGCTCTGCAGCAGTGCTGTGACTATGACTCATGGGAGCTGCAGCAATTGAATGCTAACATAATAATCACTTAATGCCATGAACAATGGTATCATTGTAATAAAGGTTTCTGCGAACAGCGTTAGCAGGAAATTACACGAATCAATCAGACTGCACAACAGCCCGACACAGTTCGGCTTCTTTTAACGGCTTGTTTTTCCCCCTGACCTTAATTGTTCAAGTCCAGGATTCAGAAATTGCATTTTCAGCAAGAAGTGTGCCCAACGTGCAGAGAGGAATCAGCCAGAATAGAATCGAATCGATTAGAATAGAAATAATATTTTTATTAAAATATTATTAGAAATAATAGAGTTCTGCACAGGCTGGAGGACCAGGTGGTGATCTCAGCCCCCCAGTGAAGGGGAGGTGATGAGCTCCATTGTGTTGGCGCACAATGAGTCCAGCTTTTTATTGTCTCTGGTGTGGCAGGTAACATAGTGGGTGAAGGTGGGCCGAGTAGAGGACTTGGAGACATGATTTAAATCCCCAGAGATCGGGAAAAGGGCCTGAGGGATGTTCGGAGTCTGCTGGTAACAGTATGGATATATCGCATTAGCAGAGGGGGAGGGGCATACACTGGTATCATGATAGCATGTGTAAACTTGCACGGCCTCATGCTAACAGCTAGCAGCTGATTGTCCCTGCAGAGTAGATAACAACCATGTTTATGTCTGTGTCCGGAGTTAGCACGGCTAGTTAAACTGCTCTCTCTATAAGCTCGATGATGCTGGGTAAGGATTCAGTTTGTTCCCCCGATGATCGACAGGATGACGGGTCTGTATCGTCTCTGGTTTCGGCGTCTGATGCCGGCGCCCTCGTCTCTTCCTCCTCGGAGGTGGGGAACATCAGGCCACTCGTTGGGATGCAGCGCCGCAGAGCTACAGCGAGCTAACAGCTGATCCTGGTATAAATAAAGGGAACGTGGCTCAAACAAGAACCATAAGAAAGAAAATGAAACCGTTGTCCAGACAAAGCTCCATTGTGCGTAAAAGCAGACCAGAAGCCAAATTTAAAAGAGGAACTTACTGAGCACGAGCTCCTGAAAAAGGCTCACACGGCGCCGGAGATGACGTGCTGTTACCGGTGCAGCTTTATGGCAGAAATAAAAGCAAAATAGCTTTAAAGATGCTTCTGAAGCGCAATGAATGCACCTCACTGACACTTATTCACACTGAAGCCCTGATACAAAGGAGGCTGTTGTTCTGTGTCATGAGAAAACAGCCGCGCTGACACGTTCGAGGGAGCGCTGCAGACAGGCTGTTACTGCTCAACCTTTTTCCTTGCCTTGATGTTCTGTGGAAAACCATTTACTCCATGCCAGCACTGTTTTTCTCTCTCTCTCTTTATCTGCAGGCTTTTAGCAAAATGGTTGCATGTACTGGTCAGGCGTACCCTGTAATTTCACTTCCTGGAGAAGTTGTACTGCACATGTTCTGGAAAAAAAATCTGTACACAGGGAGGGAAATGTAAACCCTGTACAAATGGAAAGCTTTTATCACAATCACACACACAGTGTGGCTGTTTTCTATATTTTCAGTTGCATCATTATTCACTCTGATAACTGGTAAACAGGAAGTAACCTCTTTAAACGAACACAGGTGTGGACGAGACGAACAAAGGGTCAGTTTAAGAGTTTGTTTCCTTTTTGATCAGGTGTCTCTGTTTGCTCTTTCTGGGAGGTCTGTGCCCATCGTGGGGAGCCATTACTCTTTCTGTTGGTGCTGATATCTGCAGTAATTCATCTGTGGCCCAGCAGGGGGCGCTTGCAAAATAGAACTGAGTGGATTATTATTATTTACAGCCGTACATGAAACTCCAGGTGTTGTGTATGAGTCCGATTCAGTCGCTTTAGCAGCAATAATGCAAAGTAATGGTTTCCTGTATGACTTGTTTCAGCCAGGCTGAGGTCTGGGCTTGGACTGGATCGTATGTATGTGTAGGGTTGTGACCATGTTGACTAACAGGTGGCATAAGTGGGTGTAGTTTCTCACCTCAGCTAGGAGTGAAGTAGATGTTTGTGCCTCATGCAATGACTGATAAAACGCCGTGAGCTCTGTTTTCAGTCTGAGCTGCGTTTGAATGCAAACTGCTGGTTAGTCATGAGTCAGCTGTGCACAAGTACCCCTCAGCTAAATATGTCATTAATGCTGGAATAAAATTTCCAATTACTACACATGCAATTATATATTTAATTTCTACAATTTATTTATGATCTGATATGGCCCATTTAGCGATGCTGTTTACAGATAAGTTGAGCAGATTGTGTCCTGCTGCGATCGGAGTCGTTACCCGTGATGATCCAATTTAACGAGAGATATTCAAACGAAGGGTTCTTGTGAGCGCTTTGGGAAAATGTGTGACACCGAGACTCTCCGCGTGCAGTCACCTCCACCTGATCCTCACACACACGGGACGTCTCGCCCGTGACGATGGAAGCTACTGGGCCAACAGTCAAAACGCAAATGACGGATGCTCGACCTGACCACCGCCGCAGCATCGCAAACAGCACGGGGAACACACTTAACCAACAGACGGTTTATTTCACCTCAGACTCGAACAGAAAGTCAAATGTGGTAATCTTACCACGGGCCAAATTCTTCACCAAATGTGAAATGAACAACGGAGAAGACGGGACGAATGTTCGCAGCCAGAGGGACGAGATGAATAAATAACAGGCAGGCTAACGAGAACGAAAAACAAGGTTTAAAGAATTAATCTTTGATTCTCGGCTGTTTTAAATCCTTCATAAGCTGCTAATGAAACTCAGATCATCTGCAGGCAACAGGTTTCATCCATCCAGAGGGCAAAACCAGAGTATTTCTGTGCCAACACGAGAACACACAGACGATTCAGTGGAGAAAGCTAGTAAAACACGAAGGCGGATTATTGCTCAAAAGCAGCACGACCGAGCTTCATTAGCAGCTATAGATTTACTATAAATTCCCGACCGCAGCAAGGTCACCCTCTGCAGTCAGAAGTGAGATCGGGAAGGGTTCAGGGAAGTCGATAAATTTGGATAAACACACAACACAGCCGAAGGACGTTCCCGAAGAGCTGTAATTTACAGGAAACGCCTGAAGGCACCAGCAGCAGGAGAGTAATCTGGATCCAGGAGTCGCCGAGTGTCACTGGTTGTAATTTGGTTTGTGGTCAGGTCACTTAAGGTAATGAAAATCCTCCACGGTCCGGGGCGCCAGAGGCGAAACATCCCCAACTACTGAGGGAGGCTCGGCTACAGCCGTGAGGGTGGAGAGAAGCCGGCGCCAAGAGACGAGGAATCTGTTTGCTGCAGCGAGGTTCATTAGGCTGGAAACAGACTCTGCTGTGCGACGTGTCATCTAAAGGCAATAATACAGTAGGCGCGCTCTCAGGCCTGCTGTCACAGACTCTCTCCGAGAGCTCCCGCCGCTGTGATGAATTGGAGCAGACACGGGGGTAAGACGGTGCGCTCGGCTGTTCAAATGAAAAGTGACGGAGAAATTGGCTCCAGGAGAGAACTTCAAAGCTTCATTTAAGAAACACATCCCGATAATGAGAGACGTGAAATCTGCTTTTAAGTTTGACATCATGTGTCGCCGTCATGTTTTTACCCTCTATCTGAATCCCCTGAAGCCTAAACATTTACACAGTAAGTGTATTTTTTTAATAATAATAGTAATTTTTAATCATTTCCACCTCTGATCCAGGCGCCTGCATCCCTGTGTGGGAGCAAAATGAACCTGCAGTTCCTCTAATGTCCACTTGAGGCTCCAGAGAACTGCTGCATTAAAACATTCCAACTTTTCCAGGAGAAACAAAGATGTTCCCAGCCTGATGCAGACCTCTGTCTTTACACGTCACCCCTGACTCGTCTGTTTCCCTCCACCCAATAAAAACATTAGAATTCAGCTGTTTTATCCGTCTGATCAGCTGATCACAAACGTTGGCGTAAACATCGTCACTGTCAGGGTGAATTATCATGTGGTTAGGGTTAGGGTGCAGCAACAGGAAGTGATGTCATTTTCCCACTTTGTGCCTGTTTGTATACGAGGACACTTTGAACTACTGGAAATTGTTTCCTTTCATGCACGTGCTGTCTCTTTGCAAATTGTGCAAAAATTGAGCAAAAAGAAAAACATTTTGTGTGGTTTGAAAGAATTTTGTGTTACTTTGTTTCCCTTGTGGCATTTCTGTAAAATGTGTGTAAAAACAGGGTGATGTCACAGCGGCTCTGTCGTCTATATACAGTCTTTGCACTGATTTAGAGACGAGCGATATCCTCTGGCTGGACGTAAGAACAAAACTGACAAACAAAGAGCGTGGAGCTGAACGCCTTCAACCCTGGACGAGGAAGCAGAGGAAGCGTGATTAAAGCCCGTATTTCCGATCACTTACTTCTCCATTAGGGAGATTAATGAGGGCCGTGCGAGCTGGGGACGCCGGCTCTGCTGTGAAAAATGACGCTATTACCTGTTTGGGATGAAGAAAAGGTGTGTGTGTGTTTGAGAAAGCCTTCATGCTCTACTATTCAGCGCCGCTGCTCGGAGGAAAACTGGGTTGGAGATCGTGTGTGTGTGGTTTGTTTGTGTGAAGCGTAGCTGTGTGCAGGCTGGGCGGCGCACAGTACGTCAATCAATCTGCCCCGAGTGTGGCACATACTTTAAATGCAAAGTTTCTATTCCGGGCGTCAACACACATTACTCTGTGACAGACTGCTGCCGAGGCCTCAGGTAAGCGAGAACTGTAAGAGGAAAACTCGAGTTTATCCAACCAGGAATTTTAATTTCTGCTGAGGGAATCACAGTACCACAGATACCTGTGCGGTACACACAGGAAGTACTGCAAACATCTGTGACCTTGCAAATCTGACTAAAATTACATAAAAATAGAGAGAAAATATCCTTAGTTTGAGTTAGTTTGGTGGAGATGTGACTACAGCTGTGCCGATGAAGCACTGACAGACGTGTTTAATGAGTCTGTGGATGAGACACCTCTGACACGTGCTCTGCATACGATAATAAAACTGATTAATATAATAACTTAAACGACTAAAATCAGCACTGACATCAAACATTTTCAAATAATAAAAACTAAAGTGAAATAAGAAAATCCACTAAACTGTTAAATTTCTGGTTTCACATCAATAATGGTTTTATTCTATGGTCACTTTGTCTATCGTTGCTACAGACGCTCCATAATCTCTGCTGAAGTCTCCTTCTGCCATACTGGAGGATTCCCAGCTGTCACATGGTGTCACATCCACACCCACAGCTTCAGAATCACCATTAACCACCACCCATGTGTTTGGACTCCACACTGAAAGGATTCGAACCCAAGACCTCCCTGTGAGACAGCAGTGCTAACCTCTAATATTTACTCATGATTAAACACAACAGTGTTATAGAAACATGTGGTGAGTGGAGAGGAAACGCTCAGCGCATCATCCCAGCGGCCTGAGCCGCTCTACCAAAGAGAGAGATGGCATCTGTCTCCTGAATCCAAGCAGGAAGCTGGTTCCACAGAAGAGGGGCCTGAAAACTGAAGGCTCCGCCTCTTTTTGGATTAACTGAAGGCTCCGCCTCTTTTTGGATTAACTGAAGGCTCCGCCTCTTTTTGGATTAGCTGAAGGCTCCGCCTCTTTTTGGATTTACTGAAGGCTCCGCCTCTTTTTGGATTATCTGAAGGCTCCGCCTCTTTTTGGATTAGCTGAAGGCTCTGCCTCTTTTTGGATTAACTGAAGGCTCCGCCTCTTTTTGGATTATCTGAAGGCCCTGCCTCTTTTTGGATTAGCTGAAGGCTCCGCCTCTTTTTGGATTAGCTGAAGGCTCCGCCTCTTTTTGGATTATCTGAAGGCTCCGCCTCTTTTTGGATTAGATGAAGGCTCCGCCTCTTTTTGGATTAGATGAAGGCTCTGCCTCTTTTTGGATTAGATGAAGGCTCTGCCTCTTTTTGGATTAACTGAAGGCTCCGCCTCTTTTTGGATTAACTGAAGGCTCCGCCTCTTTTTGGATTAGCTGAAGGCTCCGCCTCTTTTTGGATTTACTGAAGGCTCCGCCTCTTTTTGGATTATCTGAAGGCTCCGCCTCTTTTTGGATTAGCTGAAGGCTCTGCCTCTTTTTGGATTAACTGAAGGCTCCGCCTCATTTTGGATTATCTGAAGGCCCTGCCTCTTTTTGGATTAGCTGAAGGCTCCGCCTCTTTTTGGATTTACTGAAGGCTCCGCCTCTTTTTGGATTATCTGAAGGCTCCGCCTCTTTTTGGATTATCTGAAGGCTCCGCCTCTTTTTGGATTAGATGAAGGCTCTGCCTCTTTTTGGATTAGATGAAGGCTCTGCCTCTTTTTGGATTAACTGAAGGCTCCGCCTCTTTTTGGATTAACTGAAGGCTCTGCCTCTTTTTGGATTAGCTGAAGGCTTTTCAGGGAGTTTTTAGGACTTCCTGATAATAATGAATTACAGTCATCCAGCCTGGAAGTAATAAATGCTTTATAGTAATATATATAATAATATAATAATATAGTAATAGTTTCAGCGTCACTCTGAGACAGGATATTTCTAGTTTTACAGATGTTGCACAAATGGAAGAAAGCAGTCTTACATATTTGTTTAACACACTAAGGTAATGTCACCATCTGGTCAGTCTGCTGGTGTTAGAGAGATTTGTTTAAGGACTTCCAAAAGCCTCTTCAGATCATTGTAAATAACAAACTGCAGGTTCATCAGATGTAAAAATGATGTTCTCTGGTAGAAATAACCTCCCTCTCTCGTGCACTGTTCATGCACACACATGAACGGTGCATGTAACACGTAAACAGCGATGCGGCTGTCTGTGTGTTCGTGCTGGAGGTGCCCTTGAGTGCTTTAAAAGGACGGGCACGAGGGAGCGCAGGGTCATGTTCAACAGCTCAGCTCATTATCTGACTGACAAGATGCTGGGCTGATAAATGAATAGTGGGGGTGGAGGTTTGGGGGGGGGGGGGGGGGCTTTAAAAGTAAGCCTCCATTGAACCTGCAGAGCTGACAGAAAAGCAGGAACATCAACGTGAATGAAAGCAGCTTTATGTGCTGTGAAAAGGCTGAAATGATAAGTGTGATAAACGTGTGCTCGGGCTGCGCAAATTAAGCTGAAAAACACACTCTGGGTATTGAACAGAGAAAGAGCGCGTTATGAAATAAACTCGAGATGATGGGGAAATAATGGCTGGGACCCGAAATGTCAAAAACAAAGTGAAGAAGAAAGGGAAGAGGACGAGAAGATGGACAGAAAGCTCTTCGTCTCCGGCAGGCACCTGGATTCAGTACAGCTTTGGGCGGTGTGCTCATGGTGCATTATGGGTAATGTAGGCCCACGAGTGAATGTGAGGAGTTATAATAGGGTCCCAGTACTTTAGAATCAACTTGTGGCCTCCTCTTAATGAACACCCATAATCTGTGATCAGCTTCAGTGCTAATCAAGTCTTAGAGGGACACCTTGAACCAGATGTTCACTGCAGTTTATCCACCTGGATGCAGCGAGGACATAATTACTGCAGAGCGGCAAATCACCCAGTGCCAAACCTCTCACACGCATGTCAAGCATGTCACATACATGAGCATTAAAGCAGCGGGTGCTGGTTTGAAGACTCAAGGTGAAAATATATGAGCCTAATTTGCCTAACGACCAAAGACTCGATGGGTTATCGCAGCTGCACTTCACACACACGTGCACTTCACATGTTTTTAACACGGCACACCGACACAGGACGGATGTGTGGGGATTGAAACCAGTGAAGTGAGAGTCATGGCAAATTGAAAACGGAGGGAGGAGAGAGCAGCAAGCTGGTCCTGCAGCTCGGTCGGTTCATCCAGAGAGCGGACGGGCCGGACGCTGGGGGGGAAGAGAGACCGGATGAAGCAGAAATCCAATAAAAGCAGCAGACAGGTTGAAGGAGGCAGCGCTCCCAGCTGTCAGGAAGCTTTGACGGCTGTTATTGCAGCAGAGACGAATCCAGAGAGCTGGTTGCGTCAGGTGGTGCTTGTGGTTAACTGGGCTGTCTGCTCTGCCTCCTCCTTTAGACTCTGTGAAAAGCCACAAATCCACAGAGTGATGTGTGAAGTGGGCTGACTGAAAGGACCGCACAGCATCGTGGAGCCGCGGGGCGTCCGAGAGCAGTGATCTGATGAAGTGTTGTTGATCAGACGCAGCCGATTACTCATCATCATCATCACCAACACAATCTGTCCCCTGTTTATTTGGTTTATTCATGTTTGTCTGTGTGTGTGTCCATCTGTCCTTGTTTCACTACATGGTGTGTTTGTGTGTGCAGCTCAGTGCTAAACAGCAGGAAGCTTCGACTGCGGGGGGCCACTGTGAGGAGAGAGCAACATGTCCTCTAAATACCACACACACTCACACACAGGACACAAACATGGATGTAGCCACCGTAACGTTACCCGTCGGTTAGTTAAGTCTCCTCATAAAGCTGAGAATTTCTGCTGTCGCCATCTTTGTGTGTTTGAAACGGACACGAGTGACGGATGTGACTGAGAACCAACGGCGGGCTGATGATATCATATGATAATCGCAGATTCATCCTAGTGTGGAAACAACGGTTGATGACACCTGATATCAAGCAGAACAGGAAGTCATGGTCATCCAATGACCTGTTCTCAAACTGACCGCAAGTGGTTACACACTCATACTGGTTTTCATATGTTAGTGAGGACATTTAATTGACATAATGATTTCCCTAACCTCTAACCCTAACCATCAAAAATGAATGCTTAACGCTAACCATAACCTAACTGTAACTCTGATACTACAACCACATTTTGAGCCTCAAAAACACCTTCAAACTTGTGGGGACCGGGAGTTTGGTCCCTATAACGGCTGTTGGTCCCCATAAGTATAGTAAACTTCCAATTTTTGGTCCCCACAAAGATATGAATACACACTCACACGTACACACGCAGTCGCATTGGGTTTGTACTCGCAGTCGCAGTAATTTTGTCTCCAACCCCTGTTTTCTCTCGTGTCACTGAAGCCTACGCTAGCATGCTATGCTAACATGCTATGCTAGCATGCTACGCTAACATGCTTGTCACTACCCGATCCGTACCGGAAACCCGATCGGTACCCCGCATGCACGAAAGGTGTCTACTTCCAGTCGAAGCGTTTTACGATAGTTACGGGTCAGAGTATCTGTTAAGATGTTAAGAATAACAAGTATCTCTTAAAATGTTTCCAATAATGAAACATTTCAATATAATGTAGACAAAAACGAAAAATAAAAAGATAGTTACGGATCAGGACTCCCCGATCCTTACTGCAAATGTGCAAAGTCGGACCGTGCAAATCGGGTCTACCCGATCCGTACCGCGCATGTGCAGGGGTTTTCTTCTTCTTCTGTTCGTTTAATGGCAGTTTACTCCCCAGAATAAGAGGATACTGCCACCTGCTGACCAAGCGAATGAACCCTATTGTAAACTGAATTAGCGTCATTACAAACGTGTGTTAAATTTGATTTAGTGATAGTCGAGTGTGTTTATGCTTGTCTGTGTGGAGAGGATTGTTGGAATAGTGACGATGATGTCCGCTATCACTGTCAGTTGTCAGTAAACACTTAATCTGGCTGCTGAATCTACACGTGAGATATTACAAAGTCTGTATTATTAACTCTGTAATAAGGCGCCATTCTTCTTATTTTACGGCGCTGTTGTTCAATCGGGGGACGCTCTCTGTTGAGGAGAAAAGCATGAATTTGTTTGTAAACGGATTATCCATTGTTTAAATGTCCCGGTAGTCGAAAAGGAGGCAGAGCTGCTGAGAAATGCTAGGAGCTAACTGGGCGCTAACCGTATCATTCAAATATATTGAATGTCACAATGTTGGCAAAGAGAGGAAGTGACGTAAGATTTGCGCATGCGGGGTACCGATCGGGTTTCCGGTACAGATCGTGTAGTGACAATGCTACCCCAACATGCTACGCTAGCATGCTACGCTAGCATGCTATGCTAGCATGCTACGCTAGCATGCTATGCTAACATGGTTAAGCACAAAGACTGGGGTGAAACTGTGATTCTTGCTCCAACATTAAAGAAATAAAAGTATAATGTCTGGTTTACAGATGGTGGTTGGACACAGTCACTGTGCCCCTGCACAACCGTCCCCTCTGCACCACCCCCCTTGCTGGCTCAACTCCTCCTATAGAGTCCTGACACAGTGTAGGAGGTTAAAGGTCACACAACAGAGAATAAGAGAGTAGGCCTAAATAAAAAAAATAGAGAGACAGCGAGTCAGCAGGAAAGAAGTTTGGATAAGCATGAAAGAGGAAAGATTAGATAGAGCACGAGAAAGGGAGTTTGTCATTGTGTGTGATTGCCAGTCAGCAGAGCAGCAGCCATCTGGCTTATGGGTAAACAAAAGCGATGATTAGAGCCCCGCTAACATCACTAATGACACCGGGACACTCAGCACGCCACAAAGCGACTGTGTGTGTGTCTGTTAATGCGAGATTAAAGGATGGTAGCAGCAGAGAAAGAGACAAAGAAAAGAAAAGATAGAAGCTCAGCGGGAACGTTTACACAGAGCAGTCAAAGAAAATCACATGTAAAAAACTTTACCTTGGAAACTTCTGTGATGAGCTACAGTTTCAGCCTCTTAACAAGCAGCGGCCTGTTGCTGGGTCATTACGCATTCGTGCTGCGCAGCCAGACTCTGGCCAGAACAGTGTTTCACATTCAGGTGGAGATCCCAGCGTCTCAGACGTGTCAGGAGACATCGGGAGGAGTTTTAGTGAGGTGGAGTAATGCAGCCACGAAAACACCAGCCGAAACACGCTGGATCTAAAGCATGCTGTGTTCAATCGTGATTTTAAAAACGCCATGTTGTTTACACCCATTGAGGCCTGGACTACACACGTCTTTTACGGCGTCCTGTATTCAGATGCTGAGATGTCAGCAGCAGATCTTTCTGCGCCCTCCATTAACAGGACATGTTCTTTCAGAAAATACAACCAAAGCTCACTCAGGCTGAGAAGGGGGAGCTCCTCAGAGAGGTCTGACTCGCTGACAGGGAGCACCATCCCTCTGAAAGAGGCAACTGTGCAGGGACCGGTCTGCAGCAGTGTTTATGTAGGTGGTAAACATCACAGTAACATCCACAGAGCCCACGGTCTCCCAGCAGAACATCGCTCAGAGCGCTCCTGCTCGTGCATTTTTTCCTTTCATTTCTCAACTTCTAATTTTGCTGTTTTCTCAGAGCCCATGATCTCTCCGCACAGAGAGTCCATGTAAGGAGGCAGCGATGCTGAAGCCGATGTAAGTCACAGGACTGGGCTTGGATTTGTTCTCACACCCTGTTTGTTTTGGACTAAAATGTATCTGGTGCTGTTTAGGAACACTTCCTGTTTGGGTTTCAGAACGCCCGTTTGCAGTTTTCAAAAATGACTCAAGTGATATCCAATGAATTAAAAGCTGGTTTGGAAGCCGAGGATTGGAGGACCTCAGCCCCCAACTGATCCACACTGCAGCAGTGGAAATGAGTTTCCTCACAGACAGGATGAGGAACATTTGACAGGGATTCATTGCAGAGTCACTGCTCCTCCACATCAGGTCGTCTCAGGTCTCCTTGACACCTCCTAAAAGTGTTCCAGGTAGATCCCGGACTCATGGGATAAATTATATCTCTCGGGTTTCTTGGGATTGACTCAACGTCCCCGTGGATGAGCTGGACGTGGAAGCTGGGGTGAGGGAGGTTGGAGATGTGGCTATGCTTCTCTTCCCCACGATCCATCGGACCGAGGCGCTGGTCCAGTTCTGTGATCACATGCCCACTGGAGTCACTCGCAGTGACGGATGGTATTTAACATGGACTCTGTGATTGGTCAGCAGTCACAGCGCCCACAGTCATCACAGGTCCAAACTACAATATATTCTATTTAACCCTTTAAGACCTACCATAGAACCAAGTCCACCAGAGCTTATATCATATTTTTACCTGCTGTGGAGCCATTTTTGGGAGCATTTCAAGTTGCTATACATCAATACAACCATTACAGCCCAAATTGTAATAATATGTCTGCATTAAGTGCATAGTAATTACATAAATTGCAAAAAAGTGCAATAAACTACAAAAAAATTGAAATTTGTTTTGTTTTTTTAACATATATTTCTAGTTAGAGAAATTTAAGAGGCTTATCCCTCAAAACTGTAAATACAAAAAAGTTGCACAAAATAGTTTCCCACCACAGGAAATTTATTTTGAGTGTCTTCATAGTTTTATTTTTGAAATACACCAATTTTTATACACTGCAGGAAAAACGAAAATAAATATTATGATGCAAATTTGCAAAAAAGCAGCATATGCATCAAAATAAACTATTTCCAGCAGCAATACGAGTCCTAAGCATCCCAGAAACCACACAGAAAGTCATAAAGTCAAAGATAACTTTTAAAAACACCAGTATAGGCTCATGAGGCCCTGATGGTAAAAAACTACATTTCTGCAAAATGACGTCACTTCCGGTTTCGGGCAGGTCATGGCGGACATGCGATAGTTCGCGCTGATGGACGTAGGAAGTGTTACAAACAGCTGATCGGATCGGCAAAGCGTGTTTCTGGAATATTATGTTTTTGTTGCTGCAAGTGCTTTTTATGCAGTTTTTGCAAAACTATATGTGGAAGGAAACTGTGACCGAGGACAAGCTGATGGCATAAGATGTAAGTACAACTCCTCCGGTTTCATATGCAAAAAAGATGATTGCGCTAGCTCACGTGGTTGCAGAGCTACCGGGATTTAAAAATAGTTACGCAAAACGGAGCGTGCTGCTCTGACGGGTTTTAAAGGGTTAATAAATATATGATCAATTACTTCAAAATATCCTGAAGAATCAGGATGATTTCAGCTGTGGACAAATCAGTGCTGCCATCCCAGCATTCAAGCTGAGGTGTAGAGCCAATCAGACGGAGCGGATTAGTGGAGCTGCTGTTTGGGAACACGAAACCATCAAAAGGCTGTACTGGGAGAGAGAGATAGTGGAAAGTCTGTTCCAGAGGAGGAGAACTTGGAGTGTGTGTGAGGGGTGGAGATGGAGAAAGAGATAGAGGAAGGTGGAGTGAGGGACAGTGAGATAGCGAGGATCAGGCTCGGCACAGCAGCCAGAAGTCTTTCCAGCCCCGAAGGGGGCAGAGCAATCAGTTTAATCAGCCTCTGATTGGTTGGAATGGAAAGCTGCTCGCAGGTTGGCGTGATTGGAAACTGAAGGCGAGGATGGAAATGTGCTCATTTGTTGATAACAGAAACAACCTGTGGAAACTGAAGGCTGTTTTTGGATGTTGCACTTTTTCTAATCTTTGAAAAAATTAGGCACAAAAACATCTCGTTGTAGTCATTCTTTGTAATTTTCCTCTGTCGTCTTTGATGAAACTTTTCCCCACGTTTAACTGTAAGATGTTTGAGTTTCCAAACGCTGTGCTGTTTTAAATCCACCCACAACCTTTCAGTGGGATTCAAACCGAGGCCTCGCCCACTCCCTTCTCTAACCCTTCGATTCTTCTTTGGAAATCATTCCTATCCCGGTCAAAGGTTCACTTCCTCTTTGGCTTTTCAAGCTAACTGGCCTCACATTACCTTCAAGCTGTTTTCAGTGTGATGCAAAACTCTGAACTGACCTGATTGAAAAGCAGAACGCTCGCTCTTTGCTGCACGCTCGTTGGCCAACGCTGTTTTCTTGGCGTTCTGATTGCGCACACATGAACGCCGAGTTACCTGCAGATTCTCTGAGAAGCGTTTGGATTTCTGTTTGCAGATGGAAACATCGTTCAGCATGAGGTCTAAGGCAGGTCTTATTTATGGATTTTCTCACGTAACAATCTGACACAGTTCTGGATCTATCACACATGTCTTTAATCAGTCCTACAAAAACACAAACTACTCATCATCAGAACTCTCGGTAGTATCTTTGTAAGAAAATCAAGTCTTATTTGAAGAAAAATGAATGAAATAATATAAATTGCAATAATAAATTCAACTAAAAGGTTCATTTCAGACTTTTTCAGTTCTCCCAGAGTAAAACGTGAAGTGAGATATCACGCTAATGCCATCATTTACTTCCAGGTCACATCTGGTTTTTAAACTTCCTCCTGTGCTTCCATCTCCTCGTCTTTTTTCCACGCGAGCGTCTAAAGCTCATTGTGGAAGTTTCCGGAGATGCATCCATACATGAAGTTTAATTGCGAGGATGCTCACAGTACTCGAGCGGGCGAGCGGAGCTAAGCTACAGCAGTTTTCACTAGTTTCATGCAAGGCTGCCTTTAATAGCTGCTGCTCGACCAGCTGCCCACTGGGACAAATAAAACTTGAACTTCAAAGTGCAAGTGAGCAAAACAGGGAGAACGAGGGATTAAGAGATGGCGAAAGAAACAGAAAGAGACAGACGGAGCCTCCGGGCATACAGCTGATTTAAATAACCGAACCGAGCGGCGATGTTGAGGGATTACTCACTATCAAACCTCCCCCCACGTCTCACTGTGGATGGAAACAGAGAGGGAAGCAGGGGCAGGTCAAGAGGTCGGTAATGGATGGATGGGGAGAAGATGGCGCTCACGGAGCTGTTCCTGCTTTACATTCAACAACTTGTACAATCGTTTGTTATCGGTTTAGAGGAAGAATCGCAGCTTCAAGGCAGGTGTGCTTTTTAATTGCCTGGATTTCAGTCCTAACCTGCACCAATCAGCATTATGAGGGAGGAGAAAATCTGCACATAAGCCCAAAAACCCAAACCAGCAGAACATAAGAAGCAAAGGAGCTTCCTGCTGCAGAGTCTGAATGCTAAACAGGAACCAAAGCCAGCAGCAGTTAGGTTAGCTCAGCGTAGACACGTGCAGGTACGTTTACCTGCTGCTTAATGAGACCAGCTAATAATACGTCCAGCTGCACAACACCTGCAGCTTTGGAGCTTCAATGTTTGTTTGACTGTTTGGGACAAGATTATAAATTTGAATGAAAATAACATTTTCTGCCTTTCATGTTAAAAAGTCTTCTCTGAGTTTTGCACTACTGTGAAGTACAACTACAAAGGACACATCCTGATTCGTTCTGATGGGAAGAGAAGACAGAGGACGGTTCAGGCTTTTATCTTTGGTAGTTTTTGAAATCTTCACGTTCAAACATGCTCTCAGATTTCAGTCTGCAGACGTCCTGGAGGTGAAGAACACCTCATTTACTCAGGAGCAGATCTGGATCAGTTACATGAGCCTGAGACTGAACAAACCTGCAGACCTGTGCACAGGCGAGCTACTAAAGTCATCAAGGCTTGAACTTAAAAGACAGAAACGTTAAAAATGTCCAGAATAACAACACCTCATCGCCTGGCACAATATCGCCCCGTGTGGTCATTTAAACTCCAACTTTCTAGTTTCATCCTTTGAGGGACGGATGACGGTCACACGGAGCACCCCGCCCCCGCAGGCCAAGAGGCTCAAGTCAAACTAGTGAACATGTCAGACGACCCCCTCCTCGTGCTTGAATCTCACTACTTCCTACTTCCCTGTCCTGCCTCTATCAAAATAGAAGACAAGGCCGATGAATCACCCCGCTTCAGTGTTCCCGGGTTAAATTTAGATTCCCAGAACCTGGATCAAACCGTAATGCAGCGCTGAACGCTCTGGGAGCACGAATGTGCACGTAACAGCCTATTCATAGAGTCGAACCACTGAACCCTTCAAAGGAAGACGCCGCCCGTCAGAGGACACTCGTGTTTTTCTGCTTCCTCTCACGCTGATGACAGACGTCAGAAGAGCTCGTTTCATCGCTTCCTGTTGTTGTCTGAAGAACGACGGCTTTAAATGCTCAAAACAAAATGACACAGTGTGGAAAAAGCTAATAGCATGAGAGGATACAGCAGGGTGGGTGCTGAGCCTGCAGTTGAGTTTGCTATGAAAATGCAGACTCGGTGGGAACGCTGAGTGGAAACACGGCTCGTTCTCTTTTTAAAATTTGGATTACAAAAAAGGCCCCGGGGCCAAGATGTGGGGGAATTAAAACCCCCTTCCCGAGGATGAAGGAACGCCGAACAGAGACAGGAAGTGTCACAGTCTGACTCCGGGGCTTTTTTGTAATCCAGCTTCTGAGAAGAAACAGACGAAAAGACAAGGTCAGACATCGCTGGAGAGGAAGGAGCGCGCCACAAAGAGAGGAAGGATACAGTGAAAGTGATATATGTATGACAACAAGTCTGTAACCATCAGCGTAAACACAGACTTCACATCCTGCAGCCTCCTGTCAGCTGCGTCCCAGCACCGAGGCCTCCAGCTCAGGCAGCGGCGTGGCCGCGCCAGCCGGGTCTGGACAGTCGGGCTGTGTTTGCAGCCACACAGACGCACAAACTAGGCCTGGAAACCAAACCAGCACATCACAGTTCTCAGGATGTTATTGGTCAACATCTATCGAACCAGGATTTAGGAGATTCTCTCTTATGGAAGAATGAAACTATTATTTCGACTGCCGTCACACCCCTGGCAGGAATGAATGCTCAGTCCACATGTGGCCCACATCTGTATTTTTCTCTGGGCCACGTTTGACCTTGACCAGTGTCGCTGACTCAGGCGTGTCAGACAGGCCCAGGAAGATGATTCTTCTTCTCAAGGCCACACCTCCAAACCAGAGCGGGTAGCGTTAAAATCACTCGTTATTTCCATTACAAATCTGTTTTATTTTGAAAGGATCTTACAGAAAATGTTGTAAAAACAGGGAGCAACAGCTCAGACCGACGAGAGGTGCACAGGACTGTAAAGACACACGATCACGATGGAAAGAGGAAACAAAGACACACGAGACAAACAGAAATATCAAACAGGAAACAGCTGAAACAGACAAGTTGACACACGCACAAACACGGATATGTGTACACACACACTCATCACCGGGGAGATGCACAATTTT
This sequence comes from Neolamprologus multifasciatus, assembly GCF_963576455.1. NCBI lineage: Eukaryota > Metazoa > Chordata > Actinopteri > Cichliformes > Cichlidae > Neolamprologus > Neolamprologus multifasciatus. The sequence continues at coordinate 1,712,730 of NC_140446.1, forward strand.
GTGTACAAATCATGAAGAGAAGGGCTGCTGAGGATTTGGGAATCAGCATCTACTGCTGTAAGGTCGAGGTGTCCAACTCCAGGCCTCGAGGGCCTGCAGGGTTTAGATGTGTCCTTGATCCATCACAGCTGATCTAAGTGGCTAAACGACCTCTTCAACATGTCCTGAAGTTCTCCAGAGGCCTGGTAATGAACTAATCCTGTGATTCAGGTGTGTTGACCCAGCGTGAGATCTAAAACCTGCAGGAGACCGGCCCTCGAGGCCTGGAGTTGGACGCCCCTGCTGTAAGGTATCTGATATCGAGAACAACCTTCTGTTGTTCGTACACCGCCAGCAGTTGTTTAACCCTTTAAAGCCGGTCAGAGCAGCACGCTCTGTTTTGCGTAACTACTTTTAAATCCCGGTAGCTCTGCAACCACGTGAGCTAGCGCAATAATTTTTTTTGCATATGAAACCGGAGGAGTTGTACTTACATCTTACGCCATCAGCTTGTCCTCGTCACAGTTTCCTTCCACATATAGTTTTGCAAAAACTGCATAAAAAGCACTTGCAGCAACAAAAACATAATATTCCAGAAACACGCTTTGCTGATCCGATCAGCTGTTCATAACACTTCCTATGTTGGAATAGACGTCAGCGAACTATCGCATTTCCACCATGACCTGCCCGAAACCAGAAGTGACGTCATTTTCGCGGAAATGTAGTTTTTTTACCATCAGGGCCTCATGAGCCTATACTGGTGTTTTTAAAAGTTATCTTTGACTTTATGACTTTCTGTGTGGTTTCTGGGATGCTTAGGACTCATATTGCACTGCTGGAAATAGTTTATTTTGATGCATATGCTGCTTTTTTGCAAATTTGCAGTATAATATTTATTTTCGTTTTTCCTGCAGTATATAAAAATTGGTGTATTTCAAAAATAAAACTATGAAGACACTCAAAATAAATTTCCTGTGGTGGGAAACTATTTTGTGCAACTTTTTTGTATTTACAGTTTTGAGGGATAAGCCTCTTAAATTTCTCTAACTAGAAATATATGTTAAAAAAGCAAAAACGATTTTCAATTTTTTTGTAGTTTATTGCACTTTTTTGCAATTTATGTAATTACTATGCACTTAATGCAGACATATTATTAAAATCTGGGCTATAATGGTTGTATTGATGTATAGCAACTTGAAATGCTCCCAAAAATGGCTCCACAGCATGTAAACATATAATATACGCTCTGGCGGACTTGGTTCTATGGTAGGTCTTAAAGGGTTAAGATGAGATGATGGACAGCCTCAACATGCCTGGCATCTCTAAAGACAGCATCCACCCCAGCTTCTCTCGTTGACTTCCCTGGTGCATTAATACAGCAGCTAATTCCAGGCAGTGGCTCCATGTGCAATCAGAACATGGGTCAGTACGGTGTCAGTTTCAGGAGGCGGGGCTGTGTTTAGAAGTGTATAGATTCTGGTGCTGGTTGCATCCTTTAGATTGCCTTTAACTGCACATCGGCCTCCTGCATACAGCGACCTTGCAGACAAAAGTGATGACGGAGCGCGACTTTAATCTGAGACGACTGAGTTCACGTGTCTAAATGATGAAATTAGTCATCAGTTTAGTTTTTCATGAAAAATGTTGCAGGAAATGGTTCATAATTAACACCTGTTTGTTTGCACTGGATCACTTATCACTTATAAAATATCTAAGCACAATTATTCAGACAGAATAAAAACATGCTTCTGTTCTTTGACTGTAGGCGTTTTGCCTCAGAGAACTAATTTACCGTACAAAACTACATCTGCATTCAGAACGGCGCTCTGGCTGATGGCCGGCTCCCAGGAAAATGGACATGCTAACAGTTTCCCAGCATCCTTGCTCATATCCGGGGCCAAAAGGTTCAGAGATCATATGCTCATCTCAATTTTCCACCTCAGAAGAGAAGATATTGCCTGACCGGCCTTTAATAGTCAGTCACCTGGCGGAGAATGAATCCCCTCTCTGCAGGATCCCACACACAACAGCCTTATTTGCATCAGCAGTGAAAAACCAGCAATGCTTACTAAAAATAGGAGGGTCAGATCTCTCCTCTGTGAGACCAATTACACATCAACAGCAGACTCTGATTCTTCTCTACATCCGAGCGCACGTTTCCGTACATTTCCCAACACTAAACCTCTCCGGCCTGGGAGGGAATCTGAAGCCCTGCTCTATTAATTTTTACTGGATCTGATTCATCTCGCTCCAAAAATTCTCACAGAGTCTCTGCAACATCTTGTTCTACAGCTCTGAGCTTGTTTCCACTCGCTCGCTCGTTTTCATATTTCATCCATATCTATATTTCCTGGCTGGTGTCATCAGTGGCTGCACAAACAAATACAACAGCACTACAGTTTGTGCTTTCCAACACAAACTGTTGGAATTCAATAACAGAGCTGCAGAAAAGAAGAATGAGCTGATTATGGAGAATATTTCCGGTCTGATTTTGTCATCTGTAATCATTAGATGAGTCCTCGCAGGCTGTTAGCTGAAGTGCTCAGATGGAAATCATCCCCCCCAAATATTATCCAGCGTCTTTGGGGGAAAATGGAAAAATGAGCCCCTCGAGATGACGCGCCTGTCCTGAGAGGCAGCAGCTGAGAACACAAAGAGATGCACAGAAAAGCACTGATGTGTGACGGGTTCCCCATTAAGATCTGCTTAACATGAAGCTTTTGTAAGCCACAAGTTCTCAGGTACAACCGACAGGTTAGCGACGTGTGGTGGCGTCAGAGGACGGCCAAAGGAGCGAGCGGCACCTGAAAGTTTCTGATTCGTTTCTGCAGCGATCAGCTGTTTGTTCTGCAGACACGTTGGTATCTTTCACAGACCATCACGGCAGTCCGGTCTGTCCTAACGACTCACGAGGAGGTTTTCAGTGCACCGCCTTCTTTGTGAACAGCTTCACCTAGCAACCGCCAGCAACCAATCACCAAACGGTTAGAAAATATTTTTCCCTAGCAACTGGTGGTCGTTAAGGTCCCAGACTTGTCTCCAGGCCTTAGGTCTGATGTATACCAGCCTGCCCGTCATGTTCCTACACAGTTGATGCAGGTTTAACAAGGATAAAGTGTGTTTTTGTGTTTACTCAGAGAACAAAAGGTAGAAAGTGTGTGAACATGGATTCACACAATAAATGCACATTTTTGTGCTTCGCTACAAAAACTGTAACAACGTTTCTAAACATTGTTACAGTTTTTTGTGCTTCGCTACAAAAACTGTAACAACGTTTCTAAATGTTGTTACAGTTAAACCCGGCATCCAAACACACAACAAATACTTATACCAGCCTACCCGTCACGTTCCTACACAGTTGATGCAGGTTTAACAAGGATAAAGTGTGTTTTTGTGTTTACTCAGAGAACAAAAGGTAGAAAGTGTGTGAACATGGATTCACACAATAAATGCACATTTTTGTGCTTCGCTACAAAAACTGTAACAACGTTTCTAAACATTGTTACAGTTTTTTGTGCTTTGCTACAAAAACTGTAACAACGTTTCTAAACATTGTTACAGTTTTTGTAGCAAAGCACAAAAAACTGTAACAACGTTTCTAAACATTGTTACAGTTTTTTGTGCTTCGCTACAAAAACTGTAACAACGTTTCTAAACATTGTTACAGTTTTTTGTGCTTTGCTACAAAAACTGTAACAACGTTTCTAAATGTTGTTACAGTTAAACCCGGGATCCAAACACACAACAAATACTTATAAATATATAAATCGGTAATAACAGATCCAGTCACTCAGCCCCTGTTGTTTTAAATATTCATATTAATTTCTCACTCATTTAATTTCTGTTCTTGTTAACAGATTTCCACAGAATATCTAAGAGAGTTGACCTGTGAATATTGTGATAAAACACAGGAAACTGACTAAATTCAGTTTTTCCAGCAGAACTGAATGAAAGTTGTTAAAGCTTCAGATCTGTGTTGGTTTCTGCTGAAGCGCAGATAAACAGACCGGAGCCACATGAAGGGGCTGAATCTTTAAATGTCAGTGCGTGCTGACTCATCTAATTATTTGAACCTGACTCAAAGTTCACCTGCAACTGCTAATCTGTGAGGCTGGCTGATGATGGGTTGCATTTATGAACAAAGAGGCCGTCTGAGCAGCACAGTAGCTGCTGGGGCAGAGTCACGATTACAGCTGCGTTTCTTTAATCATTATCTGCAGACGACGTGTAACCCCCGGTCAGTACGTAACCAGGGGGTTGTCACTAGCTGAGCAGTCCCTACTCCATCCTCCTCCACTCCATCCATCTCTTCCTTACATCTGTTTCAATTCCTGTTTTAGCCTCGGTGGAAAATTAGCCGCTCTACCTTTAGCTAGCAGACACAACACGATGCAGACTGCACAGAAATGTGTCTGATGATGAATATTTAGTTTGACATCACTTTGGATCCAAACTTTTAAAAGTTTGTTTGCTCCTCTTTGCTACAGCTAGCTACAGTCGCTACAATCACAACTTTATTGACATCTAGAGCATTAACAGGTGACAGGGACGAGCAGGAGCGTGGTCGTGTGCAGGCAGGACCACGTGCTGACTTACAGTAACTGTCCCCACAGCATCAGCTGCTCACATTTAATTACTCCTGGAATTCTGTTCCTTTTTCCTGGCGCTCATTAAACAAAGGGAAATCTGTTTCTTGTGGCAGTGTCATCCAGATCAAACCTGCTGTGGGGTTTTGGTTCTTCTTACTTAACAAAACCTGCCACTTGCATCACTCGACAGCCAACCTTTGTGTTATGTGAGGAGCTCCCAGTGTGACCCAGAGCCTGTAACCTGCACACTAGAAAAACTCTGCACATCTTTTAACATTTAAAACTCCTTCAGAGCCAGCAGATCATGACTCAAGTGACATCGCCTCAGGGTGTTTAACAGACGGCACTCACCCGTGGAGACACGAAAAGCTTGTTGCTCTGATACGAGGGTTAAAAGGGACAAGTCCAGAGCTCCTACCTGGACTCAAAGACGAGAGGTTTCTTCACAAAGAGCTGCCACAGTCTGTCTGGTCTGTAGTGTTTCACTTAACAGTGCCAGATACACATGGCACTGCATTTACTAGACATACCTGAGAACTTCTAATAGCGGACAGCTTTGCACTCGAGCTCAGCACATAAACAGGAGGCAGTGCCGTCTTCTGTGTTCAGCAATGAAGCTTTAAAATCAAGCTGAATTCTACAGAAAACAGGCAAAAGAAACAAAAAAATACCATCTAAAAAATAAACGAGATATTTTCTTATGTTGATACAAAATGTTGGTGCACACCACATTGTCAAGGCAGGAAAATACATCTATCAATGCTGAGGTGTCTGCAGTTCCTCCAATGGCAACGCGAGGTGAGCTCCAAATGTGGCCTCCAGGAGCCAAAGGTTTGTGGGGCAGAAAATCTACACACACTGATAATTAGCTAGCAATAACGAATAGCAGCCTGATGTTCTGGTGTTAGCAGCTTGAACGCTAACACCGAGCTCCATGGGCTCCACCAGCCAATAGGGGCGAGTTATTGTTCATTCAGCAGCTTGTAGCCAAACAGTGACTTCAGCTTTAATTAAAAGCATCAACACGTGGTATCGTTTGAGACATTCAGGGTTCACCCCGAGCAAACAGGGCGACAGTAAACTCTCATAATTCTGGGTCTTTTCCTTTTTTCTCTTCGATCGTCTGTTTCTGTGTAAATTCAGTTTTTCCTTCACTTTGCTCTTTGTTCAGGCTCAGTCTTCCTCTGCCTGACATGCTGCACCCTCTGCTTTGGCTTCTTTATCTCCTGCCTGTGTTCAATCATTTCCACTCCTACATCACATCCTTTATACTGGGACACCCTCCTCTCCCTGAATTTACTCCACAACTCCTCTTTTTCTTTGTATGCACTTCCTAATGTCCTAATGTGTCTGTCTGATGCCCATTGTTTCATCTCTCCCTGCCTTTTCTCTCTCTCTCGTGCTTTCTTATCGCCTTCATTCGATGTCAGTCTTCTTCCTTTCTTATCTTCACTCAGAGAAGACTTGTGTTGGTTTTCTTGTCTCTTTCTTTTATTGTGTTTCTTTATCTGTCAGTAAGCTTGTGAGCAGATTTCAGTGACATTTGGAGAAAGGTGAAGTTCAGCCATCGCAGGAGTGTCTGGATGGAGAAACACCGTCATCCTACCTTTTATAGATTACTGTTACGCCCACTTAAAAACGAAGTGCTGACTGGGGTGAGGGGTAACACAAAGTGTCCTCAGCACAAACCTCAGACTGATCAGGGGTTTCGAGGACCGACGCAGCATCCCCTGAGTCCACGTCTAAAGGGAACACACCTTTCCCAAACAACCCACTGACAACAAGAGACTTTAACTCGCTCTTCTTCATGGACTTAGCCACAGGTATTTCATAATGCGCGGCAACAGCACATAAATCCTTCCTACATGCATCAAGCTGGTCTAATGCAGGCTTGGCTATAAAATCACCCAGGCTAAACTGTGCCATATCCAAGATTAATTAATCCCGGACGAGCCCCCACTTATGTTACGCCCCACTTAAAAACGAAGTGCTGACTGGGGTGAGGGGTAACACAAAGTGTAAGAGAAAACAAACTACTGGAGAATAGATGTCATTAAACATGATTTATTGCCCAAAACTACTGCAGTAAAAATAAACAAAGGGAAGCTCTTTTCTTCAGGGTCTCCAAAGCCAAAACAACAAACAAAACACCCCCTTTAGCTAAAAATCAAACCAAGTACTCTCTAGCCAAAACAAAATACAATGGCTGAGCTCCCTGCCTAACCAAAAACAGGAGAAAACAGTTGAAACAAAAATGGCAGAGAACCCCTACCTGCTTCCACAACGATGAACTAAATAACACAGTAAGGGCACACCTTTGCTTACAATAAAGGAAAGAAAACCAAAGTTTCACAGAGTTTAGGTTCACACACACACTAAGGCCCGCTGCCCAAAAACACTACAGCTCACAGCTCTGGCAAAAATGGGGGAAGTGGCAGTTTAGGATAGCAGACTATATGCCGTGGCTGACGAGCTGGAACACACCTCAGCTGTGGCTCATGAGGCAGACCTGCAACACAAGAAAAGGAGAAAAAAAACTCTTCTACAGAGGGAGAGCCACCAGAGGTCAGCGACCGTAACAATTACGCTTTAGTTATGTTCGTTAACAGACTCCTAACAGCGTTTCAGCAAATATCAGGGTGGACAACAGGTGGCGCAGTCCCCGAGTCCGATAAATGACGCTGGCAGGAAGTGAACAACGCTGTAATTCACCTGGCGTCCACTTGAGGCTCCCAAAGTGAGTCCAGAATCATGATAATCATGAACTACTTTCTCTCTTCATATCAACTTCACGGCGGATAAATTGTTTTTAAACTCTTTTGGCTTTTCCTGACGGTCAAAGTCAGCCGTTAGCGGCGAGGCTGCTGAGACTCACAGCTGCGAGCTGTCTGCTACGCCCTGATTCACAGTGTGTCTGTTGTCCCGTCTTCCTGAGACGGCTTTGAACCGCCACACACGAGTCAGAGGTTTCTTCCTGTCAGGAAGGAGTTTTTCCTTCCCACTGTCGCCTGATTGTTGTGGTTGTCTCTGGATTATTGTAGGGTCTACCTTACAATATAAAGCACCTTGAAGGGATGTAGCGCTACATAAGTAAAGTGAATTTAATCCCCACCCTGTTTGTTTCTCAGCATTACTCGCCTCGTTTACTCGCGTTTCCTGTCTCTGTCCATCGCCCACCCTTGTTTCTCCTCCTGTTTTTCACGTCTCCACCTCAGTCTCAGTGTTGTTTGTGCTGAGGGCTACAGAGGCAGAGAGAGCAGAGAGGCCGGCAGATGAATCAGCTGCTGGAGGGCGGATAAACATGGTTGTAGAGCGAGAAGAAGGAGAGAGGCGTCCGTATGGCCCGTGGCCTTCGGAGAAACAGGGAGAAACGAGCACTTCTGCTTTTTAATGTGTTAACGCCTTTATTTTTAGCACCGTGCTATCACTACTGTAGTGTTCCTGCACTGAACTTCCCAGAAATCACTTTGAAATCATGTCTGTAGAGCGCACGCTGCTGCTGCTTCACCCGTCTGCGTTACTGCGGCTGGTCAAATGAGATCAAATCAGTGATTCCAGACACGGGCCGAACGACAAAGCTTGTAAAGAAAAGTCATTTTTCACAGTTTTACACGAATAACTTCAGCGCAGAGAGAACGAAAAGTATTACTGAGTGAGGTTTGTTTTAAACATTACAGTGGACCTGCTCTGCTTCTCCTTATTTTCTCCATGTTATTCAGCAGCTTGTAGAACAAAATTATGCAGCAGTAACGCTTTTCTGTGAGAGTATCAGGCCCTCACATCACTGTGGATGAATACAACTTCATTTAATTCCATTTACACAGCACCAAATCACAACAACAGTCGCCTCAAGGTGCTTTATATTGTAAGGTAGACCTACTATAATACACACAGAGAAAAACCCAACAATCATATGACGGCGACAGTGGGAAGGAAAAACTCCCTTTTAACAGGAAGGAACCTCCAGCAGAACCAGGCTCAGGGAGGGGCGGGGCCATCTGCTGTGATTGGTTGGGGTGAGAGAAGGAAGACAGGATAAAGACACGACTGTGTGGCAACATGACTGCTGAGTGGCGCCCGGCTCATTTCTGGATGAACGTTCATCCAGGTTCCTGGCGTCAGGAAACCTGGCAAAGAAACCTCACAACAGCATGAATCATATCCAGAGTCACATCTGTCATCTTCGCTGTTCGTTTGAATTTAGAAAGCAGATTTATCTGTAAAGTCGGCCAATATTCAGAAAAGTATGTTCCCAAACAAATTAACTGCAATTCCTGATTCTGTTCCGGTCTGCTCCTGTGGACTTGTAATAATAAAACCCTACTTGTGTAGCACTTTCCAAAATCAAAAGGATTACAGAGCGCTTTAACAGCGAGGAACACGAGGTAGAAAATAAAATCAGTCAGATAAGACCACCGAGCATAAATCAGAGGAAAAAGAGCAACGAACGACGCAGAATAAAGGCCAGCGGGCATCTTTGTAAACCTCGAGAACACAAAACAATACAAATGTGTTGTGAGGAAACATTTAAAAGGAGACACAGGCTCAGGCAGTTTGTTAACCTTGGGCAGGATGCCGCTGAGCCTCGCAGCTCTGACACAACAACAGCGTTACAGGTGCAAACTTCTCAGCATAAAACAGCAGAGCTGCCTCGGTGGACTCCACTGCTCGTGGGCCGCGCTGCATCCAAAAGGTATCATTTACTGTTTCACTGTAAACAAACACTGATTCAATCAAAGTGGAGGCTGAATAGAAACTGACGAATCATCAGCTTAGTGCTTCACGCTCCTGACGTCTGTCTCACAGACTCTTCCTGATCTTTCCTCTTCTCCTGGTGAACTCAGTGAGCAGAACATCCACGGCTGTTTCAATCACACGAATCTGCTCCCGATACTAAACGGTTAATGTGCTGCACTTACGCTGAGCTTTTTATCTGTCTACAAAGAGACTCTTTCACCAATTCATGCACACCAATGCTAGCAGAGCCTCTATATTCAGCTCTGATGCTGTTAACCTGTTTGACATTCACCAGGTCATTAGTGGATCCGTGTGGGTGGAACATGTACGAGAACGCCACAGAGAGACTGCGAGCATTCATGGACATGAAAGATTCTGACCTCACATCTGTTCCTTGCTCAAACGAGTCAAAGACAAAGACGGTTTTTCAGAGTTTGTGCTGCACGTGCACAGTGAACGGTCGATGGCACTAGTGAGTATCTGCTGCTTTAGAACATGGCAGCATGAGCTGCACGTGCACGGTCACCTCTAACCAAGCTAGCAGCTTGTTAGCAAACTTATTACTAGTTTAAAGGTTTTTCTGAAGCCACAAACAGAGACACCAGATCTTTTTAGCCTTTAGCCAGATATTGAAAGCTACTCGCCCCATCTCTCCACCTGCAACGCTGTGTAACAGTCGCTGTTGTAATGCAGTGGAGCGTTGTGGCTCCTCTGGTACCAGCTCTGTTGTTGCTCATTCATCCATCTGCACGTCACAGCTGCACCATGCATTGTTACAAACCTGACTTAGCTTATGTCACAACAGTTCCACAGGCCCTTGAAGGGATAGCCATTCAGAAAGATTATTCTGTTACACATAACCCTGTCACTCTCTCCCTAGGACCGTGGACTAGACTTCTGGAGGCAAACTATGACGGAGGGGCGTTCTATTTAGTAATAGGGGTAGATAAACCAGGGACTGATCCAACGGGGATAATTCGGGTGAATTTATTCAATCCAAGATCTAAACCGGTAGGGAATGACACTGTAATGAATCTCACAGAGCAAATGGATCCCTTAGAGACAGTTACTTACCAGGACTCAGAAGAGAAATGGTTTGTTGCCACAGATTACACTAGATTGAAACCTCAGGAGTTAATAGAGCGTGCCACAGGTTTTGGTGATAGGAATCTTTGGTTAGATTGGGTGGCTCAAAATGCTAAAGAGCAGGCAGTGGTTGATTGTGTTGCTTGTGCTACAGCTAGGCCTCGTCTGTTCACTGAACCCGCTCCTCTGTATCCAGAGGATGGGGGGGGTTATGATTGTATGCTGAGATTAACTAGAGAGGCAGTGAACACAGGTAACTGCACCACTTTGTCAGGTTTATATCCGCCAATTGATAAACGTACACAATCAGGTTCATTCACACCTAAAAAAGATAATTATACATGTTTTGAGTTCTCTACAGACAGTGTGAGATATACGTTAGGGAGAATTGATCCAAGCTGGTGTCAGAGGACAATCCCCGGTAGGACTACCAATAATGTAAGTGACCCAAGTACTATTATAGGCACCTGGGCAAGGGGTGGGCTATATTATTATTGTGGGCAGTACACCCTTTTGGTGCAGGTTCCACTGGGGAGTGTGGGAACATGTGCTTTGGTGCGCCTAGGAGCACCTTTGATGCTGATAGGAAATAGGATAGAGACAGTTCCACAGCAAGGCAGTGGTGTGTTGACAGCCAGACGTAGGAGAAGTGTTAGAGGTGTGCATAAATATGACCCACGATGGGACTCACCAACCTGGATTGACTCAATAGGAGTTCCCAGGGGAGTTCCAGATGAATATAAGTTAGTTAATCAGATAGCGGCCGGTTTTGAAAGTGTGTTTCTATGGATAACTCCAAATAAAAATGTTGATCGCATTAACTATGTTCATTATAATGTGTTGAGACTCTCTAATCTCACTAGGGACGCGGTAGAAGGCCTTGCGGAACAATTGGGACCGACGTCGTTAATGGGAATCCAAAATCGCATGGCCCTTGACATGTTGTTGGCTGAGAAGGGTGGTGTGTGTGCCATGTTTGGGGACATGTGCTGTACTTTTATACCCAACAATACGGCCCCAGACGGTACGGTTACTAGAGCGCTTGAGAGTCTGAAAATGTTATCTAAAACTATGCATGACCAATCAGGTGTAAACACTGGACTGGGAGACTGGTTTACGTCTGTCTTTGGGCAATGGAAGAGTGTTGTTATGTCTGCCATGTTTTCTTTTGTTGTTTTTCTTGCTATAGTAATGATCGGATGTTGTCTCATCCCTCTGGTCCGGCGAGTTTTGGTAAAGATGCTGGAGAGAGCCCTGAGCTCTGGCTCGAAGGGTTCAGCGGCACCTGGGTCTATGATGCCCTTGAAGGAGATTGTAAGCTGGAAGGATGAGTGAGACAAATCCTGGTGTAAGTTGGTCTCGCAAGCGAGCCCAAGAGGAGGAGTTGTCACGTAAAGGAATGTTATTTTTCTGTCACTATGTTATTATTCACATGCACAATCATTATTTCATCATTACTTCATTAGTCCATCACCTATCATTATCATTATTCAGTGATCATCCTTATTATCATGTATCATTTGCCACATTTTAGATGCTTCACCATACATAGCTCCAGTACAGTGGTGGGATCAGTGTAAGAAGTCAATTGAGGACACTCACCTTTTGGTGGCCTGGTCCAACAATCTTACACAACAGAACACTCGTCTTACACAGTAGTTCTGTTTCATGCCCATATATAGGGAAAACATCTGGTTTCGAGTTCGGGAAGGGTTGTTGTTGTTCTGATAAGATCATGTCCAGGAATTGTTCTGACGTCATAAAGACTATAAAGTTTTCTGTTTTGGAGATGAGCGAAGAGACTGGCTCCCACGCGCTGTAATACGTGTGTTTAATAAATCACTTTTTGGACACTCCCTGGGACTCTGTCTGCGCTTACTTTTCCTTCCAAATCAAAAGAACCACGACACTTAAGACCTGGTGTTAGCCCTGTTTAAAAAAAGCAATCTAGAACAAATCTAGAGCTGCAAACAGTATGAAATAAATGGAACCAGTTCATCGAGGAAGTCTGGCTACATTTATATAGCCTACGCAACAACCAGAGACATGCATCAGAGCCGCAGCAGAAAAGGTTTCACCTCTTTGTGTAAGATTAAAGTGAGCGTGAGCCTGGACTGAGCTTGACTCATTGCTTCGTGGGAAACTCTTATGACTAAGCACTCTGGAAATGTGGACGTTCCAGCTGATGAATGGACTTCGCTTCTCCCCGTCTGCAGAAATCTTTACGCCACATCATATTTTATTCAACAGAAGCGTTTGGGATACAAATACCACATGAATACTTTATTCCTTATGAGAGCCAAGATTTGTCTTTGAGATTCGTTTTCACTGAGGCTCTACAAACTCTGCAGAAAAGGTCTGAAAAGACACAACAACATACGTCAGCGAGCACGACTAAAGGCTCCGACCCTGATTGTGTTTCCCTCCTTTAACACACAGGTCATATACACATCTACATGTGCTATTGAACGTGTTATACTTGGAAACTCACAATGCAGAAACCGTTGAGCAGTGATTTCTTATAAATCTGTCATTCAGCCCATTTTTTTCCCTGAAGTTTAATTAAATTATTTCAGTCAGCCTTCCAAATCTCAGTGTTTGCCGGGAAGATTATCGACTTCAGGAGAGAGACAGACAGAGCATATGTGAGAGAACATATGTTTAGATTAATAGGACGAGTTTAATTGTTTATGTGATTCCATTTAGCATAAGCTGCAGTAACAAGGTGCCCTTCACTGTTTGTGGGGAATTAGACTGATGTAGAAAAAGCCCAGTGTTTATGGTGTGAGGGTACCAGGCTGAAATACTGGCCGGCCAGCAACCCGAGAAGGAATTTATGTGTGTGCATGCTGGAGTGTGCATGCACACAGGAAATAAAACAGACTTTTGAGCACTCAAACTTAATTTTTCATTGTGCTGCATGAATACACCTGAGGACACTGATACAGATGCACAGTTTAGACGTCGCCATGGAGACCGCTGGCTTAATTCCAGTGAAACTCGATGATGACGCACTCATGCTCCTCAGAGGATGAATCCTACAGACTGCAATCAGCTTTGATTTTCATCACAATTTAAATATGACCAATAATTTTAGTTGGTAACAAACTAACGTGCTCACGTGACACTCAGGTGTTCTGGTGCAGCAGATCCAGCATACGTGTAGCCTTAAACTGAGTGCTGATAATAAACAGATTCAGTGAAAATGCTGGTGTGGGGAAAAAGAAGCTGTGCAGCATCTGTTCTTCCTACGTAACCTAAATGGATTCGGAGCACATCATAGGAGAGACAACATGCTGATTCCTTTTTTATCAAAAAGCTTTTTAACTTATTTATCGTCTGGTTTTCTGTCTTTTGTGAAAGCTAGAAATAGCTGTTGTTAAGTTTAGCTTGAAAATCCTTTTTATAGATTCTTTGCACAAGGCTTGTTTTTCTCTGACACGTACAACAAGACAACAAGAAAGTGTAGTTTCTTATTTTTTATCCGCCTTTAGTCACGCAGTTAGCCTGGTTGCTTCATGTTTGCATGCACTAATACTGTTAATGTTTCCTGCTCTGCCACTTGCTGCCTTTGTCCTTAAATCACCTGATCAGCTGCATGAGGCCTACCAGTCTGCTTGCACATTATTATTTTGGATTTTGCAGCTCCCCGTGGTTTGTTTGCAAGCTGCAGTAGAAGGAAAGTGGTGAACCAGATTGTTTTTAAATGATTCCTCCAGTGGATGATAAAATGCGGAAAAATGGGAGAGTGTAACCCAGGTTCTTTTTTTATAGCTACAGCCACCCCAGTTAGCTTAGAGCTAAGATTACGGTAATGGCAGCATAATTTGATTAGCTAATATGCTAGCTTTTGTTATATTAGCTTTTGTTTCTGATATAACTCATATGCTAACTTCTAAAACAAATACAGTTGGTAAAGTGCGCCCAACAAACGCTTTGACGTTAGCGTCACTTTAAAGCTGACTCAGATGGATATTATTCACAGTCACCTATGTTAGCGATATTCTTTGGAAATATCAAGCTCTAGCTTAAATTAACTGACTGCTGCATTATTAATAGCTGGAAACCCCAAAATGTGTGATTGCTAACTGCTCCCAAGAAATGTTTCCTTAACAGCTAACAGCTGTTAAGGAAACAAAGAAACAGCTGTTAGCTAACAGATACCTGCATGAAAATCACTGCTCATAAGTAAATCTATACTTAACGCAAGAGGTCAGTGCGTCCACTTGTAAAATTTAAATACAAGATGAACAACTGTGTGAAAACAAAAGTGAGAAAGTGAAGTGAAGCTGAATATGGTTCCCAGACACAGTAAAACCCCTACAGCTAACATGCCGACTACTACAACTACTACAGATAAATATGGATGCTAATTAGCGGGCTTAAGCGCAAAGCTAAGCTAGCATAACTCAGTTTAGAAGCTCCGGTTGGATTGTAGCTAATGCTAAGGCAGCTAACATTAGCTAAAGGTTGAAAACAGGACAGAAACCTCTGCAGCCAGGAAAAATCTCGGTTGCCTGGTAAATGTTTTCTATTGCGTTCTCTGACCAATCAAAATAAGTATTTGGTTCCAGCAGCTGCATACATCAGACAGAAAACACCACCAGACTCTATGGTGCTTGTTTTTTGACTTTTTCCCTCCATTTCTCAGTATTGATGCACCTCCAGCTCCTCCGTGATCCTCTGTGGGCTCTCGTTATTGTTATTCTGTCAGTCGAGAACACGCTGTGTTCAAAAACTCGCTGAAAAGCACAAAAAGTTTTCACATTCTCCTTATTGGCTTTGAGTCAGCAGTGACTGTGAGCCAGACGGGGTTGTAATTCAGACCCATCAGGTGACATCGTACTGCTTGTTACGAGCTGGCTCGGGTGACCGTTCAGACGTCCACAGAGGTTTCATGAATTAAACAACAAGTCACGACACAAGCAGTGAGTGTAGCTGTGTGAGTGTTACAGAAAGGCTGCTGTCAGGTGGAGCGACACAAAGTGGCTGCTGGGACAGATTAACCGTTGATCAGGATGTAAGAGAAGCAGAATGAACCGATGCTCTTCTGTTGTAGCCACTGTGGAATCGTCCCGTGTCTCTCCCCTCACCCACAGCCAGTCACAGCAGATGGCCCTGCCCCTCCCTGAACCTGGTTCTGCTGAAGGGAGTTTTTCCAAAGCGTTTGAATCACAAGGACTGTTTTCGTTCTGTTGTTGTAGGCACTGTCCTTACAGTTTAAAGCGCCTTGACACAAATGTTGACGTGCACTTGATGGATGAAACTGAATTGTTGATATTGAAGGAAAACAAACAGGTTACGGTGCAGACGTGTTAAACAGGTGGAGAAAGCGCTGAGAATCATCAGCTGAGACGGTGATGGTGTTATTTATTTCTGCTTTTAGCTCTGTTTTGGGCTCCACCACATCCTAAATCAAATACCTGCCTTTTACTTGCTAGCTGTGCCGCTTTGCTCACCAGCTGCTCTTTAACTCATGTCTGCAGCTGTGAAACAGACGTTTAGATGTTTTTCCTGCCAAACACAGAGTTGAAAACAGTGCTGTAAACCAAACCAGTGTGCTGAGACATCAGAGCGAAGCTCCGTGAGGCAGAAGCAGATTCAGCTGCGAAATCTCTCGAGATTTATCCTGCGAGGCTTTTCACTCAGTGTTGCTGTTGGGGAGGAGCTGTGGGCGTTTTGAGCTCTTTAAAACAGCAGTTTGGTGTCACTGTTTCTCAGATTCTCCGGATCATTCTGCCAGCATGTTTAAATTCAGACGAGGGATTTCACGGTTAATACTTTTATTGATCGCGTCGTGTAAAAGTAATTTAATCAGACTGCCCTACAAAATAATGTGTTACATTTTATCGAAACATCATCCTGCTCCCCGCGGCGGGGACGTCAGGTGGAGGTGAATGCGGCACGTCTCGCTCTCAGCTGTCACGACTTCATTTGAATGCAGAAACTTTTGCTCTTCTCTGATTAACAGCAGCAAAGAAAATGAATTTGTCCTTTGTGATTCTGTAATTTCCTGAACAATGCTAACGAGAGACGGCAGGTCACTTTGTGTTTTCTCTGTGTTGGAGAGAGAAATGAGTTGTCTGACGAACGCCTGATGGACGTCTCAGCTTTGCCTTTAAAAATAAATTGTGTTTTTCGGCCGCGCCAACAAATTTTGGCGAGGAGCTGAAATGTCACAGAGCGCCTCTGCTGATGAATCCTGATTGTGTCCGATGACCCGGCTGAGAGGACGGCGCTTAGGTCGGGGTGACGTCACCCTTCATCTGCATCACCATGGTGACACATCGTTTCCTCGCCCAACCTGGGCAGGATGGCGGCTCCGTAACGTTTTGATGGCTTTTCTTACAGCCTGACCCGGAACTGATTCCCGCTGGCGGCGAGTTTCACGGGGTTTTAATTTGAAGTCTCTGTGGGTACGTTTGATTTTTGTGTCAGGGTGGCAGAATCACCCCACAGGTCCACTTCAGACTCTGAAATCGCCGAGGATGGTTACTGGCCAGCGATTAAGACTCATTAACACAACACTCATTTTCCTCACGGAGACTTTTCTAAATATAATTATTCATTTTAAAAAATGCGAGCAATTCAGAAAAAACTGAGGTTTAAAACAAGCAATCATGTTCACAGAAAGGTTCCCCGACCTCACGTTTGTCCTTTAAACACGGTTTTGCATAATTTGTCTTTTTCAGTGAGCAACATTTGGCCTCTTGATGTCTCTAAAACACGCTCACGGACACAAAGCTGCACGTTTTTTAAATCGATGAACATAATGTGTAAATAATTCATGTCAAGGGAACATTTTTGCATGAGTGGGGATTATTCTGTGCAGAGGGAACGCCGAGGCCTCAGTACAGCAATCAAACAAGGGAAGCCTTACGAGAAGTGGCACTTTTCCCAAACCAGTCTAACTACGGTGGCTCAGAGAGGTCAAACGCACTGAAATACAGAAAACAGAAGCAAAGCCAACAGAAATACACAATAAAAAGTTGTTAATACTGGAAACCGTATTATTCCAGTGTGGAGGTGATAAAACACCAGTATGTCGCTCAGATGGTTTGTGCAGAGGAGGGATGATGAAGATGGAGAGGTGAGAGCGAGGTCGGAGGACCTGATGGAGGATGGTGGAGGAGGACATGCTGCTGTGCTGCGGTGGCGACCTCTAAAGGGAGCGGATGCTTTTCTTCTTGACACATTTGCAAATGATTTGTTGGTCTTATCATTTTTGTCTGAGCTGTGAAGCTTGTGGGTCACGGGACGAGTTAAAGGGATTCTGATTGGCTGCAGCCTTCAGTATGAACTGTTGCGTCTGCGTCGTCCTTTCTTTAACGCGCAGACAGGAGTCGAGTTCAACTGTGAATCAAAAAACTTCCCGATATATTCCCGATCAAATCAAAGTTTTATGTCTGCATGAATCTGTCAGAGGGGCTCCCGTCAGCCCGTCCTGTCCCTGTGATTAGGAGGAAATCACCAACACCTGGCACTGCCACATGATTCAGCGCTGACCTCTGACCTCCCGCCCACTGTCTGCGGACAGTCAGGTAGGCAGCTTTATGATGCTGTCAGCGAGTGTGAGTCAGACGCTTTGCCTCCAATAAACACAGAGTGACATTGGAGCAGCAGCCTGCTCGGAGAGCTCACACACACACACACACACACACACACACACACACACACACACACACACACACACACACAGCAGCACCCGTGTAAAGCGAACGCAGCCCGAGGTGTTGAGCTGAATGACAAATGTTTACCATAGTGCTGATAACACCGAGGGCGGATACACCGCTACAACCTCTTACACTCTGTGTGTGTGTGTGTGTGTGTGTGTGTGTGTGTGTGGAGCATAAAGACAAACACTACCACAGTGTGTTTACATGCACTCCAGTGTCACTTGTATCAGTCTTCTGTCTGCTGCTTACATATTTGCCTGCGTAAACAGTGAATCCTGGTCACAGCTGATAAACTGTTATCCTTGTTTAAAGACATCGGAATGTTTAAGCCGCTTTATTCCGTGCGGAGCAGCCCTGCGCCGCCCGACCCGGTTGAACCCGACGCGCGCCGCTCGTAATGATTCGAGTGCGACACGAGAGATCGGCCGATGGCCAAACAGGAAAAACAAAACACACACATGAACTTTGAGCTGCTGGTAATTCTTTCTTACCTGTGCTCACGGCAGGAAGTGTCCACCTCAGACTCACCCGCAGTACAGGAAACACTTCCTGTCGTTTAGGCGAGGACGTTGCTGTCCAGCTACAACTGACGGGGTGGCTTAGATACGCCGCACTAGGTGTAGCCTGTAGGACTTCCTCTTCGCTCTCTGTGTTCGTACACCTCTCTGCATTTTATCCTTAATTATCTCTGTCTCTCTTCCACAGCATGTCTTTATCCTGTCTTCCTTCTCTCACCCCAACCAATCACAGCAGATGGCCCCGCCCCTCCCTGAGCCTGGTTCTGCTGGAGGTTTCTTCCTGTTAAAAGGGAGTTTTTCCTTCCCACTGTCGCCAAAGTGCTGCTCATAGGGGGTCATATGATTGTTGGGTTTTTCTCTGTGTTATTGAACTTTCTATCATCAGGTTTTTATCATTATTTTAGATTTTAATTAGTTCAGTTGTCTCGCCGCTGTGAGCTCGCTCGTACTCTCGCACATTTCGGCGAATGAAAGATCACGCTGGTGAAAAAAAGCCAAATTTATCCAACAAGATCTCCACTCGCTGGACTTTCAGGAGGACTTTTCTGAGCTAGGCCACAATCAATGAGGCCTTAAGTGTAGATGTTTGTAAGCTTTTCAAAATAAGACGCTGCATTTAGCTAGTCAGGTTTTATTGTGAAGGCTTCACGAGTTTCCACACCAGTGAAGGAAGGAAGCCCACCTGTGTTTGTGCAGTCAGGCTGCAGTGGGTGAAGATAAAGACCCCGTGGACTCTCCCTAACCAGCTTCGTGCTCCTCAGCGTGTTGATGCCGTCCTCTCTGCTCTTGGTGTGTGAAACAGCCCAATCAACACTACGCTCCATCACCAGGACAGACGGGCGCAGAGATGCTTGCATCCTGTATCGCAGCACTCCTCGCGGCCACTCAGTCTGTGGATGTGACTGTACTGTCGCCATTAATGTGTGTCTGTGGCTGTGAAAGCCTCGTCCTCTGAAATGTCACCAAATGAGCACACAGTCGTTCATTATCTGCACCTCGCGAGGAGCACTCAGGTCAGACGTCAGCAGCTTTATGTTGTGATGGCAAACAGCTGAAAATAGACAGCACTTAGAGGAACCCACCACACACAGCGCAGCCTTCTAAATGTCTGATTTCACTCATCAAACGTGCTTTTTTATAGGCTGACAGAAGCCGTTGTTCAGTCCGATCTGATATGGGTTTGCAGATTCAGAAGAGTCCAGAGTTTCAGCGTTTTATTGTGTCGAAGTGCTTGGAAATGACCTGCAGCAGAGTCTGCTCTGGCTTTTTAAATTACTCCATGAAAGCTGTCTCTGTGCGAGGTATAAACAGTCGTGCGAGAAAAGGTTTCACACAACTGTGGAGAAATAGTAGTTAAAAGACGGTCCGATGATGCAAAGTGACGGGCTGGCCGAAAAGCCCGAGAGCTGCTTCACAAACTCTGCAGGCCTCAGTTAGCATGTTAGAGGTAAACAACAAACAAAGGCTGTTGTTCTGTTATTAGAGGTAACATGCTAACTGTTAGCTCTAATAACAGAACAACAGCCTTTGGACAGACGAGACCAAAGTGGAGATGTTTGTCTATAAGACGTCTCTGCATTGAATCATATCTGTTATTAATCTCTGTCTCTCTTCCACAGCATGTCTTTATCCTGTCTTCCTTCTCTCACCAACCAATCACAGCAGATGGCCCCGCCCCTCCCTGAGCCTGGTTCTGCTGGAGGTTTCTTCCTGTTAAAAGGGAGTTTTTCCTTCCCACTGTCACCAAAGTGCTGCTCATAGGGGGTCATATGATTGTTGGGCTTTTCTCTGTATCTATGAAGCGCCTTGAGGCGACTTTTGTTGTGATTTGGCGCTTTATAAATAAAACTGAATTGAATGTTGCCACTATCGTTTCTTTAGCAGTATAAAGGTAGGAGGAAAGGTGATTTATACAGGCCTCACTGTGGGAGTCCCTGAGCAGCCCACCTCCACCCTCTCCTGTCTTTCTTTTCCTGCAGTTTCCTGCTCGTCATCTTATTCTTTCCTCCCCAGACTGACCAGCGTTCCCTCGTCTCCGGTCATCAAAGTGACCCGAGATGAAATCACATTCATGAGTGAGCGTGAGACAACTCGATGAATAAAACATTAACGAGGTGAAATGAGAAATCTGTCCTCCCAATTATCATTTTTACTTTTTTCTATGACCATTTTATGATCTTTTATGGTTATTTTCTCCCAGAGGCTGCAATAATCTGTGACCCCGTTTAGTTCAACGGACCGCTCGCTTCCCGTTTCTCGGAAACTTGCTGATTCTCTTCCAACGGAGCGGAAATAAGGAACAACTGAATTTAGCGTCTCACCTTGTCGGCAGGCCAGACGTCAAAATATCAAAATTCACAAAATGTAAAAAAGCCACCCATGCAGAGAGGCACGGAGCTGCCTGTGCCAACCCACTGATGTGCATTTTATAGTTCACGCATCACTAACTTCCTGCGCTCAGGACAAATCCCACCATCTCCATCCAAGCATTTTTATTTGGTTTCAAAAGTTCATTTTAAAAAGCCTCTTCAGATTCTGCCTACATGAGAAAGGATGTAAGTGGAGCATCTGAAAACTGCTGCGAAGACAGAGTTCACCGAGTTTGCCAGTCAGGGAACCGTGTGAGGAACAACTGAAAGAAGTCCGGAGAGGAGGATACACGAACATCCGCTGAAACTCTGACTGAAACCGGCCACGTCGCCGACTCCACGAGGAGCAAAGGAATCAGCCAACTTCAAACACGACGGCAGAGACAGAAGATCGACGTGACGAAGTTTCATCTTTAAGAATCACCAAGAGATGCCAAAGACACTGAAGACAGGATCGAGTATTTTCTGTGGAAGCAGCACCTTTAAAAGTAAACTGAACAATATGACCGAGTAATTTCATACGTCACGTCTTAGCAGATCACTTTCTAACCCCAAACATCCTGGTGTGTAGTTCAGCTATCTTGTACTCTTGTTTATGATTGGTGGGACGGTTGAGCGTGACGTGGAGCGGCAGACTGGCGAAGTGTCAGCAGTACTTCGGAAGCTGTTGACGATTGTTGTGGTGAAGAATATTCCAGAAACACGCTTTACCGATCTGATCAGCTGTTTGTAACACTTCCTACGTCCATCAGCGCGAACTATCGCATGTCCGCCATGACCTGCCCGAAACCGGAAGTGACGTCATTTTCCATCAGGGCCTCATGAGCCTATACTGGTGTTTTTAAAAGTTATCTTTGACTTTATGACTTTCTGTGTGGTTTCTGGGATGCTTAGGACTCATATTGCACTGCTGGAAATAGTTTATTTTGATGCATATGCTGCTTTTTTGCAAATTTGCATTATAATATTTATTTTCGTTTTTCATGCAGTGTATAAAAATTGGTGTATTTCAAAAATAAAACTATGAAGACACTCAAAATAAATTTCCTGTGGTGGGAAACTATTTTGTGCAACTTTTTTGTATTTACAGTTTTGAGGGATAAGCCTCTTAAATTTCTCTAACTAGAAATATATGTTAAAAAAACAAAAACGATTTTCAATTTTTTTGTAGTTTATTGCACTTTTTTGCAATTGATGTAATTACTATGCACTTAATGCAGACATATTATTAAAATTTGGGCTGTAATGGTTGTATTGATGTATAGCAACTTGAAATGCTCCCAAAAATGGCTCCACAGCATGTAAACATATAATATAAGCTCTGGCGGACTTGGTTCTATGGTAGGTCTTAAAGGGTTAACACATAGTGAGTTAATAGACACCCAGTGCATCATGGGAATCCCCCAGCAACCTACGTCTATTGCAGCATAAAAATCTCAACAAAGACCCAGCAAACGTCCCATCATTCTGTTCCTATTGGCCAACACGACGTAATACACCAGCACAAACGTAAATGCCAGCGATGATTCGGCCACTTACGAAGGTTATAGTCTCTCTGCGGACGCAGGAATTACCATTATAATAATAACTTTGTGTGGTTTCTTTTTCTGTGGTTATTCAGGACAGCAGACGAAAAGAAGTGAAGCTAAAGGAGAGAAATTTAAGCTTCAAATGAACTAAAGTTAAAATTAATCAGACTAAATTCTGATGAGCTCTGCTTGTGTAGCAACGTCTTTGGATAAGACCTCTCCCTGAACTCTGCTGTCTGCTGTGTAAACTCAAACTGCTGTGCTAGGCAGTGCAACTTAATAATGATGTGGCATTTTATCTGCTGCTGCAGGAAAGCCCTCCTCCTTTTCTCTCACACGCAGTTCAAAGGTCACCCACAGTGCGGCTGCCCAGATGGCATAACGTACTCGAGGACGGCTCAGCAGGTGGATGCTGGATTTCTGCGCCTCAGCTGCAGTTACCCCGCCTCCCTGCCCCTCCCTGGTCGCCGTGTGTCTAATTAGCGCGTCCCACTTTCAGCAGCATGCGGCCGTGCAGCGCGAGCTCTCCACCACACATGCAAACAGCCCGAGGTGCACGATTAAGTGCAGTCATACTCAGCTGCATGTTTACACGAAACAAGACAAAAAAGTCTTAACACCCATTATTCTGAAGTGTTTTTGGATTAAGTCATTAAACGATGCATAAACGTGCCGTGGCCTTTCAGTACTGCACTCCCACACAGTGCTCCAGTTCTCGTTGTAAAGCTCACAACAACTGCTGTGTCAGGCTGCTTTAGATAGTAACAAAAACATCCCACAATATTACAGAGAAGCCAAACAGGCGAGAACAGGCAAAGGTGGGGACGAAGAACTCAAACAGACGCAGGTTTGTGGCGGGACGGCCTCGACTGGTTGGAGAGCGAAGGGTACAAGGAAGGAGGAATGACATGAGGTAGTGACGGCTAGACGAGTGAAAAGAGGGAACCAATGCATCATGGGAAATTCACCAACTCTGTGGAGCTCATTTCAGCAAGTCTCAAATAAAACAAAACAGTAGCTGCG
Organism: Neolamprologus multifasciatus; assembly: GCF_963576455.1. Classification (NCBI taxonomy): domain Eukaryota; kingdom Metazoa; phylum Chordata; class Actinopteri; order Cichliformes; family Cichlidae; genus Neolamprologus; species Neolamprologus multifasciatus. The sequence goes on from NC_140446.1 coordinate 1,736,236, forward strand.
ACTGGAAATCCAAGTTGAGGCGGCGTTCCAGATGGAAAGTCCAACTGTGAACTCGGTAATACTGACTTAAGCTGGAAGGCCCTATAAGATCCAGGGTCACCTGATCCAGCCCTGGTTCATAAGCTTCATCAGAAAGGTTTGAACCCCAGTCTGAACGCTCCCGTTCTACTTTTTAGAAACAGTACAAACGAGCCTGAAGCCCTTTTCACGCACACATGTTAAATTTTTGTGAATATTTTCTGTGCTAAAAATACTTTTTGGACTCGCCTACTTTATTCTTGCAGCTGTCAACACCGTTCATCTCATTTCACTGGACGATTAAGCCTTTATGTTTTTAAACTTGAAGCTTCATTTTTTGGATGTGCAAACATTTTGGGAACGTTCTCGGTGTGCAGTGTCCTCAAGACTGAGGCGCTCTGTTGGGGTAACGTGAGACTACGAGGCTTTTAGGATATGACGGAGCCGTGAGACGTGAGAACTGATATTAAATTAACCTCTAAATCTGGCAGAGAGCCACTGAAGAGCAGCTATTAGAGAAGAAAGACTGCAGAGTCATTTTGTGGTCTATGTGACTGGTGTAGTAACAAAAAGCAAGAAAACCTGAGAGAGCAGAGTATGATGGATGGCCCCGGGGTGAGTTTAGCTTGTGAGGTCGCGGGTGTATCAGCGCCGGGCCTCTGGTTGGACGCAGCAAACTGGATCCTATCAAACGCTCGCTGAGCGGCAGAGGACGCGGAGGCAGCTCTCCGGGTGTCCCTTTGCTCTGAATGAAAACTGTCAAGAGTTTTGGAAGTTGATGCTGAGATAATCGGTGAATAGAGAAAAGATAGCGGCGCAGAAATAAATAACAGGTTTGTGCTGTGTATCTTTGCATCATGTTGTTTTGCTGTCTCTCCATCCTCGCCCTCGACGAGCGATACGAGGTCTGCCGTGCTGTTTTGTGCCCATTTTTGTCGTTTCTGTTCAAAGGGAGACAACTGTTTAAGAGGCCCGTTTATTTATCTGTGGAGAGTCAGATACGCCGCCACAAATCTGCCAGCAGCTCATGTAAACAGGTACAATGACAAGCCTTTGGAGAGCGGGGAAACCGCCGGCGTTTAAAGCGTCGACATCACCGTTTGAATAGTGAAACACCTCGCTCTCCCCGCAGCCAACTTTGTGCTGCGAATCGATAGAAAATACAAAGCTCACCGTTTCATCCTAAATCCTTTATGCTGATTTCATACAGCAAGCGATGCTCCAAAAATGCTGGAAATGTTTGTGTTTATAAAGCGAGATCGGATATGTCAGCGATTTTGTTAATCTTCTCTCACCGGCCGCGTTCGAGTCCTGACCTCACACAAAAGAGTCAAAGTGCATCTGTTTGCTCTAAATAAACTGTGACCATAACCAGACGTGCTCGGAGCTCAGAAGCCTTTTTCTCTCTGTTGTTCTGTTTTGCATGCTAGCTAGCAATAATCTAGCTAGCAGCTAGCAGCAGCTTGCTAGCCAAACTTGCTAAGTGGAACCTAGCTAGCTCCATCGTGACTTCTGGTTCCAAACATGGCAGCTCCTAAAATGCTAATGTGTGGTTTCTAAGCACAGTGCGTGACATCTGACGGAGCCCCGCAGGGGACATGGGAGGAAAAAAAATGAAGACGGACTTTTGCGAGATCTCGCAAAACAAACTCGGGATCTCGCAAAAGTTTTAGCCGCATTCTTCGGAGGCCGCCAGCTCGAAGCCGACCGGGAGGTCGAGGCACGATGTGCCGGGAAAGCGGTGTTCCTCCCGGCTGTAGTAGGTCTCGACCTCCCGTTAGCTTCGAGCTAGTGGGTGTCAGATCTCCAAAAACGTCGAAGCACTTTTGCAAATATGTAAACCGAGCAGGTATCTGACGTTTACACAACTACATTCACGCCTCAAAATATCTTAAAAGTGTATTTTGTGATCCAGAAAGAGTAATATTACAACTAAGTAGCTGCCGCCATTGTTGGAATTCAACTTTTGCGATATCTTGCAAAAGTCCGTCTTAATTTTTTTTCTCCCATGTCCCTTGCGGGGCTCCGTAACATCTTGATGGTTATGGTGATCTTTTATATGCACTGTGCGCTGGTTGACTGAGGGGTTAAAATCTGGAGTAAAAGGGGAAGAAATCTCGTGTGAGCAACACGTGAGAAAGAAAAACTTTGGCCAACGTCTCATCATTAATCTCCACAAAATTTTAAAAAACAAGAGTCCAATCAATAAAATCAATAAAATGATTGGATTATGGATAATGGCAGTTGTGTTGGAAAAAGCCCAAACAGTGGATATTAACTTGTGGCCATCGTGTATAATGTGTTAGGGGGCCTTGATACATGATAAAAAAGTATATTTTTTTATTTTATTTAATATTTTCCAGAGACACAAACCTTACAGGAAAACTAAATAATTCCCTTTGCTGTGTTTCTTTCACTGGGATGTTTCAGTGCAGTGATTGCAGACACTTGATGCGCAATTGTCCAACTTATGAAGGCTTTCCAGCATTTTAAAAGGCGAAATGTGAAAAGAAAATGAACTTTATTGACACCTAACGACTAACAAAAGATCGATTGTCGCTAATTCGTGATTGAAACCACTCTGATGTGACCTGTTGTTGGACTGCTGGGATTAATGGTAAGGAAAACTAGCACTGTGTGTGCTGTTCCTGTAATTCCACCCTGACTGAATCATTGATTTTTAAAGAGCAGCAGTTGTTGCAGACCTCTTGCAGTAAGGTTTGAGCTGACAGGTAAAAGTCAGCGTGTCAGTCTCGGCTTCGCTCTGTGAGCACGGAGTCGGTACAGCTACCTGTGTCAGAGCAGCTGTCGCCCCTGCGGGGCTCTGTTTGTCGACACTGTGATACGCCGAGCGCCGAGCGCAGCCCTAACAGCCTGGCTGGGCGGTGCAGAGGATGTGGAGTGAATGAGAAAACATGTTAGCGCCAGTTTACCAGGTGCTGCACCGCCTTTCCTCCCGCGTTCTACGTGTCGACTGTCACAGAGCCTGGAAAGCAAATGTTGGGACCTTTCGTTTTGTTTGCCTGCTTAAACTGAAGACGGTGAATCACACCGTTAGCATCTCGAGTGCATAGACGCCAGAGACTGTAACCAGTAACTCAGTTAACCCTCGAGTATTATCCAGAGAAGCTGATGGTGCAAAAGGCATTTAAAAACTTGCACTGTGCACATTTTTAAAGAGTTTCTATTGTGTCTAAAATCTGCTAAAGAAATCGTTTATTTTAGTGACATTTTCTAATTATCTAATCTAAATAAAACCATTTGCACAAACTAATAGAAGTACAGTGAAACAGGGTAGAAATGCACTGACGTCTTGGTCTACTGAACTAAATGCTTACTGCAGGCAATGATGGGTTTCTTTGCTACATTGAAGAGAAAATAAAAACAATTATGTATATAATGCAGGTGGAGAACGGTAGAGAAAATACATATTAATGTGGACATGTCGGCAGCTATACGTGATCAAACCCTCCCGTCCCCTGAAGTTTTATTCCAGAGACTGTCGTTGCGTTAATCCTGTGTGGGACTCATGGGAGTCCGCAGGATGCTTCTGAAACTTAATCCCAAAGAGTTTCAGGCAATGATTGGATTCCCAGCATCATCTCAGATCAAACATAACAAGCTGCAATGCTAAACTGTTGCACAGTAAACAGTACATGCAGTCAAATGCATGAACACGTGCTACTGCATGTTTAACCCTTTAAAGCCGGTCAGAGCAGCACGCTCTGTTTTGCGTAACTATTTTTTAAATCCCGGTAGCTCTGCAACCACGTAAGCTAGCGCAATAATTTTTTTTGCATATGAAACCGGAGGAGTTGTACTTACATCTTCTGCCATCAGCTTGTCCTCGGTCACAGTTTCCTTCCACATATAACTTTGCAAAAACTGCATAAAAAGCACTTGCAGCAACAAAAACATAATATTCCAGAAACACGCTTTGCCGATCCGATCAGCTGTTCATAACACTTCCTACATTGGAATAGACGTCAGCGCGAACTATTGCATGTCCTCCATGACCTGCCCGAAACCGGAAGTGACGTCATTTTCGCGGAAATGTAGTTTTTTATCGTCCCGGCCTCAATGAGCCTATACTGGTGTTTTTAAAAGTTATCTTTGACTTTATGACTTTCTGTGTGGTTTCTGGGATGCTTAGGACTCATATTGCACTGCTGGAAATAGTTTATTTTGATGCATATGCTGCTTTTTTGCAAATTTGCATCATAATATTTATTTTCGTTTTTCCTGCAGTGTATAAAAATTGGTGTATTTCAAAAATAAAACTATGAAGACACTCAAAATAAATTTCCTGTGGTGGGAAACTATTTTGTGCAACTTTTTTGTATTTACAGTTTTGAGGGATAAGCCTCTTAAATTTCTCTAACTAGAAATATATGTTAAAAAACAAAAACGATTTTCAATTTTTTTGTAGTTTATTGCACTTTTTTGCAATTTATGTAATTACTATGCACTTAATGCAGACATATTATTAAAATCTGGGCTATAATGGTTGTATTGATGTATAGCAACTTGAAATGCTCCCAAAAATGGCTCCACAGCATGTAAACATATAATATAAGCTCTGGCGGACTTGGTTCTATGGTAGGTCTTAAAGGGTTAAGAACAGTGTCTGGAAGCATCTGCAGCTAGCCTGTTAGCTAGCATTAGCACTGTGGGCGGAGCTGATGATGTGTCTCAGTAACCTGGTTAAACACTGCTGGGTAATCCCTCCCTAAGAAAGCTACCACCTCGAGTAAGAAAGGCAGAATGTTCAACACTCGACTTTTTGACTTGAATGGCAATCTGGGAGCTCGTAGTGCCAGATGGTGCGCTCCAACCGTGCAGAACAGTCGGTGCTTGTGTTAGAGGGCTGATCTGACTGACGCTAACAGAAGAATGCACGGCTTTAAGAAAAGGTTTTTGCTTCTGGAGACCAAAGTGGAGATGTTTGTAATGCACAGCAGCACAACAAACACCTCATGGTTATTGCGGTGGTGGAGGAATGATGATCTGGGCACCTTGCAGTGGCCGAGTCAACCCCAACCTCCTCTGTAATACTGTGGGAAGTATTCTAGAAGCCATCTGTCCCACAGCTAAAGCTTTGCTGAATTTGGATCATGAACCTGGGCAATGATCCAAATCACAGCAGTGACTCTGTAGAGCTGCAATCGTCCAGTCAAAATCCAGAAGTCAACATGATTGAAATGCTGTGATGGGTTTGTGAATGATAACCGCAAAACTCAATGCAATTTATGACAAAAGCAGTTCTACAAGCTGTGAAACTGAAAGGTTTGCAGTGAACTGCTCCACGTAAACACTGCCGTAACTTCTGTGGAAAATAACAATGACAAAAAATGAAATGTTAGCTCGGCTTAATCATCAGTTCAGCCACAACACAACAAGGAGGAGGTAATTAGAGAAGAAGCATATGGTGAAGAGGACAAGGTGCCACGCCACTACTTTGTGTTTCTGTCCTTCCCATATGCTGCACTCTCACTGCCTTCCGTCCTCTGTCCTTTTCAGAGTTTCAACAATAGATGGACGATGACAAAGAGGCGGTGGGTGGAGGTGTTTGAAAGAGCGGCGAGGCTGAAATGGTGAGAGGTGGGCTGTTTTTGTTCTCTAACGCTGAAGCGAGGCAGGAGACAAAGAGTCTGGAATGCCAACATTTCACAAGTTTCAGCGCTTACGGAGTGGTTGATATCGATCAACAAAAACATCGATCTCGGCCCCACAAAGGTTTCAAACTGTTTAGAACAGCTTTGTTTGAGCCGCGAACAGCCTAAAATGGGCAACGTCAGCAGAGACCGGCCGTGTAATAGCAGATATTAAATGTCCTTGAACAATACGCGATGAGAAACTGTAACAAGGGGAAAGATATCCATCTATCCAAACTTCCACACGGCTGTGTGACTGAGGAACAAATGCAAAGATGGCTTACGCTATCAAAAGACATGAAACATGGGGTTGAACTGAATAACAGCCAGAGAGGAAGAGATCAAGTACAAACTGAGGTGAGAGGCAGATTTTGGATCTTTGAGCTGAAGTAACTGATCTGAGCTGAAAGAGACCTGACATCAGAGAGTGCACTCTGATCTCCGGAGGAGCTGCTTTATAAAGGATACAGGTATTGGCATGAAAAGGTCATGAAAGGTCCTGCTCAGGCTTAAAAATAGACAATTTGACTGCTGAGGGTTGAAAACAGGAAGCATGATTTGTGCTTCCTGTTGTTTCCCGGCTGGTTGTGATGTTGTTCATCTGTCCATGCAAGAGGAACAGTTAAGGTTGACGACCTGTGGCTGAATCGTGAATCAACTTAGCACGTTTGCACACCTGAAAGACCAGAGCTCACAATCCAGATGGTACATCGCTGATATCGCCATGGTAGCAACAGTAGCAGCATCCATACGAGCCCACAGTTTGCTGTGCACATTAGTTTCCCTGTAACAGCCCATTAAAGCATCTATTTCCAAGCTTTCAATATGTTGAAAGTCAGAACTTTGGGCTCGTTATCATGTTCTATGTCAGCGGTCCCAAACCCTGCTTCCAACTCAGTCATGCTTCCACACCATCCGGCTCCTGGCACGTCCAACAGTCTTCCATCGCCATGAAATTGGGGCAGACGGAGGCGAAACCAGCATGAGTGCCCTAAATCAGCGGTCCCCAACCTTTTTTGCGCCACGGACCGGTTTATGCTCGACAATATTTTCATGGACCGGCCTTTAAGGTGTCGCGGATAAATACAACAAAATAAAACTAGTACCGGTACCGAAAAAAAGAAGATTTATTCATAACACACATGAAAAGACCCAGGAAAACCGAGTAAACGATAAAAACGATAACAAAATAACGCTGAAAACCAATAAAAACCCTGAAAACTAAACATTTCACACCTGAGCCTCAACTCTCGCGGCCCGGTACTAAACGGGGATTGGGGACCAGTTGGATGTTTCCAAGCAGAGACCACTGCCCCTGGGGAGTGCCTGTAGCTTGGGCTAGCAGTGGGCTTGGACTACAGCAAAGTCAGGGAGGTGAGCTTTCCCAGCAGGACATCGGGTTGTGATCAGTGTTGCTGCAACATGTTTGTCAAGGCGGCTTAGACGCACAGCTAAAGTAAAAATCAGTCCACACAAGAACGTCTTTCTAAATCAATCAGTGTTGGATTATTTAAGGGGGAAATTTTAAGGATGAACTACTTGTTTCCTTCATAAATCAATAAACAAACATCTACAGGGCAGAACAGATTGAATTCCTTACTGATTTGAAAGTCAATAAGGTAGGAAGGGCGTACTTCAGAAGGCCTGCGTCCCGTCTCCCTGCTCCCCGTGTGAGTTGGAAATGGGATGCATGTTGGCCGATATGGAGGGTGGAGAGGAGGAGGGAGGCGCAGCACGGCCTTCGGGATGCAGAGCGAGCACACGGGAGGAAACATGATGACAGCAGCAGAAAACGGCGACGCCGCTCAACCTGACTGACTCATCTCCCTCTGACAGCGTGACCAATCAGGTCCTCTGTTGTTCGTACACTTTTATTTCTCCAACCTCTCCCTCCGCTCGCCCTCCTCCCAGCCCTGTTTGCCGTTTCCTGTTCTTTCCCCTCTCTCTGCAGCTCCAGTCGTGACAAATTGCATTCACATTATTACATTTCAGAATAATTGCCAGGAGCTGCCATCCAGAGAAAGTCACAATACCTACAGCCCTGAGATTTAATTCTTCTGTCAGCAGCGTGACAGACAGCATAAACGGGGAAAATGGGCCAAAGGACGACGCAAAAAAAGAAAAGCTGCAGATCTGCCGCTGGATGCCTTTTCCCTCTGATCCCACTGTAACGCCACGGGAGGTCTCGCTGTTGTACGCGGCGCTGCTACCTTCTAAGAAGCCGTGTTGGTAACTCTCAGACAAACAGATGGTGGAGACGTTTCTGCAGATAAAAGATTGAGGGTGTATTTATGACGCTGCGTTACAGCGTAAAGTTCCCAGACTCTGGGGGGGAGAGGAGCTATTTTGGGAACCAGACTGCTTGCTGGTGACAAAGCAGATAACACAGCTCAGCATCACGGAGCTGTGATGTCATCACCGGAGGTCAGAGATTGGCCACTTCAGTCTGAAACATCGATGTGCACACTTTTTTATATTATTAAGGAACTTAATCTTGACCGAAGTGGTTGATATTGGTTCCTTTAACCCTTTAAGACCTACCATAGAACCAAGTCCGCCAGAGCTTAAATTATATGTTTACCTGCTGTGGAGCCATTTTTGGGAGCATTTCAAGTTGCTATACATCAATACAACCATTACAGCCTAAATTTGAATAATATATATGCATTAAGTGCATAGTAATTACATAAATTGCAAAAAAGTGCAATAAACTACAAAAAAATTGAAAATCGTTTTTCTTTTTTTTAACATATATTTGTAGTTAGAGAAATTTAAGAGGCTTATCCCTCAAAACTGTAAATACAAAAAAGTTTCACAAAATAGTTTCCCACTACAGGAAATTTATTTTGAGTGTCTTCATAGTTTTATTTTTGAAATACACCAATTTTTATACACTGCAGGAAAAACAAAAATAAATATTATAATGCAAATTTGCAAAAAAGCAGCATATGCATCAAAATAAACTATTTCCAGCAGTGCAATATGAGTCCTAAGCATCCCAGAAACCACACAGAAAGTCAAGCAGGTCATGGTGGACATGCGATAGTTCGCGCTGATGGACGTAGGAAGTGTTACAAACAGCTGATGGATCGGTAAAGTGTGTTTCTGGAATATTATGTTTTTGTTGCTGCAAGTGCTTTTTATGCAGTTTTTGCAAAGTTATATGTGGAAGGAAACTGTGACCGAGGACAAGCTGATGGCATAAGATGTAAGTACAACTCCTCCGGTTTCATATGCAAAAAAAATTATTGTGCTAGCTCACGTGGTTGCAGAGCTACCGGGATTTAAAAATAGTTACGCAAAACAGAGCGTGCTGCTCTGACCGGCTTTAAAGGGTTAAATGTTGCCCTGTATGCTGTGACCAACATTTTAGCCCACTTGTTCCCACCCTTACATAACAAGAACGTCTTTAACGTGACCATAATATTCCAGCCACTAGAGAAACTGAAACAACAGTGGGCCATACTAACATGTGGAGACGGACACCAAAGATGAACATGGTTTTATTCTAAATGACTTCATAAGCTCAAGGAAAACAGCTGTAACCCAAAGGACATAAAGGCAAAACGTGGCGTGGCTCACTGCGGCATGCCTTTGTCTACACCCAGGCAACACTGAAGACTTTTGCATTGGGTGCAACACTATTTAAAACTTGGAGAAACATCATCAAACTCAACCGTCAGCGTCTCTTCTTCCTCAGAAGACTTAGAGACTTCCATCTGCCACTGAAGGTGCTCGAGAACTTCTACTGCTGCACCATCGAGAGCGTCCTGACGGCAAACATCTGCACCTGGTTTGGGAACAGCACCAAGCAGGACAGACGAGATCTGCAAAGAGTGGTGCGCTCAGCCGAACGCATCATTCAATCAGAGCTCCCTGACCTGCTGTCCATCTACACCAAGCGGTGCAAGTCCAAAGCTAGGAAGATTATGATGGACCTCTCCCATCCCAACAATGGACTCTTCTCACTGCTGAGGTCTGGGAAGCGCTTCCGCTCCCTTAAGGCCAAAACAGAGAGAATGAGGAGGAGCTTCTTCCCCCAGGCTATTCGGGCCCTGAACCAGGTGTAGGACTGGACTCTCCCACACATCACACCACCACACATTTCCTATAATTCCTATAATTTATAATCTTTATAATCTCTTTCTGCTATTTGCACATTTTTACTGTCAATTTCTAAGTTAATTTGTAAATTTTGTAGTAACCTGTAAATTGTAAATACTGTAAAACTTTTTTCTGTCATTTAATGGTCGGGCATTGCACAGCTACAAGCATTTCACCCCCATGTCATACTGTGTATGGTTGTGTGTGTGTGACAAATAAAATCTGAATTTGAATTTGTGAGAAAATAAAGACATAGCAGACAGAAGGTCCTCAAAAATGAGCTAAAGTGGAACAAATCTTATTGCCTGTTCTCATTCTAGCAGAGTTTTAAGGTTCAGTCCACAAGGATAAAGAAAATGTTAAGTGCAAGAACAGCCAGCAGACGTCTGACCCATCCATCCACCCCAATCACCTCCCAGAGGAGACTCGAGGGACAACGTTTTACGAGAACGACCTCCAAACTGACCGTGCAAAGACTTAAGACATCCGCTCTGAGCAAATGAAGAAAAGGTAACTTATGCATTTATCTATGGCTCAGAAAGATGAAATGCTGAATGTTACTGCATCAAAATATGACTGTTGCTTAGAAAATGATAGTTGCTGTTGTTGCCTTTGTTGAGTTTACCAGTCAGCTTCAAGCCCCATGCAACAGCAAGCATCAACAACAGGGTGTGGGGAGTAAAACTGCTGTAAAGCTACAATGTTACTGTTATTAGCATTTCAAGTGGCTCCACTCGTTATCTGCACCACAGCGACAGCTACAGCTTCACTCTTAAAAAAGAGCCTCTGCTATATGCTAACAGAAATAAAACTCATACATTTTTATCACCCAGCCTCTCGGTTTAAAAGTAGGGCTGGAATCAAAGTCTCAGTTAACAGCCCATCTGCAATCAGCGCGTAATTACTTTGTTTGTTGAAAGCTATGAAAACAACAGCTCCACCAGCAACAGAAGAAGAAGCCTAATGAGAAATAAGTGCTGTTTTGGAGGAATACGAGCTGCAGCTGCATCAACACGATCTTTTAAAGAGACATATTCGCACAGCGCTGCCTCCTTCTTCTTCTTCTTCATGAATGCAAATGAAGATGACGTCTGGGTGCACTTTCTGGGAGCAACAAGAGGTTACATCCTGACAAGTGTTAGCTGTTGACACGGAATAAAAAAGCCAAAGAACCAGTCTGTTTTTAGCTGCGGCGTGCAGCCGGTGGAGTCTTTCTGTGTGGAGTTTACATGTTCTCCCCGTGGGTTCTCTCCAGGTACTCCAGGTTCCTCCAACAGTCCAAAGACATGCAGATGGTGGGGTTAGGTCACCCCATCGACGGTGACCGGTCCAGGGCGCAGCCTGCCTCTCGCCCTAAGACAGCTGGGGTTTATAGCAGGCACATAATAAATAAACCTTTGATTTGATCATTTATTTAGGAGAGCAGGTGGGGTTAGGTTTTCAGCCACATGCTAAACAAGAATACGTCCAGAAAATAGAAGCTGTCACATTTCCAGTGGAAACAGACGTTAACGAAAAACTTAAACCTCTTCCTCAATGATGTATCCGTAGTAGGGCTGCCACAAGCGATTATTTTGATAGTCGACTAATCAGATCATCATCCATTGGACGTAAAACATACAGCTTATTGCACCAGCAGCATCTGCTCTTATATAACTATCATTAGCTTACAGTTTTAAGTGTTTAAGGTATGTGCTAACTAAAAATAAAGACAAGATGATAGTTTATTAAATTTTAATGAAATTTGCAGATTGTTTCGGTGAAGTTTAATAAACTCCTTGCTATCTAAAATATAACAGGACACTGGAGTAAATTCTCGAGCATCTCACACTTCTGATAATCAGCTGTCTGCTTGATGTTTATTCAGCTGTGTAAAAACTATAACTTTAATCTCAGCCAAACCGATTTACTCAGGAACAAATAAAATACTGAAAAAGCCAAACAATAACATTTTTAAGTTATCTAAGTGACTTATATATCATGTTTAACCTGAGTAGTGAAAGACAGCGGAGGGTTTGAAAATGATTTGCCGGGAGTCCGGTGTTCTCACGGCTCTAGTGAGCCTAGCCCCCGGCTAGCTATCGAGCTAGTGGCTAACAGACGTCTCCGAAAACGTCGGAGCGCTTTTGAAAATATGTGGTGTCTTGATAAACTGAGCAGATATTTGAGGTTTACACAGCTACATTCTCGCCTGAAAATATGTTAAACGTTTATTTTGTGACCCAGAAAGAATAATAAGAGTAATATTAAAACTAACTAGCTGCCGCCATTGTTGGAAACTGAGCTGGGCTGCGCTATGAATTCTGGGACACAGCTTCTTCTTCTTCGGGGTTTAACGGCAGCTGGCATCCTTGTACATGCAGTGCTGCCATCTTCTGTTTCAGTCCGTTATTACACTCTTAAATCCTACTACTTATTCCTGCGTCTTTTGTGAGACAAAGCTTCAAACGACGCGTCGACTATTAAATTCGTCGTAATTGTGACTAGTCGGCTAATCGTGGCAGCCCTAGTCCGTAGCACATGTGCTTGAAAGTTGGTCCACAACTTTAACCAGTCACTGTAACATCACTTAGAGGATCAGGGGAGGTGAGCGTCCACCTCTTTATGCAGAACGTTCATGCATCTGAAGACAGATTAAGACAAACTGTCTGCTCCATATTGACGATGACAAACAGACACAAAACCGAGTGCTCTGTAATTGCTTGTCATTTCTGCCATCTCAGATATTTTAATTAATGCTTTAAAAACGAACCAGAAATCTGCTTTTCATGTTAGAAATCAACAAATAGAAAAAGATTTTTAATGCCGCCTCTCTGCACCTCAGTGATGCTGAAAGACACACAGCAGGCAGCAGCTGCTCTTCATCTCCTCCATGTTTCTGTTAATACTACAGCAGCACAGCGACAGCACATCAGGAGTCTTTAAGCCACGACTGAAACTGTTTGCTTTACACCGATTAACGTTCATTAAAGTTATTTGTTTGGCCCAGAGAAACGTTGTTGGTTGCAGTTTTCCACACTCGCTCATCATTTAAACGTCTGGAATATCTCTCTGTACGATCATGGAGCGCAAACCACGATTGCATTTCAGCTGCTTTGGTGCAGCAGAGAGCTGACAATAAGACACAGCAAAGGGAATGCTTTAGCAGCCCGTTGCTCTCCTCACGGTTCCCAACTGATTTTTCTCTCAGCGTGAACATGCTCTCATCTGTGAAGAGAACAGGGCTTCGGCGGCAGACCTGCCAGTTCTGATGTTCTCTGGCGAATGCCGATCGAGCTGCACGGCGCCGGACCCACCAAAGGACACCAGGGCTGAGAAGCATGCACACGATCTGCCTGCAGGGCTCTGGCAGAGCTTCTGGCTGTTCCTGCTCACACTAAGAAGCAGATTCTGGCCCTGCTGCTCCTCCACAGCCACGTCCAGCTCTGCTGAAAACAATCAGTCAGGATGGGTAAGGAGGGAGCAACAGTCTGGAGTGTTGCCCCGCCTCCACTGCACCTGTTACCACTTTGATTTGCACCAAATCAGGTGAAAGGGACCAACACAGTTCAGCCTGGATGGAGCTGACTGTGTGTTCTACTCTGTGCCTGCTTAAAAAGAGCAAAATACAACAACTACATGTGTAAGCAGGTCAGACACGCTCCTCACGCCATGTTTCCTTGAATGCAAAGGTGTCCTTGCCCCGATGTGACCCACATCAGTACCAGGCGTGCTGATCTAAGCAAAGCTGATACTGCAGCGTATTCAGCCGTGCATGCTGAGCTCCATTCATCCTCTCTGCTTTGGGACAGATATAAAAACAAGTATGCAGTACGTGCACGCGTGTGCACACAAGACAGATGGAATATGACAAAGCAAAGAGAGTGCGCAGAGAAGTGAGTGTGAGGGAGGCGGAGTGGGCGCGCGAGAGGAAAATAGCGAGAGCCACAAAGTGGGCGGGCGAGGCTTGAGAAAAAGTGTGGCGAAGAAGGAGGGGGGGGGGGGGATGAGGAGACGGAGATGGATGACTGAAGCTCACAGCCTGAAAAAAGATGAAGAAAACAACAGAGAGGAAAACAATAACAGAGGGACGTGTGTGTGTGTGTGTGTGTGTGTGTGTGTGTGTGTGTCGGCAGGTCGGCGTCAAAATGTTACAAATTTCCAGCAAAATCCCAGAAATAAGAATCAGGTCGTTTCCATCATCTGGAGATGAGGACGGATTAGTTTTCTCTCCACACGTCAGACGAATATTTATCTATGTTGAAGTTTTCTTTGAGGAAGTGCGAGCGCGGTGGGGCTGAGGGTAACAGTAGGGGGCGGGTGCTGGAGTGAAAACATGATGAAACATTAAAGAAATCTGTCTCGTTCGTTTTTCATCATGTGGCCATCCAATCACGTGAAGAGTGGAAACAGAGACATGAAGGCACACGTCTCGTTTGCTCTTCATCCTTAACGCCCCTCGCCGTGGGCGCTGGCCTGAGGGTCCGGAGGAGACTCGGCACGACTGACAGACCTGAGTTATGTCAGTCAGTCCTTCGTCTGTGATATAGATCAGGTGGTGCTGCGTACACCGCCCACTGTTACCTCAATAACAGTTCAACACAAGCTGAACATGGAGAGTTTACAGGTGTGCCTAATAAAGTGTCTCATAGGGAGGTGTCAGCACTCATCAGCTGCCGTGGTAACAGACGTTATTTCAGGGTAAACGAACGAAATGCTGAAAGTTGCCACTTTATTCCTACATTTAAAAAAGCGGACTCGCCTTTAGGACTCGGCCCTCGTCGGCGCACAGGTGCGTGTCTGCAGCTCGTGCTCTGAGAGATGATTCGATACCTTCCCCGCACCTCTCTGCCCCGGGCGCCGCCTTGTGTTTCCTCGGCTCTCCGGGCCGATATCAGATTAGCCCTGTCAGACCGCTGCTTTATCAGCCGCGCTGTCCGCCAGCCAAACAAATGACAGCACCCGCCGCCGCCGCTCCCTCGGTGACAAACGACACGTCAGCCCATCTCCTATCCATCTCTCATCCATCTCGTATCGCTGCCAAGGGAGAGGTTGTCACGCGAATGCCCTTACATCGGCTGCCGGCCGTGAACACGGCGAGCGGGTCGTCTCTGCAGCTTTTTGGCAGTGACGTGCTGCTGCTTTCGCAGCGGCGAGTCGGCGGGATGGAGCGGAATATTACGGGAATATAGATTAGATGCAAATGCATGAGCTCAGTTTCACGTGCTATATTTGATCTAAGCAGGCTGAGTGTGGCTGCACTCAGCACAGCTCCTGGATGCTGTGCAGCACAGAGCATGCAGCATTGATTTACTTTATAAGTAGGAGACTCATTTTCTTCATTGTATTTTTCTAATTGAACAAAATAATGGCCTAATTCAGAGGTGCCCAACCCCCGGGCCTCGGACCAGTACCGGGTCGCGAGAGTTGGGGGTCGGGTGTGAAATTTATGGTTTTCAGGGGACGTTACTCTCAATGTTGTTGGTGCATTTCAGGAGGACGCCGCTAATAAAGTTACACAATTACACAGTGAAGTCACGTTTGTTATTATATTTACAAAATACAGCAGTTTTTGTCTTGATCGTATCATTTTATTTTGTTGTGCAACACCTTAACCCTTTAAGACCTACCATAGAACCAAGTCCGCCAGAGCCTATATTATATGTTTACATGCTGTGGAGCCATTTTTGGGAGCATTTCAAGTTGCTATACATCAATACAACCATTATAACCCAGATTTTAATAATATGTCTGCATTAAGTGCATAGTAATTACATAAATTGCAAAAATGTGCAATAAACTACAGAAAAATTGAAAATCGTTTTTGTTTGTTTAACATATATTTCTAGTTAGAGAAATTTAAGAGGCTTATCCCTCAAAACTGTAAATACAAAAAAGTTGCACAAAATAGTTTCCCACCACAGGAAATTTATTTTGAGTGTCTTCATAGTTTTATTTTTGAAATACACCAATTTTTATACACTGCAGGAAAAACGAAATTAATAATTATTATACTGCAAATTTGCAAAAAAGCAGCATATGCATCAAAATAAACTATTTCCAGCAGTGCAATATGAGTCCTAAGCATCCCAGAAACCACACAGAAAGTCATAAAGTCAAAGATAACTTTTAAAAACACCAGTATAGGCTCATGAGGCCCTGATGGTAAAAAACTACATTTCCGCAAATATGACGTCACTTCCTGTTTCGGGCAGGTCATGGCGGACATGCGATAGCTCACGCTGACGTCTATTCCAATGTAGGAAGTGTTATGAACAGCTGATCGGATCAGCAAAGCGTGTTTCTGGAATATTATGTTTTTGTTGCTGCAAGTGCTTTTTATGCAGTTTTTGCAAAGCTATATGTGGAAGGAAACTGTGACCGAGGACAAGCTGATGGCATAAGATGTAAGTACAACTCCTCCGGTTTCATATGCAAAAAAAAATTATTGCGCTAGCTCACGTGGTTGCAGAGCTACCGGGATTTAAAAGTAGTTACGCAAAACAGAGCGTGCTGCTCTGACCGGTTTTAAAGGGTTAAAGGCCGGTCTGTGAGAATATTGTCTGACATTAAACTGGTCCGTCGTGCAAAAAGGTTGGGGACTGCTGGCCTAAAATAAGGAAGTCAGGTTCCTACAAAATAAAATTAAAAAGCAGTCAGTTATTATCCCAGAGGAATGATTTTCACTTTTCCTCACTCGATATTTTGACTTCATTAAGTAAAACTGTGTCCATTAGTTAAGCATGCTACTTCACCAGTCAAGGAGCCTCACTGGGACCATGTTGCTCTATTATCAGTGCATCAGTGCAGTATCATCGTGTCTGACTTCTGGACGTTTTACCAGGACAGACAAAATACATCTCTGCAGTGGGCCCAACCCATCCTGATCACACTCCCCTCAGCTCCTCTCAGCAATCAGGGTCATTAAGTGAAGATGTTCCAAGTGGAGCTGCTAGCTTTGGTGTGGGAGATTCTCGAGTCCCCTAGCATGACCTTCAGCTGTAGCTGCTAAAGACAGGCTTGGCTCACAGTGTTCTCAGTCATCAGGATGTTTGTGCCTTCCTCTTTCTCAGCGTCTGCACAGAACAACGTCAGCCCGTCCAACAAGTCCTGGCATCTTTTCCTCGCTCTTTAACGTCCTTTAGCAACGACCTGCCTGAAGCATTCAAAGTTACGCATGCACCTTTCGCTCTATAATCTCAGTTTGCGTGAAGGCTGTGACCCGACCAGCCAAAGTTGACGTCTGCGGCGCTGATCTCCAATCGGCGCTAATGCTTGTCAAGTATTCTTCACCTCCGCCTCCTTCCAGGCAATTAGACAGAGGCCGGGGCATTTACAGTGAGTGCTCCAATTATAGCAGAGAGGTGATGTGGGTGAGATCAATTATCGTGCCGCGCGCAGGATGACTACTCGCTTTTCTTTTCTACATGTCACTCTGCCCTCTCTCCTCGCCTGATGAAGCTTTAATTGGTTTGTCAGCAGCAGAATAAACAAAAATCTGTTAAAAAAAGACAAAAACTGGAAGGTTTATTAAAAAAAATGACAAAAACAAGAAAACAGCATGAGTGACAGGAATGATAAGAAGTACCAGAGGGTCAAAGTGACCTTTTCTGCACATGCCCAGATTGTGTTTTATGTTTTTAATCTGCGAGCGTGAAGTTCTGCAGGAGAAGACCCAAAGAAATATTTGATGTTCTCCCTGAACTCAAACACTATTTTATTTATCCACAGTTCCTGTCAGGAGATAAAAGATAAAAAGGAAGCACTGCTATGAAACGTGAAGCCTGCATTCTTCCTCTCGGCCAGCAGGGGGAGTCATCCCATCTGCCGTCCTCGCTCAACAATAAGCCGGCTCTGTGGCATCTGTTGCTAACTTATATACAACACAAACACAACGTGAAGCTAATTTCATCAATTATGTTTTTATTACAGTCAGAAAGCTCGATTAGTCCGGGTAATCTGATTGGCTAACGAGCTGTCAGTCATAAGTAGTTATGCAGCGAGTAATCGGTCCATCTGGCAGCCCCGTAGCTCTCTGCACACCAGCCACCTACATCACCAACATGGTGGCTTTACGACAGGACTTCACTAACCAATGGGTGGAGTCGGTCTTGCATCAGTTGTCACGCGTCAACGAAAGCCACCTCTCTAAATCAAACATATAAACCACCACAACAACACGAAGCCAGTAACCAGATGTGCCATCACACCCCATGTATGTGTTACATTTATCCACTGTGTGTCCGAACGTCCGTCCACTTCCTGCTGGTTATCCGTGTCAGAGGCCTGGAAAGAATTCCTTTACTTTAGACGCCAGATGATCCCAACATCTGGAGAAAGTGTTCTTCACATGATTTTATTGATCTTATTCTTCATCCTTTAGGCACCAAACACTTTCACGTTTGACCTTTTTAAAAGTTCCCTACGCACCCACGCAGGCGCTCTTTGCACTGCACGTGATGTCACCGACGGTAAAAGCTGCGACGGCGTCCGCAGACCGCTGCTGACAGGGTCGGTGTAGGTCGGACACCGAGGGGCGTAGACAGCCACAGGTTTCCTCCACTGTTTTTCCCCCCTGGTTCAACTACTTTAACTCGCTGCTGCAGCTCGCCACGTAACCATGGCAACCACTGAAACCACAGCGAGGGGAAAAAATAGAGGAGCTGATGCTACAGGTAACTTGAGTTTCTCCTCATCACCAGCAGCAGCAGCAAAAACAGGCAGATCGATGAAGAGAAGCAGGACTGGAAGAACATCCAGTCTGATCCTCCCATCACGCCACACAGACACGTCTGCTTTATTCACAGTAAGCTTTCATGTGCTCGGCTCCGTGGGTGGAGCACAGGCCGCGTCTGTAGCGTGTCGACGGCCTCGACGGACCTACCCGAGGCACCGCCGCATCACCTGCACCGCTACAACACGCACAGAAGGACGAGTAAGTCGCAGTAATGTGACGTCACAACGGCAGCAAAGAAGCGCTTCTTGTTATCAGGAGCTGCCAGGAACACGAGCTGATGGCGCCAAACAACAATAACCGAGGCTCGAGGGGGGAAGTCCGACCTCGGAGAACACGAGCCTGCTGACCGTTATTAGACTGACTCATCTGTTCTTGGCGAGCACGTCTTCGAGTTGCGATGGCAATATTTGTGTGGCGCTGCTGTTTTCACGATTAGAGGGTGAACTTTCACCCCTGGCCCACATGGATGGAGAAGATCAAGCCTGGTTCCAGATGACTGAGTCACAGATTTCATTGCTGATTCAGCCGATGTGTTTCCAGCGTCGGCCTTTACAGCTTCGTAAGATGGATTAAAAACGCCGAACAGGAGACAAGCGGGCGCGTGGCGCCTTATCGGCAGATTTAAGGACCAAACGTGACTGAAACCTGAGACGGGTTCAACACTGACACTCATCCATCACTCAGTGGGAGTTCATTATGGGGACAAAGTTTGATTTCATTCCCACGATGGATGTTTGAATCATTCTAACCATGAAGCTTTAACAGGACTCTTCTTTAGTCCCGGCTGAGGCAGACGTTCCTGATTGTTCCTCAAGTTTCCTCCTCGCTCAGATTCAGATCAAACTTTCCTTTGTCTCCTTTTCTCTCTTCTTCTTCTATTGAAGTTACACACAGTGTGTGTGTTTTCTCCTTGTTTCCTGCTTCCTACGGAGGCTGAGAGGGCTTCTCCTTTTCTTGAATTCTCCTCTCGTCTTCTTTCCTGCACTTCATTAGCAATGCCGTCCTTCTCCCGTGTCCCACGAGGACTATCTTGATGGGGAAACAAATCCGAGGGCGATTAACGATGATTAAGAAACACGCTCGGAAAGTGGAACTAGCAACCTTGTCTTTAAAAGCTCTCTAATCCAAGAATTTACAAGCCTAACAGCTGGGCTGCCGTTTGCATCCGAGTCCTGCCGAGGACAGACTCGCCGCTCGGAAACTGTACTGACTCTCCTCAGACGCCAAACTCTGAAACTCAAAAGGTCAAAGTGACGCTGAAAGAGCCTCATTGACTGTGCAAAGGTTTCTTTGTGTTCAACCTTTTAACTTTTGTTTCAGGAGGCAAGTCAATTAAGAGCGACCCGTTGTTCACGAGGCGAAGCAAAATGTCTCGGCGGGAGAGGAGGAGACGGCAAGCTTCTAATCATCACAATAAAAGGTTAGAAATGCTCCTCAGCTGGAGAAGTTTGAGCTCAAACTGTCAGTGGCAGTAACAGAGCCATGGGACGCAACATGAGAGCAAGAGCCCACCAAAATAAAACAGGAAATAACTAATACTGAGACACAGAATTGACAAACATGGAGACAGAGGCTGACGTCATCATCTGCTCAGTCTCACGCACACTTTCACACATCGAGCTACTTTTTGCACAACCCACTGTCATTGTTGCACTTTTCTCCTGCACTGTGTGTCTGTATCGTCCTGTTACGTGTCATAAGTAGCACCGTGGTCTTGGATGAACGTAGTCGCGCTTCACTGTAGGGCTGCTCAATTTTAAATTTTTAATCACGATTACGATCTGGGCTTTCAACGATCATTAAAAATGACTGACCGATTATTAGCCCCTCCCTCGTGCTTTACTCTCGCGCTGCTCCGTGTGGCAAATCGAGCGCACCTCTCTGCATTTCAAACACGCGTCACAACAATTAAGAGCAGAGGTCTCCAACCTTTTTTGCGCCACGGACCGGTTTATGCCCGACAATATTTTCATGGACCGGCCTTTAAGGTGTCGCGGATAAATACAACAAAATAAAACTGGTACCGGTACCGGAAAAAAGAAAATTTATTCATAACACACGTGAAAAGACCCAGGAAAACCGAGTAAACGATAAAAACGATAACAAAATAACGCTGAAAACCGATAAAAACCCTGAAAACTATACATTTCACACCTGAGCCTCAACTCTCGCGGCCCGGTACCAAACGACTCACGGACCGGTACCGGTCCGAGGCCCGGGGGTTCGAGGCCTGGGGGTCCAAGGCCCGGAGGTTGGAGGCTGCTGATTAAGAGGACCCGAGTGAAGCTCGGAAAGCTAAGCAGAAGTTATTTGGAGAGGAGAGTGACTGCTGTTGGTTGAAAAGAGGTAAGAAAAAACTTCAGTGGTGTGGAAACATTATTGGTTCGAGTCAGACGTGGATCAAGTAGACACAGTGTGTAAACTTTGCTACAGTGTCGTAGCTGCACCACAGAGCAACACTGCAAAGTTCACTAAACATAGATGTTTACATTTTTCATTTATTTTTATATTGCAAACATTTGCACTGTTATCAGTATTTGCACTATTTTATATTATTTTTAAAGTCATTATTCAATAAATTGTTATTGTTAAATAAATATCGTCAAATAATCGAGATCTCAGTGAAAATAATCACTTTTGCCATAATCGAGCAGCCCTACTTCACTGTGTGCTGACAGGAAAGCCACTTCACTTGAAATCCAAAAACCATAACGGCATTACAGACCTCAAAACCGCGACTCAGTCTTCGTGTGATGATCAGAGTTTAAAGTCTGAGTGACCCTGAATCTACACAGGTGAGCACATGCGGTCAAACTAAATCACATCTCCATCATTTATCCTTCATGGTCAGAGACTCCTCAGATGTGAGAGCGTTGAGGTCTGAGAAATCATGGAAACCATCTGTCAGGCTGCCTGGAAGATGAAGAATAGTTTGTGCGAAGATGAAAAGCTTAAAAATCTACTAAACTAAGCATCTTTTCTTTACTTTCAGTGTTTAATATAAACCGTTGCACAGATTTCTTTCTCCACCATCAGAAAACAACTCACAGCGTCGCTTTAACGAGGAGAACAAACAACAGTGTGAAAGTCTGTGAGGAGAAAATGGCTGTTTGTGTTTACTGAGGTCATTTTCTATTTGCTGTAGGAGGCTTTATTGCCCCGAGGACATGTAACACACACACACACACACACACACACACACACACACACAGAGTAGTTGTCGTCACCCATCATTGCTCAGCAGCGTGATAGGATCCTGTCAGTCAGCGTGTCTCCTCTGGCGACCGAGAGCTTCGTCCCACCTCCCAATCTAAACTTCACTCCTCTGGTGATTTATCCTCTCTGTCTCTGTCTCATACTCTTCACCATCAGATAAAAGTCAGAGAGAAGAGGAGAAATAAAATAATATAGTGAGAAACAAGGTGAGAAACAAACAAGAGGGCGAGGAGGATGCACTGGAAGAAGGATGTAAACAAGGGCATGAGAAAGGAAGGAAGTGAGGGATGAGGAAGGAAAATAAATGAAAAAAGGATAAAAAGAAGATGAGAGAAGATGGACATGAAAACAAGAGGACACAACAGGACAAAAAGGACATAATAAAGAGACGCGAAGCAAGAGTGCAAAGAATAAATAGGAAGCCGAAATGTTGGAGAGGAAGGAAAGTAACTGAAACAGGAATGAGAGAAAGAAAGGAAGGAAGGAAGGAAGGAAGGAAGGAAGGAAGGAAGGAAAAGCTAAAGGTCAGAAAGGCCTGGAGGTAAATAACAGGAAGAAGCAGACAGAGCAGAGTCAGGGACTGATGCCACAGCAGAGCGCCGGCACACATGGCAGCTCGCAGTGTGTGTGTGTGTGTGTGTGTGTGTGTGTGTGTGTGTGGACTCACACACACTCTAATGATTCACAGTCTACTCACAGCTGACTGAGAATTATGGAGGCGCTAATAAAAGCCAGCGCAGCGTCCTCGTGATGCCGCCGTCATTGTTATAACAAAAAGAAATGACACGTATTAGGATTTACAGAGCAGCGCCGGCGCCACCTGACGCGTGCTTCAAGGCGTTTCTGCTCCGCCAAAGCAGCGACGGAGGCGTCAGCTGAGGCTGACGGCGTTTTCATCAACACTGTTCTGCTGAGAGTGAAGTCAGCAGTCGTGCAAGGTGCCTCCTGCAAGCCGCTTGGCAACCCGCCACCATCCAGCTTCATCCTCAGGCTGGATTATTGTCTGTATGACGTCACTGATGGCTCCATCTTTTCCCCAATGGTGCTTCGCTTGACTCCACTCAACATCCCAGTGTGCATGGGGTTGCTATAGCAACGTGACATGATCTGGATGACGATGTTGAGGCTGCTCGAGTTACGGCGGAGCCGCTGTGTTGGTTTGTGTTTCAAATAATGGCGGATTAAAATTATTAGCCAATCGCTCACAGGTGCATCTCTAAATGTTTCCTTTCTCAGTAAGCTCCGCCCACCTCTTGATCACACCTTGTGTTTGTAAGAAGCCACAAATCAGAAGAAGCAGCAGCTCAAAGAGCTTTTTCCCACAGACGATGAACTGAGCAGCTACACCACATTTTTAACACCAACCGAGTCTTAGAATTAAAACAGGAAAAAAGCAGAAGACTTCCACCTCTTTTCTCCACCGCCAAACATCTAACAAATCAATCCCCTGCTCACATTGCTGCACCCACAAACCTGTGCACAAAGCTGCAGGTGACGGCGTAGCGGAGCACGAATCCACAGGTGACCCTCAGCAGTGAATCTAATGTGCAGTTAATTCAGAGTTTGTTCAAAGGAGAGGCGGACCTTTGCATCAGCCATGATTACACGCCTGTATCCCATAACGACAAGGTCACGTTAACTGTTCTTACAGAGACAGGCGCTCGCTGTCATTAAAGCCACGGACTCATCAGGTACGAACACGTCAGGTGTTATAATGCTGACTTTTACCTCTTAACATCTACAAGGGGAGCAAACCCTGAGCTCCGGGGTGGGTGAGGGTCTGTTACATGCATTCACATGCCTCATGAGTGCTCTGCTAGTAGATTTAGATTAGGGTGAAATCCTGAAAATGACCCAGATTTCCCCAAAGCCTCCACCCTCCTTACAGCAGAGCGGGGGCACCCTCTGGAGGACGTGCCATCGTATCATCACCGCAGGTGAAGGCAGAGATGTAAACAGGCCGTTTCACACTCAGCATCCACAGCACTGCTGGTGCTGCACCGATCGCTCCGTCACCCCATACTTTACCTCCTCCAATCAGAGGAGCAACTCAGGCCCGACCTGGAGTGGCTACTAAAACCCTTCTCAGACTCGGAGGTGCTAATCTTCATCTACGCCACTTCACACGAGGCTGCAGACGCCTCACAGCGTGCTGGAGGTCAGCGCTTCATCCTGAGACTCGCTCGCTTCTTTCACTCGTGTGTCCTGCAGCTCTCTGAGCTCAGAGCAACGTTTACAAGACGATGCTGAGAGGAGACGAGTTTGTCCCACACCGACTGTAAACAGGCAGGAAAAACGCAACTGAAAGGAACAAGCTGTGTGTGTGTGTGTGTGTGTGTGTGTGTGTGTGTGTGTGTGTGTAAACTTGGCAAAGCTTTTAACAGGTTTCCATGACATTACTGAAGAGTGCAACTTTCATTCAGCTCGGTCTCACCCTCCTACGCCGTCATGTCGCGGCGCTAATGAATGTCTCAGCATCCAAACACACACACACACGCACACATACAGACACACACACAGAAGCCATTTGTGTTTCTGAGCCCAAGCCTCCCACTCTTTTACAGACACATGCTGTCAACCATGGACATTAACACTATTAGATAAACACACCTGAGAGAAGTGTCGAAGCGCACACACAGAGCAGCAGTATGTGTGTGTGTGTGTGTGTGTGTTTACTGTATTTACATTTGAAGTGTTTCTCTGTAGTTGTTCGGTGTTTATCTTTAAGGTTACTTTTTATTCTCTGCTATAATAATGTGAACTAATAATAATCTCAGTTTATCTTTAAGTGATATTTTTCCGAGTTGAAGCAACAAATCGCTCGTGTTTCCCATCACACCTCCACCTCAGCGTCTGTGCACGTCCGAGGGTTTGATGAAGCTGAAGCACGTAGAGGTGAAACGAGTCTCTTTGAACTATTTGCAGCACAAAAGTAAAAAGAAGCAGAAACTGTGCAGGTGGAGCAGCTGCTTCTCCCTCCATCGTTGCGCTCTCTGAATTCCCAGAGTGCCGTGTTTCTCCCTGACAATGCCTCGGCCTCAGAGCGCCGTTCTTAGCTTTGTTATCAGCGTGCTGCGAGCGGGCAGAGGAACGTCTGACTGTTTCATCTGTGCAGATAAAGAGGGCCGAGCCGCTGACGGGCAGCTCGGGACGTTTCTAACACACCTACTCATTGTTCGCTCTCAGATAAGACGCTTCACGCTGTGGCCGTCCCTCCGTCTGTCTGCACTCACAGGTCAGTGTGTCCAGAATAACCTGGAGCAGCAACCACAGAGGCAAACAGGCGTAGCCTCGGATCACCCTGTGATCACTGCGATCACTGACACTTACAGCGAGCTTGATTATGAAGCTCAGATGTTAAACACTAAAGATTAGAGCCGCTGCTCCGAGCACACGCGTCATGGAGCAGCCGTCATCCTGCAGCGCGTGCTGGTTCCTGTCGCCGCTCTGCACGCTGCATCTCTCGCTGCCAAGTAACAGCTCTCGCCGACTGCTTTCCTTTGCGCGTGTGGCCAACAATCACACATGAATTATGATGATGAATATTGACCGGATCAAAGGCAGAACATCACAAAGATACCGTTTCATTTCTGATCATGAACGAGCCTTAAGATCAAACTCTGTGTGTAATCAGAGCTTTTGTTGTTTGATCAGCTGCAGGTTTTTGGTGCTGTGTCATGTGCTCACACACACACAAACACACAACCACACACACACTCCTGGGAGGCAGAGCTGCTCACATCTATGAGGTCAGAGGTCCTGAAGACTGAGTCACACACACTGCCACAGAGAAGCTAAATAAATCATACAGTAAAGTGCTCACACACACACACACACACACACACACACACACACACACACACACACACGACTTCCTTCTTTATTGTTTTTTATTCGTCTCTTCCTTCCTTTTCCTTCCTTTCCATCTTTCTCTCATCCTTTATTTTTCACACTTTTCCTCCTTCTTTCCTCGTGTTTTCCATCCTTTTTCTTGACCTTCTGTCATCACTTCTTTATTGCTTCTCCTTCATTTCTCTCCTCTGTGCATCCTGCTCCCTCATTTTCATTTTCTTATCTTTACTTTTCTCTCGCTCGTCTTTATTCTGCACACAAACGTTGGATCACTGAAAAGTGTTACATACTTTTCTTCCCTTACATGATCATGTTAACACGCGTTATTGTCTCCACAGAGATGAAAACTTCAAAGCTGCAGTCAGCACACAGATATCATCATGCCTCATATCTGCAGACTTCCTGCACAAAACGATGCTAATGCACGTCAAACGTTCCAGAAACCCGTTAGCCGCTGCTCTGCAGGTGGGGAAGCTTCAAGCGGCTCTGCTTCCCGTCCGCAGGGCGGGAGCAGCTTTAACTTTTCACATCTATGGAGGAGATCTGCTGATAACTCGACGTCTCCTTGCTCTGATGCTTCCTTTTATTAAGTCGCAGATCTACTGATGTTTTCATCACTTACACTCATCCTCCCGAGTTATTGTTGTTATAGTTTAAGTGTAGCGGCTTACACGTTCACCTCACAGACACGATATTCCTGGTTCGATCCCAGGAGGATACACGGATCCGCTGGGTGACGTTCATCTGACGGTGTCGAGTTGTTCCACAGATTCAAACTTTCTGATGAAGAGCCTGAGCTGCTGTTTGTAACCCCCCCACCACACACACACACACACACAGTCACGCTTCAGTAAATAATTCAAATTATACATACGGCTGTTTGATCCACGGACAAAAGTCGCTGTGAAACAGCTTTGTGTGTGTGTGTGTGTGTGTGTGTGTGTGTCAGAAGCCTCCATCTGTCACTCCAGGTGGCCGCTCACACCTGGGCACACACAGGCTTACAAATGATCAGTGATCCGGCGGTGCGCGTGGACGTGCAGGTTGGACAAACAGAAACACACACACTTTCACGTCCACTCGCTCCGCCTCCTCACGCGCTCCTTCGTTACTGCCACTCATTATTTTTTGATCCATCTGCAGACTCTATTTTCCGCCGCGCTCCCTCGGCTCGCTGCTCAGCTACGCTCAGGTGTTTGCGTCACACTCTGCTCTGCTGTTATTTTGCACTTTGTAGACGAGTTTTCTTTGCACACACGCTCCGTGTTTTTCACCAGCTCAGCTGTTTCCTGCATGCATTCACTCATTTCTTCAACAAATATTTTTGCCCCCTGTGCACTCGCTCACTTGCTGCAGACGTGCACTCAGAAGCACAAATCTCTGCCCGACACTTTTATGCACTTTGTTTTTATTTTTGCTTTTACTTGCTGGTTCGATTCAGCCATTAAATACTTGAGTTGGCTGAGGGAAGCTTCAGGGTTAATGAGGAAATGATGAGTCAAAGATCTCAGTCATCGGGGTTATAACCAGTGCTGGGCAAGTTACTTTGAAAAAGTAATTAATTATAGTTACTTCTTCAAAAAAGTAACTGAGTTAGTAACTGAGTTATAACATTCTAAAAGTAATTAATTATAGTTACTAGTTACTTCTTCAAAAAGTAACTGAGTTAGTAACTGAGTTATAACATTCTAAAAGTAATTAATTATAGTTACTAGTTACTTCTTCAAAAAAGTAACTGAGTTATAACATTCTAAAAGTAATTAATTATAGTTAGTAGTTACTTCTTCAAAAAAGTAACTGAGTTATAACATTCTAAAAGTAATTAATTATAGTTACTAGTTACTTCTTCAAAAAAGTAACTGAGTTAGTAACTGAGTTATAACATTCTAAAAGTAATTAATTATAGTTACTAGTTACTTCTTCAAAAAAGTAACTGAGTTATAACATTCTAAAAGTAATTAATTATAGTTACTAGTTAGTTACTTTTTTGAAGTAGTAACTAGTAACTATAATTAATTACTTTTAGAATGTTATAACTCAGTTACTTTTTTGAAGAAGTAACTGAGTTATAACATTCTAAAAGTAATTAATTATAGTTACTAGTTACTTCTTCAAAAAAGTAACTGAGTTATAACATTCTAAAAGTAATTATAGTTACTAGTTACTTCTTCAAAAAAGTAACTGAGTTAGTAACTGAGTTATAACATTCTAAAAGTAATGAATTTTAGTTACTAGTTACTTCTTCAAAAAAGTAACTGAGTTAGTAACTGAGTTATAACATTCTAAAAGTAATTAATTACTTGAAAAGTAACTATTGCGTTACTTTAAAAGAAACGCTTAACCCTCTGGGCTCCAGGTCATAATCGGCCATTTTTAACTACGTTTGATGTTTCCTCCACATTTTACCCTTAAAAACGATTTACTTTGCCTTGTTTGGTATCATCCTTTTCAGCACAACCTCACGTGTCTGAATTTACAGTTATGTTTTCATTTTGACTACTGTATTAACACAACTGATCTAAAATCAGACAAAAAACATAAAATCAGAGTGGAAAAAGTTATATTTTTACTGTAACAGCAAAACAACAAAGTTATTTGCAGCCATTTACCTTTTACCTTGATTTTTTAAATAATCATTTCAAACTGTTTACAGAACAATCAGCTGTTCTTCAATAAGACGCCACAAATTATTTGTGCCACTCCAAATATTTCTGTCCACTATAAAGGAAACATCACAGCTGATACCTGCAGGTCTGACAGCAGCAGGTGAGTCACTGCTGTTTCTACCTGGAGACAGCAGTCGCCTCATTGTTCTGACACACAACACCAAACTATCCACAACACTACACACTAACTACACAAGACAACACATTAACTACACACTCCAAACACACTAAACGTCACAAATCTCTCACATCTCAAAACTCTCTCTCACTCCTAAAACTTCCCGTTTGTTTGTTTGTTTGTTTGTTTGTTTGTTTTTGCTCATAAGCAGAGAGTGCTCACTGCGCTGTCCTTAGACAGTAAACGTGACGAAACTATTGAGGAAAAAACGCCGCATATATCTTGTTTATCACGACTCTGGTTTTACTGGCCCATCAACACAGTTTATAAACTGGTATGTGTCACCTTGTTGCTTTGTCTGTAAGTGGTCATGTGATTGACCACGACTCCTTTATTCTCCCTCAGTCAAACAGCAGCACCCGTGCGATTGTTTTGCCCCCTGAGCTCCAGCTGTTGTGATCATCGTCCACAGGAGCGCGCAGCTGCTTAAAGCTGTAGTATCCAGATTACTTACAGCTACTTCCTGCAGCTGATATAAGAAGCTGTAACCTGAACACAGCTTCAACCGTCTGTTTGTTGAAACATAGTAACGGACCGCGTTTTCTAGTTAGTAACTGTAACAGCGTTGTAACGATAGGAATAGTAATTAGTTAGATTACTCGTTACTGAAAAAAGTAACGCCGTTACTCCCATCACTGGTTATAACCCAGCAGAGCACAGACAGCCAGAGGAAACCAGCAGGTTTGACAAACAGGACTAACTGATGCTTCAGATGAGAACTGGACGCCCCAACACACGAGCTCAATGTGGATCCCAAACTACGAGCACAGGAACAAAAACCTGACTTCATCTAAATCTGGTCAGTTTTTCCCTGATGTCCAGACAGACTTTTAAATCTCTCTTATTCTCTCAGAACTTTAATCACGACACTCTACGCTGAGCAGACGGCAAACACCAGCTTCTCTTTCAATCTGACCTGAAATTCATGCTGAGGATCATTATCGACGATGAAATCTGAGACAGCGGCTAAAACCAGCAGACACGTCAGGGGAAGAGCAAGACCTCCCGGAAAAATCTATAATGTAAAGTTAAACACGGTTAAATATAAAGTTACTAAGACCTCAGAGGGGCCGTGTGGTTACAGGGAGCCATTTATCTTCCTTCAGACACATTAAGCACAACACACACACACACAGATCGCACTCATCTGCTCACTTCGTTGCATTTTTAGGCGACTTTTTGCAGTAAACACGCCAGAAAAAGCAGAGCTGGACCGACCTGCTGGATGAATGTGTGCGCTCCGTGTGGGCTGAGCAGCAGGATGGCTCTCCTCAGTGTGTCTCTGTACCGATTGAGCTCCTCGGTCCTCATGGTGGTGAAGAGGTTGGTGAAGATCTTACTGATGTTCCTGTCCACTCTCTGCAACGCCACGTCGACGCCCTGGCGGGACGTCTGGTCGAGGAAACCCTGCAGGCCGCGGATATCTGAAAGACGAAAACACAACACAGAGTCAGATACACACAACTGTGATGTGCTACGGTCAGCAAAGGCATCACTGCAGTCTCATACAAAGTAAAGAAACGATCGTGGCCAATCAGCAGCCAGCGACAGACACTTGAGCCCAAACTGATCAATACAGTCTTTGTGAAAAACATATGCATCAACAGCAAAGGGCCATTAGTGCACAGCACACAGCAGGAATATCAGCAGCGAGCTCTAACGCCGTCTCTCAGACCTCTTTTACATGCATGACTCACTGATGGTGTATTTGTAGCTCAAACTTCAGCAGGAACCGAAAAGGGAACAATTATCTAAATCAACATTTCTTCCACTGAACTGACAGAAAAAACAGACTGAAACCTCGTGACTGCAGCCTGGAGCAGACCGGGAGGAGATCACAGCATGAACCCGTCTATTCAAACATCAAAAACAGCTCTATAACTCCATCTGCTTTCAGAAGGAGATCGGTATCATGATGCAGAAGGAAGGTTGTAGGGAAGGAGTCAGGATGCATGGCAAACAGAGGAGTCTTGGAGATGCACATACGCTGTGCCATCATTTTAAACCACTGTGCAGGTATCAGGGGTAAATCAGCGTTAATGGATTAATATGAACAGGCACATTTTTATCCAAATCGTGACCTTTTCCTGACCTCCTGAGTAATAACTTGCAGTAAACAAAGAGTGAAATCAAAGAAAAACTGATCCCAAGGCCCAGAGCTCTCAAACAAGATACTTTGGTGTCACGGTTTGATATTGTTTTGATACAAAAAAAATGTTCATGCCTTTTTAATTTGTTATTTATTAAAATTATAAATGTACAGTTTTTAAATGTAATGTTGCTGAAACAACAAAGTAATAAAAATAAATCTATCTGATGGAGAAATCCCTCATCTTTGGAAAAGAGAGTTTATTACAGAGAAATGTCTCTTTCCAAAATAAAAGCTATACTATACGCTTCTTCTGGGCTATATTCTCAGCAGCATATTAAACATATCAGGTCCCCATAAGGAGAATCATGTGCTAACGGCTGTCTAAATGACTCGGCTAAAGTTTGTAGCATGCCTGCTTGTTGTTTTTGTCTGCTTCCACTTGTCTTTGCACTAGGATGATGTCGGAGTAAATGTGCAGTCATATTCGTTGTGTTCCCACTAGTGCTGTCAGCGTTAATCTGAAATGACGTTAACGCCACAACACGGCAAATCTCCCTTAACGAGCTACCGCGGATCACCCCGTGCGTGGGGCTGGACGGCCAACAGTTAACGAGCTAACTGCGCTAACGCACTAGTTCCCACTCATGTAATTGAGCATTGCGTGGCACATCCAACATACTGTTTTACTTTAGTCCATGACGCGCTTACCTTCAGGGTCATACGTCACATGAAAACCAAAATAGTTCCAAAGGCCAGATCTGAATGAGGGTGGGGGAGGTTCAATTTGCCATGTTGCAACGACCTTAGCTTCTGATTTGCTAGCTTGCACTGCGCTCATTGGATCTGCGCTCGACAGTGCAGCCTAGGCGGAGTAGTCGAACGCAGATCCACTGAGCGCTCAACACAGACAGCATCATCAGAAGAAAAGTTGATAAAATAAATTAAAAATTTTGTATTGTTCGATACATATGCGTACTGAACTGAAAGCACTGTATCAAACGGTTCAATATCAATACAAGCACCCCTAGTAAACAGCAATCACCGGGTTAACAATCCTGTGATTTATGCCACCGCTACACTGCTCCGACCGCCTCCCACTGTCGACTTTATTGCTCTTTTAAATGGTAATGGTAAATGGCCTGCATTTGTATAGCGCTTTTCTAGTCCTTAAGGACCCCAAAGCGCTTTACACTACATTCAGTCATTCACCCATTCACACTCACATTCACACACTGGCGATGGCAAGCTTTTAGATCTGTTGCTACAGGTCTCCAATAGTACCTCAGCTGCTGTATCATTAGATCATTAGCACTAGCATCAAAGAACACAAGTGTGCACCTTTAAACAACCAGTGACTCTGTCAGAACTGCAGGATTTAAACATTTGTCCACTTCAAATTAACAGTCATCTCCATTAAACATCATTTAGCTAAACGCAGCTTCGACATCAGAGGGAAATCGTTTCCTTCATCTGGTCATTGAAGCTAACCAAAGCTAAAGTGTCCACAGATAGTGATGCACAGTCTCTCTTCATGCTGTGTGAACCTGCAGGAAAACCACTGATGCTCAAACTGGTCAATGCTATCCCAGAAAGCTCCACATGCAGATATCTGCTCATCAGAAGTGCTAGAAGCTGTTGTCAACGATTGTTCAAAGCTCAGAGATTCAAAAGTCTCCAAACTTTATTTCATCTTTGCTGATTTCTGGACATTTATTCATGACCAAAGTGAGCAAAAACAGACTATCAGAGAAAAAAGGAGGGAGCTGTGATGACGTGAAGGACATGTCGGAGCTAACTTGTTCTCAGCAGATCTGACTAAGAGCATCATTGCTATTCTGGGCCCAGCCCTGCCACTGAATCAGATAGCATCTATCCATATGAGAATATCGTTTTGCAGACTCTTCTCCAAACTGCCAGGGAAGTTTCTCTTTCTGACATTCAGACAAGGCAGCTGTGTTGCGTTATGCTCCGTTATAGCTAGTGACAGGTTGTTTGGCCTGAACATCTCTTCCTATTTTCCCTCCTCTCCTTTCCCCTCCCTCCATCTTTTTCTGTCTATTAGCACTGACAGCTGGCTTGTACCGAACCCTGAATGACTCTGACCGCCACTCTCCACTCCTGGAGTCCAGCTGTTACATCTCATCTTCCCTACCTTTGCAGGGCTTTTCCCCCCCCACATTCACCACCACTGCTCTTATTCTCTATTACATTTTCTGTCTCATCTGTCAGCCAGCCACACTTTCTCATCACCTGCCAATCACTGCAGTGGACCAGTCACTTAGCTGTAATATAGTATCTCAAAAATCAGAGCCCTGAGGTAGTTTACCACTAATTACAGAAACGTTAGTAGTAGCAGACACGTACTAAAAACAGCTCTGCGCGTTATTTGTGAAACTGTCAATCTTTCTACTGTTCTTCTAGAAATTATGAAAAAAAACCCCTGAAAACAACAAACGAAGCTACGTATTGAGCAGCTTTTTCTTAAGCAAGCTATAATTACCTAAATTATATCTACTTAAGGTGATGAACATACACTATTACAGCTTCACGTGCATCTTTATTAGGGTTTGACTGCACATAGGCTGGACGCGGTCTGTTTAAAAGGCATCAGGTGCTGCCGTTTTAGCAGTTTTAGCATAAAATCATGCTCTCCTCACCACTATCAAAAAATAAACCATAAGAGTTCAGGATATTTGGCTATGTTGCTTTATTTACACATATTCTGCCCCCTAGTGGTCAAAGTTTGCTCAACACAGCTTTAAGTGTAGGGCAGGTGCAAACTTTCTAATGTCTTTTTCAATGATTAATGATATTATGAGTATTCATGTATCATTTATCATTTTTATGTTGAATCATACCAACCGTGCACATTATTGTTGTACATTATCTGAAGCTCATCACTTTCTTTATACTGCAGTTTGCAACTATATGGTAACCACTTTCTTCTGCTGCTCCACTATATTTTCAGCCATCCTGCTCTCAGAGTGTCTGTCATCAGACCTCTTCAGAAATCTGCTGGAGGAAAAGAGAAAAGAAAAAGCCCTCATTTTCTTGAGCTCAAGCACTGGAACAACACAAGTGGAGGGACTCGAAAGCAATTTAGCGAGCTCCTCACCAGCCACAGTTCAATTTCTCCACAGCCACTTTGAGCAAGGCACTGTGGGGAACATACTCCTCTCTCCGCAAGAATGCCGGCACTTATCTCTGCCCCGTCACCGTCACACCGACCTCTCCTCTGCAGCCACTTCAAATTGCCAGGTTGGCCACCAGTCACAGAAAGCACTTCAGATTCAATTAAGATTCACACCGTGTGGAAATATGTGGGCCGTCTCTCGTGCGCTGTGCAAATACCCCACAGTTACCTTGTTCAGCTGTGCAGACAACAGTAGTCATATAGCAATAATATAAGACAATTAAAGGAAAGTGAAAGTCGTGCATTTTGCTGCCTATATTTGGCAGATTTCAGCACACTTGGGGAGTTTTTGCCCAAGTGCCCTACATTTCCCAGAATGCACGGTTTTGTAAGCTTTTTCTGGGTTTTGTCCTCGCTCTCTTCCCCACAAGGTCCAAAATATGCCGCCCGACTCCTTTCATCCATCACACACAGTTTCATGCCTGCTTTTCCTGTTGTCAAAGTCGGGTTATTTCTTTGGATCTTTGCAGTTGCAGCTATAAGGTCTCACACTACCTCGCTGGCCCAAATAACAACCCATGTTATGTTCACTGTGATGGATTATTGATCTGTGGCAGTTTCTCTGTAACAGAAACCAATGGCTGTGTGGAAAGAGGAAAAGCAAGAGGAGAAAACATTTTAAAAGTTAACGATTGCACAAACCAGCGGCCAAGCTGCTGGCCAATGGCGAGTCCCCGGTTCACCTCCTGGCTGGCTTGACGTTTGCTGCTTGTCATTCACTTGCTCCGTTCCCCAAGTTTCATATCTCTATTGCATCTATTCAATAAAGGCAGAAGGCCAAAAAACAAGCTTTAAAAAAAATGAGAAACAGAAGCATTACATTATCGTTTGGACAACAGCCATTGGTGATATAAATCATCCATGATTTGGATGCCCAAACTGTAAGGGTACAAGGGCACACTGGTTGGATCTGCCTGAATTTTTAATCTAGATTAAAAACCTCTTTGAAAAGTTCTCATACGGCAGCGGGTTCGCGTGCATGCATCATTTGGTCCTGAGCTAAAAGTTCTAATTTAAATGAGTAGATGAAATAAATCACCCCGAGACAATATGCTGAAAGTATTATTAAACTAACAGAGACAAATTACAGCGTCCAAGCCCCAGAGTTTACGGGATAAAGGAGATAACACGAACTAGAATGAAGCTCATCTCGCCTGCTGTCAGGAAACACTGCAGGGAAAGTTGGCATTTATCCACACTGAGGATTTTTCACAATAAAGATTTCTGGGAGAGTGCCATACCCGTCTATGTCACCTGCTCGTCTCTCCCAGGAATACATTACTACCTGCTGATGATCAAGGAACACATTAAACATCTTCCCTGCTATGAACAAGCACTAGGCGAGTGGCTCCAGCAGATCCCAGGAACAGCATCCAAGATCTCTGTCCAGAAGAGCGCAGTCCTAGGAACAGCTACGATACTGCGCAGGACCTTCAAGCTCCCAGGCCTCTGGTGGAGGACCAAGCTTGAAGGATAGACCAGCATATGTCCTGAACACCTGAGTATGAGTGGAATCTAAAGATGAAGCTTGTCAGACACGTGCTGTATGACGTTACAGGAGCCTGTGCTAAAGAAACATGTTTGAACAAACTCTGAAAGTTTTCTGTCCCATCTGTGAAGAAGGTAAATGTGTGTTTGAAGACCAACAAGATATGGAAGAGATGCTGCAATGTATTTACTTTAAAAGCAAGATTTTATCAGCTGTTTTTGAGCTGCTGTCTAATTTATTTCCTCATCCCTATCTCTAAAAATGGACCATGTGCCTCAGCAGTAGCTAAACTTTACTTTCAAGCCATCTCGTCTTGTGATTTGGAGATATATACTAGAGGTGGGAATCACCATACATCCCACGATACGATATTATTGCGATTTTTAAAAATATTTTGCGATATTCAGATTCTGTACATAAAGGTAAACTTTATCAATCATCATTTTCTCTAATATCAAAGTCTCACACTCAGTCTTTCTCTCATTTCAGTTTGATTGTTGACAAACTGAACGGTTTGTATTACAGTCTAGTCCAACTTAACTGAATCAACCATCTGGTACAATTATAGCTATTCTGAACTATGCAGTTTATGAAAACTATGCAGCCCCTTCAGCAACTGAAGAATTTGAAAGTAAATTAAAACAAAATATAATTTTACATTAAATAAAAAAGTTTTAAACTTAATTAAAATAAAACATGTCTTAAATTAAAATAAGTAAACTGTCATGTTTATTGCTGCCATAAAAAAGTTAAACACATTTGGACAGTGAAGGAATGTCAGGATTCTTGCTCAGAAAAAGGATCAACATGCTCTGAAGTCAGAGCACAAAAACCTTTTTTTGTAACAAAATATCAATTTCTGCTGTCCCTGTATCCATACATTATTAGCAAACAAAATATCACAATGCTACAAAGTATCGATTTTTTCCCCACCTCTAATATATACTGTATATAAAATGGAATGTCAACAACGCTGACCTGGGTGTGAGGAAATTTACAGGTAGCTGGTCACGTGGAAGTCAGGAGCCTGTGCTAAAGAACATGTTCAAATAAACTCTGAAAGTTTTCCATCGCATCCGTGAAGAAGGTAAACATGTGTGTTTGCAGATGAACAGGATGTAGAGGAGGTGCTGCAGCGAAGGACAAACAGTCCAACAGTCAGTTGTGAATCAGACAGGAACTAAATCAGACAGCCGCTTCAAACCAGCTGAAAGAGTCTTTGTTTGAAACTCTGTGTGCGTGTGTGTGCGTGTGTGCGTGTGTGTGTGTCTGTGTAAATAGCCAGCCTGCTCTGCCACGTTAGGCCATGAGCAGAGGTTACAGAAGTTTATATACTAGCACATTATCAGCACCATGATGTCGTCTGGTGTAATCGACCAAACAAAAGTTCACTTTTCTCATTTTCTAACCTGTTCTTAAACTTCTGCCATCAGATAAATCTGAAAGTAAACGTATGCTGCTTGATGCTGCTGTCAGGACTCTAGACCTCTGTTTAAGTTTTCCAGTGCTGATGTTGTTGCCAGGTCCACATTTCCACATCCATGTGGAGTTGGTGTGTCTGCTGAGCAAGTTTGGCGGCTGGCTTTCTCCTAACTATGCCCACCACAAAGACTGCTCTAGACCCTGAACACCAGCCATCAAGTCAATCAACAAGAGACAAAAAGTACAAGACAAACTGCCCCAATCCTGCCGAAACTATACCACAACTCAGTGGTAGCCCCGCCCCCACCTGAATGGCCCACCACCCCAAATGTCCTGCAGGTTCCTCAGAATTAGGCAGAAATGCTTTGAATTCTAAATTTACACCTTCAAGCTTCACTCACTGCGCCCCACGTCTTCATCTTTGAAGTCTCACTGAATTCAAGCGGGTCAAGTAAATGAGCTCTCCTCTGCACTGTCCCATGATGCGTGCATCACAGCAGGAAGTATCGGAGGCGTATGGGATCAGCAAATAACTAACACGATATTTAGGATGTTAGCCTGAGAACATCCTGGTTGTGGTTTTTGGGGAAACTTGAAGCGTGTAATTTTAGACAGTGTAAAGAGTGGCGTGACTCTGATGTGTCTGCCCTCCTGCAGATATAAGCAGGGACTCTGGGCGACTCTGACACACTGAGGGAGAACAGCCGTGGGGTGTCTCTGAAGCGTGTTCAGCTCCAACTGCAGGTGACTTCACACAGGTAGTAACGTAGCAGTGCTTTAATATTACTGCCAAATAGAGTGTATGAAACTTTCAAGATAAGCAGACATTGCTGTAAATGCGTTAAAGGCAGATTAGATTTCAATGATTGAATGAGGTGATCCTCACAGTAATCCTCTCCTTTCAGATCTACATCAGCAGATACTAACTCACACAGAAATCTGACCATGAAGGTAAGTTTGTGACCTTAAATCTTTCTGGTTAAGTATCAGTGTAGGAGTGAGTGGTGGTGACCCTCCTGCCCCTCGGTCTGCTGTGATCGCCTCATTAAACAGAGTTGATACCTAAAACTCCGCCTTCATTGTTGAATGTGTCTGTTTGATGACTTTACCTGAGCAGCACTTTACTATCAGAGCCTGATGCCAATCATGTAATGAAGGAAGGGACACAAATTATACTGGATATCATTTTAAGAAGTACTAAAGTAATAATACATAGAGAGTGAATAACTTTATGTAGAGTGTATGTCATTTTAAGTCGTGCATAACTTAGTGTTTTACATGAAAGGGGGCAGAATTTACACGTAAATAATTCAGTAATTTAACAAGTTCTTTAAGTAATTTTTACCAGTGTGTAAATGACTTCATGTTAAACTGCATACAGGTGCAGCGACTGCGTGATGTAGACGTTTAACATTAACTTATGACATTTTTATTATTGCACAGATGTTGCAACAATCAAAGATCTTCTTCCATTGCATAGAAAACTGAGCAGGACTGTTCCCCCTGTACGACTTAGCAAAGTAGGCTGATTAATGGATGATAAGAATGTAAAGTGAAACGTTAATCATCTCCACACTGAGTCTGTGCTCCTGAAAGTATTTACACTGTAAGATGAACGTTTTCTTGGCTTTTGTTCCAAGAAGTTACTCTTTACTTAAAGTACTTTCTATTTACAGTAGAATTATTTCTTCTTCTTGTCTCTGTTCAGGACATACGTCAGTATGGTTGTTTCCGTATGCTGCAATAGTTTTTAGTAGTTATAGTTTCTAAATGATATTGTTTATCTGTGATCGATCTGTTATTGATTGCTCCTGTCCTGAGGACAGATGACACCAGAGTACTGCAGTTTTGGTGGGCGGGTCTTGTGCCGAACTACCACATGTGGACATTTGCACAGGTCACCACATTTTAGGGATGCACCGATACCACTTTTTTGGAAACGAGTACGAGTACTTGCATTTCAGTACTCGCCGATACCGAGTACTTAATAAAAACATGATTTCAATTTACAGGTAACAGCTTTAGTCCTATAATTTAACAAAAAGAAACAAACAAGGGACTGGTTTGGAATTAAGAACATTTATTTAAAATGAAAAGCATGTTGTTTGCAACATATTACAGAATAAATAATTATAAAAAAAAATGTAAACAGTGACAGTGCAACTCAAGTATTGTTTTCAGTTTATTGTAAACTCTGCCGCTTTGGACAACACAAGGGGCATTAATAAACATCTTTGCTATTTAGTGCGTCGTAGCTGCTCACTTTTTTAGTTAGTTCCTCAAAGGGGGCGAGGACGGCAACAGTCGTCTCCATAAGAGCCCATTGGTGAGCGGTGAGATAGTCAGGGAGTTCGTGCTCGGACACGCCCAGCACTCGCTTTTGCTCAATGAGGGACTGGAGCATGTAATACGTGCTGTTCCAGCGCGTCTGTACGTCCTGCTGCAGTCTCTTTATTGGCTGGTTGAGCTGTCCCTGAATGTCCTCGAGGCGGGAGTAGGCTAAGGCGGATTGTTTAAAATGCCCAACTATTCTCCGTCCCACTGCTGTAGCATCAGCTATGCTCCTCTGTGCTAATAAGCGTGGGTAAATAAGCGTGGGTAAATAAGCGTGGGTGAACTCTTTGTACTCGTTGTCATGTTGGGATTTTGGTGCTTGATTAAATTACTTGTGTTAAATGCGCTACCTTTAGGGCCTCTGGACAATTTCGCTGAGCACAATTTGCAGTCCGCCTTTGTTTTCGCGTCTTCGTTCACTTTGAAATAGTTCCACACGGCTGACTTGTCTCGCCTGCCCTTCTCTCAGCTCTGAGCTGCAGCCGGGACCTGGGGGCGGGCACTCGGGGCCTGGGGGCGGGCACTCGGGGCCTGTGATTAACCCCTTACATGCCGCTCAAACATAGACAGGTCTCAGACCGTGGTATCGGTCCTCGGTATCGGGGGACTTTTAACGAATACGAGTACTTTAGAAAATGTGGTATCAAGACCACACCGATACCCGATACCGGTATCGGTACCGATACCGGTATCGGGTATCAAGACCGATACCCGATACCGGTATCGGGTATCAGTCTTGATACCACATTTTCTAAAGTACTCGTATTCGTTAAAAGTCCCCCGATACCGAGGACCGATACCGATACCCTATACCGGTATCGGTATACCGGTATCGGTATCGGTGCATCCCTACCACATTTTAACACACTGGGTCACCTCAGGTGTCACAGGCCACTTATCTAATCTGTGAATATTCGAGCTAATCATTTATTTATTTGATTGAGTTTTAATGAGCCATCAGTGTTTCATTTATGAACACAAGCCATCGAAGGTCTCCGTGGTAAACTGTGAACCTGACAAGTCGTTTTGTAGTTTGATCTTTTTCACACGTTCATGTTTTAGTTGATGTTAATGACACTATTTCGTGCACTCTTCACATAATAACACGAATTCACCTACACACACTTGCCCGGGTTACTTTCTGTGCTCCAACAAATCTCAAGCAGAAGTACGACGACGTTTCAGTTCAGTCTAGTTTCATTTGTAAGGCACCAAATCACAACAGCAGTCACATCGAGGAACTTTATATTGAAAGCTAAACACAATACAAACTGATCAGAGCCCCTGTGGCTTCATAACGTTGGGCGTGTTGAAGGAGACGTGCACGTCGCTTCAGTTTGTCGCAGATCAAAGTGACATGAATTTGATTGTGTTCCAGTTTCTGTTTTCAGTGTAAAAGACACCTAGCAGCACATTAGGACTAGGGATGGGTATTGATAAGATTTTCACGATTCCGATTCCATTTTCGATTCTTTATCGATTCTTTTAAAAAAGGAGAACACTAAGGTCGATTAGCTCAGAACTTTGTTTTATATCTTCTCTTTGAACAAGAGAGAAATTTAGGAGTAACATGGCCTTACAAACCCAACAGTGAGATCTTAACAGATCCACAGCCTACGGCTCTTCAATGGGGCGTCACAGGGTCCCCAGGGAAAAAATTGTAAATGTAAAATAATAAAATAAATATTCTTCTGTAGCAATAACAAAGTATAACATAAATTATTCTGTAGCAATTACACAAGAATATCCAGTAATGTCCCTGCCTACAATTAAACACATTCACTTACTGAAAATCATCTGCTGTGGCAAACGGCTGCAAGCCTTTGACCACAAACTGAGTCTCTGCTCGGTGACATTCGTCTATCCTGCCTGAAAGGAGACGCTACGGTAGACTGCAGCGAGAACTGCAGCATCTGAGCCAGACTCTGTCTCATCATGGTCACCTAAACGCACAGTAATGGCAGGTTTGTAATAAGGCAGATCGCACTAACATAATCTGCACTGTTAGTTGATTATTTACCTGCATTAACGGGAGAGGACGTGCAAACGTTACCGCTGCTGCTGGGTTGAGATTCACGAATCCGGAATTAAAAACACGACATCCATTTAAGGTCATCGCGTTTTGTGACCAAATGCTTTTGCATATTCGTAGTGTTTCCTCCCTTAAATGAAATATCTACTTTGCAAGTATTGCAAGTTGTCCTGTTGTCATCCGTTCTCGTAAAGTATGACCAAACTTTTGAGTGTTTGCGCCGCTTAGGCGCCGTGTTTCCTGCCAGGTAAATGACGCTCCGCAACATGGTGACATCATTCAGGGCGACTGGAATCGATAAGGGAATCGTTTGCAAAAATGGCAAACAATTCCAAGGAATTGAAACAGTGGGAACCAGTTCTCGATACCCATCCCTAATTAGGACCACGTATATCGACATGTGTACATTTCCTGCATCATCAAATGTATCCGCGCACATTTCAGCAATAATGTGATTCATAGTTTTAGCTGCTGTAACTTCACAGCTGGGCTTCAGTCAGTGGTTTAGTAGGTTTGAGCTTAACAAGCTGCACATATAAAACAAAGCAGCAGAGAATCTAAATGACACTAAACATGCTGTAAATAAAATAGCCAATGAAAACACCTCCAGCTCATCTTAACTCTGAACATAGCCTGCTCCTGAGGTCTGTGCCACCAAGCAGGACTTCCTCTTATCCAGGTAACTTAACCCTGGATTTTCTGGGGATGGTTCAGGATGGTTCATGTACTGTGCAGGTCAGAGATCAACAGGAATGTGAAATAATAACAAAGCATGAACTCACTTTACAATGAAAAGCAACAGGACTATACTAAGGAGTGAGCACAGAGAGGGGGGTTTGGCTGAACCACACCCTGTGCAGACTAAACAAGACTTCAGCACAGCTGAGAGGCAAAGCTGAGGGAGAATCACAGGCTTGTTGAGCTTGGTAGGAAGTGAATATTGTGCAAATGAAAGGCTTCTTCTCTGTTCCAGCTGCCAGCGGTCTTCATCGTCCTCCTCCTCGCTCCTGTGTTGACCAGCTGCACGGAGCTCATCCAGCCGAAGGACTGCAGCGACATCCGCCGCCAGGACAGTAGCCAAAGTAGCGGCGTGTACACCATCACCATTGGAGGAAGGTTTGCGGTGCAGGTACAGTCCGCCCTCTCTGGGACTCTGGGTCCTGTTCATGTCCACGTCTTTAAGCAGCTAGAGTGTGACAGGTGTTTGTGTGCAGGTGTACTGTGACATGGACTCACAAGGAGGAGGCTGGACGGTGAGTGCTTGTAACTAAAAAGTGTCAGCGCGGGAACATTTAACAGCAGCACTGCTGTAAATCCAGATCTGTGCTCCCTGAAACAGATGTGTTTTTGCTGCCTCCTCCCCCAGGTGTTCCAGAGGAGGATGGACGGCACGGTGAACTTCTACAGACCCTGGGATCAATACAAGATGGGCTTTGGTGATGCTGCTGGAGAGTACTGGCTGGGTGAGAGTTTTATTTATGATCTGCAGCTCTGTACCAAACAGCCCTGCATGTTTCTGACTGTGTGCTTGTGTGAATGTAGGTCTCAATGTGATCAACATTATGACATCCAAGCAAAAATGGGAGCTGCTGGTGGACATGGAGGACTTTGAAGGGAAGAAAGTGTTCGCTCGTTACTCTTCATTTAAGGTGGATGCTGAATGTGACGGATACAAACTGACTGTTACTGGATTCAAGGACGGAGGCGCAGGTGAGTGAAGTGACACAGGGTCAGTGTAGCATCAGAATAGAATAGAATAGAATACGCCTTTATTGTCATTGTACATGTACACTGACACAAATGAACAGGAAAGATTAACAAAGAAGAGGAATGGGTAGAATGGAACAGGTGGTGGGCGGGGTTTGAGGGGTCGCCTGTGAGTCTCTGAGACAGGAGGATCTGGCGATGGCCTCCAGGAGTGTCAGAGGGCAGCCAATGATATTGTGGGCAGTGTTAATGACCCTCTGTGCAGCCTCCCTGTTCTCAGTCGTGGCCCCTGAGTACCAAACACCAGGCAGGATGATATGCAGATGACACCCAGCTCTATCTGTCCATGAAGCCAGATAACACACACCAATGAGTTAAACTGCAGGAATGTCTTAAAGACATAAAGACCTGGATGGCCGCTAACTTTCTGCTTCTTAATTCAGATCAAACTGAAGTTATTGTACTCGGCCCTGAAACTCTTAGAAATATGGTATCTAAGCAGATTCTTACTCTGGATGGCATTACCTTGGCCTCCAGTAACACTGTGAGGAACCTTGGAGTCATTTTTGACCAGGATATGTCCTTCAACGCACATATTAAACAAATATGTAAGACTGCGTTCTTCCATTTGCGCAACATCTCTAAAGTTAGAAATATCCTGTCTCAGAGTGACGCTGAAAAACTAGTTCATGCATTTATTACTTCCAGGCTGGACGACTGTAATTCATTATTATCAGGATGTCCAAAAAACTCGCTGAAAAGCCTTCAGTTAATCCAAAATGCTGCAGCAAGAGTCCTGACAGGGACTAGAAAGAGAGAGCATATTTCTCCTGTTTTGGCTTCCTGTTAAATCCAGAATCCAAAATCCTGCTCCTCACATACAAGGTCTTAAATAATCAGGCCCCATCTTATCTTAATGACCTTGTAGTACCATATCACCCTATTAGAGCACTTCGCTCTCGCTCTGCAGGCCTACTTGTTGTTCCTAGAGTATTTAAAAGTAGAATGGGAGGGAGAGCCTTCAGTTTTCAAAACTTTGGATGTGAGGTTGTCAGGACCATAGACACACCTGCAGTTTAACTACTTGGCTTGTCTCATGTGCCTTCAGGGATAAATAAAGCTGGTATCAGCTACATACCAATAAAAATGACTTTAGTGTGTGACGAAGTCTCCCAGTTCACATGAACAAACTGGAGTCTGTCAACCACATATGATTCAAACTGTGCACCTGCTGCTTTTTACTCCCCAGTATGAGTCCAGTCTGTGTCATGGCCCACTGAAAACACTCCCAGTACACATGCAGACCAGTCTGACTGGGATTAGTGGTGATTTTGTGATTGTTCATCTGTGTTTCTGCAGGAGATGCCCTGCATACTCACAATGGACAGAAGTTCTCCACATTTGACAAAGACCACAACAACTGTGCAAAATTATATCTGGGGGCGTTCTGGTACAACAACTGTCACTATGCAAACCCTAACGGGGTTTATCGTTGGGGGGCTGATGGTACTATCTTTGCTGTTGGTGTGGAGTGGCACCAGTGGAAGGGTAATGATTACTCTCTGAAGACCATCAGCATGAAGATCCGTCCTGTGCAGTAAATCTGCAGGACAAACACAGCAGAACATTTCGTGTTGATCTCTCTTTTCTCTCCTTTATCATGTAATCCCAGAGAATCTTTAACTTTCAGAGTCAGTCGAAGACGTAAATATTTCAGAAGAGCAGTCAGAGTGTGAGTGAGCAGCTGTCAAACAGCTGCAGGTGGAGTGAAATGATGGACGGAGACCAGTATGAGCTGATGTAGT
This sequence comes from Neolamprologus multifasciatus, assembly GCF_963576455.1. Taxonomy (NCBI): domain Eukaryota; kingdom Metazoa; phylum Chordata; class Actinopteri; order Cichliformes; family Cichlidae; genus Neolamprologus; species Neolamprologus multifasciatus. Next base: position 1,780,714 of record NC_140446.1, read on the forward strand.
TCACCTGTATGAGAGCAGCTGCAATGAACACGTTCCTCCACTAGAGGTTTCTGCTGTGAGTCTCGGTCCACTGAGTGCATGTGTGTGCTTTCAGGGGGACCCGGACTCCACGTTGAGCCTCACACTGTGACAGGATGTTACTGCTAGTTTAGGTTTGGATGTTGTCGGCTGTCTCAGAAGCTCTCGGTTGGTCCAGATGTTCCTCAGTCTGCAGCTCAGCACACTCAGATTTAACGTCTCACTGACTGTTTGGTGGAGGTCTGATAGCTGGTGTGAATCATTATCTGCTGTATCCTGATAATAAATGAGAAGCAAACAGCTGAGGTGTTCTCGTGGTCTTTGTGTGTTTCTGTCTGGATGCTCTCTGCTCACGAGTTTGAAGGACGGAGTCGCCCTCACGCTAAAGCTCCACCTGCTTCAGGGTGAAGACACTGATATTAATATTCAATATTTCTATACCTAAAGTTACACAACTGGATTTTACTTGTGAGAAATTCATACTGAGCTTGTCTCAGACTTATTAATGAAACAAGCAGAGCGAGTGCATGTACAGCACATCTACAAAGTATTCCAAAGTATGGAGTCAATTCACTAAGTTCTACCCACAATTTATTGAAATTAAAACACAAACTATGACATGTACATAAGCATTCACAGCCTTTCAGAGGTGAGCTCAGGTGTTTCCACTGATCTGCGTCGATCTGTGGAAGCAACGCCCCAACACAGGAAGTGTTGTCCCGCCTCTGATCCTATGAGTATTACCCAGCAGGCAGTGCGGCGCTCAGGTGGAGCCAATTCAATTCATTTTATTCATACAGCGTCAAATCACAACAACAGTCGCCTCAAGGTGCTTTATATTGTACAGCAGACCCTACAATAACACATACAGAGAAAACCCAACACTCATATGACCCCTTATAAGCAAGAACTTTGGCGACAGTGGGAAAGGAAAACTCCCTTTTAACAGGAAGCCTGTTACCAGGCAGGTAGAGAGAAGGAAGATGGGACAAAAGACTTGCTGAAGGATAGAATATAGTAAAATAAACATACATGTACTGCTAATAAAATTCGGCTCATGAGATCTGCAAACCACGACATTCTGTTTATTTACATTTTACATCTTACCAAATGTTTCAGAATTGGGGTTTTATGGGATATAAACATGTCTTTCTCGCTAAAACGACCGCAGCTAATGGGCTCAGTCACATCCTGTTTCTGCAGCCAGAGCAGCTCCGGCTTTGCTCTTGTAAGGTTCTGCTGCCTGGACATTTTCCTTGTTTTACACTTTACCGCAAGTCACCCTGAACAAAGCTCCCTATTAAATGTTTAAACTGCGATCAAAGTGGATCAAAGTGGGTCACGCCACTGAGGTCGCCTGACGCCGGACCGAAGTGTAGACCCGTTTAACAATGTTAGCGTAGCCACTTAAATCAGTTTAAATGCAGGCAATTTTTCCCTCCAATTATTCAAGCACAATATACGCACCTGAATATAAAATCATTATGGGACTGACGAGTAACCATGACAACATATTGGCTTTGCACCAACCAAGCTAGCTTTTTAAAGATGCTGTTGGTCAGGCATTCAAAAACTCACCAGCCTGTGCCCTTTCCAACAAAACAACATAGATTTTATACATTCGTACATTTCGCCCCGATTCTCCACCTTGTGGCCAACTTTTCATGCAAATCCTGCATCGGCACCAAGAGGCTTGTCTCTTGTCTCTCCAAGCACATTTTCTTTATTCTGACTGCCTTTTGCTTTTTGTACTGAACCGGTTTTTAATAATGACTCAGAAAACAAAACCTAAAAAGGTCGAGACTCTGCAGGAGACTCGTGCCCCTCCTCACTTATCACACCTGTGTCAATGAGTGAGGAGGGAGAAACTATTCAGAGCTCTCCTCTTACATATTCTATTTTTGACTTGCTAGCAGGTGACACAAAATTGCCTCCGCTTGGGGGGAGGAAATTGAAGTCAACTTGACAATTTCGAGGAATGAAAAAGATGCTAAACATTTCTGAATATTTGACTTTTGTCATTCTGTGAGGCACAATCATCCATTTCGCTCAAACATCCGAAACGCGTCACACATTTTTCTGCCTTTGAAATATTTCACACTTGATCTTAAGTGTCTGTGTTTAGTTTTTCATGATTGCCATTCTTCAGCAGTTTCTTTTTTCAGTTCAACACGCCTCAAAGCAAGCTTCCCCCTGGCGTTTCTTAGCACGCCATGCCTGTAAATATTGATTAGAGGCACCCAGCAGCGGCTCGCTTCCTGTTTCATGGCTATGGATTAATTACAGGGAGAAGCCCACAGGCTGCAAATATTCATTAGTTTATAAGACAAAAGTTTTAATTAAAACACAGAGTCTGTCCTGATAGACGTCACCTTCAAAGTATTCGAGGACATCTATGGTCTCTGTGAGATCGTGTAGTTGGAGCTTTCTTAACAAAAGCAAACTGAGAGGAAACTGCAGGACGCCTCCACGAGGATGCACCTGACCGCCAGAAGGAGCAGCCTCGAATTATTTTAACTCATCTGTTCACCTCTTCTGTAAGGACTCCATTTTTATAATTATTATGTCAGTGTGATGGCTTTTAGGAGTTAACCCCACCATCAGGTGATGTGTCACCCGAAGAAGCTGATCGTTTTGGCTTTTCCAAACACTTCACAGACCGTTCAGATCTTTGTTTGAGGGCACAAGAAAAGGAAACTTTAGAAATGCATAGTCATACGTTTCTACTCTGACATGTGATCATCAGTCACCTTGACATCGAGCGTTGTCATAATATTTTCAACGATGCTCGTATGTGTGGACACGCAGAGGGCAGGAGTGAAAGAGGAGGATGCACCGGAGACCGATAATCCGCTGTGGTGACCTCCGAAGGGGGCAAACAAAAGAAGATTACGATTCGGGGATAAGTACACTTATCTTTGCATTTCATCCAAATTGCAACTGTACAAAGTGCTATACAAATAAAATGATTATCTTATTAAAATGGGAAATATGTCAGTTTGACAGGGTTTAAAAATCTGGCATTTGGTCTACACATGAACTTACTGTCTCGATATAGAATTAGATATATAATTTAGCTAAAAAAAATGCAATAGGATCAATATGTGTTTATTTTGAGTGCACATGAACTTAACAGTGTGCTGTAGAGCTCCCAATAATTCAAACACACTTTATACAACTGTAGTTTGGAAAAAAGCATAAAGGTTCCTCTAACTGTGCAGTGTATGGAGCACAAAAGCATATTTATGTCCTGTTTCTAATAATCATTCTAAATACTACATGCAAATATTCCTGACTAAAAAAGAAAAGTTATATGCAAAGTTAGGAATTCTTGGAATATTTAGGACGCGTACTGACGGACAGAAAATCTGGTATTGTGCCCCATACACCGCACAGTTACATGAAATCTGGTTTTATTGGTGTTTGAACAACAACCCAGATCAAGAACAGTGACTGGGAATCTCAATCACAGCTGCCCAGAAATATACAAAAGCACAACTAATAAAAAATACTTTAGGGTAAAAATGTTAATATTTATGAGGCCTTTATTCTAAAACAGACAAACAGCATCTGACCCTTTCGTAACTGGCAGAAAGTCTCGTGGAAGTTTCTGCCTTTATTATAACACGATTTATTAAAATGTAAATGTTTTCTTTCCCTCACAGAGGACCCGAGGAAATCCCTCCCCAGCAAATTTAATTGAAAGCACCACGTCTGACTCTGCTGCTTAAGCCCAACTTCTTTCTCCAGCCTTGTGAAGTGTGGAAATGCCTTGATGTGTGTTTTGTACACTTGCATTTGCCGCCACGCACCCGTTTGTGCACACAGAGCAGCCGTGAACACTAATGAAGCAGATTCCCTGAACCGTGATGGTAAAATCAAATCCCACAAAAGAAAAAAAGGACAAATCTGTGATGTAGTGGGAGGCGTTTCCCTGACAGCTCAGTTCATTTATCACAAGACTGGTGGAGAGGACATTTTAATTACCTACACACATCATGAAGAGGCGAAGAGGAAGAATGGTGAAATTTGGGAGTGACGAAGGATGAGATGGAGAAAAAGAGAGTGATGGGAAAGAAGGAGGAGGGATAGAAGGATAAAAGAAAGAGGAGAGCTGGTGGTCCGTGTGTTTGTGAGGAAGGATAATTGAGCTTTTTCATCCACATTGCCAATGACAGGTGTGACATTTAGCATTGGAGCACACACTCTTCTGTGTGTGTGTGTGTACAAGGGCTTTCTCCTCTAAATTCAATATCCATAAAACACACACACAAAAACACCTGCTCCAACCTTTTATTCTGATAACTAATGGGCAGGAAGCTAAGATGTGTGTGTGTGTGTGTTCCTCTGCCGCACACACTCCTGTTTACCATGCTTACAGGGACCCGATTTGACCAGAAAGACCACCTCCATCGATGCACGGATCAGTCGTGTCATTTAAACCCTTCAAAGCTTCAACTATTCTATTAGCTCGCTCTTGTTCTGAACAGTATGTAGTCGGCTCACAGTGGGAGGTTCTCCATCGCAGCTAAGCCGAGCTCTGGGCTTGAAATAGATCTGTCAGCGCGGTCTGTAAGATCTGTGTTGAGTTAGTGGCTGCTTGACAAGACGCTTAAAGTTCACTTCGGAGTTCAAGTCAGCGTCTTTTTTGTTTTTAATAAATATACGTTTGCAGACTAAGGGAGTGTGCACGCAGTAAAAGACGAGCGGCCATGTCCCAACCTGGGAACGCAGACTGTCAGTTGAAATAAAGACGTTAGCGTCAGATGAATGAAACTGTAAAGCAATGCAATTGAGGTGACCACAAATGGAACATGCATTCTTTCTAATGGCGAGCAGGGGGCAACGCCCCTGGCTGCATAGGGAAGTCTGACCTTGTAAACTCTTTTGTGGTCTCAGTGTCTTGTTTTGAGATGCTACATTTGACCTTCTTAGTGTTTACAACTGCATAATGCAAAAGTCTCTATCAATGAAAGAAAAGAACAGGAAGCAAAGTGATGCAGCTCTTCCCTGGGTGTTGTCTTTAGCCTCTCAACATCTCTGCAGACTACCTGCACATCCACAGGTCTCATACTAACGAGCACGGCGTATAATTTAACTGCCGGGGTTCTCCTCGTGATCAGAATATGACGGTGGTGCACGGAGCTTATAAAATGCAAATGCGGAGCTCCTGAACGCCCCTCGCTGCTTAGCTGCCGCTCCCCTGCCAAGGCGCTATGTAAATGAAGCCAATCAGAGGGCCTGGGAGCAACTTTACAGCCAGCATCGCAAACCTATCAGATCCCATCCGAGGCCTAAGGCACGAGGGCGACAGTGCAGTGATGGCAGGAATGAAAAACATCAGGCACATTCCACATATTAAGCTTCTGTTTTTTTCAATGAAGACTTGGTCGGCTTTCATTATGATGTATGTTGATAGCAGCTGTCAGCTTGGCTGTCACTACAGCTGGATACTATTTATCACGAAGCCATCTAAATGAAATCTACCAACTACATTATTCATGCAAAACAGTTTACCACGTTTCTCTGCTGGCATTAATCTTTGTGACAAAAATGGAAAGCGTGTATTGTTGTAAATATCATCGAGCTGATGAAATAGGTCGCGTGAGAATAAAGTCTTCAAAGAGAAATTACGGCTGTGGAGCTGGTCGTTTTCCGCGACATGATCACCGACTCAGTTTACCTGTTCTTTTTATTTACCTCTTCATCAAAGCTGTCAGTATCAAAGTTCTCAAAATAACGGTGGAACCGTTCGAGGCAAAAGTGGCTCCCAGGCTGGAAGACGGTATGTTTTCTAAATCGAGTCGTTGGGGATAAACTTATTTCCAAGGTTGAATTTCCGACACGGAATTAATCAGCATTTCACTTTAATTTGCTGTGTTTGAGATAATGAAAGAACATGACATCAATTTCTTTAATCTCATCTGCACAAATTAGGCGTTTGTATCTCATTTGGGGTCTTTATCATCTTATCACTTTGTCTTCATCTTCATCTCTCTGGAAATAAACTGGGGGGACTTGTAACAGCTGATAATGAGCTTAAATAAGCATCAGATGATACAGCCTGACAAAACAGGATAAGAATATTCTTCTGAGTGGAAAGTAATTTTGATCGTCGGCCTCTCGAGCACAAAGAAAAGCTCAAATGAGGACTGAAACTTTCCCAATATATGTTGCTTCCCATTGGCTCAGCCGTGTGTGTGTGTGTTCCTATCCATCTGTGGACCGTGTGATGGGAGATGCAAAGCGGGGACCGTTTTCCAGCCCCATGTTGGTCACGCTTTAAATACCATTAAAATCATGTGACGCCCTCCGGTGAAGTTAGCGAGTGTTTGAGTGTTAACGCTCAGCAGCTCCTCCACAGGCCAAAGACGGTATTTCAAGCACCAAATCCACTGTTTAAACACAAGTTGCTTCAGGGAGTCTGGGCTATTTAACAGAATATTAGCTGAAAAAACCCATCAGCTTTTTAAGGCTCAACTGTTGTATATCCTCTATCTTGTTTCACACTTCAGATTACACAGAAACCTCACAAATCCACTTTGTAGCCTTCAGAAATGCTTTAATTTTTCATGGCACAGATTCATCCAGGTGCTGGAAATGTTCCTCACAGCTGCTGCAGACGGTTTCCTGTTCAGGTTGAGATTAGGGGATGGTGGGGGTCATTTGAGTTTTGTGTCACAGAGTATTATATTATTGGAAGCAGGCATCAGAAGATCACACTGTGGACACAAAGGGACGGACACGGTCAGCAACAACACTCAGGTAGGCTGCGGCTTCTAAATGGTGCTCAGTTGGTACTGAGCTGGTAGAACACACTATTACACCACCACATGGTTGGATGTATTCACACTTTAATACAGTTTATGACTAAATCTGACCCTACCATTCAAAGGTGGCAGCTATTGAGACTCAACTGACCTGACAATCCATCTACTTTTGTCCAGTTTTTGTGAGCCTGTGCAAACTGCAGCCTCAGTTTCCTGTTCTGAGCTGACAGCAGTGCACCCAGGCACGATCTGATATCCTCGTGTTGGTGTTGTTCCCAGATCATCATACTAAAGGTTGTTCCAGGATCAACATTGCAAGTGACCAATCAGAATGTTGTGATGTCATACTTTTGCGACTTCGGGAAAAACCGGCGTAAAACAAAAAACTGTACTTAAGCTGCGAGAAACCGCCTTTGTCCACCGATCAACGGACCCTGACCCTGACCCTTTAATAAACGCTAAGCAGAATTGATATTGTCCTTGCAACATTGGAATTTCATAAATGCACGAATGAGTTGGTGCGCAAAAGAATAACGTCACAATAATGTGATTGGTCACTTGCAATGTTGAACCTGGAACAACATTTTCATGATGATCTGGGAACAACACCAACACGACGATATCAGATCATCCGTGCACCCAGTGTGGTCTTCTGCTGCTGTAGCCCATCTGCTTCAGGATTTGATGTGTTGTGTGTTCAGAGATGCTCTTCTGCACAGCTTGGTTGTAACAACAAGTTACTTGAGTTCCTGTTCCTGTTCTCCTCTGACCTCTGGTGTCAACACGACATATTTGCCCAGAGAACCGCTCCTCCCTCGATAGTTTCTCTTTCTCTGTGGACCTGAGAGATGACCGTGTGGGGCAATCCCAGTATAAATATTAACGTGCTGGGATCACCACACTCAAACTCACGTAAATCACCTTTCTTCTGCAGTCTGACGCTCAGTTTGAACTTCATTAGGTCTCCTTGACCATGTCTACATGCATCAAATTGTTTCCATATGACTGCTCAGCTACACAGGTCAACCTAATAATGTGAAGAGTGTGTTTAAATTTCAGTAAAACAGGAGAAGAAGAAGAAACACCTTCCTTTCATTTTAATTTAACATATAAAGTTTGGATCAGTTTTTAAATGCACAGGACTGTAATCTCAGTGTGAGAATGTGTGTTTGTGTTCAAGCTGCACATACAGTGGAAGAACATTCGGTCACACTGGAACGTGAGTGAAAAGTATATATAAGAATAAAAGAATAATAATGTAAGACTGTGTACATCACTACATTTGTGCATACATTTTAATATGAATTACAACAGTCGATGCTGTTAGAGTGTGTGCATGTGTGCAGAGAGGGCCACAGCTGTGGTGGTCCAGGCGCTTTGCCGTGCCTGGAACAAAGCCTGTTCCAGTAAGAGTTGAATGTGGGACTGGGACAAATGTCTCTCTCTGCTGAGCCTGCAGTGAGTCTACATGAAGCGACGTTTGGGTCGCAGCCACGATGAAATGAAGCTGTTTAGCCCGCAGTCGGCAGCAACCATGTCTGTATGCAACAGCATCTCTGAGGTCCTGCAGCGTCGGGAGGAACGTTTTAGACAACAAACACAGGATTTTTGCATTCATAGTCTTTTGATATTATTTGTTTTATTCTTTCGGAGTTTGCAGCATGTTTGCAAAGTTCTGTTTGATGAAAGACGCCGACTCAGCTGAAAAACAACGACCTTGAAGATATTTACTATGCTCAGAAAAAACATTACAAATTCTGAGTCCTGTATAATTTAACTGCTGAGGTTCTCTTTGAGTTCTGAAAAAGCCATCTTGACTACAGACCACACAAAGCGAGCTGAATTGTGTTACCAGCGTTTTGTTATGTTGTTTTGTGTCATTCACAGATTTCTCTCCAAGGAAAAAAAGCAGACAACTTGAGAAAAAAATGGCAAAAAACTCATATTTTGTATGGTTGGATCTTAACAAGGTTCAGAGTAGAGCTTCATCATGCAACAAGAGGAAATGGGAGTGAGACAAAACATATTTTTGAGCATGAAATTAATTGAAAGCAACGCTTAAACTGAGGCAGTTTAAGAGCACATGCCTTTAAAATACTAAATCTGTGCAAAAATGTGGATTCATTGTCATTTTCTGTCGGTTTCTTCTTGTTGCACGCTGAAGTGCTACTAAGTGGAACCTCGTTAAGAGCCAACCATGCAAAATCGCTAGCTCTCCATACTAAATATGTGAGAAAATGCGTGTTATTGAATAACTTTATGCTGGTGTTTGAAAGTTGAGCTGAACAATAATAAATCTGAGCTTGCACGATGGAGCTTTGTGTCCCTGCTGTGACCCCGTTGCAAGTGCATGTGTGCTTTGTTTGCCTCAGTAAGGCGTCCGTGTCTGTGCTCATATCAGTGCCAACGCAGCAGATCAAGTACTAAGTATGTGGAGGATTAGAAGGATTTAGTTTGACTACTGTGTACGTATGGATTTACTGTTTGTAGGCAGTAGCTTCCAGTATAGACGTGAGTCTGCAGGAGCCCAGAAGGGACATAAAGCACGGTATGGATTTGATCTTTGAATGTCAGGCACAAGCTAGTGGACATTTTCCATTGACTATTTTCTCCCTCTCTCAGTCACATGTTGGAGATTTTCAACACTTAGGATCCAATAAAAAGATTTTCTTTTGTATGTATGTGAAATGATATTAATGGCAGCATCTACAGCAGCGGTCTCGAGTCTGAGCTGCAGCGTATATATGATAATGAGTTTTAATGAGTCGCTAATGAAAAGAAACCAAAACACGCTGCGTATTTGAGCAGATGTGCTGAATTTCTGGTGTAATTTTTCACGCTTGACCTTTGAGTCATTCTCGTTCAACATTCGACACAAACGGTTATGAGGACGAAATGCATCCAGTGATTATTAATGTAGGGTCTGAAGAGGCAGACCATTTCAATTACCATCACAATAATGGACTCATTTGGAGTCTGTGTTTACGGTGAGGTCAGTGGGGCCTCTGTCGGGATGTGAATGGGAGGCAGAGCCTTCAGTTTTCAGGCCCCTCTTCTGTGGAACCAGCTTCCAGTTTGGATTCAGGAGACAGACACTATCTCTACTTTTAAGATTAGGCTTAAAACTTTCCTTTTTGCTAAAGCATATAGTTAGGGCTGGACCAGGTGACCCTGAATCCTCCCTTAGTTATGCTGCAATAGATGTAGGCTGCCGGGGGATTCCCATGATGCATTGAGTTTTTCCTTTCCAGTCACCTTTCTCACTCACTATGTGTTAACAGACCTCTCTGTATTGAATCATATCTGTTATTAACCTCTGTCTCTCTTCCACAGCATGTCTTTATCCTGTCTTCCTTCTCTCACACCAACCAATCACAGCAGATGGCCCCGCCCCTCCCTGAGCCTGGTTCTGCTGGAGGTTTCTTCCTGTTAAAAGGGAGTTTTTCCTTCCCACTGTCGCCAAAGTGCTGCTCATAGGGGGTCATATGATTGTTGGGTTTTTCTCTGTATCTATGAAGCACCTTGAGGCGACATTTGTTGTGATTTGGCGCTATATAAATAAAATTGAATTGAATTGAATTGAATTGAATGTGTGGATGTGGGAAAACATAAACATCATTATTACAGACAGGTTGGTTTACTGCTGCGTTCAAATGTTTTGGGGATTGAGGTTCAGCAGGATTATTCCCCATGTTAACGATCTATTTTCTCACCTGTGCTTATACAGGTGAGTGCTGAACGTCAGAGACACAGCAGTGAGCAGGTCAGCTGATCATGTAGGCTTTCCACCAAGAAGAAGTGAGTCACCCACCTGCCTAATCCCAGTTTTAACCCCATAAATGGATTTTGTGTTTTAGCTTTTTATCTTTTCAGTGAGACAGCTGCACACTCTCGCAGCTTCTTTTGTGAAATCACAGCTCGATGGTTCGTTTATTCTGCATATGCACTGAGAAAGTGCAAGAAAGACTGCTGGATGTAGGATGTGACAGTCGGATACTAAAAGTACAACAAGCCCTGAGGCACGGACGCCATTAGACCCCTGGAGGTGTGCTGGGGTATATACTAGAGGTGGGAATCACCATACATCCCACGATACGATATTATTGCAATTTTTTTAAATATTTTGCGATATTCAGATTCTGTACATAAAGGTAAACTTTATCAATATTCATTTTCTCTAATATCAAAGTCTCACACTCAGTCTTTCTCTCATTTCAGTTTGATTGTTGACAAACTGAACGGTTTGTATTACAGTCTAGTCCAACTTAACTGAATCAACCATCTGGTACAATTATAGCTATTCTGAACTATGCAGTTTATGAAAACTATGCAGCCCCTTCAGCAACTGAAGAATTTGAAAGTAAATTAAAACAAAATATAATTTTACATTAAATAAAAAAGTTTTAAACTTGATTAAAATAAAACATGTCTTAAATTAAAATAAGTAAACTGTCATGTTTATTGCTGCCAAAAACAAGTTAAACACATTTGGACAGTGAAGGAATGTCAGGATTCTTGCTCAGAAAAAGGATCAACATGCTCTGAAGTCAGAGCACAAAAACCTTTTTTGTAACAAAATATCAATTTCTGCTGTCCCTGTATCCATACATTATTAGCAAACAAAATATCACCATGCTACACAGTATCCATTTTTTCCCCAACCCCTAGTATCTGCACTAATGTTAGCAACAGATGCTTTAAGTCCTGTAAGGCCATGCCAACACCACAAACTCAGTGTTGTGCTCCTCAAACTGTTCCTGAACCACGTTTGTTTTGTGTGGCATCATTTTTGTGCCACTATTCTGAGCGCACGTAAAATAATATTTGCAGGTGCAAGTGTTGCATCTTCAAGAGAAATTTATTTTGAGCGAAGAAAAGCTAAATTTGAGTGAACAAAATTCATTGCTGCGTGCAAAAACTGTATTTCAGTGCTTGCTATTATCCACACACACACACACACACACAGTAGCAGTCCCTCTTGCTCAGTTTTTGCATTTGCGCTCGCTCGCAACATGTTGCTCGCGCTCTCAACATGTTGCTCGCGCTCTCAACATTTCTGCCCGTGCGCGCTCAACTCTTTCTCTACACCGTTATATTTGTGCCACAAAACCAGCCAATCAGAGACTTGGATGCAAAAAAATCTGATTGGCTGTTCTGGTCTCCAATTAGCTCGAAATGATGAAATGCAATATCCCAGAATGCATTTTGTCCAAAACTCAAGGCAGTGGCGGAGTTTGAAATATTCCTCTTTCTGGGTCACAAAATAAACTTTTAAGATATTTTCAGGCGAGAATGTTTCTGTGTAAACTTATTTATCAAGACATCACATATTTGCAAAAGTGCTCTAACGTTTTCAGAGATGCCTGTTACCCACCAGCTGACCAGTGATGACCTGCGTCACACCCGAACAGCCACACGATGAAAAAGAAAACATGGTTCATCAGATCAGTCTCCTACCATTGCACCGTCATCCAGTTCTGATGTTCAAGTGCCCACTGTTGGTGAGTTTGACAGTGGGCGGGGTCAGCATGGCTGGTCTGCAGCTCGGTACACAACAAACTGTCATGCTCTGTATGTTCTGACGCCTATCAGAACCAGCATGTTTGAGCTACAGCAGCTCGTATCTTGGAGCCAACCCCACGGGCCAGCATCGCTCCCCACATGGATCAGTGCGTCTTGGCTGCACGTGATCTTGTCACTGGGTCTCCACAATTCCTTCCTCGGATACTGACCCCTGCAGACCAGATGGTCTGACCCAAATGGTCAAACTCGCTCAAATCCTTAGGCTTGCATGTTTTCCTGCTTCTAACTTTGCAGACAAAATGTTCCCTTGCTCCGTGATATATCCACCCACTAACAGGTGCCATGAAAAAGAAGAGTTATTCACCTCACCTGTCAGTGGTCTCCCACTGTTGATGCTTCGATGGAAAACAGCTGAAGCGATTTGACCCACAAAAGTCATCTGATGTATCTCTGCGTACCGCCTGCCTGTTTCACTTGGGCGATTTGTGACACACCTGCTCAGCCGGCGCTTAACGGCGCAACCCGAGAGGAACACGGCGTTGTAATCGGTGGGTGCTCGGTGCCCTTTTCAAGCTGCAGTGAGAACAGACGCCGCTGCCAGCCTCAAGCTGTTCCCACTTTGTTGTTCTTTGACTGAAACTTTTTTATTTCCACAGGCTGCTGAGCGTGCATCTATCAGGGACTCCTAATAAAGGTCGCAACAGAATAAAAATGTTTTCAATTACAAAAACGTTGATTCTCTGTGTTATTAAAGTCATTATTTACAACGTGACGGTGCTTTGCAGAGTTTATTCAGGCTCGGCTTGATAAGGAGACTAAAATGAAACCTGATAATGGGCACGTGGACCAAATGCCAAACATTACTCCGTGTCTGTTATATATTCAGCTGCATTGTATCAGGAGTTCTGTTTGTGCATTGTTGTAGGACTACGAGAGTCTTCGCCTGGTGGATGCTTTAATAAATGCACTGTCAGGTCCATTGTGTAAAGCACATTGTGTGCATTGTGAAGTAGCCAACACAAACAATGCATCCCACAAAGGCAGGCGGTCCACATAACGAGCTGATATCATCGATCCAGAAAGTGCTGAAATCACAGATGTTTACGGGCTCGGTGGAGGAACATCAAACCGAATGCAGATGAGTGTCGACGCTCCCCCGGCGCACAACGAAACATCAAATGTTCTCATTATAAAGCAATGCAACAGCAGCGAGCTTATTTGCTTCATGTCTAACAGGAACATACAGCGCTCATGCATCATTACTGAAAGCAGCTCGCCCTTTAAAAGCATCAAGTGAAATGGAACTTGATCGCTCAGGTTTAGAAACGTGCTGTGGCCGTAGCGTGGAAGCAGACGAGACAAAGAAAAGCTCGAGTACACCAAAAGGTTTTCTGCTCCTCCTGAGACAATTTGAGACATTTTCAGCATTTCTTGCAAGTTTGCCAACTTTGCATGTTTGCAGAACTGTTTAAATGAGCTCGAAAGTTAAATTAAATTAAACCGAATGATCCGAAGCTAATTTCACTCTATGCATAATGTAACTTGTACTAACAGCCTGTTCAAACTCAAGGGTGGGGTTGATGTTTGAGTTATAGCTTCAGAAGGTGGGACAGAGTATGAGGGGAAAATGATGAAAAATAGGAAAGATATTCCACAGGGATCAATCCTGGGGCCACTGCAGACGACTCCCACAGGACAGGAAGTGTTTTGTAACCACAGCTAGAGTTTTAGGCACTTCCACACTGAGTTGATGCATGTTTGATGATCCAGGTTCATCTGGACATTACTTTTCTCTCTGAACAAGAAGCTACATCCATGTTTTATGTTGTTTATCTTTATAACGGCAGCTGACATGTAGCACAGATGGCAGTTGTGACATTTTTTACTAAAAAAGTCAAAAGTTGGCTGAAAGAAGATCAGAGCTGCAGGTGTTTTTATTATTTAGGCCTTACATGATTAATAATTCATACTGGGAATCATATTTTAATCACTGCATCTTTTTACGTGTATTTACTGTGACCTGCACTGTGCAGGGATTTGATGTTGGCAGTGTTGGGAAGGTTACTTTTAAAATGTATTCCATTACAGATTACAGATTACATGCCCCAAAATGTATTCTGTAACGTATTCCGTTACGTTACTCAATGAGAGTAACGTATTCTGAATACTTTGGATTACTTAATATATTATCATGCTGTTTACAACTACATGAATGTACTATTGCTGTGATTTATTACTGTTACTGAAGGTCCGCGGCTCCGAACCGTAGTAAAGGGACCTCTGGCTAATACGGTGGGTTCTGTGTCGGCTCGTAGCTGAAAACTAGCTTTACTTTGTTGCCTGGGTCAACTTTGCTAGCAGAGACAGAGAGAGGCGTTGAAAGGCTGCTGCAACAGAACTTATTGTTTTTGGAGGAAAACACGAACACGGTGTACAGTCGAGTCTTAATAGCTTACTTACAGCTGGGCTCGTCAGGCTCTCTTCTTGGCTGCAGTGGTTATTATTATATTTACATGCTTCCAGCTCCCGTTTCTGCTCGATGACAGCTCGTACTTTTCCTTTTTCTCCCTCCCTCGCTCACAGACACATAACGGGTATGGCAGTCCATTCTCCCTGCAGCACGGACTACACTGCCCATGATGCTACATTCTTTAGAGCTATACCTGTAGCATTCTGCCTGTTAGCTTAGCACAACAACAACAACAGGCACTCTCTCACCCAGGAAACACGCAGAGAGCGTCACTCTGTAACCATGGCAACCGTAACGCTGCCGCCTGGAACAACAGAACGTAGCTGTCAAACAAAACCCAAACAGTCCTGACCCGCCACAATATGAAACAGGGAAGTACCGCCGTGTAATCCATTTATTTCAACAAAGTAACTGTATTCTAAATACCACCTTTTTAAACGGTAACTGTAACGGAATACAGTTACTCATATTTTGTATTTTAAATACGTAACGGCGGTACATGTATTCCGTTACTCCTCAACACTGGTTAAGTTGGATATTTATATATAGCAGCTATAAAGCATTGTAGGTTCAGTTTCATTGTGCGTAATCATTATAAGTCATTATTAAAAGTAAAATCACAGGAAGCTTTCTTCTACACTGACAGATCACAACAGAAGAAAGTTCCCAGAGAAGCATCGATGCTCCACGCTGCTTCTTCTGAATGAAGGTAGCTCTTAGTTCAGGCAGCTTATTGTTCTCCGTCAGAGCTCGCTCTCTCTGCAACGTCACAGATTGTCGATAAAGTCCCGACTGCAGTCAGCAGATAAAAGGAGTAGTGTGGCTGCCATTTCCACACACACACACACAATACAAAATGATGGGTTGTTGCCCTTTAGAGCGGAACAATCAGCAGCCACAGAGACGGAAATTCGAGATGTGGTGGTGGAGAGCTACATTGTGCGTGAACGTCACAGTGAGAGCTGTTAAGATACACAAAGAAAGCATAGGAAAGGAAAGGAGGAGGAAGGACAGAAGAGAGCAGTTCCTGAGGTTAGAGGTTAGAGTAAAAGAGCACCTGTGCATTAGACAGACTGAGGACTATTTCAAAGCCTTTCGTCATCTGCTCCATAAACGCTGGGCAGAAACTGCGAATATCTCAAGGCTCAGTTCGGTTTTTCACAGTCATCTGTGGCAGGCGGGACAGATCGGTTTTGACCCACTGAAGATCTGGAGATATGTAAAAACCAGGGTGTGCATGAGGATTTAGCCCGAAGCGGTGCACCGAGCAGCTTTCGGGAGAAATCTGACCACGAAGCATCGACTGCAGAGAAGTGGATTATACTGCAGGATTGATCTGACGGTTGTCAAACAGCCCTGTCTCCTTGAGAATTACACCCATATCTGATGGTTCTGCTCCTCGTGATTAATGCCCAAATCCAAGGTTTAGTGCCAGTGCAGGAAGCAGCGTGTCATCTATGCAGCGATGAAGAGTGAGAGTCTGAGATGAAGCACACCTGAGTCCATCCAACAGAGCTGCAATAAGCCTTTTTATAGCCTCTTAACTGAGTTTTAGTTATATTTGACACTTCCTCAGGTCTTCATTATGTTATAATTATATGTTTTATATGCTGCAGATGAAATCAGGTCCAGGATTGCATTTATATTTGATGACAGGATTGTTATTCACAGCAAATCACTGTAATCTCTGTGGATGGAAGATTAGACTTTCATATTATTTTTGCAGGAATGTCACATGTTATCCTCCACATACGGCGACGGTTGTTTTCCTCTACACGTTACACGCGTGCATCATCACAGGAAAACACTGTAGCTGTCGTGAGATTATTGTTTAACTCTCGAAGACCTGGCAACGCCTCAGCTGAGAGCCAAGCTGTCTTTGTGCTCCCGGACGTCTTCAACCAGCTGTGCCATCGCAATCATTTCACTTGCTTCTAAAAATAGCTAACAGTCACTTATCACATGATACGGGCGAGCCAATCACAGCAGCGTGGCGGTGCGATACAGGCTTACGACACGATGTTGACCTGTCAGTTCGTGTGTACTGTTGGCTGTAGAGTGTACAGCTGAATGAATACTAAAGATTTAAATAATAATACAAATGACAATAATGTCACTATAATGACCACAGCACTGATATCTATGAATGTGTGTCGACCAACTCCTAGATTTGTTCATTCATCTGCTTTAACCCTTTAAGACCTACCATAGAACCAAGTCCGCCAGAGCTTATATTATATGTTTACATGCTGTGGAGCCATTTTTGGGAGCATTTCAAGTTGCTATACATCAATACAACCATTACAGCCCAGATTTTAATAATATGTCTGCATTAAGTGCATAGTAATTACATAAATTGCAAAAAAGTGCAATAAACTACAAAAAAATTGAAAATCGTTTTTGTTTTTTTAACATATATTTCTAGTTAGAGAAATTTAAGAGGCTTATCCCTCAAAACTGTAAATACAAAAAAGTTGCACAAAATAGTTTCCCACCACAGGAAATTTATTTTGAGTGTCTTCATAGTTTTATTTTTGAAATACACCAATTTTTATATACTGCAGGAAAAACGAAAATAAATATTATAATGCAAATTTGCAAAAAAGCAGCATATGCATCAAAATAAACTATTTCCAGCAGTGCAATATGAGTCCTAAGCATCCCAGAAACCACACAGAAAGTCATAAAGTCAAAGATAACTTTTAAAAACACCAGTATAGGCTCATGAGGCCCTGATGGTAAAAAACTACATTTCTGCAAAAATGACGCCACTTCCGGTTTCGGGCAGGTCATGGCGGACATGCGATAGTTCGTGCTGACGTCTATTCCAACGTAGGAAGTGTTATGAACAGCTGATCGGATCGGCAAAGCGTGTTTCTGGAATATTATGTTTTTGTTGCTGCAAGTGCTTTTTATGCAGTTTTTGCAAAGCTATATGTGGAAGGAAACTGTGACCGAGGACAAGCTGATGGCATAAGATGTAAGTACAACTCCTCTGGTTTCATATGCAAAAAAAATTATTGCGCTAGCTCACGTGGTTGCAGAGCTACCGGGATTTAAAAATAGTTACGCAAAACAGAGCGTGCTGCTCTGACCGGCTTTAAAGGGTTAAACTGACCATAAATATACTCATAAGTACTAATAATGTAATAATAATAATAATATCAGAGTTCTTGGTTTTTCAGGGCAGATAATCCGTCTCATTTCTGACTTCTGTAACTTGTCAGTGTGCTGCGAGACAGAGACGATGAAGTGACCTTTAAAAGGCTCTGAAGGAGCTCCAGTTTGGTACATTCACAGCGCTGCTCCTCGACCGGGCTCTCCAGAGTCATTTAGGGAGGAATAAAGGCAAATCTTAAACAGCAGCTTATTAGCTCAAACTCTGAAACAGACTCATCGTGATTCCACAACCCTCGAGGGTAAAGAGGAGCTTGTAGTAATGAGGATGATGATGATGGGCTGGTAATATGTAATCTCTCTCGCTCTCTTCATTTCTCCCCACAGATGACCATCTGCATCATAACTGCGCCGCTCTAAAAGATGATCAATAAAAACAGAAACAGGATGGACACTGTTTTTAAAAAAATAATCTCGTAGCAATTTTCAGTCCAGCTCAAAACACCCTTATCTTTTAAAGGCAAACCTGTGGCTCTTTATTGATCTGTTTGTTGCCAGCCAAACGAAGAGACCCAAATGAGATGGTAAGGGATTAAAAAAAGAAGTGATGCAAAGACAGAGAGCAGAGCGGTGAAGCCTCTCTGCCAGCAACACAAACAAACACGTCTGTCTAAGAAGATATGGGCAGCCAAGACTTTTGTTAAAGCTTCTAATATTACAGAAAATCACTGAGGCCTGGCAGAGATACAGTAAAACAAGACACAGCAGTAACAGCAGCAGGGCTGCATTCGAAATTCAAGGTTAGCACGGAAACTCTCATCATGCAGGCTCACTGCTGTGTTTATGCCAAACACAGCAAAGTGAAGAAGGTAAAAAGTCCACAATTCAAATGTTTCAATAAGAAGCTGGAAGCAAGTTCAGCCAAGAAATCTCTGATCCACTTTAGAGAAACTCACGTCTACTTTTACTTGTTATTTAATGGAAGTTATTCAATTCAACTCACTTTTATTTACACAACCCAACAATCATATGACCCCCTATGAGCAGCACTTTGGTGACAGTGGGAAGGAAAAACTCCCTTTTAACAGGAAGAAACCTCCGACCAGGCTCAGGGAGGGGCGGGGCCATCTGCTGCGACCGTGACCAAGACAGACCCTCCACCAAGGACAAAGGTGGAGAAAGTACTGATCATAAGGATACAGGTGAAGCTGCAGGGATACAGGTGGGGAAGCTGCAGGGATACAGGTGAAGCTGCAGGGATACAGGTGGGGAAGCTGCAGGGATACAGGTGGAGAAGCTGCAGGGATACAGGTGGGGAAGCTGCAGGGATACAGGTGGAGAAGCTGCAGGGATACAGGTGAAGCTGCAGGGATACAGGTGGAGAAGCTGCAGGGATACAGGTGGAGAAGATGCAGGGATACAGGTGGAGAAGCTGCAGGGATACAGGTGGGGAAGATGCAGGGATACAGGTGGAGAAGCTGCAGGGATACAGGTGGGGAAGATGCAGGGATACAGGTGAAGCTGCAGGGATACAGGTGGAGAAGCTGCAGGGATACAGGTGGAGAAGCTGCAGGGATACAGGTGAAGCTGCAGGGATACAGGTGGAGAAGATGCAGGGATACAGGTGGAGAAGATGCAGGGATACAGGTGGAGAAGCTGCAGGGATACAGGTGGGGAAGATGCAGGGATACAGGTGAAGCTGCAGGGATACAGGTGGAGAAGCTGCAGGGATACAGGTGGAGAAGCTGCAGGGATACAGGTGGAGAAGCTGCAGGGATACAGGTGGAGAAGTGCACCAAACGGCCTTGAACACGAGTGCTGCAGAGCTCAGCTCCCCTGTATAAAACATTCACCTTCACGACTGAGTCAGAGGCACAGCGATGAACAGCAGAGGGAAAAGCAGCTGGGACTTAGTTTATAAGAATTAATTTCATTTATTGATTTTAGTTTAATTACTGCTAAAAACGCAGTGATATCAATGTTATTACATCTTTCTGCTCCCACTTCATTGTTCCTCCCGTACTTCCCCCTCATCCTTCTGCCTCTTATTTCTCCTCCCCCTCCAATCTCAGGTTGATGTGCAGGCAGGCTGTTCTCTAACCAGGTCAGAATAGCAGGGATAGACTGGCGGGATGGTGTGTCCATAGACAGGCCATTACACCCATCAATCAGCGAGCCCGCAGAGGCACTCACCCGGGACGGGACAGCAGGCCGAGGAGAGAGAGGAGGAGACAGATTTAAGAGGTCGCCACTGGGAGATTCACTGCTGCTGACTGAGTCCTCCATCAGACAGGGAAAAATGAAATCAGTTTGCCTGCTGATTCATTATCTCTCTGCAGTGGGAATGTGCAGTCTTCATATAATTATGAGTTCTCATTGCATTCAGACAAATGAGTCATTAGTAAGTACTGAGTGTAAACTATATGTGACTTCATTTTGAAGCTGAAGAGCTTTAATCAGCAGCCCTCGTTTCTGTTAAAACTGCCGCTGTTTCTGGTGTTTGCACAAAGTGGCCTTTGGCACGTGCGCCGCCATGAACCGACCACGGCGGTGGTGTTTGACAGAGTCTGCATATGATGAATGAAAAGACTGAACCAGAAGAACGTGGCTGATGCACTATGGCTCTGTTTGCAATCAGCTTCCCCTCGTTTCTTACTTGGTTCAGGAAATGGTAAATGGTCTGTATTTATATAGCGCTTTACTAGTCCCTAAGGACCCCAAAGTGCTTTACACATCCAGTCATCCACCCATTCACACACTGGTGATGCAGCTACATTGTAGCCACAGCCACCCTGGGGCGCACTGGCAGAGGCGAGGCTGCCGGACACTGGCGCCACCGAGCCCTCTGACCACCACCAGTAGGCAACGGGTGAAGCGTCTTGCCCAAGGACACAACGACCGAGACTGTCCAAGCCGGGGCTCGAACCGGCAACCTTCTTGCGCCACGGACCGATTTATGCCCGACAATATTTTCATGGACCGGCCTTTAAGGTGTCGCGGATAAATACAACAAAATAAAACTAGTAGCGGTACCGAAAAAAAGAAGATTTATTCATAACACACGTGAAAAGACCCAGGAAAACCGAGTTAACGATAAAACGATAACAAAATAACCCTGAAAACCGATAAAAACCCTGAAAACCAAACATTTCACACCTGAGCCTCAACTCTTGCAGCCCGGTACCAAACAACTCATGGACCGGTACCGGTCCGAGGCCCGGGGGTTGGCGAACTCCCAACTCTTGAGCCACGATCGCCCCAATCGGAGTTTCGGAGGAAACTCCGATTAGGTTTAGTCCTTCCCCCCTTGGAGCTGTAACCCTCATCGTCTTTTGTTTTTTTGCTGACTGGATGTGAGGTTGGTGAGGGCGAGCTCTGTTCAACAGCTAAACAGGGTCACCCTTGGAAAAGGCCAACGCCTTTTCTAATGCTCCACAAACAACATCTTTACTCATCTTTACTGTTAAGTGTACAGGAGAGGTCATCAAATGCTGCTTTCATGGGAGAGTAATGACTGTAGAATACACAGAAAATTAAAATGTAAGGCACCGTCTGTTTGCTGAGTGTGGTTGGCACCAGCAGGGCTAACAGTGAGAGGTTGTTTGCTGCTTCGCTTCGACACAGCCGTTAACTTCCTGTATCAAAGACCTGCAGGACACCGAGCTGCCTTCTGACTTTAATAAAATGTGAATAATTAGTTTCACCGACTAATATTTCTGCAGACTATCAAAGGCAGCAGTGTTTTATCATCCTTACGATGTGTTGACGAGTCGGGAGCTCACTGATCTCCTAATCTCCATTTACTCTTCACAAAGGAACGTTTCGTCCAAAATGTCTTCATATTGATCCAAATATTTTCTGTATAATATGTGAGGATTGTTTTCTGCCTGTAAACAAGATCAACTTTGATGATTTATCATGTCTGTCCTTCCATATCACAACATCAGAAGCAAAAACACGACCACGGGGATAAAACGACAAATAAATCATAAACATTTGATACAGAGTGCTTGATACAGCTTTGAAAGTTCACTAACAGCCTAAGCTGGCCAGCCATGACATGTAACGGACAGGTGGCCTTAGAAATGCTTATTTTCCTGCACTCGGCTCTCTTTGAAGACCTGCAGTGCTTAAAATGAGCGAGTTCAGCCTGGCGCCTTGACAGCTGAGAGGTGAGCGCCGGTGTTAAGTACAGAGCGGCGCATTAGCTTTATGGAAATTTCTTCGAAATGTTCCAAAAGATGAAAACACCATTATACAGCCTGATCCAATTATCTCATTTAACATTTCAACGTCAGAAACGTCACAACTTTGACAACAGCGGGCCAAAACAATGCCGAGGGCGCCGTCGGGGCGAGACGTTTGAGGCTCAACCGCTGACGTGACTAAAGGTGGAGAATATCGCTTCAGCTGTTCAATTAAGTTTCGTCTCAGACAGACAAAGAACACGTTGAAAGAAAGAAAGCTTAATTGAGTTACTCATAGAAAGGTCCACGGACGACTGTTATGACTACAGACGCCAAAGCGTTGGTTCTTTCTCTATCAGGTAGAAAAGCCTCTGAGCAGCTAATTGATAAGCAGCGCAGACGGCTCACTGACAATCAAATAATTTATCAACCATTACACGGATAATTACCTTCCCAACCAGCCTGCATGGATGTGATGAACTTGTCAAAGCATGTTGTTCTGACAAATGCCCGATCGCGCCTGGTTATCTGCGATTCGTCTAAGGTCTTATTCTGCCAAGGTTTTCAGCCGTGTGGTGGCAGCTTGCAGTCACATCTTTGTGCTAGTTTCTTTCTATTTCTGCTTCTTTACCTTCTTTATCCTTTAGCTTGGGACAGACAGCTCAAGCATCTTTCTGTGAATTAAAGGACAGACGAACACCAACTTTCTGTGCTCCAAGCTAAGCAAAGTCATCGCGTTCATCCCTTCAGGCCGGCTGCAGCACAAATCCAACCTTTTCCCTTCAGCCGGGTCAATCAAACATGCTAAAACCTGCACGGTGCAAAGATTAGATATCGAAGAATCACAGCTGACAGTACGAGAACCTGGATTTGAAAGATTGTAAACAACACAAGCTTCAATAGAACTCCTCAACCATGAAATATCCAATGTGCAAACACATGCAGGACTGTGTGTCAGACAGTTATCACATGATAACATGACATCATGCTGTCCAAGCTAGCCACATGTTGCTCATTTTCTTTGCAGACATCGTCAGGTTAGAGGGTAGGGTTTCTCCCAAAAACACTCGCCTCGTGACGCGTTATATTGTGAGGTAAAGACCCAACAATCAATTGGTGACAGTGGGAGGGAAACCCCCTTTAACAGGAAGGAGGAGGGATGGCCCATGGTTTGTTGAAACAAACTGCGAATGACAAGACATTTTTCTCACGGTAGTTTCTTTTAATTTGCTGTCACGATTAAGGAAAAGTGAAAATAACACACAGAAAGCTTCATTCTGTCTCGACCAAGGTTATTATCGATAACGAAAACTAACGAAATAACGAAAACTTGAAGTGAAAAAACATTTTCGTTAACGGAAATAAAAATAAAAACAAAAAAAAGAAAACTAACTAAAACTATAATGAGTGTTCACAAAACGAACTAAAATTAACTGAATTTATAGCAAAAATGTGTTTAGTTTTCATTGATGTGTGCGTGTCATACAAGAGTCAAGGGTGAAAATGAAGTTTAGTTTCCAGATTTTTTCTTGCTGTGTCTCATTATGCCAGCAGGTGGCAGCACGTTAGTCGAGTCGTCTGTGTTGCTGCTCCGTCCACGCGCAGAATCATGTCAGGAAAAGTCGGAAGAAAGCGCCAGAGTCCAATTTGGGATTACTTTGAATATGACTGTGTTTTGGATAAAGCAAGTGTCTTGTAGTGGAAACAGACAAATTATGAGGGACATTTCTAAAGGGAAAAAAATCCCACAAACCTTAAAGTGCACTTGAAAAGCTCACACAAGAAGGCTAACCTAGCTTAGCTTGAGAAGGTAAGGGAGCACACTCAACCCTCATCCCCAGAAAACAGAAGCTAACCCCAGGCAAGGCAGCGTGATGCATCCCGAGACAACAGGACGGGGATATCTACACAACTGTGTGAGTCAGTTACCTTCAAAAAGTTTATCAATTCACTTGAACCAAAATTACGAACACCCGGTGCTGCGAGAGTTAATAGTCTCATTGGGCCAAGATATACATTTTATAGTTGCCTGGTATCAATGGTTGTTCATCTGCCTTTATTTATTTATTTAAAGAACCCATAGGTGGGGGTGTGAGTTGTCTGTCTCTGCGTGTTAGCCCTGCGACAGACAGGCGACCTGTCCAGGGAGCAGTATGGTAGCTGGAATAGCAACATACCCAAGGATGAGCAGAATGACTGATATGATGAAACTGGGATTTTGTTACACTTAATTATTGCAAACACAACTAAAACTATAACTGAAACTAATCAAAACTAAACTGAAACTAAGGATTTTCAAAAAAATAAAAACTAAACTAAACTAGCAAACAATTGGTAAAAACTAATTAAAACTGATATAAAATTGAAAATCTGAAGTCAAAATTAAATAAAAATAAAAACTGATGAAAATTGCAAAACTATTAAAACCCTGGTCTCGACTGAGCTCTCACAGCACTTTCATATAAGAGCTAGCAGGTTTTTATGCATGTACACCTCTGGGCGTGCATTAGTCTACATGTCAGTCATCCACGCTGATCCCATCTGTTAAAGCGAGAGGACGAGGTGAAGCTCTTTTTATGCATTTCATCTTGAGAAATGAAACCCTCTCACCTCGGCCAAGAAACCTGCAGCCGGAGCGACCAACTGACCAAACAGCTCATCAACCAAACAGCCAACAGACCGTCTGCTCAGCCGACTCGCTGGTATTTGAGAATGGGATCTGCTCTGTCTTTGTGTGTGTGTAGGAGTGATCTCGGATCTGTTTATTTACTGTGGGTGTTAGCAGAGTCTGACTTTCTAGCAGCTTCGCCACAACACTGTATAAATCTGCTTTAAATGCAGCAGAGATGACTCATCGCTGTGTGTGTGAGCACGCTGTCACTGCTGCAGCGGTACAGTCGAGGTACGTCTGTGTGTTTTGGCAGGTGGGGGCAGAGGGAGATGAATTGCGCCCGATGCCGCTGAGAATTGTTTAATAAACATTTTTATTAGCTCCTTTCACACAGCCTCTGTGTGCGAGCCGGCCTCAGCAGCTGAACGCAGCGTCATCGGCAGCAAATCCCATCATGCACTGCAGCCAAGATGTCACCGAGCAGAGCTGGTCGCAGTTTAAGCTAAAAAGCCAAGCGAAGGAGAAGAGCAGGTCGAAGCCCACACGATGTTCATACTGTGTTCATCATGTAACAAATCCATCTATTCATCCATGCATTACCTGTAAAACATATACTGATGACCACATCATTAGCTACATGGTGCTAGTATCAGGTTGGAGCTGCTTTCATTCTTCATGGCACAGATTCAAAACTCCTCACAGATGCTGATCACACGGTGGCTGCAGATTTGTTGGCTGCGTTCATGATGCCATCTGAGCACAGAAGTCATATTTAAGGAGCCAGTTTGAGATGATCTGATCTTTGTGAAGCCGTATGTTGTCCTCCAGGAAGCAGCCATCAGGAGATGGTGAGCAACAGCACCGACAGACAGGATGTGGTCTTTAAATGATGCTCAGCTGATACTCAGGGACCCAAAATATGCCAAAAAACTACCTGCATCATTACACCAGCCTGAGCTGCTGAGCCAGATGGATCCATGCTTCCAAAGTATTTACGCCAAATTTTGTGTTGCAGGAAAATCTTCAGACTGGGCAACATTTTCCCAGTTTTCATCCATCCAGCTTTGGTGAGCCGTTGGAGCTGATATTGATATTATAGTGGGAGTTATTGTCATTGTTCACGTTCAGGTGACCTATCACAGGTGATTTAAGGTGATGTCACCCTGCGTTTCACTGTCTGATGAAGTCATACATCACTAGATGGACTCAATAAGGAAACTGTAGTTCTGCTGTGTGCTAACAGTTTCCTGTTGTTAGCACAGCGGTCCCCAACCCCCGGGCCTCGGACCGGAACCGTGAGTTGTTTGGTACCGGGCCGCGAGAGTTGAGGCTCAGGTGTGAAATGTTTGGTTTTCAGGGTTTTTATTGGTTTTCAGGGTTATTTTGTTATCGTTTTTATCGTTTACTCTGTTTCCCTGGGTCTTTTCACGTGTGTTATGAATAAATCTTCTTTTTTTTCGGTAGCGGTTCTAGTTTTATTTTGTTGTATTTATCCGCGACACCTTAAAGGCCGGTCCATGAAAATATTGTCGGGCATAAACCGGTCCGTGGTGCAAAAAAGGTTGGAGACCGCTGTGTTAGCAGACAGAAATGGCTCTGTGGTCTTCTGCTGCTGTAGCATCAGCTTAACGTTTGCTATGTTTGCATTCAGAGATGCTCTTCTGCATACTTTGGTTATAACAAGTGGTTCCAGTCCCTTAAATCACTGTTCATCTTCAGTCATTCTCAGCTTCTTGTTGTTCAAAGTATTTACGCCAAATTTTGTGTTGCAGGAAAATCTTCAGACTGGGCAACATTTTCCCAGTTTTCATCCATCCAGCTTTGGTGAGCCGTTGGAGCTGATATTGATATTACACTGGGAGTTATTGTCATTGTTCACGTTCAGGTGACCTATCACAGGTGATTTAAGGTGATGTCACCCTGCGTTTCACTGTCTGATGAAGTCATAGACCACTAGATGGAATCAATAAGGAAACTGGAGTTCTGCGGTGTGCTAACAGTTTCCTGTTGTTAGCAGACAAAAACGACTCTGTGGTCTTCTGCTGCTGTAGCATCAGCTTAACGTTTGCTATGTTTGCATTCAGAGATGCTCTTCTGCATACTTTGGTTATAACAAGTGGTTCCAGTCCCTTAAATCACTGTTCATCTTCATTCATTCTCAGCTTCTTGTTGTCTTAATCGCCTCTACAACTGCACTGACTTGCTGCAATGTGATTGGCTGATTGGACATTTGCATTAACGAGCAGTTAAATGGGTCAGTGTTAATGTCACAGTCCACGCTACACGAAGACAAAACTGGTGTTTGATGAATGCACTTGATGAGGACGTTTCTAAGGACATTCTAAGAAAAGTAAGAGCAGCTAAAATCCAACAGCAGCAAGAAGAAAATCTCTCCCTGAGCTGGTGTGGGAGTGTTGTTGTCTGAGTTTCAGGCACCCTGCCAGTCAACCACTTAGCGCCTCAGTCTGTTGGACAAGACCATGACAAAGATCCACCTCCTCCTCTTTTTTCCTCTATTTATCTCGCTGCCTCCCCCACCTCGCCTGGTTTCTCCTTCCTTTTATCCCGGCTCCTCTGAAAGACAAGACGCTGACTCTTGAGCCGTGCCACAGCAGATTTATGATCTGACCACTTGACAGAGAGCAGTTAATTGCCACCTTTTGCTTGAACACCCTTCAGAAAGATGAAATGCTAGTTTGGAAATAATGTAATAAAGGTAGAGCGTGGCAGATATGGCAGAACGCCACTCCTCATTAAAAGTCTGCTGTTTTCAAAGTGCAGACGACTGTCATTGACCTGCTGTGCAACTGAAGCGAAATCACGAGAGCAATAAATCTCAGCCAAGTCATGAAGAGTCTTTGTTTTCTACGATTTCTAAGTACGGATGTTTTTTCACCATGAATATAAAGTCAAGCAGAATTTTAATCTTCTGAATGGTAATTGGACACCAAAGTCTGTGTGAGCAGCTCAATCAAACGCCAGTTTCACAGCGTTTTTAGAACCTGTGGAGCGCTCGCATCGTATCTCCGCTCTGACACGCGAGGCTCCTCACGTCTCAACAACCCAAAGAGCAGGATTCTCAGAATCTAATTGGAATGAAATTACTTTGCAGTCAACACGTTTGATGGTTTGGTTTGCAGCCAAGTTAGGACACGCCTCAGCACGTCCAAATGGAAAACAGAGCTTTGCATTGCACGTGGTGAAGGACAGTGAAAATGTGCACCGGAGCATCAGCTGGCCTTGTGGCTGGGAAGTGCAGCCTCACTCTGCTGCTGCAGCAGCTACAACGCTTTAGCCTTCATCTGTCAGGGCTGCTTTGCTTCTCCAGGGAAACAAATTTGAGTCGCGGCACGGAAAAATATGAAGCCCGAAGACTGCTGAAAGATATGTTGCAGGGCAGCAGGTGGGATTGTGCTTCTCTGGATAAATCTACATCAGATAATCCGAGACTAAATGAGGCTAAAGTCCTTGGTGTCTGGCTGTGTTAGGAGCCAGAATTTAGGAATGAACCCCATGAATGCAGGAAGTCGTTTAAATCAAAGGATAAGTGCAGCAGCTCAAAGCAGTCGTCGACATGTTTACGTCGACACCCAAACACCCTTCAGCCTGCTCCTCGGGCCGTCACAGCGGCCTCATCGACATGCAAAGCATCGCCTCGGCTGGTCACGCTTGCCGCTGTGAAACCCCGCCCGCACCCGACAGCTCGCCTCTTAAGAAACGCAAATAATCATTAATTAACGGCGTGAACTTTAAATGATGCTTGTTTGTGAGTTGATAGCAGATGGGCTGTAAACCATAACCTTCAGCTTAAGGTCAAAAGCATGAAATATTTTCAAAAATCAACCAATTACATTTAATAAGTC
This sequence comes from Neolamprologus multifasciatus, assembly GCF_963576455.1. Lineage (NCBI taxonomy): Eukaryota > Metazoa > Chordata > Actinopteri > Cichliformes > Cichlidae > Neolamprologus > Neolamprologus multifasciatus. Next base: position 1,809,273 of record NC_140446.1, read on the forward strand.
ATTTTCTTGCCGATAACGGGCCTCGCTGTCATGTTTAATTAAGTGTTCGATGCTGGTTTCAGACACAATGCTCAAACGCTGAGCTCTTTCTCCCTGATTAATGAGTTTTGTGAACAGACCCATTATGAGGCAACCTGCTGATATTCACACAGCGTGCACTTAAATCAGAAAGTATAGGACTTGGTTTTTGTTTGAGTTTGGGCCCGTGTTTCTCAGAGTTTCCTGCAGGTGGCTGATCTGCTGTCAGAAAAAAACTACGAGTTAACCCTTTAAGACCTACCATAGAACCAAGTCTGCCAGAGCTTATATTATATTTTACATGCTGTGGAGACATTTTTGGGAGCATTTCAAGTTGCTATACATCAATACAACCATTATAGCCCAGATTTTAATAATATGTCTGCATTAAGTGCATAGTAATTACATAAATTGCAAAAAAGTGCAATACACTACAAAGAAATTGAAAATCGTTTTTGTTTTTTTAACATATATTTCTAGTTAGAGAAATTTAAGAGGCTTATCCCTCAAAACTGTAAATACAAAAAAGTTGCACAAAATAGTTTCCCACCACAGGAAATTTATTTTGAGTGTCTTCATAGTTTTATTTTTGAAATACACCAATTTTTATACACTGCAGGAAAAACAAAAATAAATATTATGATGCAAATTTGCAAAAAAGCAGCATATGCATCAAAATAAACTATTTCCAGCAGTGCAATATGAGTCCTAAGCATCCCAGAAACCACACAGAAAGTCATAAAGTCAAAGATAACTTTTAAAAACACCAGTATAGGCTCATGAGGCCCTGATGGTAAAAAACTACATTTCCGCGAAAATGACGTCACTTCCGGTTTCGGGCAGGTCATGGCGGACATGCGATAGTGTCTATTCCAATGTAGGAAGTGTTACAAACAGCTGATCGAATCAGCAAAGCGTGTTTCTGGAATATTATGTTTTTGTTGCTGCAAGTGCTTTTTATGCAGTTTTTGCAAAGTTATATGTGGAAGGAAACTGTGACCGAGGACAAGCTGATGGCATAAGATGTAAGTACAACTCCTCCGGTTTCATATGCAAAAAAAATTATTGCGCTAGCTTACGTGGTTGCAGAGCTACCAGGATTTAAAAGTAGTTGCGCAAAACGGAGCGTGCTGCTCTGACCGGCTTTAAAGGGTTAAAGCAACCTGTGGCCACTTTGAATTGCTAGCATTAGCAATAATCTTTGATATTACAGTTGCTATAATGTGGTGATGTTTGTTTGAGATCCCTACACACCGCTCTGGTTACAGTCCTGTTCACTGACTTCCAAAGCACGGACTGCATTTCATGAATTATAAGATGAAAGTCAAGTTACAGAAAGCCGAATAAGGTCGCTCATCTTTCCTTAAACAGCCTGGATCAATAGCAGCTCTGCATTAAGAAGGCCTAAACTGGGGGCTCAGTTTGAAACAGCAGCACATGATGAAACTGCAGGGAAACCATTTAAAACAAGAAAAATGCTTCACAATAATCTGAGTCTACTCCACGCTCATGTTTGAAATAACAGCTGCTCGTACATGACTTTGAATACACGGAGTAATGAAGGAATGAGGAGATTAATCTGTGATCTTATTTTACTCTTTTGAAGTTTTCAGGCCCCTCTTCTGTGGAACCAGCTTCCAGTTTGGATTCAGGAGACAGACACTATCTCTACTTTCAAGATTAGGCTTCAAACTTTCCTTTTTGCTAAAGCATATAGTTAGGGCTGGACCAGGTGACCCTGAATCCTCCCTTAGTTATGCTGCAATCATTGACTGTAGAAAACATGGACGACGCGACCCCGCCTCCTACCATTGTGCAAAAATGAAGCCAAAATATCCCGCTTGTGGAGGCTGCCATCTTGCAAATTTGGAGCCAGAGTCTGCACAGTAGTGACTTGAGGTGGAGCGACTGTGTACACACACCCGCTGGACGTGACCGCAAACATGCCCCCCTACACTTTTTACGTAGCGGGGCCTCGGGTCCTTCTGTCGGGTAGTCCAGTTTACTGAAGAACACCTCAGGCTGTCAGGTTAAAACACTCGGTCGTGTTTTCGTAGCGTAAACGCTGGTCCTCCTCTCGGAGCCTGCGCTCTATCTGCTATTCGCGAACAGAGATACGCAAGTTTCCCCGTGACTGCAGCTGTCAGTCAAAGCTCTTATGATGACGTTTCACCCCAATTTAACATCACCGCGGTAGGAATTAGAATCAAACTTATGGGAAAGGAGACCCCTTGAACATCAATCAGCGTGATGAGAACTATTGAAAACAAAAGAAAGAATCTTTGGAAAAAAATTATCTAAGGAGAATTAATTTATTTTAGTCTGACCCCAGTCCCATCCGCTAACATGGAGGAGGCGGGGTTTATGACCTATACTGCAGCCAGACACCAGGGGGCGATAGAGACGTTTTGGCTTCATTTTTGGGGAGCTGTCGCGTCGTCCATGTTTTCTACAGTCAATGGCTGCAATAGACGTAGGCTGCCATGATGCACTGGGTGTTTCTTCTTTACTCACACCCGTCCCTCCCTGAGCCTGGTTCTGCTGGAGGTTTCTTCCTGTTAAAAGGGAGTTTTTCCTTCCCACTGTCACCAAAGTGCGGAAATATAAGATGGGAGCGCAGCTGTTCCTGCGCTTGTCCTGAACTCTTAGATTTAGCGATCCCTGAGCTGCTACTCATAGGTCTCCCACAAACATGTAACGTCATTTTGTTAGTAGATTATTAGACTCTGAATCCTCCCTTAGTTATGCTGCAATGGGGGTAGGCTTCTGGGGATTCCCATGATGCACTGGGTGTTGCATCCACTAATGAACCAAACCAATCTACCTGTAATTTGTTTCAGTGGGTGAAAGTGGAGTTGCTGACAGAGAGGATTGCAGCACTTCCCCTTCATGACTCCAGTTTATTTATTTTTCCGACCAGGTTTCAGACTCCTTGGAGGAACCATTTGAAACTTTAATGAGTATCCGAGTTCATTCATACAGCTTCCACACTGTAGAGCGTACATCCCGGTAAAGATGTTCCTCTTGATCTCAGAACACACCATTTATCTAAACTAATAATGATCAATGCATCTCTAGAATGCAGATGATAAGCAGGGGAGACAGTCTAACCATGTTAAATTGGAGCAATTTCATTCTAATGTGGTCTCCGGATATCTGCTGAACGCATTTATTAAATGATATTAAGACATATTACCTTGAAAGGGCGTGGGAAGCAGTCAGATACATATGAACCGACGGTAATGATGCACTCCACTCATAGGCGTAGAGTACAGCAGCTGTGAGACTTGATGAAGAATAAATGCAAACAATAAAAGATGCAGAAGAGAATTAGGAACTTTGATGGGAATAATCAAACTTAGCTTTGAGTTTGACTCTCACGGGGTCAGTGATCAGGTTTCTTTTTCACGCAACCATCGAGTCGATTGGATGGCCGTAGCAGACGTTCATGTTCGTGCTGATAATTGTGGAGATTTTACATTTTCTGGGGTGAATCTGTTACTGAGCAGAAAACCTACAAACTTCCCAAACATGGATGGATGTTTCGCCCTCGTTAGCAGCTGCTTTTCAATGATGAGATGGTATCATATCGAGTTAGCGAGACCTTCTGTGCTGAAAGATTTCTTCTAAACCACTGATTCAGCCACAGCAGGGTTTGGCGTCGCTGCTATCTTTTGCTTCCCAGCAGGAAAGACCGGATTGTACGAGAGAATGAGCGGCGTGCCTATCTGTTTCACAATCATACTGCATTTTCTGAGCTAAAAACATAAGCCGGGTAATGCTGTGTAAGCTCTGAATAACTCTCCCGCTACACTCGCTGCTCCCTGTTCACACAGTACGACACAACAACAATCTCTCGACGGCAGCTGTTCCAGAAAAAAGGAAAATCACAATGTGTCCGACTGAACCGCAAACTTTGGATCTGTTTCCTTCAGTCCTGTTATGATGGACGCTGTATACATCGTCTTATTTTTTACTTATTTATATTTTTCATATCTATGCTTTACAGAAGCAAACAAACCTTAAAGTCCTGCAGGCATGAAAAAGGAAAGTTTTCTGAGGAGAAACTTCATCAGGAAGCAGAGCGGAACATGAAGAAGCGCCGATATGAAAACACTCGATGCGGCTCGGCGGACAGAACAAAAGCAGGAGTCGAGTTTTGCTCTGTTTACGGTGCCGGGTTATCTCATCTCTCGTCTCTCGTTCTCTGTAAATGTTCTTTATTCAAAGTCGACACTGGATGCTGAAGGAAAACAGGACTTGAAGCGATCCACGAATGTGGAGACTGGGACGCTGAACGCTGGACTCGAAACCTACGGTCAAGATGGGAAATATAAATATCCATCCATCTTCTTCTGCTTTATCCGAGGCCGGGTCGCGGGGGCAGCAGCCTAAGCAGAGAGGCCCAGACCTCCCTCTCCCCAGCCACCTCCTCCAGCTTATCCGGGGGAACACCAAGGCGTTCCCAGGCCAATCTCTCGGCTGGCCTGGGTCTGCCCCGGGGCCTAAAATATAAATATATGTTATCGTAATTATTCTTTTTAGATCTTTACAGGTGGAGCACAGAGGTTTGCTGGAGTGTGCAGCCAGAAGAAAACACAATGTTGATTCGTTTTCCAGAAAGAGTCGGAATAAAAACTTTATTACAGAGGATTACCCCAACCTTCATAAATTAAGACAGATCTATTTCCTCTTTATTTCAGACCTTCCTCTCTCATCTCCTCGCTCAGAAAACTATTTAAACTCAAGAGAAGTTTTATGCTCCCTGTAAATTAACACGGGAAGCTGCAGATCTCTCGATTTGCATTACATTAATGCCTTCAGCATGCAGCAGAGATTCAGAAATATGACCTACAGAGTTCTTCGGCTGAGCGCGAAGAAAGTCTGCGATTTTAAATCTGAAGCAGGAAAAGCGGCGAGCACCTTGCAGGATAAGTGCCAGCTGAAGTGAAAGAGTTAAAGCGTCTCGGAGCAGAGAGCGAGTGCAGGCGTCCGGATCGGGGCTGTGCCTGCAGTCATGTGTTCACTTAAACTCTCTAGCTTGCTGGTCGGGGAGCTAAGATGAAAAAAAGCAAGACTTTCAAGTTCCAGCTGAATTATTATTTGCCCTCACCCTGTGGACCAAAGCTCTGGCCTAACAGGTTTTCTTCAGGGTCTGTGGACACTGAGGGAGAGAATGAGGGGCTCATACATTTGTAGGGAACTGCTGCTCTTTCATCTTGAAAGGAAGTAGCTGAAGTGCTTCTGGCGTCTAACCAGGATGCCACCTGGACACCTCATTAGGGAGATATTCTAGGCAGACCCAAATGGGAATAGGCCACAAACAAGATTATGCTGGCTGCATTATCCCTTTAGGCCTGGAAATGACTTGGAATCCTCAGGAGGAGCAGGATGACACGACGAGACATCAGGACACCTGGGTCTTTCCTCGTGTACCGCCTCTGTGATCCGTTTCTGTGCGGCGATGATGACTTCCAAATCCATCTGGAGAACACGGCATCTTTGAAAACACTCGGATCGTAGCTAGAATTAAGATTTCTGGTGAAACTGTGTAGAAAGAAATTCAGCATTATGAAAAGCCCGTGGGCTCATCAGCTTGGAAACGAGCTGGGAGAAACAATAAGTGGAGGAAATTGACAACACAAACACAAATCAGCACAACGGCAAACACAAACACACAGAGACAAAAAAAAGAGTAATGAGTGGAGGACAGGGGAGAGGAAGTGACACGTTTCTCCTCAGTTTGGCCTGCTTCCAGTTTCCAGCCATGGCAGAGAAGATAAAACTAATCTCACCGCTCCAAATTTAGCCACAACCAATCATTACGCACCGATATTTGTATAATGTCAAAGCTGCTCCTCTGAAAAAGCCTCTAAGTCTCATATCAGGAGAGAAAGAAGTCGCCCCCAGAGAAATCAGTGAATGTGTCATTCTGCAGCAGCTCGCAGACGCTGCTCAGCATCCCCTTCACACTCTGCAGGTCTCCATCCTTAATCTGACTCTGTGGGTCAGTGTGGCTGAACAGAACCTCAGAGCAGGACCGTGGCCTGATATGACAGCAGGGCTCTCCCTGAATGGGACCGCCTCCCGACTCAAACCGAGTACTGCGAACACTGCAGAGTACTTGTCATACTGAGAAATGCAGATATGCGGACAAAGTGACTTTTCCAGTTTATTCCACACTCCAGATGGTTCCCAGCAGCTGATATCACCGCTGTTACTCACCGGCCACTGTTCAACTGTGAACTGCAACTTTCAGTGCAGACAGGCAACTAATATCAACCCTAATCCTCTGCTGTTCATGAGAATCTGAACTGCGGGTACATTCAGTGCAGGTGAGAGTGCACTTGTTGTTAGCTTGTGGCTAACGCTAACAGATGCTCAGGTAAAGGAATATGAAACGTTTAAAAAAAACAGTAAAAACAGACTTTATTAGTACACGGTTTTAAAATGTGATCCATTACTTACGGAGCCCCGCAGGGGACATGGGAGAAAAAAAAATTAAGACGGACTTTTGCAAGATCTCGCAAAAGTTTTAGCCGCATTATTTGGCCTTCGAACTCCCGTTAGCTCGAAGCTAACCTCCCGTTAGCTTCGAGCTAACGGGAGGCACGATGTGCCGGGAAAGCGGTATTCCTCCCGGCTGTAGAAGCTAACCTCCCATTAGCTCGAAGCTAACGGGAGGTTAGCTTCAAAGCTAACGGGAGGTCGAGACCTACTACAGCCGGGAGGAATACCGTTTTCCCGGCACATCGTGCCTCGACCTCCCGGTCGGCTTCGAGCTAACGGGAGGTCGAAGGCCGAAGAATGCGGCTAAAAGTTTTGCGAGATCTCGAGTTTGTTTTGCGAGATCTCGCAAAAGTCCGTCTTAATTTTTTTTTCTCCCATGTCCCCTGCGGGGCTCCGTAATTACTGGATCATTTACTTAAATTTAAAAAATGGACCGTCAGAGTCACTTTGACTGATTATGTATTAATTCAGATAATTAACAAATAACATAAGAAGTATCCGTCTCTCCCTGCCTGCACCAAACAGAAACAGCAGCAGTCTTAGTCATACTGGTGCGACTGGATGCTGCTAATGATCTAATATGCAGTGAAACCTTCTTTCTTTGAAGCTGAAGTTATTCACAGGCAACATGTTGCCCTTCAATGTGTTTATTAATGAATTAACAAGAAATAAAATTCGAGCCACGTGGTTCGGTCTGACCTTAAAGCTCCCTTTTTGGTAGTGAACTTGGAAAAACTGGAATAATTACATTTGTCTGCAGTTCTTCAGACAAAAGCAGAACAGCCCTCAGTCAATACTGACTCCACACCTATTCTGTGTATCAGAGGCATTAAAAGCTAATAACAGCTGGGACTTGGAAAGCATGTTCATCTATTCAGCCCTGTTACAGTGTCATCACACCGCAGACATCACTGAGGGAAGAGATGAGGGTCTGTAATGAAGGACTGAGGCAAAGACTGCAGCAGCAGCGAGGCCTCCTGAGAGAAACCAAACCACTGAGCTCCATCTTCCTCACCGAGGAGACAAAGAGCTCTCGGCTTGTTCCACAACGATTTCTGCAGGAGAATTAATGAACAGTGGCCAGAGTGATTTGTCTTCAATTGATTGTTTTTTCTATATTCAGTTTAGCTTTTAACTTCATGTTCACTCCACTTTGCACAAGTTAACTGAAGCAAAAATCTTCTATTTGCTGTCTGCTGTTCAGCTGTGTGATTCTGCTGCTCGTGTTGTCAGTACGACCACGAGCACCACGAGTCCAGCTGTCCTACATGTACATGCATGTTCACAAATACTGAAAATACCTGAAAAATGCACCCAGCAACACAAAATAGGTGGTGACACTCACAGGCAAACAAAGGCACTTAGGAGGGGATGATCATCGTGCTTCCTTTGAAGTGACAGTTTGAGACTTTGTGGGTGGAGAGCGGAAGGAGAAGATCAATACTAGTGTGTCCGTATGGCAGCAAACAAAGCAATAGTTAGCTTAGCTCCCCAAAGAGTGGGGCAGTAATTATGGGTAGATGGCTAGCCTTGCTCTTACTCAAACAACCTGAAACTACTGGGAGAGCAGAGGCTGCATGCAAATGATCTATAGATCACATGAACCTGCAACAGTAGGAACAGCTCTCTACCTGCAAAGAGTTTAAGGTTAAATGATAATGATAATATGTGCTGCATTTATTTAATGGCTGTAGCGGCTGATACTGATGGATGCTGGAGCCCAGTGAAGCTGCAGCGTTTCAGATGTTTTTATACCTCAAATCATGTATATGTTGCCACAAGTATTCACTGAGCCAAATCACTGAATTCAGGTGTTCCAATCACTTCTTTGAACACAGGTAAATCAAATTCTGCAAACCTCGATGAAAGAACGAGTCGCTCTCAGGAGCTCAGTGAACTCGGCGTGGTACCGTGACAGGACGCCACGTCCAGTTTCCTCACCACAGTCAGCTGTTGGAGGGATTATAACAAAATAGAAGTGACTGGGACTTTGTGTGGGCTTCAGATTTGCACGGGGACAGCGCTTTATGGAGTGGGTTTCCATGGCAACCAGCTCCCTCCTAGCTTTACATCAACAAGTGCAATGCAAAGCGTCGCGCTTGTTGATGTAAAGAACGCCGCCGCTGGACTTCAGAGCTGTGGATCACGCCTCTCTGTCGGGGTTTGGCCGTTGCCAGGACAACAGGACTTCTGACTGCAGTGTGCCAAGTGTAAGGTTAAGCGGGAGGGGGGGGCTGAGTTCCAGTCAAAGGAAGCCTTCATGCTTCAGCACACAAAGACAATTCAGACAATTTCATCCTCCCGACTTTGTGGGAACAGTTTGGGAACGGACACTTCCTGTTCACACATGACTGCACAAAGCAGGCTCCATAAACACATGGATGACAAATAAAGTGCTAGATTTTAATAAATGCAAACAAATGCAAGCACCTTTAATCAAACTGGGCCACTAACGTCTGAAGGAGTCGGCTGTTCGCTGTTCCTGCTGCTAACAAATAAAATTCATGCACTTTTCTGAAACTTGTGTCTGGCTGAGACCGGGCCTCGGACCGGTGCCGTGAGAGTTGAGGCTCAGGTGTGAAATGTTTTCAGGGTTTTTATCGGTTTTCAGCGTTATTTTGTTATCGTTTTTATCCGCGACACCTTAAAGGCCGGTCCATGAAAATATTGTCGGGCATAAACCGGTCCGTGGCGCAAAAAAGGTTGGAGACCGCTGCTATAAATCATCTCCTTTAGCTTCTGCACTTTTCTACTTTATACCTCATGCCTCTAATCATCCACTCACATCCAGCACTCACACTTAGAGGATGCTGCACGGCACACAGAGTGGAGCAGCCAGCGATCAGACCTGCTCCACCTCGTGACCTACAACCAGCCTCACTGATGTAGATGCAGAGAAAACTAAAAGTTACCCAGTTTAGCTTAAACAGCCTGGTGGGTACGGTCACTGCTACCCCTCAGCCTTCCAGTCCACTATGGTAGAAAGCCTGACCTCTGACCTCGAGGCCAAGATCAGCCTTTTACAGGTGAATGGTAAAAACAGACTCTGATTGGTCCATCCTCAAAGTGAACACACCCACGGTCACGTGTGGCTGATGAAGGACGTCTGTCGGACTTGCTGTGAAAATAAAATCAAGAGCCGCTCATCACAGTAAAAGTGATGTCAGGGTTCCCGAGTGGCGCTCTGAGGCCACCCTGTAGCTGTGCTGTATTACACACTGTACTGTACCAGAATACAGATGACAAGAACACACACACACTAACAGGAGGAGATGGAGGAACAGCAGGTGGTCCCATTACCAATGCGACACACTCCTACTCTCCACAGCAGGATGATCATCTCCCCGTGTCTCTCCTCCCTCTGCTTCTCTCGTGTAGGCCTGATGGGAGCTAAAATTGAGCTGCCTTCTCCTCTGAGAGCCAACAGCAATGCATTAAGTGGAGAAGGCAGGAGGGGAGAGACAATCATTTCTGCAAAAACAAACATTTCCAAACTTGTTTCAGACTCCAGCTTCTCTTTGAGATTCAGCACAAAGTGGTTTCTTTAATGCTACAGTGACACCAGGCTTTTATCTGTACAGCAGAGATGCATCGTGTTTCCCTTCCTTCTACTTTAAATATTGTTGTTTTGGTGAAGAGTGTTTGGTGCCGTTACTAACAATTATCTGACTTTGTCCTGCTGCTGCATTTAAAACCAAACGTCTCAGTGTTTCTACAGACGTGGAGAATGTCAGTGTGAAGTGACGGCAGCACGCAGGTAAAGGTCGCGTTCATCAGAGAGTTCGTGTTAAACGATGAGTTCTCTGTGCTGGAGGTGGACAGAGTAGCCAAAAACTGTACTAATAGCACCACCTCAGCATAGTTTTACTCAAGCGAAAAGTCCAAAAAATCACTCGAGTAAAAAAGCGTTTTGTAAAAAAGGCTACTTGAGTAAAGAGTAACTGATCAGAACATTTAATATTTAAAAATGAGATAATCAGAGAGACGAAAATATAAAGTTTGGTGCACCTTTAACGAGTTAGCGCGGCTCGCCCCGTGCGTGGGGCAGCACGGCGTCAACACGTTAACGAGCTAACCGTGCTAACGCGTTAACGCACTAATATATACACACACACACGTATATATATATATATATATATATATATATATATATATATATATATATATATATATATACTAGGGGTGCAACGATACTCGTATTGATATCGAACCGTTCGATACAGTGCTTTCGGTTCGGTACGCATATGTATCAAACAATACAAAATTTTTAATTTATTTGATCAACTTTCCTTCAGACCATGCTGTCTGTGTTGAGCGCTCAGTGGATCTGCGCTCGGCAGTGCAGCCTAGGCGGAGTAGTCGAGCGCAGATTCACTGAGCGCAGGGCAAGCTAGCAGACAGAAGCTAAGCTCGTTGCAACATGGCAAATTGAACCTCCCCCACCCTCATTCAGATCTGGCGTTTGGAACTATTTTGGTTTTCATGTGACGTATGACCCTGAAGGTAAGCGCGTCATGGACTAAAGTAAAACAGTATGTCGGATGTGCCACGCAATGCTCAATTACATGAGTGGGAACTAGTGCGTTAGCGCAGTTAGCTCGTTAACGTGTTGGCCGTCCAGCCCCAGGCACGGGGCGATCCGCGGTAGCTCGTTAAGGGAGATTTGCCGTGTTGTGGCGTTAACGTCATTTCAGATTAACGCTGACAGCACTAGTGGGAACACAACGAATATGACTGCACATTTACTCCGACATCATCCTAGTGCAAAGACAAGTGGAAGCAGACAAAAACAACAAGCACGCATGCTACAAACGTTACCCGAGTCATTTAGACAGCCGTTAGCACATGATTCTCCTTATGGGGACCTGATATGTTTAATATGCTGCTGAGAATATAGCCCAGAAGAAGCGTATAGTAGAGCTTTTATTTTGGAAAGAGACATTTCTCTGTAATAAACTCTCTTTTCCAAAGATGAGGGATTTCTCCATCAGATAGATTTATTTTATTTTGTTGTTTCAGCAACATTAAATTTAAAAACTGTACTTTTGAGTTAAAATATATATTTATAATTTTAATAAATGACAAATTAAAAAAGCATGAACATTTTTTTTGTATCGAAAAAATATCGAACCGTGAATTTTGTGTATCGTTGCACCCCTAATATATATATATAAGTAAATGTAACTGAGTAAATGTAATTAGTTACTACCCTCCTCTGGCTGGGACGAGTACGTTTCAGTGTATCTCGCCTTAACATACGCAGTATTATTAGGAAGTGCTTTTAAACTGCAGAACTATCCACACGACACAGCTTGGATTCAAACCAAGCATCAGTTAGTCGATAACAATCACAGCCTGTTCGATCTGTTTCTTTACGGCGCCGCTGTGGCCTGTTGGGAGGAACCTCGGAGCCACTTTTCACCTGGATGTGTCCTTTAACTCAAACAATTCACCAGGACTGTCATCTTTCCTCAGTTCGGAGCGTCGTCTCTCAGACTGAAGCTGAAAAACCAATTCATGCATTCGTTACTTCAAGGTGGGAGCAAAGCTGCAGTGTGGCACTAATGCTTGGTGTGTGCGTGGACTTGAAGTGGGCCACACTAATGTGTGTAACCCTGAGGACAACACAGGGCGGCTACTGTGTGTTTTGCTATTTGAGCCTTTGCATGAGTAGTGTCGTCTCAACACATCAGCTCATGAAAAGCTAAATAAAAACAGTGCACCTGAGGTTTGTTGCATCATTTCATTTTGAGGGTCTGCTCCTCGTGTTTGCTAGCGTAGCGCTCTGATGGATTTCACGTTTCCACTGAAGATGAGCGGCTTTACAACAACCTTCAGACTGAATCGAGCAGCGGGTCGACGTGTCAGGAGGAAACATCTTTCCCCTCGTCGCTGTTCTTCGCCGCCGGCTACTGTCAACACCACGCAGGCTGCTGCTGAGCGCTCTGCAGGTACGCCAACTTACAGAATAAGCTGCTCACATCGCTGCACAGGTTCAATAAGAGGGTAAGGATAGAGCCAGCCGGGGGAACCGTAATGAGAGGAATAACATGTTGTATGTGCAGCCTGGAATGTTTTTAAGTTATTTGCAGTAAAACTGAAGCTTTGAAGACCAGAAGAAAATGAACGACTGACATTTTATAGATGAAAAGATTATTTATTGATCAAAAATATCGATTAATCCTTATTTCTCTTTCTATGGCCCCTAGTTCAGCCAAGCTCCTCCACCTTTGTGTGGATAAAAACATGGACGCCACTTTGATATTAAAGCACAGTAGAGTGAATTTACTTCAGAGGGAAACAACTGCCAACCCCAGATTTCCATCTTTTCCTACACAGGAGGCTCCTGCTTAGGATTCATTCATATTCTCCAATCATCCCAAAAACAGCGCACTCCCCCACCGTCCTGACCAGGCAGTTCACGAGCGCCCCAGCATAGGGATGGGTATTGATAAGATTTTCACGATTCCGATTCCATTTTCGATTCTTTATCGATTCTTTTAAAAAAGGAGAACACTAAGGTCTAATAGCTCAGAACTTTGTTTTATATCTTCTCTTTGAACAAGATAGAAATGTAGGAGTAACATGGCCTTACAAACCCAACAGTGAGATCTTAAGAGATCCACAGCCTACGGCTCTTCAATGGGGGGTCACAGGGTCCCCAGGAAAAAATGTAAATGTAAAATAATAAAATAAATATTCTTCTGTAGCAATAACAAAGTATAACATAAATTATTCTGTAGCAATTACACAAGAATATCCAGTAATGTCCCTGCCTACAATTAAACACATTCACTTACTGAAAATCATCTGCTGTGGCAAACGGCTGCAAGCCTTTGACCACAAACTGAGTCACTGCTCGCTGACATTCGTCTATCCTGCCTGAAAGGAGACGCTACGGTAGACTGCAGCGAGAACTGCAGCATCTGAGCCAGACTCTGTCTCATCATGGTCACCTAAACACACAGTAATGGCAGGTTTGTAATGAGGCAGATCGCGCTAACATAATCTGCACTGTTAGTTGATTATTTACCTGCCGCATTAACGGGAGAGGACGTGCAAACGTTACCGCTGCTGCTGGGTTGAGATTCACGAGTCCAGAATTAAAAACACGACATTCATTTAAGGTCATCGCGTGTTTGTGAGCAAATGCTTTTGCATATTCGTAGTGTTTCCTCCTATTTCTAAATGAAATATCTACTTTGCAAGTATTGCAAGTTGTCCTGTTGTCATCCGTTCTCGTAAAGTATAACCAAACTTTTGAGCGTTTGAGCCGCTTAGGCGCCGTGTTTCCTGCCAGGTAAATGACGCTCCGCAACGTGGTGACGTCATTCGGGGCGACTGGAATCGATAAGGGAATCGTTTGCAAAAATGGCAAACGATTCCAAGGATTTGAAACAGTGGGAACCGGTTCTTGTTTTCGATACCCATCCCTACCCCAGCCCCAATTACACAAACGACAGATGTTATTGATAACGAGGCAGGAAGCCAGGCCACAGCGACTGCCTGGCTCTAGGAACTGATTTCAGACGTGGAGGAGGAGTGAAAATCTAAATGGTGGCGGTTCGATGTGCTGTGGACGAGCACAGGAGCAGCTTCCTGAAACACTCTGAAACATTTCCATCTTTTATCCAAGTGAAACAAGATGAAATGGGTGAAACGCACTAAACAGCTTCCTGAATCTTCAGTCTCGAGGAGACTACAGCTAGCCAGGTTAGCTTAAACAGACTGGTGGGTACAGTCACTGCTACCTCTCAGCCTTCCAGTAGATACGACTATGGTAGAAAGCCTGACCTCTGACCTCTGACCTTGAGGCTAAGATCAGCCTTTTACAGCTGACAAGCAGGCATATTTGTTTCACGTCGAGGCCCTGAAACGACAGAGCGTCCTCTGAGCGAGACTGTTGGTGTGTAGGTAGGACACGGAGCTGTCACGCTCACACATACATGCACATTCATGGAAAGAGGGACAGAGAGGACTTAATGAAGACAAATGTTCAAGAATTTGTCACATTTTTTTCCTTATTTGTGTCTTGCCAACAATGGAGAGCTCGGCACGCACACAAGCGCTGTTTTCTCTCCCTGTTGTCTCCTTTCACTCAGCCTTTTCAGCCAGCTGTCGATGGCTCACTCCAGATGTTTTTGATTTTTAAATCTCAAGGAGACTCACAATCGCTGTTTTTTTGTTTTTCAGAGGGACTTTTCTGAACCATCTGTCACCTGCATGGCTGCGCTTTCTGTGGCTAAATATGCATCTTCATGAATTTAGATAATTAGCAGAGCGATCAAAGACTCGCTTTAAGTTCGGCCGATCGTCCGTCTTCTTTGGGCCCTTCCACTCGTGGCTCGTCTTCACCTGAGACTGTTTGTTCATAGCCTGAAATCCAGCTGCCGTCACATGCAGCGATCCTCCAGAGGACATGTGGGCGAGCTTGCGTTCAGGTTGGAGCGTGCTCAGTGCAAACGGTCAGAACGTGACTTCCATGGAGTTGCTGGGATCTCCTTGGACATGCCCGAGAAGATCAGCCAAATTCAAACCTCAGAAGACTTTTGACTCTGTGGACGTGGACATGTGCAATCTATATTTAATGATCTGTTTCTCTTCCATCACATTTTCCTATCTGAGTGTTGAGACAGATGTGAGGAACGCTGTCTCAGCCACATCTGTGAAATTCGACTGTAAAACAAAGACACGAGGATATGATCAGTCAGACTCCATCTCCGCTGTAAAACACATATTCCTTCACACTCACACAGCAGGAGGCCCGGCGTGCGTCATCCAGCTTTCCAGGGCCTTTCCTCTCTTATCGCATCACATCACAGCATCGCAGCAGCCAATCAGAGACACAGACTTCCAGTCATCTTCACGGGAAAATTCTTATTTTAGAAATAACTAAGGCTCAAAGAAGAGTGCGAGGTGGGAGAGAGACAGCGAGAGAAGGTAGAAGGAGATAATTTAGGAGCACAACGGGGAGAGATGATGATGGAGACGGACAGATGGCGAGAAAGAACAATAAGACCGAGAAAGAGCGTGCAAAGAACAGAGAAGCAGCCGCAGAGCGACGTTCACGGGGAAAAGGAGAGAGGGCGGAAACGATGGGTAGAGCGATTAGAAAGATCGTAACAGAAGATAATTCTCTGGTCGTTTCACCTTTTTTTCTACTAAAACTGCAGCTTTGTATTTGTGTGAAACGGTCGTAACAAGTAATCAAAGCGAAGAGCGAAATCTGCGAAGCAAAGCCGAACACGTACTTCAACGAGCGGCTGAATCAGACGCGAGGCATCAACCGCAGCCAATTACATCGACGCCACGACAATAATCTCCACGCACCTGAGGAAAATCACTCTGACGCTTTCTCTGCTTTTAGATTCATTTTCACTAAAATGAAAAGTGTCTTTCATGGGCATCATCTCAGAATAAAGTCTACGTATTACTGGTCCTGCTGCTCTGCTCAGCGAGCCCAAATGCAATGAAGCGAAAAAGCGAATCCAACGAACTTTGCTCTGGATCAAAAGTTTAAAAAGCCTTTATTTTTTTCAGGCCTGTCACAAGAGGTTAAAAGCAGCCGGCAGGGTGAAAAGAGCAGCGATTAACTGGCTGAGGGAGCCTGAACAAACCATTTACTGGTTACATCATAAAAATGAGTCTTATTTAAAACAAGAGCCCTTCCTCCCAGCCTCATCATCGGAGGCAGCGAGCTGCCCTCCTTCAGAGGTCTGAACTCTTTATGCATATTTAGCAGGACGGAAAAGAAGCCAACGTGGCGTCGCTGCCACTGATCCCGCTCCCATTTATTAATGTCACACATTAAAATACAGACAGACACGCAGCAGGGAGACGTCAGTGAACCCAGAGCCAGTATAAGGTAGTATCTGAGCTGTCTTCACTTGATCTCACTGTTACTCAATAAATTAGAGGCGATAGAAAGAGAAATCAATCAGGCATAAAAGCACTCTTCCCATCTCTCCGTATAATTCCTCCTCCTGCTCGCTCTGGTCATCTTGTCCCTCTCGATCTGCATCACACCATCGGGGAACTGCGTCTGTTCGTGCAGAAGACGAGTCATGATGCTGGGCTACAGCTTGAGAACCTCCATCGCCTTAAAATTTGCACAGCTGATGGTTTAGCTGTAGGAAGGAAAATGGGCTTTTTTCCTCCATTCAGAGTTAAAACACTGATGATTTGTTTCTGTCTGACATCACCCCAAATATAACAGACCCCAAAACACGCTACCTTACTTTTGAATAGATGTGTCCTAAAATGCTATTCATCTTTGTTGGTACAGTGACGTCAGGGATCATGTTTTCACAGCAACGTTGGTGCTTCGAGATAATAAAATGAGATGAGATGGAGTCAGGCTGCTTCGCTCTTCAGTATCAGATTGAATGGCATCACTTCTGAAGTTGCAATATGCACTAATACAGCAATTAATTGTCATAAACAGGCAAAAAAATGCAAATCTGTTGCTAGTTGCATGGAGAAAACTGAACAATAACTGCTTGCATTCAGAGTCAGAACCTCCACAGTGACGTTTAGCTGCATGATGGATATTTACCGGTAAAATTATAGACGAGTCTATTATCAGAAGCGCTGCAGATGCAGTCATTGGTGCAGACGAACTCAAAGTGATGCTAGCAACCTGTTTGTGTTTGTAAACCGGATCATCATTATCTGCAAATGTCCGTCTGTCTGCGAGTGATCGCAGTCTCTTTGTTGTCCACAACACAAAGATCTCCTATTTTTACTGTAGTGTCGGAGCCGTTAGCAAACATTTTGAAACTCTGCTGTGGGTATTGCTCTACATTTTGTTACGTTAGCGAGCCTGCAAACTTCTAATTCAACTGAACCTCATCATTCCTCTTTTACATGGATGCCTGGAGTTATAAAACTCATCATGCATCATGTCTGTGGATGTTCTCAGTCATCCAGGTCATCGTAGTCTAAGGAGCTTGGAAAGAAAAGTGTCTGGACTTCTTTAAGTTTCCTTGAAGATGTTTCATCCGAGATGAATCGTCAGTTCTAAGAGCAACTGGTGGAGATTCCCAGACTTTTACCCTTTAAGACCATAGAACCAAGTCCGCCAGAGCTTATATTATATGTTTACATGCTGTGGAGCCATTTTTGGGAGCATTTCAAGTTGCTATACATCAATACAACCATTATAGCCCAGATTTTAATAATATGTCTGCATTAAGTTCATACTAATTACATAAATTGCAAAAAAGTGCAATAAACTACAAAAAAATTGAAAATCGTTTTTGTTTTTTTAACATATATTTCTAGTTAGAGAAATTTAAGAGGCTTATCCCTCAAAACTGTAAATACAAAAAAGTTGCACAAAATAGTTTCCCACCACAGGAAATTTATTTTGAGTGTCTTCATAGTTTTATTTTTGAAATACACCAATTTTTATATACTGCAGGAAAAACGAAAATAAATATTATGATGCAAATTTGCAAAAAAGCAGCATATGCATCAGAATAAACTATTTCCAGCAGTGCAATATGAGTCCTAAGCATCCCAGAAACCACACAGAAAGTCATAAAGTCAACTTAACTTTTAAAAACACCAGTATAGGCTCATGAGGCCCTGATGGTAAAAAACTACATTTCCACAAAAATGACGTCACTTCCGGTTTCGGGCAGATCATGGCGGACATGCGATAGTTCACGCTGACGTCTATTCCAACGTAGGAAGTGTTATGAACAGCTGATCGGATCGGCAAAGCGTGTTTCTGGAATATTATGTTTTTGTTGCTGCAAGTGCTTTTTATGCAGTTTTTGCAAAGTTATATGTGGAAGGAAACTGTGACCGAGGACAAGCTGATGGCATAAGATGTAAGTACAACTCCTCCGGTTTCATATGCAAAAAACATTATTGCGCTAGCTCACGTGGTTGCAGAGCTACCGGGATTTAAAAGTAGTTACACAAAACAGAGCGTGCCCGCTCTGACCGGCTTTAAAGGGTTAAGCCCTGTGGGAGTTTCCCCCCAAGAGAGTCATGGACCCCCTGCTGATCCTTTACCTAATCACACGAGCCAAGGTGTGACAGGTGTGGGTCACAATCTGCCACTGTTTGGGTGAACCCATTGTTGATCTAGCCCCACCCTATCAGCTGAGGTCAGATGGCCCAGGATGTGAGTGGGCGATAAACCATCACTTTTCCTAACAGAGTTTTGCTTCCCAAGCGAAACAAACAGTGCATGAAAAACACAGGAAACTTCCGTCCTGTGGTCAGAATCTCCTGTGCCGCCACTTCAGACCCGACAAAAAAACATCACTTCATTAAAGTAAAGCGCGCCTACACGGTTTGTTTCACACACGAGGAACAAACAGCCTGCATGCTCCTTTATTTCCAGGCTTTTCAAAGTATAGCTCAGCTCAATGCCAGGCCTCGGGAAGCTTTTGTGTAGCTTGTATCCTATTTTATTACCACATACAAGATCCGGGCGCACTCCTATTTCAACCATCAAAGCGAGGCTGTACCAAGAGAATGAAAGCTTAGAAATGGCTCTTATATGTTCATGGATTTGCTCAGCTGACACGTCATCATGTAAATTCATGAAAACAAGCCATCGTCATTTTCAGAGGTTACTCAGACATTGCATGACTTGAATCAACAGGCAAATATGACAGAAAGGTGTTAAAAAGCTGTTCTTTGAGGGGACGTGTAGGACGCTTCTGTTTGTCCATGTTTAGGTCATCAGCTGGTCACGGGGCTACATGCACCGATACCATCCACTGATTCAGATTCATTCACCGAAAGCTGGGCCATCACAAAAGGCAGGACATTTCCTTTAAGACGACGGGTAAAATAAATTTAGTGATTGTTTCAACTCTGACTCAACACTGTGCTCAGGAGGACTCGACAGTCAGCAGGGGATTCGGCTCAAGGATGACTCCGGGGTTCTCGCTTTTCATGCCTTCAAAGAAAAATCATTCTTTTATCTCCTTACCTTTTTCCCCCAAGTCTAAAAATCAAGGTGAAATCTGTGAAAAACAGCTGCTGCACTGATGAATAATACCATCATGAGGTTTTCTTGAAGATGTGTGCTGAACCTTGGACAGACATTTTTGACGAACCGCGTCGAAATAAAATTAGAAGGACTTTTAAAGCCACCGACTCTTCCAAGGCCTTATTTTTCCTCAAAGCTACGACTTCTATTAAATTACAGAAAATATTTGAAACTGTTTATTTTATACAAGGCGGAAAACTAATTTGACTTTTGGTGATGTGGGCAAGAGAATAAAACCAACAAGCTCATTTTGTAAACGTGTGTCCAAAGATCCCACAGTCAGTCCTGCTCCCAACAAGACTCTCTATCAAATTAGAGACTACTACAGAGGACTGGAAGCAATTTACATTGACATTTGGCTGACATTGCTGCCCCGAGATTTAAAGGCAGCAGAATACTTCTTAAATTACAACAAGTAAAGGACGCAAGAGTCAAAGTTTCTTAAGAGAGAAGAGTGAGAGAAAGTGTTTGCCTCCTTCATGATTTCCCGTTTTTTCTGATTATAAAACAATATATTTAAATATTAGACAAAGATAACTCGACTAAACACAAAATGCAGTTTCTAAGTGAAGGTGTTTATTATTAACCCTTTAAGACCATAGAACCAAGTCTGCCAGAGCTTATATTATATGTTTACATGCTGTGGAGCCATTTTTGGGAGCATTTCAAGTTGCTATACATCAATACAACCATTACAGCCTAAATTTTAATAATATGTCTGCATTAAGTGCATAGTAATTACATAAATTGCAAAAAAGTGCAATAAACGACAAAAAATTGAAAATCGTTTTTGTTTTTTTAACATATATTTCTAGTTAGAGAAATTTAAGAGGCTTATCCCTCAAAACTGTAAATACAAAAAAGTTGCACAAAATAGTTTCCCACCACAGGAAATTTATTTTGAGTGTCTTCATAGTTTTATTTTTGAAATACACCAATTTTTATACACTGCAGGAAAAATGAAAATAAATATTATAATGCAAATTTGCAAAAAATCAGCATATGCATCAAAATAAACTATTTCCAGCAGCAATATGAGTCCTAAGCATCCCAGAAACCACACAGAAAGTCATAAAGTCAAACATAACTTTTAAAAACACCAGTATAGGCTCATGAGGCCCTGATGGTAAAAAACTACATTTCCGTGAAAATGACGTCACTTCCGGTTTCGGGCAGGTCATGGCGGACATGCGATAGTTCACGCTGATGGACGTAGGAAGTGTTACAAACAGTGGAAGGAAACTGTGACCGAGGACAAGCTGATGGCATAAGATGTAAGTACAACTCCTCCGGTTTCATATGCAAAAAAAATTATTGTGCTAGCTTACGTGGTTGCAGAGCTACCGGGATTTAAAAATAGTTACGCAAAACAGAGCGTGCCCACTCCGACCGGTTTTAAAGGGTTAAATGTTAGAACAAAACCCTTATTGCACATAGTAGATTAATTTTAATCTTCCCCACAGAGCTTCTAATGCTGGGCTCACACTGTGCGATTTTTGGCCCATTTTGAAACGATTTTTGAGTCGTGCGACCGTTTTCGGCCCGATTTTGTCCTTCATCGTGCGTCGTGCATCGTGTAGTATACGTGGGGTAACGAGAAGCGATTAACACCTCGCGACCAGCTCCCGATCATCAATCGCTTGGTCGTGAGGATTACAAACCTGTTTGAAATCCGTCGTGAGGGTGTCACCGCAGTTTCTCACACTGCTCACGCGCAAACACAAATATCAGCGAAAAAGACGGCGCAGCACGGCAGTGCAGCGTGTGATCTGGACACAAGCGATGGAGGCACTTGTAGAACTTTGGAAAGCTCATCCGAGCCTTTTCGATGTGGCCTCACAAAATGATCACGACCACAACAACCGTGAAAATAGTTGGATTTACGTTGCTGCTCAATCACAGCTGATCATGTTTTTCATTAGCAATTTAGCAAAGTTGATGGTGGTGGTGTCTGACAGAGAGGGAGAGCGAGCGACAGAATTCCTGTTATAAGCTTCATGTTATGGACGCACAGTGTGAGCACTCGGGTCGCATAGTGTGAGACCTGCATCGTGACCTACGAACTTCTAACCCCGGCGGGTCAATCGTACAGTTTGAGCAGGAGCTGAATCGCGCGACTGACAAAATCGCACAGTGTGAGACCTGCATTACTGAGTCAAACAATCCAAGTGTGGTGGGAGGCAGTAAGCTGCCATAGATGTGCACAGTACACAAGCTAGCAACTAGCTGCACGACTAATACACCTAAAAGCTAAACGTTCTCATTTAGTTTGTAGAGACAGATTTTGGTTCAAGAGGAAAAAGCTGCAACTTTACAAATTCATCAGCAGACTCGGAGTAAACCAAATATTCGTGGCTAACACAAGAGCCTGGGATATTTAAACATTGATTCATGCAGCAGCTTTAGACCCAAAACTCAGTTTCCTGCTCGCTCTTGGCCCCAGTGCATGATGGTCACATTGTCTGCAGGAGCGATACAATTGTGAGGTTCCCAAACTGAAACCAGAAACCTTTCTCACCTCAGCTACACCATGAGATCAGAATCAGGGTCAAAGCAGTGTTAGTGAACACATACTATGCTTGACATCGTAGCTCTCGCTTTGGTTAGACAAGGACCGGATGGCTACTCACTTACTAAGCTAACCTGGTAAACGGCTGCCTGAGGGCTCAATCACACGTGGCCTGCCTCGTCATACTCTCACGGTCGTCTGATTAGAAGAAGAGAAACTGTGTTTGCACAGCCGTTGCCGTCTAAAACTTCATTAGCATCGGGATAGCCAGATTCACGACATGCAGAGCCACGTGTACGAGGGGCGGGGCTTCGACAAGCCGCCTTCTGGACCAGACCACCGTGGCAAAGAGCTTTGTGTTATCACGGAGAAACACCCTGTGACCTTGCCTTTCTTCTCGCGACGCTGCCATCAGCAGCCAATTAGAGAACATCTTAACAGAGACATCAAAAGGATGCGGCGAGAGAGAGGACATCAGTGGACTACATATGGAGGCAGCAGGTGTCCACACAATATGACTCCAAAGCATGCGGGCCTGCACAACGCCTTATTAATTAATGACTACAATCTACACAGCAGGACTTCAAACAGCTTCACTCACACCAATTGAAAGAACTGAGGTTAAAAAGGACGGCAGCACGCCGCGGTTCGTTTTGTTGGATAACCACGTCTTTAACGGCACTGATGGAGACTTCGTTTCATCACCGAAGCTGCTTCGATGCTCTCAGAGTTACACAAGCAACGCAGGAAGAACAGGACTCTCAAGGCTTTTGGAGGTTTAATGTTATAAAAAATATTTCAGCATGAATTGGACTCAAACAGAAGGACCGTCGTGTTTCCAGCGTAGCCACGACAGGCCGAGAGCTAACAAGCTAAGAGCCAATGAGCCATCGTCTAACAGCGTTTTGTCTTGGCTTGTGCAGCCTTAAATATGTATGAAGCAACACGAGGTTCTCTCTAAGTGGCTTTCAGACCGGTTTAATCCTCTTGGAGAGTTTAGCCCAATGAGGGGTGAACAGGGGCCGTTTTAAAGTGCAGTTAAATTGACAGGGAAGCATCCATTCATTTCCTTTGTAATTAAAAGAAAATCACAGAGGCCAAGAGAAGGACTGCCAAACAGAAGCGATGGACTGAAAGCAGAGAGACGCACTAAATGGCTTATTATTTAATGGATGTAACAGTTTAGGCAGATCAGACACATGAGAGGTTAAGCACTCAGACCAGCTGGCAGAAGTTCACCATTATCAGAAACTTGCACACTTGCAGAGAACAGAAGCTTTTGTTCGTTGTTTGCAGGAAGATGAAAATGGTTCTAATGCGAGTATCAGCCTACAAATATTACTGTGCAACATACAGGACTCAGATCTGATGTGCTCGAACTGTTTCTGTTCATCTTTACAGACAAAGGAAATTGTTTGAACACGGATAATGAAATTTCAATATCATGCAGTTTTATAAAGGGATAATCTTTGTCTAAACGAGTCAGTTTTCAAAGCCAAACAATAGATTAATGACCCATTTTATTCTAAAAACATTTACTCCTCTTCTTCCTCTCACTAAATAATCTCTTTATTCCAAACACAGCTTCTTCCTACAGTGTTTCTGCAGGCTGACGTCTCCCTTTGCTTTGGATCTCAACTTTATTTACACAGCGCAAAATCAAAACAACAGCCCCAAGGAGCTTTATGTTGGAAGGTCGACCGTACAATAACACATACAGAGAAAAACCAACAATCACATGACCACCTATGAGCAAGCACAGTGGGAAGGAAAAACTCCCTTTTAACAGGAAGAAACCTCCAGCAGAACCAGGCTCAGGGAGGGGCGGGGCCATCTGCTGTGATTGGTTGGGGTGGGAGAAGGAAGACAGGATAAAGACATGCTGTGGAAGAGAGACGGAGATTTTCCCAGTAAGAGTTTTGTGTGGGAATAAGCATTATTTCCCTTCCTGTCACATTTCTTCACCCCTGAAAAATCACTGCTTTTGGTTCGGTTTAAAAGCTAATAAACGTGCAAATAACCAAAACGACTTTTTGGTCAGTTTATCGATTATCTCAAACACACTCAGTCATCACAATATCCAATAAAGCCAGTTAAATCTGAGGGATCGGCATCAGTCCAGTTTAGCAGTTTAGAAGTGTGATAGATTGATTATTTGTTGAAGTTCATAATGGAGTAAAAAGTTGTGGTTAAAAGTTACCCAATGTATTATTCAATTTATTTTAAATATGTCCCATTAAGAGACGTAATGTAACACAGGCTAAAATAGTTAAAAGAGTTCATGACTATGTTCAACCGGATAATAATTCTTAATGTGACTACAACCTGTGTAAAATTCAATCTGTGATCTACTTGTCGAGCCTGGGGAATAATCCATGTGATGTAGTGATCATGATTGATTAGTTATGCCTGCCGTTGCCGGAAGGGGGCGCTCTGGCCACAATGCCTCATTCGCAATGAAGCTGCTGAAAGAGAAGCATCGTGTCTGAGCGTCGTCATTGATTTATCCCCTTTTCAGGTAATAATTGAGCAATTCTGCTTTTGATCTTTACAAACATGTATGTTGAGTTGTACTGACCGTGTTTCCAAATGTACCAAGAGGATACTAGGAGATGATCTGTGTTAACTGTGTTGTTAGGATAAGCTATAAGCAGCTAGCTAAGCTAAGCGCTCTGTTGGTGGCTAGCATGGAGCTTTATCGTGCCAGACTGTGTATGATTGATTGATTGAATCTTTATTTTGAACATGTTAAAAAAGTACAACAACATAGAATTAAAAGAGACAAATAAACAAAGCAAAACAAAAAGAAAACGAGCAACCACAACTACAAATAACTTTCATGTTCAAAAAGGAGCAGGAAGAAGCATGAGCAATGTATGAAACATACATTGTGTGCATTTTGCATTTGATCTGGGCGAAGAACATGTGTATTTTGTGTGAAGGGACAAATGCCTATTAGTATTTTTATATGAATATTTTGTTTATTTTCTGTACATTTCAGTTTAATGATCTAAGCTTGTTTATTGATTCATAAGTTGTTTTTGTAAATTCTTACATTCAATTTAATCTGTAACTTAAAGGAAAGGAAAGAAAACCGTCTTGAGATATATTGTCTTACAACTAACAGACTGTACATTGTTGTTAAGATGTTTAATACTTTTGTATGTATGTTTATATTTCTGAATCATTCGCAATGAAGCTGCTGAAAGAGAAGCATCGTGTCAGAGCGTCGTCATTGACTTATCCCCTTTTCAGCCCCTTTTCAGGGTGTAACAGAAGCACAGACCATCGTCAGCTGCTTCGGTGCAAACAAGTGACCACAGGTGCGCCTGAGAGGCAACAACCCACAAAGGGATTGTTTTAGCAGGTGGTGTCCACAGACCACTGCCCTCACGTTAACCCTTCTGAGTGATTCTTCTCCAGCTTTGCTTTCTGTTGCTGCTTTTCTCGTCGCTCGTAGCCTGAGACCTGCAGGCTGCACAGGAAGTCCAGCGCCTCAAGGATGGCGCGTCCATACATGCTGTGTCTCCCGGGACAGTCTGAAGAGTACGTATGAGATACTGGGAGATGGTGACGGGGGTGTAGAACCCAGCAACAGGACCAGTATGTTCCTCTGTGTGAGGAGGGACAGGGCAAGCACTGCCAGAGCCGGAGTGAATGTGAGTGCGAGTGGTTGTCTGTCTCTGCGTTAGCTGTTCGATAGACTGCTACCCACTGCTACAACACAGAGCAGAGCAGCTATCTGAACGCTACCCCAACAGAGGTCGATTATCTTGTTAATAATTTCACCTCCTCACTACGTACGACTCTGGATACTGTAGCTCCAGTGAAAACTAAGGTCTCTAATCAGAAGTACCTGACCCCGTGGTATAATTCTCAAACACGTACCCTAAAGCAGATGACTCGTAATCTGGAGAGGAAATGGCGTGTCACAAATTTAGAGGATCATCATTTAGCCGGGAGAAATAGTTTGTTGCTTTTTAAGAAAGCCCTCCGCAAAGCCAGAACAGCTTACTACTCATCACTGATTGAAGAAAATAAGAACAACCCCAGGTTTCTCTTCAGCACTGTAGCCAGGCTGACAAAAAGTCAGAGCTCTTTTGAGCCAACCATCCCTTTAACGTTAACTAGTGATGACTTCATGAACTTCTTCACAAATAAAATTTTTATCATTAGAGAAAAAATTACCAATAATCATCCCACAGATGTAATATTATCTACAGCTACTCTTAGTTCCATTGATGTTAAGTTAGACTCTTTTTCTCCAATTGATCTTTCTGAGTTAACCTCAATAATTACTTCCTCCAAACCATCAACGTGTCTTTTAGACCCCATTCCTACAAAACTGCTCAAAGAAGTCCTGCCATTGATTAATTCTTCGATCTTATATATGATCAACCTATCTCTAATAATCGGCTATGTACCACAGGCCTTCAAGGTGGCTGCAGTTAAACCTTTACTCAAAAAGCATCTCTAGACCCAGCAGTCTTAGCTAATTATAGGCCAATCTCCAACCTTCCTTTCATATCAAAAATCCTTGAAAGAGTAGTTGTCAAACAGCTAACAGATCATCTGCAGAGGAATGGTTTATTTGAAGAGTTTCAGTCAGGTTTCAGAGCTCATCACAGCACAGAAACAGCTTTAGTGAAGGTTACAAATGATCTTCTTATGGCCTCTGACAGTGGACTCATCTCTGTGCTTGTCCTTCTTGACCTTAGTGCAGCGTTCGATACTGTTGACCATAATATCCTATTAGAGCGATTAGAACATGCTGTAGGTATTACAGGTATTGCACTGCAGTGGTTTGTATCATATCTATCTAATAGACTCCAATTTGTGCATGTAAATGGAGAGTCCTCTTCACACACTGAGGTTAATTATGGAGTTCCACAGGGTTCAGTGCTAGGACCAATTCTGTTTACATTATACATGCTTCCCCTAGGCAGCATCATTAGAAGACATAGCATACATTTTCACTGCTATGCAGATGACACCCAGCTCTATCTGTCCATGAAGCCAGATAACACACACCAATTAGTTAAACTGCAGGAATGTCTTAAAGACATAAAGACTTGGATGGCCACTAACTTTCTGCTTCTTAACTCAGATAAAACTGAGGTCATTGTACTCGGCGCTGAAAAGCTTAGAAATATGGTATCTAACCAGATTCTTACTCTGGATGGCATTACCTTGGCCTCCAGTAATGCTGTGAGGAACCTTGGAGTCATTTTTGACCAGGACATGTCCTTCAACGCACATATTAAACAAATATGTAAGACTGCGTTCTTCCATTTGTGCAACATCTCTAAAATTAGAAATATCCTGTCTCAGAGTGACGCTGAAAAACTAGTTCATGCATTTATTACTTCCAGGCTGGACTACTGCAATTCATTATTATCAGGATGTCCAAAAAACTCACTGAAAAGCCTTCAGTTAATCCAAAATGCTGCAGCAAGAGTACTGACAGGGACTAGAAAGAGAGAGCATATTTCTCCTGTTTTGGCTTCCCTTCATTGGCTTCCTGTTAAATCCAGAATTGAATTCAAAATCCTGCTCCTCACATACAAGGTCTTAAATAGTCAGGCCCCATCTTATCTTAATGACCTTGTAGTACCATATCACCCTATTAGAGCACTTCGCTCCCGCTCTGCAGGCCTACTTGTTGTTCCTAGAGTATTTAAAAGTAGAATGGGAGGGAGAGCCTTCAGTTTTCAGGCCCCTCTTCTGTGGAACCAGCTTCCAGTTTGGATTCAGGAGACAGACACTATCTCTACTTTTAAGATTAGGCTTCAAACTTTCCTTTTTGCTAAAGCATATAGTTAGGGCTGGACCAGGTGACCCTGAATCCTCCCTTAGTTATGCTGCAATAGATGTAGGCTGCCGGGGGATTCCCATGATGCATTGAGTTTTTCCTTTCCAGTCACCTTTCTCACTCACTATGTATTAACAGACCTCTCTGCATTGAATCATATCTGTTATTAATCTCTGTCTCTCTTCCACAGCATGTCTTTATCCTGTCTTCCTTCTCTCACCCCAACCAATCACAGCAGATGGCCCCGCCCCTCCCTGAGCCTGGTTCTGCTGGAGGTTTCTTCCTGTTAAAAGGGAGTTTTTCCTTCCCACTGTCGCCAAAGTGCTGCTCATAGGGGGTCATATGATTGTTGGGTTTTTCTCTGTATCTATGAAGCACCTTGAGGCGACTTTTGTTGTGATTTGGCGCTATATAAATAAAATTGAATTGAATTGAATTGAAATTGAATTGAATTACCCCACCATTCACCCTCTGATATCTGGGATAGGCTCACAGGACAATACTCTGCCTATTCCAGTGTTTCCCCCTGATGATGATGATTGCATATGGAAAACAAAAAGAAAGTACAAGCATTTTATTTTCTGAGCATGTGAAGCAAAGGAAGAATGTGGACTGAGCTGAAAACATTTGCTGTGAAATCTTCAAAGCTTGTTTTGACTCGATGAAGCTGAGGCGGTGAAGGCTGAGCAGTAACACAACCTGCTCACTGCTTTGGTTTAGTCCTTTAATTTAATGAGTATGTGTGAGGTACACAGAAGAACAGCCACACAGGTTTAAGCGAGAGCGCACTCGGTATGCAAACAAGCTGCACGAGGAGGCCGAGACATAAATGCATTGTAACAGCGACGGGCCTCGGGCGCAGCCGTCTTCACGCTGTCTGGAGCTAATCCACCCTGTTTCTCCTTCCACTCTACCCTTTTCACCTCTCTCTAATTTACTGCGCTCTCTCGTTCCTCCCGCTAACTCCGCATTTTAATATTTTATACTTTAATCATTTTCATTTTAATCTGATCCTTTTCAGGCGCTTTTGCTTGCATAGAGAGCTCAGTACTCTGGAGAGCCGCGGTTCATCTGATCATTCTTGTCAGTGATGAAACATTCATAAAATGTCAACAGAAGTGCGCAGTACGGTTCAGTCGCACGGCGCCGCGGCACAATGGAAACACGAGACGCCGTCGCCTTGAATCCACTGAAGAGGAAACACGCTGACTGTTAACGCTCACTTTTCTGTTTGTGATGTGAAGAGCAAACACACATCTGTCATTTACTGTTTGTACAGATGAGGCTGGTGTAGTTTTACCTTCTGTTTTTAAATCAACAGCCACATAAAGACAGCAACACCTCTGATTAATGCAGCGTTTCATGTTCTCTTTGTCTGTTTTTGTTTATTTAAATTTCAAAGCCAATAATGTATTAATCTGTCAGCCAGTGTCCCCTCAGTGGTGCTGTCATAGGTATTATTTATGTGACTAGTTCAGTGTGGGGTCATTTAGAGAGAATAAAGGACAACAAAATCCACCAATCAGGAGTTACCGGGGCAATCTGATAACAGATGAAACCTGGTGGTCACTGTGTGGTACTGCAGGTCAAACAAAGCAGGGAGGGATTTTAATGCGAATGAGTTTCCAGGTTGTTTCTGACCAGTGTTGGTCAAGTTACTTGAAAAAAGTAATCAGTAACTAATTACTGATTACTTCCCCCAAAAAGTAATCCCGTTACTTTACTGATTACTTATTTTCAAAAGTAATTAATTACTTAGTTACTTTTTAAAAACACGATTTACACCCTGAATAGGTGATAAAGTGATAGCTCTTTCAGCCCAATTCTACTTTTTCTGCATAATCATCATACAAAATGTAATCAAATGGAAAAGTCTCTTTTTAAAACTTGTTTTATTAGTTTTAATCTTTTAACTTTATGCATCAAGCAAACATTTAATTATATGCAACATTCACTGACTGGAAGAAATTAGTTTAATATTTAAACCTATTTTCTGCACATTTCAGCACATAAAATAAAATATTTTTGTGTGTGTTTACACTCAGTCTTTCAAATAGATGCAAGTAAAACACAGCAGAAAATAAATAAAGTCAAAGACTAGCGGTCCTGTTGCTCTATTTTCACCTGTAAAGCAGGAGTGGGGTAGGCGGAGGGTTACCCTGGTGCAGGTGTGCAGCGGTCAGTGGAAGAATCCGCGAGTTTCTCTGTGAGTTTCCCATTACGTCGTAGCTACTCGCTGCTTGTTTGGAAGTTTAGGGGTTTTTTTCGCTGTAAAAAGAAGTTTTCTTCCCACGAACAACGGACACTAATGTTTTTGTCACTTTTTATGGAATCAAACTCAAAGTAAGGTCAGTACTTCCACGCTTTAAACGCTGCACGCTCATACTCTCTCTGCACTCGATATATGATCCATTGTTGATCTGCACACAGCTGTTGTCACGAACGTCGCACTCGCTTACGTCACTGTCATGAGACATTCTCGCAAAAAATCACGGTTTTAGTAACGCAGTAACGCAGCGTTCCTACGGGAAAGTAACGATAATTTAATTACCTTTTTTGCAATAGTAATCCCTTACTTTACTCGTTACTTGAAAAAAGTAATCAGATTACAGTAACGCGTTACAAGTAATGCGTTACTGCCCATCTCTGTTTCTGACACATGCAAATCATTTCCCACAGATTGTACACTTCCACACGTGGATGAACCTCAGATCGTCTCCATGCTCGATGTTGTGGCTCAGAGGCCCGAGGACGAGCCTGACTTTGGACAATAACGGAGATTTACAGCACAGACAAATGAGCTACATCATACTTCTCAGTAGGATTATAGTGTTGCTGATTTTGTTTGTATAATGGGATATGCTGATAAGAAGAAAACATAACGCCATCTGACTTATTATTATAAGTGAGCCAGTCAGCATTTTTGCTGCTGTACTGCTGCCTCGTCTTGTCGTTGCTGCAAATAAGCCGTTACATTAATGTGCAGCTTGTTCCTCTTTGCTGATCTCCATCCTGAAAATGATTACAAAGCCTGGAGAACTCATAACAACAAATCAGTGTCGTACCAACCTCTGCTGCTCCTCTCAGTGCTGTGTTTTTATCCTGCGCAGCGCTCCGTGGAAAGACAGGATGAGCACACAGAGGATGAATGCATGTGGAAAACTGAGGGGACAAAAATGATACTGAGATGTGTCCACACATGTGGGCTCACAGTTGTTAATACAAGTGCAGCCAATGAGAGTCAGTCAAGCCAGATGCAGCCAGTCAGGTTTAAACAGTGGCCAGGTGAAGTCATCCGTGTGAAGCACAGGTAGAGGTCTATTTTATCCAAAGTGCTCCATCGACTCTGCAGTAATGACTGAAATGTGTCTGAATGTCTTTTAGGACCTCACTAAGTCCATTTTTCCTCTTTTTGAACCGTTAGCCACCGAGGTTTCACTTTACGTTTAGCATCTCGTTTTGAGCGGCGGTTTTTATGCTACCTCGATTACAGAAACTGCTTTTGGAAATGAGCTCGAGTCTCTTTATTTCCTCTCTGCTTTCCTCCGGCCAGCAGCTTGTGTGGCCCCGTGAAATACTTTCCACGATTTATTGGCCTCTATCGGAGGTGTTTTACACTGGAAAAGAAGAGGTGAGTGTGCTTATTTACCCTCCCACACACACGTACACTCTCTGTCGATATCTTTATCAGCGTTTCTCTGCGGGACGGCCGTCTGTTCCGCCTGACAGCTGCCTCTGATTAGGTGTTGATGAAAAACACAGTTTCCCAGAGCGCACTGCAGCTCGGCTGTCCATCCGTGCGCTCGGCCGGCCAGTGTGCGGCCAGCGTGACATTTGGAGTCTGCGGCTTTGATGCGCCTGAGCTGCTGCGTCACGCTCGGTGAAGCCACGCAATGCCGGCCATATTGATACCCACGTAGAAGGGCAGAAATCAATCGTCCACTCTTGTGCTGTGTGGGTGTGTCTTTATCTCCACATCCTTTCTTCTGCCAGCAGCAGGGCTTTAGAAAACCTGCAATACCCCATTTTTCAGGTCGTTACTCTGACATGTTGCACTCGTTCACCTCGTGGTGGGAAATGCTGGATAAACTCTCGAGGTCAAGGCAACTTTCAATAAGTCAGATGCTGTTTGGATACACTGGTTGAATAAATCCTAATGATTTCATTGACCTCTGACCTTTTCTTAAGCATCGCCCTCGCAGGAGTGTCAATCTCCCACAAAGTACTTCTCACTGATGAATAACCCCATGACCCTCCTCGCTCTGCAGCGGCTGGACACGAGGTCTTTTCATCATTACTCTGTTGATGAAGCCCGTTAGACAAGGAAGGAAAAACTCCCTTTTAACAGGAAGAAACCTGTTAAAAGAGTTAAAGAGTGAGTGAAGAAGAAGCACTCGGTGCATCATGGGAAGCCCCCACGCCCTCACGCTGTTTGCAGTCCCCACAGCGGCTCAGACCAGACCAACTTGGCTTTCAAACGTGGCCACCAGTGGAGAAGTTTAGGCTGCTGCTGCAGAGCGTTCACAGCAGCCTCAGCTTCTGGAGAAATCTCCAACAGGGAATTCATCTGGCTCCTCACATCACGCTGGAAGCTCCGGGCTGGCCACTGCAGCTCGTGATGAGGAGCAGAAGATCCCCGAGGAAGTTTTGTGGGAGGAAAGTGAAACTGTGCACGCTCAGCTGCACATTTGCACTGAAGCTACGAGGGAAACGATGTCAACACAGCACGGCTACGCTAATATTTGTTTTAAGAAATGTCTCCCACGCAGACACAACTTTATTATATGTTGATAAAATGTTGTAATTTGTAATAACGTGCAGGGACGTTCCATTAACCCTTTAAGACCTACCGTAGAACCAAGTCCGCCAGAGCTTACATTATATGTTTACATGCTGTGGAGCCATTTTTGGGAGCATTTCAAGTTGCTATACATCAATACAACCATTATAGCCTAGATTTGAATAATATGTCTGCATTAAGTTCATAGTAATTACATAAATTGCAAAAAAGTGCAATAAACTACAAAAAAATTGAAAATCGTTTTTGTTTTTTAACATATATTTCTAGTTAGAGAAATTTAAGAGGCTTATCCCTCAAAACTGTAAATACAAAAAAGTTGCACAAAATAGTTTCCCACCACAGGAAATTTATTTTGAGTGTCTTCATAGTTTTATTTTTGAAATACACCAATTTTTATATACTGCAGGAAAAACGAAAATAAATATTATAATGCAAATTTGCAAAAAAGCAGCATATGCATCAAAATAAACTATTTCCAGCAGTGCAATATGAGTCCTAAGCATCCCAGAAACCACACAGAAAGTCATAAAGTCAAAGATAACTTTTAAAAACACCAGTATAGGCTCATTGAGGCCCGGACGGTAAAAAACTACATTTCCGCAAAATGACGCCACTTCCGGTTTCGGGCAGGTCATGGTGGACATGCGATAGTTCGCACTGATGGACGTAGGAAGTGTTATGAACAGCTGATCGGATCGGCAAAGCGTGTTTCTGGAATATTATGTTTTTGTTGCTGCAAGTGCTTTTTATGCAGTTTTTGCAAAGTTATATGTGGAAGGAAACTGTGACCGAGAACAAGCTGATGGCATAAGATGTAAGTACAACTCCTCCGGTTTCATATGCAAAAAACATTATTGCGCTAGCTCACGTGGTTGCAGAGCTACAGGGATTTAAAAATAGTTACACAACACAGAGCGTGCTGCTCTGACCGGCTTTAAAGGGTTAAATTACAGGAGAATTATGCTGTGTTATAAAATATTAACGTAAATGTTAAAAATACAGAAATGAAGACATCTGAGGAAATACAGGGGGTGAAATAATAACATAAACCAGTCTAGTGGGAAAAGGTGAAAAGCTAAATATTAATGCAATAAAAAAAACCTACAGAAAACATCATCAAGTAAAAAAGAAATAGGATGTAAAAAATGATTTTTAAGTCGATGAAATTTGAAAACGTTGGGTGGGTGCAGTCACCCAGCAGGAGCACAGGAGATGAGGATGCTGCCTGAGTGCAGTGGGATTATTAACAACTCATCAGGAGACTAATAACCTTTAATTATTCATCTTCACTGAGATCTTCTACCTGTTTATGTCTCTTTGCTCCCCGTGTTGCAGTCGCTCAAGAATCCTCGTAAAAATGACTCCCAGCTATCAAAAATAAAAAGTGCACCACGTCTTCTCTTTATTCTGGTTCATGAAGGGCGATTCTTCTACCACGCAGCGTCCTACCACGGCTACGTTTGTGCTGCGAGGCAGCAAACGTCTTACTTATTGCCCTTTAGGACAAAATTGCACCAGAGACGTTTTTTTGAGCTCTGAGGCTTCGGATGGATGAAAAAGTAAAAAAGCGAGGGCGGAAGGAGGCGAGCCGAGGAGCTTCTTTAATCATCATCACGGCCGACTGACAGTCCCGGACGGTCGGCGCAGACTCGGCCAGACAAGCGAACCAAAAAGCCCATCTGCTCCTCGTATCCCTCAACGATGAGCCTCTAATCTGAATAAATGGGCCTCCTCAGCTCGGCTCGCGCTCATAATGGCCTCGCACGTCACGCAGAGCGAGGAGGAGGAGATGAAGACGAAGAGGGGTTAGTAGACTTGCGCACGTGTTTAAAGTTGGCGTCGAAACTCGTCCTCGAACTTCGACGGGGTCATGGGCTGTTTGTTTTGCCTTTTCTCGCCTTCTCTGCTGGACTCGTCCTGCTTTACAGCGCCGCTCATGTATTCAGGCGCCATGTTCACCGGTGAAAGATGTTACACGAAATCCATAAAAGGTTTTCAGAGAAACAATGAATGGTTGAGAGAATACAGACTGACAGAAATTAGGGAGGATTAGCATCAACAGGAAAACAAGAGGATCAATACGCGTGTGTGATTAGGTCCAGAGAGCAGGCCACGCGTGGCGTAGCAAACCAAATCTGCCCTCTGAAAGGACGATTACGTTTGAATGGAAAACCGATAAAAGCTGCACGGCGATGAGGAATCTGTGAGGAAGCACTCCCGACAGAAAACAACGCACCGGCGGCTGAGCAACATCGCGGTCTGGCAAAGCTGACTGGACGTGTGGGCTGAACGTGTGCCAAGTGTCAATTCCACTTTCTTTTTGGCTTAAAGATGGCACTGCAGCTAAACATCACTTTGCTCCTGAATCTTCTGCCAAAATCCTTTTTTCTGAAGGAACGGCCGATGATTACACGCCACGCCCTCGAGTTTGCTGTTTACTCATATTTGAAGGTTTTGAAGTCACATCAGAGAGAAAGGAAATCAGGGTCCACTTATTGATGTGGCCTCTTCTGAGCCTGAGCGCTGCTGGACGCCACTGACCGCTCACAGCTCTGTGAGCAGCGGCTTGATGTCGCTTCCAGGTGAACAGACATAAAGCACAAAAGTACGAATGGATCTCTGAGCTTTTCGAATAAACTGAGCAAATAAAGCTGCAAAGCCTGAAATCAGCTCATCATCACAAAAAGTTAACTTAGAAATAAAGACACAAAACACAAAGCGTGAGGGAGACGCAGCTGAAACCTCAGGTGTGCAAACACTCTGAATTCAACCCCAGAAACATCCAGCCGCTGTAACGATGTGCACACAGCCGCTCTGCGCACACTCCGACGCCGCCTCGACTAATTGGTAAGCGGTGCGGTTGGATCACGCAGCGCAGCGTGTCTCCGCCACACCGAAAACATTCAGTTTTTTCTCACTTAAAAGATCCTCCACACTGTTCCCAGCTACCTTTGAAGTGAGCTCTTCACTTCCATTTAACAACCAAACAAACAGCAAACAGGCCGATTAAAGCGCTGCGAGCTGCGAGCTGCTGCGTCATTGATCCAATTAAAGATTCATTTACAGAGGATTGTAAAGACGCTTTTATGACACTGAAACATCACACTGTCACATCTGTCAACACGTTACGTCGCTCAGAGTGAACGTTATCATCCAGTCTAAGTTTGAGCTCGCAGCGCTGCGGCGTCATTTCTCTGCTACAGTCCAGCATCCTCGACATCCACGATCCGTCTGTGACAGTCTGGCCCCTATTTTGGGCCAATCAAAACTCTTATATGACAGTGACTCATCTCATCCATCTGTCGTGAAATAACTGGCTTCTCTCAGAGTGCAGTAAACATGTCTGTCATGCAGCGCAGCATATTAGTCAGCTGGCGAGCACCCATTCAAAGCCCGAGCCAGTTAAATAAGAGTTTGGGTTATTACAGGGTCCTCGGAAAATTGTTGTTCCCTGTAATGTTCCCAAAAAGTCTGAGGACAGTGTGATTCACAGCTTTGTTTATTCTAAGAACTGCAAGAAGAATCAATTTTCCTCTGTTTTCTTTCCAAGCTGAATTTGTACAACAGCAGAGAAAAAACATTTCTGCTCATTTCCAGCTCCATGCTCTTAAACTTAGAGTAGCTTTGCATGATTTCCAGCTCCATGCTCTTAAACTTAGAGTAGCTTGGCATGATTTCCAGCTCCATGCTCTTAAACTTAGAGTAACTTTGCATGATTTCCAGCTCCATGCTCTTAAACTTAGAGTAGCTTTGCATGATTTCCAGCTCCATGCTCTTAAACTTAGAGTAGCTTTGCATGATTTCCAGCTCCATGCTCTTAAACTTGGAGTAGCTTTGCATGATTTCCAGCTCCATGCTCTTAAACTTAGAGTAGCTTTGCATGATTTCCAGCTCCATATTCTTAAACTTAGAGTAGCTTTGCATGATTTCCAGCTCCATGCTCTTAAACTTAGAGTAACTTTGCATGATTTCCAGCTCCATGCTCTTAAACTTAGAGTAACTTTGCATGATTTCCAGCTCCATGCTCTTAAACTTAGAGTAGCTTTGCATGATTTCCAGCTCCATGCTCTTAAACTTAGAGTAGCTTTGCATGATTTCCAGCTCCATGCTCTTAAACTTAGAGTAGCTTTGCATGATTTCCAGCTCAAACACACCCTGACTCGTTTCACACAGGGCCTCGGTGATGGAGGCGGAGCCTTCTTTGATATCATACAGATCAGACACTGCTATCCATACTTTTCCTTCATGTCGTGCTACAGCGCTGGTGGAAGGACAGAAGCCAGCCTGTGCTATAACTTCATTAAGGCTGGAGTGGAAGCAGCAGGAATTTAAAAGCCTGGATAAATAGACTCAGCCGGCGTGGCTCGGTGCCACTACACAGGGAGAGAAGAGTGTTTTTGCAATTTTAGCAAAGCACACCTTCACCTCCTCACGTGATGGTAATTACAACATTCCACGTGAAATGATGCGTCTACTATCAGCTGAACATGCTTTCAAATCAGTGAAATCTGAGCTTCTCAAACCTTCAGAAACTCTTCGAGGAATCGTTGGGTTTGTTCAGCGAGGAGTCAAAATCCATCAGCTTCTTTCACACAGTTATCCAGCAAGTTATTAACAGGAGAACATGATGCAATTAACTGACAGCTGTATTGAATTTGGCAGTTGGATTGATTCACGTCTCTGGTCAAACAAAAACATCAATGCAGCCTGTTTGTGGTTAAATTACGCCCATGCTTTCACTCCTTTCTCATAATGTCTCCAGTCCTCAAGATCTAATGGCTTTCCCAGCTTTTGCTCCCCTTGCAGCTCCGCCTTATTACATTTTGTCACATATAATGTCATCAGCCGGCGTGATCCTCGACAGCTCGTCCATTTGTTCACCTCCTGCAGCCACGGCCTAACTCTGCGCTCGGCACTGACAGCGCTGTTTTGTGAGGGAGTCCCCGCTGACCCGAGCCGGATCAGAGGTTCAGGCGGAGCTCTCATCGCTCGACCTGACGCTTGTTCATATCAGAGCTGCAGGGCAGCTTCACAGCAGAGCACGGCATCCGTTAAATCTGTCCAAAGACCGGGGCTTTTACACCCCCGACAGTGTTCACTTGACTATTAAAAAAAGCAGAAGAAAAAACTGAAACACCGGCACACGGCTGGTGGGTTTTTGTACTCGGAGCTCTATCTCTTTCAGTTTTTTCCTTTTGTGTGGAAAACTGGAGAACCAGCCCCAACGTTACCGTTCAGGTACCTCGAGCCCCGACGATGGAGTCTGATCACATTTATTCATCTGATTTATTCTGCTATTCGAATTCTCACATTCATTCTACTATTCAGCCAACTGCAGCAATGTGATTGCAACAATAAGCCGAACGCTGCAACATTACAGGGAGAGCAAACAAAATCATAACGAAAACATCAGAGTGCAGCGTCTTCACAAAGGCTCCGGCTGTTACGTGCGCCGTGTTTGCTTTGTGGCGCCGAGCTTCGCTGTGATGTGGAAGCTATTAAAAGGAAGAGGCGGCGACGGCTCGTGCTCACTGATAACGTTATAAATGATCCACTAATAGTTTTTCACATCGTCCAGCTGCACGCGCTGCACTAACTAATGCACACCTTTCCCTCGGAGCAATGTTCAGAGTCACAACCGTGACAGCGATGCTAAGGTTGGGGTGGTTCCTGTCACATGGACGGTTTAGTGTGGAGGAAGTGCAGCAGCACGTGTTGCAGCCTGTGACAGCTCCACGCTCTGCAGGACTTTCTGTATTGAACCCAAAGCTGTTGGGACAAATGACTTGCAAATATCGTAAAATCATATTTTATATAAACCAGAGAAAACATATTAAATCCTTAAAGTGAGAAAATTTACTGTAATTAGCTGAAAAATGTTCGTCCAGCTGTTTCTTTCATTTCTGCCCCCATTACATTTATTGTTTTTAGATTTTACTGCTTTCATCAAAGTCAGCTGATATTTTGTATGAAATATGAGTTTTCTATGTGGTGTTATAAGATCTGACGATTATGAGATTTGGTAACCATGGTTGTTATTTACATTTTACAAAGCGTCCGATCTTTTCTGAAGATGCAAAAGTCTGTTAAATCCATTCTTCGGTGGATCGTCTACACCAGGGTCACAACCTTTAACACCCAAAGAGCCGTTTGGACCCAGTTTCCATGGAAAAGAAAACACTGGGAGCTGCAAATACTTTTTGACTTTTAAAATGAAGATAACACTGTTATTGCTTTTTTCCTTTATGCTTTGTATAAACACCTAAAATGTGTTGCTTATCAAATCCATGAAGTGCTACAGAGAAAGTTACATTATATTTATGTAATTAACACATTTTGAACTCTTAAAAATATAAGAAAAAGGAGATACAGCCAGGTGAAGGTGTCTTTTAAATGAATTAAAAAGTTTAACTTAAATTATTCATATACCAAACAAAAACTGTAGTGAGGCGTCATTATTATATCACCTTTGGGATTTCGCAGCCTTGACCTGAATTTTAAAAACTAATTGGAAAAAATCACTCAACTGCTAAAAAAATGAAAAATAAATATTTGCAAAATATCTGAATAAATATTTATTTCACCTGGTTAATGTGTGTTGGGGCGTGGTCTGCAGCGCCGCTGCAGGGGAGGCGGACGCACCTGAGCAGCATCTGCAATCACACCTCGCCGGCTTAAAGTCTCTGCTGTTGTGTTGGTGTGTTGTTGTGTCGGGCTGTGAGCTGCAAAGCTACAGACGGCTGTGTGTGAAAAGTAGTCGATAAAGAAAAAAGCGTGTACATGCAAACATCGTCGGGTCTGATGGGTCTGTCCAACACAACCACTCGCTGGAACGAGACAATTCAGCAAAAGCAAGAAGTCTGCCGTGGTATGTTTACAATCCTGAACCTCTGCGCACAACACCTGCAAACCGGGGCTGTACGAAGTCACTTTCATCTTTACGCAGGACTGTAAGCTGTCGTCTAACATAGTTCATGGAGAACAGCTGCTCACATACGTATGTGGATCCATACTTGGCCTGCCTGGGGTCGAACGTCTCCATAAATGCACAGCATTTCAGCAGGTATGGTTTATGCGAGCGTGACGCTTATTTTGAGCGATGAATCATTTTACTTTTATATTTCAACATCACAATAATCTTCCAATTTAGAGCTACAAGTTTAAAAAGAACACAAATAAAACACACTTCAGTTAAATACTTGGAGCCGCAGTGAAGCAGCCACATGATCGGATGATTCGAGTTTTAGATTAAAGAACAGTTAAATACCCTGAACCTACCAAGCCAACCAATCACCGTCTCTGAGGTCTGTGAAGTCTCTGTATGAACTAATACTGCACGCCTGCAGCTGCGTGACGCTGTGTAGCTGCACGTTTGCCTTTTGGTCTCATCCTTCACTGAGTCGCCGGTTCGTTAATAAAGGATTCAGATCCAGGCCTGCAGTTACTGATGCACTTACTCTAAATCACTCTGGATAAGAGTATCTGAGAAGCTAAATGCCTGCATCTGTCTATATCCTTATATTGTAATTGCCACCATCCTCTATTGATTACACTCAAAAATCCATTGAGCCTAATGTGATTTCATTAAGATACAGTCCAACCGAGCCGTTCCAAACAAATCCGGCGGGCAGCAGAGTCGATCTAAAAAAGTTTTTGTTCCAGCGTTCTGACGCAGACACATCGAAAATCGTTTAAGTAGTCGGGAGTTATTCCTAATGGTTTTCCAATTCTATGTCCACATGCGTCCCATGTGAGTAACGGGAGGTAAATGTTAAACAAAAGCAGAGAGGCTATAGCTGAAAGCAACTTATGGAAACACAGTTTTGAACTGAAATCCATTTTTGTTCAGGTGAACAAGGTTATTTGTGTTCTTGAAATAAAATGATACCGCCGGCTATAAAGACGCTGCAGCTTGATGCTGTTTGCATTACGAAGCCCAAAAATAGATGGAGTAGCTGTGACTGCCAGAGGGAGCAATCCAGGCACGTGTCAAACAGTGGAAAAGAGCAGGTTACTCATCAAGGAGCCGTGGCCCCACGCCACGATACTTGGTCTGAGGTAGGGCATTAAAGGATCCTCACCGCTGAAACCCAAAGGAGAAACAGGCACCCAGCAGAGTTCAAATACCAACAGCCTCATCTCAGCAGCAGCAAGAAATACAGTCAGACATCTAGAAATAAGACAACCAACAGATTCCAAGAACATAATGCAATGTTTTTGTGGAAAATTCCACTGATGTTTTAGCTTTAAGGAGGAAAAATCAGCACATGAAGCTGCAAATCCCACAGCGTCGAATCCATCATGAGGGAAAAGTGCAAATCTTCACACTGACTAAACAAGACTTGCAGAAAGCTGAACTACAGCCACAGGTGGTCATTTGGTAGCGAGCCAATTAAAGCTGCCACTGACGCTGGAAGTGGAGAAGTTTGATGTTCTCCACGAGGCTGCAGCTCTGAATATAACCAGCAGCGTTACCACATTTGACAGATTTCAGCAGGATCAGGATCAGTTTGATCCCAAACGAGACCACAGCTTCCAACAGTTCCATTCATGCCCCTAAACCAGGGGTGTCCAACTCCAGGCCTCGAGGGCCGGTGTCCTGCAGGTGTTAGATCTCACCCTGGGTCAGCACACCTAAATCAAATGATTAGTTCATTACCAGCATCTGGAGAACTTCAAGACATTTGAATCAGCTGTGTTGGATCAAGGACGCATCTAAAACCTGTAGGACGCCGACCCTCGAGGCCTGGACTTCCCCACCCCTGTAAGCTTTCTGTGTGGCTCAATCAAAGACCATTAACAGGAACTTAAAACGAGATAACCATCCGCTCACTCACCGTACTCGGTGTCATAAAACACGATGAACTTCTGCCAGCGCAGCTCCTCCACCAGAGTCAGCATGACGTCATTGAGGCGTACGGGCGGCCGGGCGGCCAGCGTGTAGCGCTGCCCGCCGGGGCTCGGGTTGAACTGGCAGGCAGTGCGAGGAGATCCTTCGCTGTTCCTCTGGATGTACAGGTGTGGGATGTGCATGGCGTCCGTCAGGGACTGCAGGGCGCTCGCTGAGGCGCAGCCAGTAGAGGTCACCAACGCCAGGATGCCCTGGTTCATCAGCTCACAGGCTGGGAGGGGGGAAGAAAAATGGAAAATGAGCCTTGGTAGACAAATTATAAATTATAAACTTATATAATTATAAACTTCAACATAACCAGAAACATTATTTGAAAATCTGGAGCAAACACAAAGGCTGCAAAGAGTCCTGCTCTAATTTTAAATAATGCCTCGACCTCTTGTTGCTTTCTGCTCTGAAAATTAGGCCACATAAATCTAGAAGAAAGCCTGACAGGTAGCACTAATGTTTACCCTGCCATGACCTACTTTGAACTCTTAAACCTGCTTTCTGCTTTTCAGGCAGGAGAGTCGATACGGATGATTAAACAGGCCACATATCCACTCTGCCAAGGCTCAGTTAAAGGTTAGAATTTGGCCGGCCTCACTGGCTTGACTGGCAGATTCATCGGAGTCATGTGAGGACCACCCGCTCAGCTGTCCAACCATCAACCAACTGCCAATAAACCCGAGCATACTGCACACACTACAATATCCCGCACATAAGAATACACTAAACGACACATTGAGAAGAAAATAAGCGAGCCAATCAGATCAGCACCTAGGGTTTCAGAGCCAACCCCCTCGCCTCGTCCTCCCAACCTCCAAGTACGAGCAGAAGCACTGCAGACCTCGCCATCCACCAATAGGGAACAACAACACAACAACGCAAATACATTCTGACGAACCAGGACCCACACAGCCTTTAGCATACCTATAACTATATACACACAGATGCTGCATGTGATCTTTATCTCACTCTGACATCCATCCTATCCTGTAAATAATGAGGCCATGGATGGATAACAGACAGTTCTAAGGTGTTTTTGTTTCGATGAATTCATTTATGTTAATAAACTTTTAGGAAAAATGTGTTTTTTGAGTTCTTTTAACCCTTTAAGACCTACCATAGAACCAAGTCCGCCAGAGCTTATATTATATGTTTACATGCTGTGGAGCCATTTTTGGGAGCATTTCAAGTTGCTATACATCAATACAACCATTATAGCCCAGATTTTAATAATATGTCTGCATTAAGTGCATAGTAATTACATAAATTGCAAGAAAGTGCAATAAACTACAAAAAAATTGAAAATCGTTTTTGTTTTTTTAACATATATTTCTAGTTAGAGAAATTTAAGAGGCTTATCCCTCAAAACTGTAAATACAAAAAAGTTGCACAAAATAGTTTCCCACCACAGGAAATTTATTTTGAGTGTCTTCATAGTTTTATTTTTGAAATACACCAATTTTTATACACTGCAGGAAAAATGAAAATAAATATTATAATGCAAATTTGCAAAAAAGCAGCATCTGCATCAAAATAAACTATTTCCAGCAGTGCAATATGAGTCCTAAGCATCCCAGAAACCACACAGAAAGTCATAAAGTCAAAGACAACTTTTAAAAACACCAGTATAGGCTCATGAGGCCCTGATGGTAAAAAAACCTAAATTTCCGCGAAAATGACGTCACTTCCGGTTTCGCACAGGTCATGGTGGACATGTGAAAGTTCGCGCTGACGTCTATTCCAACGTATGAAGTGTTATGAACAGCTGATCGGATCAGCAAAGCGTGTTTCTGGAATATTATGTTTTTGTTGCTGCAAGTGCTTTTTATGCAGTTTTTGCAAAACTATATGTGGAAGGAAACTGTGACCGAGGACAAGCTGATGGCATAAGATGTAAGTACAACTCCTCCGGTTTCATATGCAAAAAAAAATATTGCGCTAGCTTATGTGGT
The DNA here is from genome assembly GCF_963576455.1 of Neolamprologus multifasciatus. Lineage (NCBI taxonomy): Eukaryota > Metazoa > Chordata > Actinopteri > Cichliformes > Cichlidae > Neolamprologus > Neolamprologus multifasciatus. The sequence continues at coordinate 1,852,789 of NC_140446.1, forward strand.
TGCAGAGCTACCGGGATTTAAAAATAGTTACGCAAAACAGAGCGTGCTGCTCTGACCGGCTTTAAAGGGTTAAAATCCATCCATTCTCTTCTGCTTATCACCTATCCCAGCAGTGATAGGACAGAAGCGGACATCCTGGACAGGTCTTCAGTCTGTCGCTGGGCTCACACAGACAGACACACTCAAACATTAACCCCTGCATGTGTCTGGACTGTGGGAGGAAGCTGGAGTAACCCACGCCAGCATGGGGAGAACAGCCAAAGCTCTGGTCAGATGCTGGATTTGAAGCCCGAACCTTGGTCAAGTTTCAGGACCACGGACAGCGCGCAGGGGTTTCAGCGTGACCATGAGCTCTATCACACGACTGTTTCTACTGTTGGACCTGATTCAGCTGCAGGCTCTCTGACAGTACATGAAATATAGATCACAGATACATGCACCACACTCCTCTGTGAAATCTGCACATCCAGTTTCCACTAAACGCCCCCAGAAGGCCAAGGGCTGCACTAAAACTTTGATGTTTTATCAAATCAAATAACAAGTGCATTGCAAAGATCTCTCCATGTCCTGTCGTATGATTTATTATTCGATATCGTTTCTTGACATTTTTCTTCAAGGTCTGCTTTGACACTGGGCGCTAACAATGAAGGTCAAAGTCCATTAAAACCAAAATGAAAATGATATCTTGAGAACTGTGGACGTCAGGCTCCCTGTGGAAGACTAGTCTACAGTCTTACATCAGAGCCTGTCAGTTACTGACACTGTTTCCAGACTCTTACTGCCAGACAACAGTAAGTATGTATGATGCATGTATGACATACGTTTATATTCTTTTCTGCTGCTCCCGTCCTGTTTGTAAAGGACTCACAGCTGTCATGTCGTATTGAAATGAAGTTCCAGCACAACTGTAGCAGCAGCATCGCCCCCGGGGCTGCATGAACCTTTGACCTCTGGCTTATCACCTGGTTTGTGCAGTTGTACCACTCTCTTCCTCATTCCCCTACAACCCCCCGACAGAACAAGCCTCCCCATCAATCCTTCCCTTTCAGACTTCTCCCTGCATCCTCCCGTAACACCTTAAGCTCTCCAAACTACATGAGCTGCCGTGTTTTCTAAACGCAACATAAAATCTACCCTCTGATGCAGCAGCCACCCCCTCCAGGACTGTGTCTTCACTAAATCTGCTGCCATCATCCGGTGCTTCCACGCTTTCTGCTGCCCTCTCCCTGCTGAAAAATGTTTGGGATCAGGACCCGTGAGGAATGAAATCCAATCGAGCGTCTGCCAGATAAACGTCCCGAGGGTTTTCATGCTAGCGCTCTGCTATGTTTCCAGGTTTGTTGAAATCTCTCAAAAAAGACTAATTTTACTCCCTAAGAAGACCTGACGCTTCATCTGAGCACAAGGACCATGTGCACCCGTCATTTATCCCCCACTAAGACTTTGGGGAGATTAATGCAAAAGTCTCCAACTCTTCACTTCATCCACTAACATCGTCATTGTCTTTTTTGTCTCTTTGCTGCTGATGTGAAACTAAAATCTGCACTGTTTCCAGCCTCCAAACAGCCGTGTAGCTCTCGCTCTCTAAGTGCTGCCTGTGAAATCTGAGCTCTGCTTCCTACTGAGACAGTTGCTCTCTGTATTTTTCCATCCTCAGGCAGCGACACTATCGTCCCCGACCTCACCTCTCATTTAAAATCATCTGTTAACAAAGACGTGGAGCTCAAAAATCCTCCTTTTCCACAGTGCTGAGGCAGCACAGAGGACCCAGCTAATCGTTCCCTCTGAGCTCTTCCCCTGTTTGAACGAGGAACATCAAACCCTGTTCGGACCACAGAAGTCAGAGCAGGAGGCCAAACTGCAGACGGCACGCTTTAAGTTCCCTCAAAGCCCTGATTTCTTCAGCTTCGCATGAACTAACTTAATGTTTGCACAGTTAATCATCCATAACAGATCAATGATGACTTCATCTGTACGGCGAGTTACAAAATGAATTTCAAACTTTGACGTTTGAATAAATGTTTGAACATACAGCACACACGTCCACACTCACAGTTTCAAACAGGCCCATGATAAAGGCTAAGAGCTAACCTGTAAAGATCTTCTGTTGTTTAAAACAAATCACAGACTCTGTGGAGGAGGAGACCCGGTTAGAGCATCGGAGGGCAGCATTTCAGACGGGGTTCAGTGAGAAGCTGCACTCAGGCCCAGTGTGAAGTGCAGACGAGTTATTTTGAGCCGTGAATCATGCAAAGCTACTTCAGGACAGTCAGCAGTGAGCAGGACAGATGCCCTTTAAGTGTTGGGATTTGTTAAACAGAGCAATAAATCATAGTTAGGAGAGCATGTTGCATGAAAACAAACACTGGGGTTAAGAGAGGCTGTAAATTTGGCTGGTTTGTAGGTTCATTAAAATGCATCTCCAGCATTTATATTCAGGGCAGAAATATGCCTCATGCAGAGCACACTGACTGCTGATGGAGCTTACAGAGTTTTTTAGGAGACAGGATGTGGGAGGGGTTTAAAATGGACATCCTGTTGCAAATCAAAGCAAGAAGTCAGGATTGATAAAAGTCCATGTGGATTATTTTGGGACATATTAAGACTGCAGCGGTTTGAGAACAAGATTTTCTTTCCTATAGATGCTGCGAAGTAAAACGATGTGCTTCCTGGTGGATCTTCAGTTATTTTGACTGCTTAACGGTGCCAGCTCCTTTCAGACGATCTATTTTCACACATATTTTCTTTGAAATGTCATCTGAAGCTACATGGAGATGTTTTCCCTCTTAGACACTTAGACAGCCGTAGTTTAAAGCTCTCCGGTTAGAGTCCGACTTTCTCTGCAGGAGAAGATCTGTCCAGACTGAAAGGTCAGGAGATGCTCCAAAGGGCAGCAGGCATGTTATGACCGAGCTCACCGGGGGAAATGTGAAAGATGCTGCTGGGGTAGAAGAGCGTAAAACACAGCGAGGTAGTCCTCCGCAGAGGAAGAAAAAGGAAAGGGCGTAGCAGAACAGCTGGCTGGTCACAGCTGCTTCTTAATGTTTGACGAATGAAATTTGGCTGAACTCGGGCTGAATGTCTCCGAGCTGCGAACAAACGGAGGACGGGGGAGAGATCATCAACATTCAGCCAATTTCTGCACGAAATTCATCTTTATTAACAGAACGGCGTTCAAGTCCTGCTTCGTCAGCATCCGACAGCTCGGAGAAGCGATGACGGGGCAGTAACGGCACCAACAAAATGGAAATAGTTTCCGAGATAATGAGACAAACGTCGGCGCCGTGAAAATGGAGCTAATGAACTTGCACTGAAGGATTTAGAGTGTAATCTTGTATTAAATTAGTAAATGTTTTTTTTGCCAGATGAGATTGGAATTGAGCTCATAGGTCAATTTAATAAACATAAATCAGGGCGTCGGGGCTAATCCAGCACAGCGCTGAGGTCAGGTGGTCCTTGGAACGTCCACCTGCAGGAACGTCATCGCCGCTTTCACCTGGACGCCTCGGCTCTCTCGTCAGCTTCAGTGGCTTTATTGTTGTTTTCAGATTCATAGACACAGTGTGGTGCTGTGGCGTGCTAAACCAGGGGCCCGTTCTTATTTTTCACGAGATTTCAACACTGATTCTCTGCCTGAGCGCTCTCCATCATTCCACGTGAACATATGCAGTTGTGGTCTTGTTCGCGAGTGATGGGAGAAGGGAGCCGGAGATCGACCGACGGATTGGGGCTGCAGCTGCAGTGATGCGGACGCTGCACCGGTCCGTCGTGGTGAAGAGGGAGCTGAGTGCTTCCTCCGAAGGGTGGCTGGCCTCTCCCTTAGAGATAGGGTGAGAAGTTCGGCCATCCGGGAGGGGCTCAGAGTAGAGCCGCTGCTGCTCCACATCGAAAGGAGGCAGCTGAGGTGGTTCGGGCATCTGACAAGGATGCCTCCTGGGCGCCTCCTGGGTGAGGTGTTCCAGGCATGTCCCACCGGGAGGAGGCCCCGGGGCAGACCCAGGACACGCTGGAGAGATTATATCTCTCGGCTGGCCTGGGAACGCCTTGGTGTTCCCCCGGATAAGCTGGAGGAGGTGGCTGGGGAGAGGGAGGTCTGGGCTTCTCTGCTTAGGCTGCTGCCCCCGCGACCCGGCCTCGGATAAAGCGGATGAAGATGGATGGATGGCATATGCAGTTGTGTAGAGGTTGGAGATGTTTTGTGTAGCTGAGGGGAAATCAGCAGTGCCAAACATGTGATGTAGTCTCTTGTAAAACATCAGTTAGCACAGCTTTAAATTTATATATAAAAAAAACAAATCCCCCTGCATCCTATCAAAATAAAAGCTCCCTTAAGCTGAGGTTGTGATCTGCGATTAAACAAAGATCCCCAACAGCTGACGCGTCTCTTGTTGACGTCTCTCCGCATGACAAGAACAATCACATGTTTAATGAGCCTCGGAGCATCGGGGAGTCCAATCTGCAGTCGGTCCAGCCCTGAAACCATCGAGGACCAATTAACATAAAACACCAGAACGGGACTAAAAGGTTTGGAGGCTTCAGAAACACAACGCCGGTAGCTGTTGGGATAACTCACTCAGCAGCTGGAGAAAATGATTTGGGCTGCGATGTGACTCACTTGCTCTATGAGTCCACAGTGAGTCATGGTTTCATCTGTGCTAAATGAAGCCTGCACAATATTTAGCCGAAGCGACTCCCCGTGCATCCTAATGACACTTACAGAGTGACTCCTACCAGACGGCGGGAGACAAAAACCATTAGAGTCAGAGCGAGACAAAGATCTCCCTCCCTCTGCCCGTCTCCTTATTAGTGTGATTTTATCAACGCCTCGCTTTGGAATTATCTACAGGAGACAAACTCCTCTCATCCTTGAATAAGGGGGAACGGATTTAGACAAAAGTCCTGTGTTAACAGTCAGTATCCACGTATCACATTCAGGAATGCTCACTCTGCACTTGGAAATGAATTTCTCGATGAAACATGACACGTGGACACCTGGATTTTCTAAACGAGGCAGCAAACATGAGCGAGGTGGTGACGCAGGCCTGGTATGTCCGCTTGGTAACACAGCATCTTATAGTGTAACCTCATGACGTTGAGGTTCATCATCATCCAAGAAATATAGAAACTAAAAATGTTGTATTTTAGTAGAAACTGTGATTTTTCCCTTTGCTGCCCAAAGCTAATGACCACCTCTCTTCAAAGACTAACCCGGCCCTTTATTTACTTCAACTGCAGAAAGTTACGAGCCTTCATTTGAAGTAGGATTGCATTTGATGCCGGTCGGTCTTTCTTTGTCTGCTGGATCGCTGTAATTGGTCATATGAGGCATTTTTCCACTGCAGGAACTCTATTTTTATAGAAAGGCTTATTTTGGCATTCGCTCCCACTGCCAATTTAGTTTATTGCCGTATACAAACACAGCACAGTCTCACTTCTTTAAATGAAAAGCCCTCTAGTCCTTCAGTATGAACGCGGTTTTATTGTGGGACATGTATAATGACACCGACCCACCCACACAGGATAAACTCAAAGTGTTGAAAATTGAATAAATATATTATTGGATTCAAGTTTAAGTGAAGAAATATTCAGTATACTTTCCCAGCATGCACAGATTGTGAAATATACCGTAAGTTCATCAACCTTTATTTTTCTGGCTTGCATTAGGAGAGCAGTATGAGTGATGACCATCTCCCACTATCAGAAACCTGACTAATATGTCCTCCTGAGAACCTGCCTTTTCATTGGTTGTGTCCAAATTCATGGGCTGCATCCTCCTGAGGACCCGGCCTTCGCGGTCTACGTGGGCCGGGTCCTCAGAAGGTCGGGTAGGCCGGAAGTAAACGGCCGTGAAATTGGACGGTCTAGCCTTCTGATTAGCGTCACCGCTGTCTCGGTGGAGTTTAATAAACTCATCGTCTGCTCCTTGCTATCTAAAATCGACCGTCTCACACTTCTGTTTAATCAGTTTTCTGTTTGACGTTTAGTCAGCTGTGTGAAAACCAAGGAGGAACCCACCCGGGGGATTAATAAAGTTTTATTTTATCTAATCTAATAACTTTAATCTCAGCCAAACCGATTTACTCACGAACAAACAAAACACTGAAAAAAGCCCAACAATAACATTTTTAGGTTGTCTAAGTGACTTATATATCACGTTTAACCTGAGCAGCCAAAGTCCGTCTGAAAATGATGTGCCGGGAGTTGTGCCGTTCTCGGCCGCATCAGTGACCCTCGAGCTCCCGGCGAGCTATCGAGCTGGTGGGTAACAGACGTCTCCGAAAACGTCGAAGCACTTTTGCAAATATGCGATATCTTGATAAACCGAGCAGATATTTGATGTTTCCACAGCTACTTTCTCGCCTGAAAATATGTTAAAACTTTATTTTGTGACCGAGTAAGATCAGTAAGAGCAATTTTAAAACTTAGTAGCGGCCGCCATTGTTGGAAACTGGAGTTTGGCTGGGCCACGCTATGAATTCTGGGATATGGTAGGCCACGAAGGACACACCCGACCCATCCTTCAAATTCGGGGAAAAGGACGATGCATTTGTCGGCTGCATTCGGAGGAGTCTACGAATTTGGACAGCCTTCGGCGCGTCGCTGTGACGTAGTCGGTCTACAAATGCGTCCTCAGGAGGATGCAGCCCATGAATTTGGACACGACCTTTATGTCGTGTGTAGGGCTGCATGGCGCTAACGCGTTAACGAGCTAACCGTGCTAAAGTGTTGACGCCGTGCCGCCCAACGCACGGTGCAATCCACGCTGACTCGCTAACAGAGACTTTCCGTGGTTATGCCGTGGAAAGCACTCGTCTTTAGTCTATATCTTTTGACTTATTTGAGTCCTGATGCATTAAATAGAAGATATACTTGGCTCGCCATTGATGTGTTTGGGTGGCCTCTTTCAGCTCCAAGGAGGAAGGAAATCACAGATTCTTTTTCCCTCGGTTCTCAGGAGGATATGACAACTTTTCTGGGACGAAGGGATACAGCGAGGTGTTCTGCTGCTGAAACTTGGCCAAAGATGAGGTAAAAAGTTAGCTGGGGTTGATGGACTGTCCTTGTGACCCACTGTAGAGCTAAAACACCAGGTGACAGCAGCAGATGGAGGTCATCGCACTCATACAGACGTCACTGACCTTTTCTCAGGCTCCAAATACAGAGGTGCTCACCCCAAAAACATCCGTCACGCAGTCAGGATTCGAACAGTAGTCTGAAGGGCGCCGAGCTGCTAGCACATCCAGGTTACCATTCCCTGAGATGCTGTGAGACTGCTCAGGTATGTCATGTTTTATCAAGCTGAAATCAGTGTCCAAAATCCCACCAGCACGCTCGGCACATCTCATTCCCTCATCACAGTAAACTGAGAAAACAAAGCTTTTCATGCTACCCTCTGATTATCGCCACTTAATTAGACCCATTTGCAAAGAGGTGGTCTAAACAGCGATTCATCTGCTTTATCAAATTATCACGGCACAAACAAAACTAACAGGTTGCCAACATATCAAGGCTTTAACACCAACATGATCCGAGTGCGTTTCAGCCCATAAATCACACCAAGGACATCAAGTTACAGCTACTTTGGTTTCTGCGGGGCTCAAATACTTAATTATCCCTAATACTCTGCTTTAACCTTGGACTTTAAACGTTACAGAGAAGAGTAGAAGGTCTGTAAAAAGTGTAGACACTCTATCGTCAGCAGTTCTTCAATAGGAGAAGAAAAATAGCACAACTGTAGACCAAAATAGACTCATTAACCCTTTAAGACCTACCATAGAACCAAGTCCGCCAGAGCTTATATTATATGTTTACATGCTGTGGAGCCATTTTTGGGAGCATTTCAAGTTGCTATACATCAATACAACCATTATAGCCCAAATTTTAATAATATGTCTGCATTAAGTGCATAGTAATTACATAAATTGCAAAAAAGTGCAATAAACGACAAAAAAATTGAAAATCGTTTTTGCTTTTTTAACATATATTTCTAGTTAGAGAAATTTAAGAGGCTTATCCCTCAAAACTGTAAATACAAAAAAGTTGCACAAAATAGTTTCCCACCACAGGAAATTTATTTTGAGTGTCTTCATAGTTTTATTTTTGAAATACACCAATTTTTATACACTGCAGGATAAACAAAAATAAATATTATAATGCAAATTTGCAAAAAAGCAGCATATGCATCAAAATAAACTATTTCCAGCAGTGCAATATGAGTCCTAAGCATCCCAGAAACCACACAGAAAGTCATAAAGTCAAACATAACTTTTAAAAACACCAGTATAGGCTCATGAGGCCCTGATGGTAAAAAACTACATTTCCGCGAAAATGACGTCACTTCCGGTTTCGGGCAGGTCATGGAGGACATGCAAAAGTTCACGCTGACGTCTATTCCAACGTAGGAAGTGTTAAGAACAGCTGATCGGATCAGCAAAGCATGTTTCTGGAATATTATGTTTTTGTTGCTGCAAGTGCTTTTTATGCAGTTTTTGCAAAGTTATATGTGGAAGGAAACTGTGACCGAGGACAAGCTGATGGCATAAGATGTAAGTACAACTCCTCCGGTTTCATATGCAAAAAAAATTGATTGCGCTAGCTCACGTGGTTGCAGAGCTACCGGGGTTTAAAAGTAGTTACGCAAAACGGAGCGTGCTGCTCTGACCGGCTTTAAAGGGTTAAATGGAAATAACGAGTCCTTTGGGAAAAATGAAATTACAAATCTATCAAATTCAGGTCTTTCCCAGGAGTTTCTAAGCACTGAATGAACTTGTCCTGAGTTGTCATTGATACTTGTTGACTGGAGATAAAAATAGGGTCAAGAATTCATGAGCGACTTGGTTCTTGTGATATTTTGAAACAACAACAGGAAGTTGAAAACTGACTTTGGAAGTTCTGAAGCAGTCAGTGGCCTCGCCGTGACCTCTGCATGTTCATCTAGTTTTGGACGTGCAGCTCTGTCATCTGCCAACTGTCACTGTGATTGTTTCCAGATAAAGTGGTATCAAGAGTGAGCAGAGGACTTTTCAGAGCTTGGCGACTAAGCCATGAGTTTGGAAGTTTACCAAGTCCAAGAGGAAAACTGGGATTTACTGACCACTAGTTGCACCTCAGATATTCTGTAGATTTAAATCTTCACGTGGGACTTTAGAAGAAAAGATGAAACGACTTTCTTTCCTCGCTAATACAGCAGAGGCTCATATCAGATCGCCTGCCACTCCTGAAAATCCAGCGGCTGCTTTTAATCCCACCTCCACCTTTTCAGGGTTTCTGGCTCCGTGAATTAAGACGGCAGCTGGATTGTTTTTATGTTACAGGAAAACAATAGGAGGGGAAATGAGATTCATTCATGTGCCAAGAACAGGGGCAGGGAAGCAAAGATAATCGATCGGCTTTGAAAACAGATAGCCAGACTGGCACAGCAAAACAAAAGGATTAGAACTACTAGGCAAGGCCTTATTGAACAAATCACTGGCATGAAACAAAGCAGGGAGATGAGGGGAGCCACTGTTTCTTAATTACTATTTGTCCTCCTCTGCTATCTTTAAATTCCCCGAACACATCATCTATTTTCTGTAGAAATATGAGTGAAAATATGTTTTGCTGGTGCTTATCAGTTCAGCGATACAGCACGAGATATGAAGAGCGTGTTTTTTGTGTGTGTTTTTTAACAGACTAAATGAAAATGATTACAGTGTCTGATCAAGAATAAAAGTGGAAAAAGCAGCTCAGGTTTTAAATACTTGTGTCAGAGATGGAGCTCTAACTCTTGTTACCTATGGACCGTTAAAGGGCCTCTTTGCACCACATCTAAACATGCTGGGTTGGCGGGTACGTTCAATATTTCAGTGTGCAGGGCTTTTCTAAACAAGTAAGCCAGCCGAGCACAACCAAAGCCAAAGCCTGTAATTTGTAATGTGAATTATGCTTATTTCACGGTACCGTGGTCGTGTCTGTCTGCGTAGGTACTTGGCTAAAGAAAGCCAATGAACAGGAGTTTTCAACCTATGCAAATGTGTTCCCGTGTAGTCCCTCACTAAAACCTGACAGTGTGTAGGTTAGATGCTGATTGGTTGATAAACCATCCAGAAAAGGGAATGAAGGAACAACACAAGGAACAGGAGACAGAACATCAAGTTCAAACTGAAAAAGCGCAGACAGTGCCGCTGTCAAATAAATTAAATGTAATTATATAACGACAAATCACAGCAACAGCCACCTCAAAGTGTTTTATGCTGTGAGGTAAGTCAACAGCTACACGACCCCCTGAGTGCGGGGGCTCACGACCCCCTGAGTGCGGGGGCTCACGACCCCCTGAGTGCGGGGGCTCACGACCCCCTGCAGTCGACTCTTTGTGTGTTCTAACTTTGCTCTTGTCTGCAGTCAACTGATGGACCAACCAGGAGTACCCCAACAAGGCTGCTGCCCCCACCTGGCAGCAGACGCTTTCTGCAAGTAGAACAAAGTCTTAAAGTGAGCCATCGGTTATTGTTTTTTATATAAAATATTGGTTATAGACCTGCATTCATTTACTTCAGTTCAATTTAATCTGTGTAGCGCTATCTGACAGGTCTTTCTGTGTGGCGTGTACATGTTCCACCTGGATCTGCGTGGGTTCTCTCTGGCTTCCTCCCACAGTCCACACACATGCAGTTAGTGTGGTTGGGTTACTGCCGATTCTAAAGTCCCCAAAGATGTAAATGTGTCTGTACAGCCAAGGCAGCTTGGATGGGCTTCAGCCTCCTGTGAACCTGAACTGGATATGTGGTAGGAGGGATGGATGGATGGATGGACAGAAATTTGATGGGTGGATGGAAGGACGGATGGATGGATGGATGGAAGGACGGACGGACGGATGGATGGATGGATGGAAGGATGGATGATGGATGGATGGGTGGGTGGATGGATGGATGGATGGATGGATGGATGGATGGATGGATGGATGGAAGGACGGACGGATGGATGGATGGATGGATGGATGGAAGGACGGATGGATGGATGGAAGGACGGACGGAAGGATGGATGATGGATGGATGGGTGGATGGATGGATGGATGGATGGATGGATGGACGGATGGGTGGATGGATGGATGGACGGATGGGTGGATGGATGGATGGAAGGAAGGACGGATGGGTGGATGGATGCATGCATGGATGGGTGGATGGAAGGATGGATGGATGGATGGATGGGTGGGTGGATGGATGGATGGATGCATGGATGGGTGGATGGATGGATGGATGGAAGGACGGATGGATGGATGGATGGACCGATGGATGTATGGGTGGACAGAAATTTGATGGGTAGATGGATGGATGGAAGGACGGATGGATGGATGGATGGATGGATGGACGGATGGATGGACGGATGGACGGATGGATGGATGGATGGACGGATGGGTGGATGGATGGATGGACGGATGGGTGGATGGATGGATGGAAGGAAGGACGGATGGGTGGATGGATGCATGCATGGATGGGTGGATGGAAGGATGGATGGATGGATGGATGGGTGGGTGGATGGATGGATGGATGCATGGATGGGTGGATGGATGGATGGATGGAAGGACGGATGGATGGATGGATGGACGGATGGATGTATGGGTGGACAGAAATTTGATGGGTAGATGGATGGATGGAGGAACGGATGGATGGATGGATGGGTGGATGGATGGATGCATGGATGGGTGGGTGGATGGGTGGATAGAAATTTGATGGGTGGATGGATGGATGCATGGATGGGTGGGTGGATGGGTGGATAGAAATTTGATGGGTGGATGGTAAACACACTCCAGAGAGAAAACGCCAACGATCAGACGACCCCCATATAAGAAGCGTTTGTCGACTGTGAGAAGGAAGAACTTTCTTTCACCTCCTACATGAGCTCTCTCTTCATTTCAGTTTGCATTTCTGGGTTTTGATTATAATAAAATCTTAAAAACAGCTATAAGAGCCAAACCATCAGCCCACAAAAAGCGCATTACATGCAGCAGTGTGTGACAGCCTGGGGACGGCGGCACATCTCAGTGCTTGTGTGCAAATGGGTGACGTCAGCCTGGAAATGCTTGTGCAACCAAGACAGTGAGCTCAGTATGTACGTTATGACTTCATCATGATGCTGTGCTCCCAGATATTACCTGAGGCTCCAAAATATGTTGTTAATGGAGAAGAACATCAGACCTGCGTGGTAATGAACTGTGTAGAGTGAGCATGAGCAGTGATTGCCACCATGTCTGAACCATCACTTCCCCCAAACGGCACTTTAAGGTCATCTCACTCATCCTCCTCTCCTCGCTTTCTTACATCTTCACCATCTTGATGTCTCAGTCTGTCTTGCTCCTGCTGGGATTCCTGTTTGATTCCCGCTGTGTTTCTTTTCAACGTTCTGCTTTTCACCATCCTCTGAAGTTAATATCGCCATCAGCGCCTCCCTCCTCCTCCTCCTCACTTAAAAGTTAACATCTCCAATTAACCATCCCTCCTTTTTTCCCTCCTTCCCTCAATCTTCCGAACTCGACGTCTATCTCAGCGCCGGTTTCCTGTCTTTCATCTGAATGCTTTTTGCTTAAATGTGGTTAAAAGTTAAGTCGAGGACAGTTTAACATCAGCAATGTGCTGCAAACTGAGCAAAGAATTTAAAGGAAAAGTGAGGATAAAATTAATCAGTCAAAATCAGAAGTTTTAAACAATTACTCTATTTCACATCACTCATCTTTTTATTGTATTATTTTATTTATTAGTTTGATTTATTTTGGATTTTATTGGACTGATTCATAATTTTAACGACTTTCTAAAAGCAAAATGCTAAAAATATTTTACAGAAAACAAAAGTTTAAAATTAAAAAAGATGATTGATGAGTGATGAAAGCAGTCACCCGGTGGCCACTCGCAGACGCTCTTTGTCATGAACAGGAAGCAGACCAAAGGATGATCATGTTACTATAATAAAACATGGCTACTGCTCTGAGGGGCGGGGTTTTTTTTCTCTGATTTACTTGAATTTATTTCTTACTCTCATTAATGTATTACTTAGTTTTCTTGCTAATGAGCAGAAATAAAACGTGAGAAGCTACAAAATCTATAGAATAATGATCCTCCTGCAACACCTGGTTGCTTTTATCCATCATCATCCATCCATCCGGGGTCGGGGTGGGGTCACTGGGGCACGAGTCTAAACAGAGATGTCCAGACCTCCCTCCAGACCTCCCTCTCCCGGTTCTTGGTCCAGATCATCTCTGGGGACACAAAGGCGTTCCAAAGCCAGATGAGACATGTAATGTCCCGGTGGGACATGCCTGAAAGCACCAGTTGGCTCCCACAAACCAGAGGTGGTGGCACAGCTGTGGGCAGGGACGCAGCTTTGCTTTAATGCGATACAGCGTCTGCACCGCTGCTGACACTGTGCCAAAGTGATTTTACTTTATTTTTCTGGCAATTTAATTTCCTTTTCCAGATGACAAGGAATTATCTTTAATTTGAATTTAATTACATTATCAAAAGCTCCATCAAGGGAATGCAAAGCATCAAAGCTTCAGGCTGGAGAGTTGAGTTGGCTTAGATTCAGTTTGAAATTTAAGACTAAATATTTGCATTGAACAAATCACAGTCGACTCTGCCAGATACACTTCAAGCTACAAACTGGAAATCTGCACAAAGAGGCTGAGAGTTCTTTTTCTTTACCTGCATCGTTAAAATATTACATTTGATTGACGTTTAATAACCAAATCCATTTAAATATGTTTGATGTACACAATGGCAGCAGTGGTGGTTTTGTCTCTTTATCACTGCCATCAACACACACACACACACACACACACACACACACACACACACACACACACACACACACACACACACACACACACACGCCCCACCCTCTCTGTTCAACATGGCTTCCTCCGCCCTCAGAGCTCATTTTTCACCTCGGGCCGATGGGGTCTTAATTCCTCTCATGCTTAATTAAACTATCTATCTCCATGGATCTGCAGCCCCATTACCCATAATGCCCTACACCCCCACCCACACAACACCACCCCACTCCCACCCTTTCACTGTTCTGAGCCTGTGCTTGACAATGTCCCTGTTAATAAGTGGGTGAAATGAATGACCTGCAAAGCTAATAATGCTGCAGACCCACACTTTATTATGGATGACAATCCCCAGGCTTCAGCCTCCAACCAGCCAAAGCGCCGTGGATGCTGGCAGTGTGCGCATGCATGCATCACAGCACGTGGATCTTTTTCCCCGTTAATGGAGACGGATGCAGTGAGAAGCAGCAGTGCTGTCTGTGTTAGACCTGCAGTCGTGTCAGCCTGGAAGCTAAACGGCTGAAATACTGATTAGGAGCTCGTCTCATGCTCGATTCATGACTAATAGAGGGTTCAGAGGGAGCGAAGGTGACGCAGTCACGTGGTTTCCTGATTAAAATAATCAAAAAGTAATCATCGAGTGTGCTGCTGGTGAAGCAGAGGTTAGCGTGTTAGCATGAAATTAATGTGTGGATTTAGATCTGCTCAATAGAAATAAATGCATCTGCACGAACATCACGCACATCTGGATTCTTTATGAGCAAAACAATAAAACATAGTTTAGGATGAAATGACGTCTCCTGTGTCTCCTCAATGCGCACTTTTTCCCACCATTGCAATCCAGTTTGTTTCCTGCTGATATTTCCATGACAGTTATGCACCGACTGATCAGTTTACTGATGTCAGCTGTGAGGAACAGCGACTGCCTGTCCCTGTTAAAGTAGAATAGAATAGAATAGAATAGAATAATCCTTTAATTGTCCCACAAGGGGGAAATTTGGTTGTAACAGCAGCCAAAAAGACAAATATACAAACAAACAGTACACAGGACATTCTTTGAATGTTCGACCCTTTAAAATCCTCTCAGTTAACGAGACTAGAGGACATAAACTACATCTGCCATTACTGATCGGGAAGCCCTTCCCTAACCCCTGGAGTGTTTAACTCCTCGACCTTTCACCTTTTGTGTTACGTCTCTGTGTTTCAGTCTTTGATCCTGTTTGCTTGTTAAGTGATGATGTTTTGACCTCGTTTCCAGATGCAGTCGTGTCCTGCGTTGGCTCATTTCTTTAGTGCGCTGTTTATATTGTTTTATCAACATGAAATGAGACCCCCAGAAGTTTCCAGCTGTCTTTCTGTCCATCTTTCTAGAATAGAATAGAATAATCCTTTAATTGTCCCACAAGGGGAAATTTGGTTGTAACAGCAGCCAAAAAGACAAATATACAAACAAACAGGACACAGGACAGAAACAATTTTTCTTACATATTTACATTAAGGACAATGGTTACTATAAACAGAGAGGACTGTACAGTTATTAAATTAAATAAAAATAATTACAGGTAAGAGGCAAACCAGGTTGTAGTGCGAATTGGTTAATTAACTAACTTATTGCAGTTACAGCACTGATGTAAACATCTATGTTTGTTGGGAGCAGTTCAGATTGTGCAGTCTGACAGCTGCAGGGAGGAAGGACCTGCAGAAACGCTCCTTCATGCATCGAGGATGCAGCAGTCTGTCACTGAAGCAGCTCTGCAGCAACATCTACATGCATGGGCTGGGAGACTCTGTCCATCAGAGATGTTATTTTGGCCACAGTCCTTCTGTCTCCCACCACCTGCAGTGGGTAGTAGTTTTATAAACAAGTAAAATTTACTGAAACGACTGAGTATCAGCGCGAGGAATGCGATGCTAGCAGTCACCTGTGAGCTTGTTTCAGGCCACTTTGAGTATAAGCCTCCAGTTTACAGAGTCCCACGTGTGTGGGAGGAGTCGTGCAGGATTAAGAGACCAGACTTGTTTCCAATTAACGTATAATGCTAATTAAAGAACAAACAAACCTGATTTCCACTTAAAACAACAATGTGACAAATTGGGAAACACGTGGTCCCCACCTGTTCCCATGTTTAATGTGAACACAGTAAGCAAAAATAAAAAAACAGTTTCCAAATTACTTTTCCATGGATTGTTCTTGTTCTAATATTTGTGTTTCTTGGTGTATTTCTTGTTTGGAAAGTGCTGCGTCGAGACAGCAGATGAAGTAGTCGGTAATAAATGATCGGATCGTCCGCCGTTCATCAAACGCATCAGAACCTTGTTTATTTTCCTGCTGCAATATTGATTTTTACTCTTTCATTTGAAGGGCCTGTGCATACCTGTGTTTCTCCTGCTGTCAACAAAAGCAGACGGATATTGAAACATAAATAGCCAGAAACTTAATATAATTCATTTGTAAATAATTAGATGAACACAGACTGTCCGAAAACATCAGCCTCTGCAGGTTCAGCCTGTAAATATCAGCAGTCTGAGCCTCAGTGGATGGATGGAGAAGTCGTGCTCAGTAATGAGTTTCAGGCCTGGACGAAGCTAATGTGCAGCAAACACAACAAAAGCATTAGCTGTATTGAGCCTCCATCTCGTCTCATTTCTTTCTTCATTTGCTCAGACGCAGCTTCGAGCTGAACGTGACCGTCGGAGCGTTTTCGGATCACGTTTACTCAGAGAGATGTCTGACTTACCCTCTACAGCACGGCTCGTATTTAATAAAATAACAAACAGGGATGAATTCATGTGTTTACCATTTGCACTGCCTGCATGTCTCTAACACAGTTTTGTTTATTCCTTTGTGAGGATCCAAATGACTGTAGACAGACTCATCTGTGCGGGCTCTTTTATTTTGCACTAAGCAGATTCCCAAAGCTGATCCTGGCCTGGACTTCCTTCCCTGCTCACCTGCTCCGTCTAGCTTGACATGCCTTCCATAAAATAATAGACTGGTGGTGTTTTAATCAATGTGGAGCTGGGATATGCTTCTGAGACGCTCTGCAGCGCGTCTGATGGAAGTGGTGCATCATCTTCCCTTCTCTCACCCCAACCAATCACAGCAGATGGCCCCGCCCCTCCCTGAGCCTGGTTCTGCTGGAGGTTTCTTCCTGTTAAAAGGGAGTTTTTCCTTCCCACTGTCGCCAAAGTGCTGCTCATAGGGGGTCATATGATTGTTGGGTTTTTCTCTGTATCTATGAAGCACCTTGAGGCGACTTTTGTTGTGATTTGGTGCTATATAAATAAAATTGAATTGAATTGAATCTTAAAGATCACTGATCAGTTCCAGCATCAACATCAGAGTCCAACGGCAACAGAGCCGTGTTTGTGATGCCCCAAATCCCTCAGAGTTTGGACGTAGCCCATTTATTTGGAAAGTGCAGTTTTTAAGCCTCCTTTAAAAGCTGAACAGGAGCGTAAATTACAAAATTACTTTATTCGACTTTAGTGAAACAGCGTCTCAGCCAAGTTAAGCTCAAGACTTAACCCAGCTTCTGCCGGAGGTTTCTTCCTGTTAAAAAGGAGTTTTTCCTTCCCACTGTCGCCAAAGTGCTGCTCATAGGGGGTCATATGATTGTTGGGTTTTTCTCTGTATGTATTATTGTAGGGTCGACCTTACAATATAAAGCTACTTGAGGCGACTGTTGTTGTGATTTGGCTGTGTAAATAAAACTGACTGATTTTTTATCTTTAAACAATATTCTTATTGGCGACCTCTTCGTCCTGACATCCCACTACAAAAATATCTTGATGCTGTCACGGTCCTGGGTCAGTGACCCAGTGTTTTGAGTTTCTTGTGCCTCTGAGTTTTTTGTATTATGTTCTTAGTTCTCTTTGTTGTCCCAGCTTATTCTTTAGTGTCTTAGTTTGGTTTTCTTGTATTCTGTTTAGTTCTCTGAGTATTTAGTAGCTGCCCTCTGAGTCTCTTTGTTGTTGGTGTTGTCTGTGTTTCTTAGTTGCTCTGTCTCCCCTAGTCTAGTTTGCGTCTGTGCTACTTCCTGTTTTACTTTGAAGGTCTGTGTCTCATGTGAGTGTTTCCTACTTTGCTCCCTGTCTCGTCAGTTCTGATTTCTCCTTCTGTGTCTCATTCCCCTCGTTACTTCCCAGTGTGTTTAAACCCCGTGTTTCTCTGAGTCAGTGTCGCGTCGTCCCTCTTGCTGTGTGGATCTCCCTGTGAGTTTTAGTTCATTGTTTCCCAGTTTAGCTTAGTTTACTTTGTATGCTCATTTTTCTGTGACCAGCAAATAAAGCTGTGATTTTGAGTTCATCCCCTGAGTCTGAGTCCTGCACTTTGAGTCCTCATCTCCTGCCTGCCACACAGCGTTTCATGACAGATGCAGTTTTAAATGTAAACTTTAAATCAAAGCATTAAAGCTGTAAAGGAGCAAAGAGCCCAAAAACATGATGCTCCCCCCACCGTGCTTCAAAGCTGGTGGGGGGAGCTGAGACGTTTCCCTACAGCTTTGGTTTGAATGATTGCTGGACTTGTACAGACTGCAGCCTGCAGGTTAGCGTGTTAGCCCCTCCTGAATGTGACAGTATGAACATTTCAAACTGCTTCATTGTTGATCCTGTGAGGTCATGAGTCCAGTTTTAACTATAACCCAGTGTTTTAGACTGAAGCTATAAGGGCTTAAAGAAACCTTTGATGTGAGTCAGTTAGTGTAACTATTGTTGTAACTATTGTGGAGCTGCACTTTCTGACCCACAGAGCACCTTACATGTAATAGCTCCACGTCATTTGGGGATTGTTAGCGGTATTTGTGGAGTTTCCTGCCCATTAAATTAAAGAAAGATGTGGCATTAAATGCGTGGGCACCTGTGTTTATGAGCGTGTATGCATGTGCGAGACAACGGAGGAGGTGGAGAGTGTTAGGGCAGGAGCTAATGATATATTATGGAGAACAGGATGGTCCCAGAGTGTCATTCATCACCGTGAGACAGCTGAGGGACAGAGCCATCAGTCAGCCTCCACTTCAACACGACGCAGGGCGGACGCAGATGTGCGGTAGAAGGGAAGCACACCTGGAGACTGACAGGACATGCCGAGAGACACACAGGGAAGTGTCGAGACGGAGCGATAAAGGAATAAAAGATTAAAGCTGGTGGATGGGCTGGTGGGACGAGTCATGTGGGCAGAGGAGGGAGGGTAAGAAGCTGAGCAGACTTGTTTATTTGATTATTTCCTACAGGTGACCTACTTTTCCTCTTCCTGTCGTTTATTTCATACTAATTTCCCATAATCAGTTTCCACAAAGCTTAAGCAATAAATAAGGTTTGTCACTGCTGTTTGACGCGCTGCAGGAAATGCGCCAGTTTCACAACAGCAGAATAAACGTGCTGATCTGCACCTTTATAACAGCTGCACAGCAAACATGAGTTCTTATTGGAAGGTTTGAAGTTTGGTGAGTGACTCCTTTGACTGGCTGGTGTGCTGGTAAGGATGTGTAACCCAGTAGAGAAAACCACTTTTGTTGTTATTCTTTTTATTTGTATAAATGTATTTTCATTCTTTTATTTTGAAAAGCAACATTTATTTTGAAAATAGGAAGTGTGATCCTCCAGCAAACTTTATTTTTCTGTTGCCGAATCACAAGGGGTAAATGCTTTTTTTTCATTGGTTGAAAGTGGGTTTATCCCCGTCTTCCAAAACACCAGACCATCATTTCACATGAGCTAGGTCTTTTCGCACGTGGAAGTAGATGAGACAGGCCACGGATAGCTCGTGCGGAATTTTCTAACATTTTGGCTAGGTTTTTTTTCCTTGTTCGTGTGGAAGGAGCTAAGATTTTGGATTCCGATGGATTCTCTCCGGATGGAGATGGCGAGCCTGAGCCCAGACTGAACTTTGCAGAGGAACTTACTCTTCTTCCTCGACGGAGACTCCCAAGTGGTAACACACAAACCACAAACGAAAGAGAAAAAGAACTAGACTAAGAATTTTTGACTTGACAAATGACCAAAGACAAAAAGACAATTGAATATTGAGCTCAAACAACTATTTTTGGGGTTATTTTTGTTTTGCCGGCTTATTCTTATTATTGTTATTGTTATTATTATCATTACTACTGTCAATGTGGAGTTTGTGTCTTGTTTATTTCATTTTTGTGTAAATAATAATCGTTGCTGCTCAAATTCCTGTCTCCAGCCATTTCATTCTGTATTCGCCTCGCTTTCTATTGTAGCCCTGCCGAACCTAGCAACTGGTCCGTAGTTTGGCTGTCCTAAACTATTTAAAATGAGACGGTGGTTACAGATGGCTTTAGCTCTTTTGCTTACTGGAGTCACCGGACTTCTCAGTTCTGTGTTTGAGTTGAAAATTCCAACTGGGAGCTCGGAAATCCTACTGGAACCCACGACAAGGATAGCTTGCTACCCAAGTTAGCGTTATCTACTAACCCTCATGCAATGGTGATCATTTTTGGCTCCATGTAGTGTTGAAAGGTAAAGTGGAGATGATAACACATCCTGGTTTACTTGTAACAACAGCGAAAAGTGAGCGACTATTAAAAAAGTTGAAACATGTTTTCCAAAGCGGCCCAGCTCAAAGGAAGATGACCAGAAGGCCTCGTTTATCGAGTATGAAGGAGATTTTGTTTCTCGGTGCTTTTTAAATGTCACTCTTTTTATAAAGTGCTGTATTTTTGTGCCATTTACATATATTTTTAAAAGAACTCTGTCCTTCCAGAGAAAGTTGGCCCCAGTTTTACACTTCAAACGCACAGATGGGGCCGGCTGAAAGAACGAGGGTGTGTGTGCACCTGTTGAATGTGAAGTATCTGTGCTACCCCGGCTTCTTGACTTCATTTTGAAAAGTGGAAAAAAAGCCTCTGTCAGTCACTTCAGCTCATGTTATTAAGACTTTCATCAGGTGAAATTCTTACAACAAAAGATGAAAGAAAGGAAAAGATTTTCAATGATGAAGATGAAGAACCAAAATGTCAAGTGATTTCGAGTGACTGGCAGCGTGTGGGACTTTTTCCCCTTTTGAAGTGAGGAGTTTTTGATCCTGTATAACTGAAACCTTCAAGAAAGTTCCAACACGGCTCCAGCTGGAGGTACACAATCACCTGAAGAGGTTTCCACACAGCAAACACGTGTTACTGATAAGTGTTATTTTACAATAAAATGATCATTAGTAATCTTCACTCCTCATTAATAGTGTGTTTAGATGAAGAGTACTGACACGGTTCTTTGCTCCCTGTTAAATCCAGAGATGATAAAAGTCCTGGACAATCACAGCCTGTCACATCTCGTCATGTAGTATATTTTTACCCTATTAGAGCACTTCGCTCTCGCTCTGCAGGCCTACTTGTTGTTCCTAGAGTATTTAAAGTAGAATGGGAGGCAGAGCCTTCAGTTTTCAGGCCCCTCTTCTGTGGAACCAGCTTCCAGTTTGGATTCAGGAGACAGACACTATCTCTACTTTTAAGATTAGGCTTCAAACTTTCCTTTTTGCTAAAGCATATAGTTAGGGCTGGACCAGGTGACCCTGAATCCTCCCTTAGTTATGCTGCAATAGATGTAGGCTGCCGGGGGATTCCCATGATGCATTGGGTGTTTCTTCTTCACTCACTATGTATTAACAGACCTCTCTGCACTGAATCGTACTTGTTATTAACCTCTGTCTCTCTTCCACAGCATGTCTTTATCCTGTCTTCCTTCTCTCACCCCAACCAATCACAGCAGATGGCCCCGCCCCTCCCTGAGCCTGGTTCTGCTGGAGGTTTCTTCCTGTTAAAAGGGAGTTTTTCCTTCCCACTGTCGCCAAAGTGCTGCTCATAGGGGGTCATATGATTGTTGGGTTTTCTCTGTATGTATTATTGTAGCGTCGACCTTACAATATAAAGCTCCTTGAGGCGACTGTTGTTGTGATTTGATGCTGTGTGAATAAAATTGAAAATTGAATAAAACAGTAAAAAACGAGCAACATCTATCACCTAAATAAATGTAAAACATCTTTTCCAAAGTGGCTCAGCACCAAGGAGGGTGACCAGAAGGCTCATTCATCAAGCCTGAAGTTGATTTTGTTTTTTAAGATTAAGATCTGCCCACATATCTGCACACATCATTGTCCTAAAGACATTAATGGTTTGTCACTGTAAGATGTTTTTATAACAGAGAGCATGAAATGTTATGGAAAGTGACACAGTTTATTTTCAGCAGTGATTCACGATTTGCAAATCTCATGAAGCCATATTTTATTCACAAAAGATTTTATTATTAATTCAAATGATGAGCTCATTTTGAGTTCAATGAATGCAACGTCTCAAAAAGTTGAGACGGGAAAAAAAGAACAGCTGGAGGAAGAGCAGGTCCACTGGCAGCCGGTCAGTGACATGAGTGGGTTTAAAAAGAGTAAACATGGCAGAGGGTCACCATATTTAAACATTATATTGGTCTGTGTCAGCATCACACACAATTATACTGTTCTGTGTGCATTCGACTTGATCACATGACTGTCAGCTCATCTGCTGGTTTGCCACTGGACACAATCAACCCAGAGATAAAGGATGAGCATGTGCATGACTAGAATCTGTAAATATCCTCTAAGAATAATCACTTGGCTCCATGGGAGATTTTCCAGAGGCAATCTCTATCCCGACTGCTGGAGAGTCTGGACGTAGGCGAGCGATATCTGCAGGAAGTGTCTTCATTCTGTTTAGAGTCACGTACGCTGCTCTGTGCAGCAGGAAGCACATTTCTCTCACTTTTCCTGTTCAGGGTAGTTTTTGAATTTCTGGACATGACAGAAATTTCATGAGGTCTGGCTGGTGCAGACATTTAGAGAGCAGGCAGCGTGGATTAGATATGTTTTTAAGTATCCAGGATTAAACCTTAAGCGTGCAGTTAACAGAAAAAACACACATCCTGCTTTTTGCTACTGAAAACCTTGAAAAGGTCGTGCAGTTCGATTCAGTACACAGGACTTCAGTAATGGCAGCTGATGAATTATACCTGAATCATTTATGTCCAGCGAGCTCGCACTAATGGCTCGATCGGTGCTCGGTGTGTCTGCAGTTTGCAGCGTAAGTGCAGTCGGCGAGTGTGCACCATTCAAAAGTTTATAGAGAAAGGTTGGCGGCACGACGAGTGGCGCCAAATCCAAACACTTGACTTGTTTATCCCCAAAACACAGACGCCAAATTGAGCACAAGCTCCTCAAACAAGCAATATACAGACTTTGTGAAGCTTAAAATATTCAACAGGCTCTGTGTTAAACAACCAGCGGCTGCTTGTTGCTTGTGTCTACACAGCAAAATGAAGTGACTGCGACTGTAATTGTGAATCTTTGGTTTTGTTTGGCCGCAGCTCTTGGATTCCATCTGTTTGGTGGATTATGGTTGTGCGCTGCCAACAAACATCAGCCTCTTTGCAATCAGTTGTCTCACTTGAACCACGCAGACCTCCTTCATGGCTGCACGTGGCGTTAAAGTGCCCATGCTGTGGCACGAAGGCAGAGGGACACTTTACTGGCAGAGGAGATTTCTCTGTCTTAACGTGTCAGCTTTTGTTATGTTTGATGTGCTGTTTTTATCTACTGTGTCCTTAAAAAAACAGAAAACCTCAGCCTGCATTACCTTAGGACACAGACTGATACGACATCATTCGTAGGAGATCGTTTATGAGGGTCAGAGAACATCTAATTGCAAATCAAATGAGAATAACCGCCACAGAGGCTAACTAAGGGGCAAACCTGATTGTGCAGGTGCTGTAATGGAGAGCAGTGATGATTGGATAAATGCACAGATCAAAGGAGAGCTGAACCACGGGCCAGTCAGTCAACACAAAAAAGCTGCAGGATTAAAGTTATGAAAAAGCATTCAAGTCCCGTTAACGTTAACAGAATCGGAACAAACACTTTCTGTAATACCATAGTGTACCTGGAGGAGGTGTAGTGAGTCAGTGTAACCTCAATTTAATCATGAAGAACACTTACATCGGTGTTCAAAAACAAAATGCAAAATCTTTGAGGAAATGTGAGCACCTCAAACAGCTGCATGCATCTGGGAAAATCTCAACACGGTCGTGTAATAGTGCTGCCCCCTAGTGGCAAACTATCAGGTAAATTCTTCAAATAATAATATATACATATACACATATCTAAGATATGTTTCTTTTTATTTGAAGCACAGAACAAGCAGAAACCTCCAGAAATGAAAAACTGAAGCCAAAAGTGACAAAAAGTGCAGTTCCTCTAATGACCACTTGGTGTTCCAGACGTGAACCAATCCCCACAGACTCTGATGTAAAGATAATTAAACTCAGCACCTGGAATAAACTTGTCCACAGCCTGCATCATAAAAACACTGTCTTCGTGACTGGTTTGTTTATTTGGACAACTTTGGCTATCATCAAAAACTCAACTTCTTTAAGGATGGGATGGGCGTAGGAGACATTTAAGAAACCTCAACGATAAAGAGCGCGAGAAAAATGTTTCTGTGCCCAAAGAGCACAAAGAAGAAGAACTAACATACGTTTTAAGTCTGCATTTTTTAAGATTAAAGCTTGGTGAATGTAGCGACACACTCACTAAGTTAGCAACACGAAGTTAGCAACACAGAGGTTAGCAACACGAGGTTAGCAACACTGAGGTTAGCAACAAAAGGTTAGCAACACAAGGTTAGCAACACGAGGTTAGCAACACAAGGTTAGCAACACTGAGGTTAGCAACAAAAGGTTAGTAACACAAGGTTAGCAACACAGAGGTTAGCAACACGAGGTTAGCAACACGAGGTTAGCAACACGAGGTTAGCAACGCGATTTTAGCAACACGAGGTTAGCTAAAGCATGTTAATTAATGCTGTGAATATGAGCCGGCAAATAAATATCTGCATAGCCGAATGCTTGGGCACGGCTCAGCTGACGGATATGTTAGATATGTGTGAAAAATGAATTTCAGTGCTCCGGGTTTGGTGAGCAAAAGTCTAGTATCTCATTAGTCTGAACTTATTAGCAGGTCTGTGTGTGTGTGTGTGTGTGCATGTGTGATTCAGCTAATGATGATAATTTAGCACTCCACTCTGGTAATAAACATGTTCATTTCTGGATGGAAATAACATGGCAACCAGTATGTAACATAAACGTATAGATATAGATATAGATATACACTAATCTAGTGCATTATATACTTCTATCAGAAGATTATTTTCTTAATTAAAGAGATGATAATAACAGTGATAATCATGATAAAGATAAAGCAGCACAACACAGCTTCGCTGTAATAGAGGACAAGTTTTAAATGGTCTCATTACTGTGCAGCTCACTCAGGATCTGATCACAGTTCTGAAAAATTAGCTTGGCTGCTGGAAGATGCTGTTGGCAGGTGCATCGGTTTGTTTACCAGCTCTTGGCAGGTGAACCAAGAAGTTGATTTTGGACCCTACCAACGGCCTTTTTAACATACATCTATCACCTAATTATGATGAACGACCGGCTAATCAGTCCATCCCCGACAACAACAACAGCAGTGGCGGCAAAAGGTTTGGCTAGAGTCCAGAAAGGCAAAGCTGACCAGACAGATCCAGACTTCAAACAAAATCCCCTGCTCAGCCCTGAGGGGAACCGCTCCAACACGAGTGTGAAATATCTCTGCCTGTCGGCCTCCTCCTCCTCCTCTCTTGTCTCACTGAACTCCCTGAGGAGCAGAGCAGCCCGGTGGTTCCTGTCAGCCTTCACAAGCAGCCGAGAGGAGGGTCAGAGGTCAGTGCCTCATCCCAGAAACAGAGCACCGCCTGGGGGATTGCAGGGCCCGGCGGAGAGCCTGCAGATCAAGGACGCACTCGCTTGTTCGTGACAGAAGAGAGTGGGAGGAAGACGAGTAGCAGGAAAGAGAAAATGAAGGAGATGGAAGGACTGAACAGGAATGAAGTGAACAAAGGAGAAAAGAATGAGGAATAAAAGACACGAAAAGAGGGGATGGGAGGTAAAAAGAAAAGGAGGGATGGGTGGGTAAGATGAGTGAGGGGATGAGAGGGGCTGTGAGGAGATTAGGAAAGAGAAGAATCAGAAGTTGTAGGAGAAAGGAAGAAGAGAATAAAATGGTAAACAAGAACCGAAGAGTAGAAAAGAAATATAGAGAAGAGAAAAGACGAGCACAGAAGGAAGAAAGGAAAAAGACATGAAGAAGAGGCAATAGGAGGAAAAATATGATGAGAGGAGGAGAAAGGAGTGATGAAGAAAAGAAAGTGACAATGAGGAAAAGACTTGACAGATTGGATAAAGGAGACAGTGGTGACGAAGACGAGGAAAGGAAAGTAGGGTAGAGCTGTGAATTTCTCTGCGGATCTCGGTCTTTGAAAGGAGGAGTAGCGAGGTTACCATGAGGACTGCAGCGCTCCATATATTATTGATAAGAAGAGCCTACGGCTTCAAACAGTGTTTGAGCAGCTCCAGGAGATCCTCCGCCCTCTAGAGTGCGTGCAGGCTGGGAATTGATAAGAATACAGCAATTCTGATTCAATTACTGATATCACTTATCGATTCTCACTGGGTTCTGATTGGCTCCAATTTGGAAGTCACCACAATTGCAAAATATACAATCATACAAACTAACTGCATGTTGTGTGGTCGTAGGTTTGTGCGTGTTCGAGGTATTTCCTCTATTAGTGTTGGTGTCTTACTCAAAAAAAGTAATCTATTACACACAGAGCACCTTACTTTGAAATAATGCAGTATGTCACTTAATAACTCACAGAAGAAAGTAAATTATTACACTACTCACTACATTATTTTTTTGGTTTCTCTGTAAAATGACCTGAAACACACCATCTCATAATCACCGTTTAGCAGCGTAAACCTACCGTCCCACACACAACACAAACCCCTACCCTAACGAGGGCACACGTGTGAGCTTTCTTTTAGCATTTAGATATGAACAAAGCAAAAATGAAAACCAGCACAAAGACACGTTTGCCACAGTGATCGTGACTCTACAGACTGACCACTCATCGGTTTGTTACCTGTTGAAGTTCAGGCTCTGGCTGCCGAGCTCGGGTCTGCATACACACTCGCTTTAGCATCGCTCTGGATTCTTTGCTAGCTTAGCATTAGCATGCTGTTTGTGCAGGTGCTCGCAAAGAGCTGAAGTTGTGTTAGCAGTATAATGCAGTTATAATGGATTCAGTTTGCATTTTATCATCATCCTTTGTGCAACAAAAATATAATTTCTATATATCCACATCACTATTCTCCTCCTCCGGCACACAAAGTGAACTTAGCTGATTGTAGCATAAGTGCAAATGGAGCTAATAGCAGACTAACAATTCCAAGGAAACTAAGCTAATGGGAAATGGGTTCTCGATTCCCTTCCCTAAGTAAGTAAGTAGCAGCCAGAGGTGAGCTGATCTAACAGACCTAGAAAGCAGATTTCTGGTACTTTGCTAGCTTAGCGTTAGCATGCTGTTTGTGCAGGTGCTCGCAAAGAGCTGAAGTTGTGTTAGCAGTATAATGCAGTTATAATGGATTCAGTTTGCATTTTACCATCATCCTTTGTGCAACAAAAATATAATTTCTATATATCCACATCACTATTCTCCTCCTCCGGCACACAAAGTGAACTCAGCTGATTGTAGCATAAGTGCAAGTGTAGCTAATAGCAGACTAACAATTCCAAGGAAACTAAGCTAATGGGAAATGGTTCTCAATTCCCTTCCCTAAGTAAGTAAGTAGCAGCCAGAGGTGCTGGTGATCTAACAGACCTAGAAAGCAGATTTCTGGTACTTTGCTAGTCCAGATCATTCAGGTGTATTAACACACTGCCACAATATTTCCAAGAGCACAAATCCCAGAAAATTCACCCCAAAGTCAGATCGTGTATTCTCAGAGAAACTGCAAAACACCCAGAAACTCCATCTCAGACTCTACAGGCCTCAGTTAGCATGTTAAATGTTAATGTTCATGACGCTACAATTTAAAACCGACAGAACGGCTTGGTTGGAAGGCTTGCCAGGAGAAGAATACGCTCTATAAAGAACCACACAGCAGCACAGCTTAGGTTTGCAAAGCTGGATCAGAACAAACCACAAGACTTCTGGAACAGTAGTGCTGCAGTGGACCAGTCAAAGCTCAGACCTGACTGAAACGCTGTGGTGGGACCTTCAGAGACCTGTGCATGAATGAATGCTGCAAACCTCGATAACCTGGAGCGACACCGTAAATAAGATTGGACCACTTCCTCCACAAGGATATGAGAGTCTGAAAAGGTCAAATCAGGTTACTGCAGCTAAAGAAGGTACTTTCATTTCTCTTGATGACAAGATAAATTTAACTTTGATTAAAACTTAAAATTTTAATCAAAGCATAATTTCAGACTTTACACTTTATCTGGGATCTGGCCTTAAAAGTTCTTCATCACTTTGGTAAAACAGCATAAAAAATGCCCTCATATTCTGGTTATTAGTGCGTTTGGTTTTTTTTTTTTTTTTTAACTAGTCGATTTTTCTTATTTCGTCTACACTCAAACACAAAAGACGGATAAACAAATCGAACAAATGACTGAATAAATTTAAAAAGTCTCATTTTGTGGAATTAAAGAAATGATTTTACAGCTACAATATATCCTGCAGCATTAACAATATAATCTACAGCATTGACATTGCATTAAGACGGTTATTAAACTTGCTGGCCTCACATTAACCTTTTATTACAGGCGCAGCCATAATAATTGTACACACACATTGCATTTTGTGCTTATTAAAGACTTGAAGCTCAGTCAATTAAGGAAAGGTCATAAGCCTCGTTCGGCGCGATGTCCGGACGATCTATTGTGTAAGTGACTTGGAGCTATAGAAGGTTAAAACTGCATACACGCTTACAAAACACATATAGTCCATATCATCTAGAAACAGGCCTGAAACTATTCAGCAACCTGTGGCGTTTGAGTTTGCTTAGTAACAGGTGACAGAAGATGTGCCAAAAAGAAGACAAGTCCCTGGGGACCTTCAGGGCCTGAAGTCATCGCCATATTTGGAAGAAGATGCTAGAGAGGGGAACTTCGGTGTCTCCATTTATTTCTTAAAATTGATCATTGTCTGTAAAAGATGCAAATAATGTTCTTGGAAAATGCGAGAAGGGGCGTCAAACCCTGACATTATAAAAGCAATTGCTAGTGTATTCTTGGGTGGAGATCTATGCTGATTGTGTGCAGTATCCATCTCCCCGCACGTGTTCAATAAAATCATTGTTTGACCAGACTCTTTGAGACCAGTGTTATTTTGTTTTCCTCCTCAATATTTTCGAGTTCGGAACAATTTCCGTAAAAGCTAAGCTCCAAAAAACACAAACCACTGCAATGGAGGCAGCTAAAAAAAGCACGCCTCCTATAATGCAGCTTCATTTCCTTCAAAAGGACAGTCAGCAACATCTGACGCACTGAAGCCAAGGACAGGAACCTGTAATCGCCGCTGGAAGTCTGAAACAAAGGCTATCAAACATCTTTACCGACACTGGTCGGCACAACAGAAACGACTCTGACATACAAACGGTGCAGAAACAAGGCATTACATGTAATCATTCCTGTGAGAATACTAATGGAGTGATCTGTAATGTTTGCAGCAAAGTCAAGGTCGGCAGCAATTTATGAAGAGAGCGCCGTACAGCGGAGCTGCAAAGCTCAAGGGCGTAACACTGAGTAACCAGGAGACGTAAAAGAAGACAACATAATGCAAACATGAGGCCGTACAATAAAAAGATTCCTGAAGTGGACCAAATCAGAGTTAAAAGACCCCGTTATGAGCTGAATGCCTGAAGCAGGACTAAAACACCAACAAATATACGAGAACAAAGGAGTTAAAAAATAAAATTATGCTCTGTAGGACAAACCTGGACTGAATCATCAATGAATGATGTGCCAAACAAGACCTCGCTGAATAAATATGGCTTTAAAGTCTGGATCTCGTCTGGGTAAAATACCAGAGAAAACACACCAACAAGACTCCAGGGTACAGATGCTGAAGCTAAGCTGACACCTACCATCAAAGCTAGAGCCAAAATATACCTGGATACTGTATAAACACCATTTACTAGCATCAGAAATACGGATATGTTGTTTGATGCTGAGCCCACCTTCAACAGGAAACATTAAAAGGAGACTTTAAAGGAAGACGTATCTGTACTAAATTGTGTTTGGACTACATGTTGGCCTACTTTCATTAAGTTGTTGAGCTTCAGTGTTGCTGCAGTTTAAAATAAGCTCTTTGACATCATCCTTCCTCCAAGACTCGTCCAAAAACAATTCTAACCCACAAAGAGGTTAGAAGTTTGACGATAAAGGTCAGGAAGTGAGAAGTTGGATGCGACTTTTTAATTACTTTTCATTTTCATTTCATTTTCTTGTCAGTTAATTAGACTGCGTTCAACAAGTTGTCATCGGTTTCTCTGACCTTCGCTGTGGGCTTTTTTCCTGGATACCGGTCCATTCAACCAGACGAGGATGACAAATTAAAAACACAAAAGAAGACAACCTCTCTTCATACCTCTAATAACTGAAATATAATGGGATTATTAGAAGTGTGAATGCAAGTCCTACCAATTATAGGCAACACACACTGGCATCATGAAATGACGACACTGTTTTGATTCTGATTGCACCGTGTATGACGGCCTAACTCTGACCTACACAATCTGATATTAGCAAACACCATACAGTGACTGTTGCTACAGATTAGTTCATCAGAACCTGCCACGGCTTAAAAAGTACTGGCGCCCATCTGCGCTGCCCTCAGCTCCCTTAGGTGACTTCCTGCTTGAGTTATTAAATTCACAGGATTTTCAGAAACTTGACCTCTGACCTTGAGGTTATAGACAAGTCATTGTGTTGATAAAGTTGGGTTCATAACGCTGCCCACACAGCAGAGTGCCACCCATACCCCATCAGTCTTTTACAGCTGATGTCCAGTAAACATCCTACATGTTATCACGGTGTAATTTAAACGTATTTGGAACTTGGATTCCAATCGATCACTTTCAGTCCATTACAGAGCTATCAAAGTCAATATTTCCATTCCCCACTGCTGTACATTAATCATGAGTGTGGTCGCTGCTTGAAGGCCTGAATGAAGAATGCCATGGAAGTGCACAAAAAGTGAGCGTTTACTGCCGAACTCCAAAATGGGATTGAAGTTTCAAAAACAACACAAAATCAGAGATGAGGAATAACTGGGAAACACTTGGGAGCTTTTAACCCTTTAAGACCTACCATAGAACCAAGTCCGCCAGAGCTTATATTATATGTTTACATGCTGTGGAGCCATTTTTGGGAGCATTTCAAGTTGCTATACATCAATACAACCATTATAGCCCAGATTTTAATAATATGTCTGCATTAAGTGCATAGTAATTACATAAATTGCAAGAAAGTGCAATAAACTACAAAAAAATTGAAAATCGTTTTTGTTTTTTTAACATATATTTCTAGTTAGAGAAATTTAAGAGGCTTATCCCTCAAAACTGTAAATACAAAAAAGTTGCACAAAATAGTTTCCCACCACAGGAAATTTATTTTGAGTGTCTTCATAGTTTTATTTTTGAAATACACCAATTTTTATACACTGCAGGAAAAACAAAAATAAATATTATGATGCAGATTTGCAAAAAAGCAGCATATGCATCAAAATAAACTATTTCCAGCAGTGCAATATGAGTCCTAAGCATCCCAGAAACCACACAGAAAGTCATAAAGTCAAACATAACTTTTAAAAACACCAGTATAGGCTCATGAGGCCCTGATGGTAAGAAACTACATTTCTGCAAAATGACGTCACTTCCGGTTTCGGGCAGGTCATGGTGGACATGCGATAGTTCGTGCTGATGGACGTAGGAAGTGTTACAAACAGCTGATCGGATCAGCAAAGCGTGTTTCTGGAATATTATGTTTTTGTTGCTGCAAGTGCTTTTTATGCAGTTTTTGCAAAGTTATATGTGGAAGGAAACTGTGACCGAGGACAAGCTGATGGCATAAGATGTAAGTACAACTCCTCCGGTTTCATATGCAAAAAAAATTATTGCGCTAGCTCACGTGGTTGCAGAGCTACAGGGATTTAAAAGTAGTTACGCAAAATGGAGCGTGCTGCTCTGACCGGCTTTAAAGGGTTAAGAGGGACGACTCGACAAAGGACAAGGGGAGACTGAGACAGTAAATACAAGAGCCAATGAGGGAATTTTAATTCAGTTTAAACACCAACAGTTGCCTTGAGGTGCTTTATAATGTAAAGACCTCACAATATTAGAAAAGAACACCAGAAATCATGTGACCCTCAATGAGCAAGCACTTGGCGATAGAGGGAAAGAGAAAAGCCTTTAACAGAAAGGAACCAGGCTCAGAGAGGGGCCGGTTGGTGATGAGCAGGAAGACCGGACACATTGGGGAACAGAGCTGAAACTGATCACGAACGACCGGACAACTAAATACTGAGATGAAACTGTAAGAAGACTATACCAAAACCCCCAAAAGCTGAACACTAACATAAATAACTAAGAACAGTGTTTCATGATACTAACAAACTAACCACCAAATTGGACATTAGATAATAAAGCTGAAAACCTTGGATCCAAACCCCGGATCAGGAGACCGGACGTCTCGATGTTTGCTGTCACATTTCCCAGCAGGAACATAAAGACAAAACACAGAGTAGTAACGCTACTGCGTTAGTAAAACGAGTTGGTGCGTTGGTGTTAAGCGTTTAAACACTACTGTATATTGTATAGCACATGTGCAGTAATAACATTTATCAGTGCAGCACAGCTGTGGAGATTTCATACATCCACACAAACTCTAACAAAGACGTGACATCTATTTAAAGTCTTAAACTAGAAAGTGTAACAGGATGTGACTGCAGCATTAGGGTTATGTTAAGTTTTCATGAAAGGAGTATAAATAAATATTATGTCCACAGTGTTTGCATACAATAGCCAAGGCTACAGAACATCTTTAATTATCATCTGAGTTATCACAGACATCTGCAGCATTCACTGAAAGCACAGCACAATGCACACGACAGCTTTGTTTCCACAGTTCATTATAGGCACCCTCGTGTTTGCAGAGCACGACTCTGACACATATTAAACAGGGACACAAATATAATTAAAAGTAACTGATTGGAGGAGAATGCCGGGGTAACAGCAGCTTCGCTTCAGATGCTTCCAAAAATGGTCCGAACCAGAAGAGAAGCTCAGAACTGGTCTGCAGACATTTCTCAGTCTGTGTTTCAGTTTGTGTCTGAATGCAATCAGCATAAAGAAGAATCACACAGCAAAACAAACACTGAGGCTCGCAGGAAGATTCAAAAAATCGATCAAAATGAAGATAACAAATTGTGATATTTATGTGCAAATTTGCATTGAATTTAATATCTTTGCATTAGACAAAGCTAAACTACACAGCTGTCGACAGCAGAGGGCCAGACTACGAGGCTGTCTTTACAGGTGACCAAACCTGAAATCCCAGGCAGAGATAGCGCCGCCACGATGGTGGTTATCAGCTGTTTTTGTTACGCCGGGCCCTCTGCTTCAGCTTCTGAGCACGCTCGCACAAACGAGGCGCTTCACGTATCACATGACTCATATTCTCCACAAATGATCTTCGTGAGCGCCGCCTGCTCCAGTCGGAGACGTTATCAGACGATGATGATAATAAAATGGGGAAAAATGTGCATGAAGAACACAAATTGTAACAGCACAATGCAACACGGCTGCAAATAAGACAGGAAACGAATGAAAAATCAGGAATCTTTGGATTCATCACTCAGGAGTAAAATAAACATTTTATCTCAAGTTGACTTTAATGCTGCTGTTCGGCTCTAATGTGACGGCGCTCGTTCATTTTAAAGCGGATATATTTACACATTAAGTTTTACACATCAAGTGAAACCGCTTCAGTCTGTCGGCAGATCAAAGTGAAACTAATTTTACTGGTTGAAGAGGTGGAGCGGGAGATGTTCAGATTTTCACTGCGAGTAACCAGGATGGACAAGATTAGAAATGAGTCCATCAGAGGGAAACGACTCTGCTCAGCTCAGCTCGGAGATAAAGTTAGAGAGGCGAGACTGAGACGTGCAGGAGTGGATGTGCTGAACAAAGCGTGATGAAGATGGAGCTCCCAGGCGGGAGGAAAAGAGGAAGACCTCAGAAGTTCATGGATGTGGTGAAGGAGGACGTGCAGAGGGTTGGTGTGTAGAGGAGGATGCTGCAGTGACCCCTGAAAAGTCACTGGGAGAAGAAGAAGGAGAGGAAGTAGAAAAGGTATTCTTATGACATCATCAGATGGTGCACGGCTTGCTCCTGACCAGGTTGTTACCACAGCGATTTAGCCAGGTAACAAGAGATCCACTCATGTGACGCAGCTCGCCACAGCTTGAGCTTGAGGCACTTGTGACTACAATAAATCGGGGAAAACACAGCAGGACAGAGAGGCTGTGACGGGCAGCCTGACAGGAATTTAAATGCGAGTGTGCAGTCCTGACAGCGGACATACAACGTCCTCATAAAGCTGCGATCATTATCTTCCCTCTGTGATATCCGCACTCACATCTCCTTCACGGAAGACTTGTCACAGAGGCACAGACTATTGTGTCAGTGGTAATTTAAAAACACAACCTATCTCCATACAATCAGCGCACGTGCACACACACACACACCTGCTTCTGTAAATCAGTGCAACAAGCAGCAGCAGTCTCTGCAGGAAGGAAGGAGGAAATAACATGAAGGACAAACACACAGACTGGCAGCTGTAATAAATCCTGCTGCAGCCGTTTCTCTCTTGTTTTTGTGTCTGCAGGTTAAATCTATGTGTCAAACCCACAAACTTTCATTTCATCTTAGATTGGTATTAATGACAATTTGCTGAGAAAAAACCCCA
Source organism: Neolamprologus multifasciatus (assembly GCF_963576455.1). Classification (NCBI taxonomy): domain Eukaryota; kingdom Metazoa; phylum Chordata; class Actinopteri; order Cichliformes; family Cichlidae; genus Neolamprologus; species Neolamprologus multifasciatus. The sequence continues at coordinate 1,887,486 of NC_140446.1, forward strand.
AAGCAGACACACAATAGGAAACTCTGATGAAGAAAATTCATAGTTTTCCACAGCGTGGGTTTTCAGCTGTGGAAGGGAAGCTAATAAGGCGAATGCGACTGAAGATCATCGTGTTTTCTGTGTAGACTCAGCTGGGAAACATTTACACCCCAAACTGGAGTTGAGACTGAAAATCAGCCCTGAGTTGTTCTACTTCAAGGCGCAGCATTTGTTGAAAATGTGTTTGCATAAAAGCCAATGAGCCATAAAATAAGCGCTCGCAGGTGAAGTGAAAAATGCAGATTATCTTGTCGTCCCCGTCAAGGTCTGGAATCTATTAGATGTTTGATACAGGAGGAATCAGCACGCATGTCAAAGACCTGAATGACTCTGAAAAGAGCCAAATGATTGGAGTGAGAAGACTTGATAATGGGCGGGGCTGTGAAGGGCTGCAGATCCAAAGAGGGACACACCGTGAACCCCACAGGGGGCGCCGATGAGCACGGACAAATCCAACTACGACTTCCAGTGCTACAGAATCTGCATTTTTGTACCAATGATCACAGACAACACTCAGAGGTTAATTGGGCAGGAGTGTCCTTCATGTGTTTGTGCTTCTCACCTGCACACGGCGTGCAGCCATTGGTCAGTAAACGCGCTCACTGCCGTTTTCACTGAAACTAGAGCATCGCTGAAACTTTACTTGAGCTGTGACAAATGTGGCCTGAAAAAAGACGGCATGGATGACATCCAATTTGGTGTCTAATTAGCAAGAGATCAGCTAAAATCTACTGAGGTGGAGCTCAATGCGTGGAAGGGCGGCGTGCCTTTCTGGTAATTAGGCTTCTGATCAATTAACCGAATGAGCCACACGACATGGCGGAGATAAATGGTGACAATTGGTGCTTTCAAATGAACAAAAAGGGTGAGTGACCACGGGAGAGACCCAGAGAGAGGGGCCCAGGGAGAGCTGATTGTGTGACTGAGCTGGAGAGAGGATGAGGGACGAGGAAACACTGAATACAGATGGTGGGAGGAATATGATGAATGCATGCAACCAAATCCCTAAAAATTTGGGGAAAACCACAATTTTGATATGTATTTTGGGCACGTCCTTTAAATTATGGGTAGAATGATCAAAAGCTCAGCCCTGATCACCTTCAAACTGGGATTGTAGTACAATATGCAGTCTGACAGTTATATCAGGAAGGAGTCAAGATCTGAAGACACCAAATCTCCAGTCTGGTTCCAGTTAAGTCATTACTGTTTTTACAAAGAGTCTCCAGTTATCTGCACGCTAGACAACTGCAACAAGCTGCACAGTTGCACTGCAATCAGCTGATTTCAGTCCATGTGCTCCATCGTTTTATTTTTATTGCACCAAAGGACAAGAGTCCAATGGCGACGTGCAAACTGCGTTCAGGACAGAAACAACTGCATCATGCTGCAAACACAACTTCAGCTCTTTGCAACCATCTGCACAGATAGCACACTAATGCTACGCTAGCCCAGAACCCAGAGTGATGTTAAAGCTGAGCACATGCAGACCCAGCCTGAACCTGAACAGGTAACAAAGGCAGTGATGAGCAGTCGGACTTCGGCCTCCGTTTCTACCAGTTCACCTTCCTACAGTAAAGTCTGTGTGGCCATCACTGGGAAGGTTCTTTGGGCTGGTTTTCAACTTTGCTTTGTGTTCATGGGTAAATACTAAATGAAAGATTGTGTGTTTGCTCTCATTAGGACAGAAGGTTTGTGTTGGTGCGTGGAGGAGGAGCCTCAAGTTTATGTTGTTAACTGTTAATTATGAGACGAGAAACAAGGAAGTACTTTTTACAGTGACTAATTATGTAACATACAAAGTAACAAATAATGTGTGATACATTATTTGTTACTATGTGTGATACATTATTTGTTACTTTTCTTAAAAGTAACAAATAATGTATCACACATAGTAACAAATAATGTGTGATACATTATTTGTTACTTTTAAGAAAAGTAACAAATAATGTATCACAAATAAATGTGTGAAACAAATAATGTATCACACATTATTTGTTACTTTTCTTAAAAGTAACAAATAATGTATCACACATAGTAACAAATAATGTGTGATACATTATTTTGTTGTATCACTGATAAAGAAGAACTTCAGAGAAAATATGTCTTATGCAAATCTGACCGTTTGTGAACGCATAGCTGCAGAAGAAGCAGCATGCCACACTCCGTGTTTCACTACTCTTTACACACACACACAAACACACATATGTTTCCATAATTACTAAAAATGTGACTGTAAGTAGTGACTTACACATGTACCAAACACGCTTTAAGAAATGAAATATTTTGTGCTACAGAGACTTGAACTGTCCCCACAATATAAGTAATGCAAGTATACACACACACACACACACACCATTAGGACACTGCGAGGTGCAGACTGAGGTGTCAGACAGCCAGATGAGGTCTGAGCCACTCTCGTGTCTTCCCGCCTCATTTCCATCCATTACTGAGGGACAAGGCTGAGAAAGCTCATTTGGCTCCATTAGAGGTCAGAGCGCTCCGTCCAATCACAGCACATTCATTTTAGGAACGCACGAATGGATGAAGGTCACGTGCATGTTTCTAATAAACACTCAGATAAACAGTGTGCCTCACGTTGAAGACGAGAACGACTGACGAGAGAAAAATCCCTCAAACAGAATCTTAAAATCAGTTAGCAGAGACAGTGATTAATGAAACGCTGCAGACTTTCCTGCATTGTTGTTGTTGTTTCTTCAGCCTGTGGTAAATGGATGTGAGCCAGTCCAAAATAACATTAAAGCCTCTCCTGTTATCAGATGCCATAAAACTTGTGCTCGAGGTCTCAAAGCACTAAGAGATCCAAACACTCTGCCAGGCTGAGATGCATCGGGCGGTGTTTTAAATATTCCATTATAGGAGCCATTAGGATAATTACAGCACAGCCTCTTTCACTGATCTGACTGCGAATCCTTCCTTTTATTCCACACGACTGACAGACACTTTTTCCATCCTGCTCCGGCTCAGTTTGACTTCGCTGAACAATATGACGGGGAAATGCTAACTGGGATATGTGGCTTTAACTGGGGGAGACTTTAAAGAGGGGAGCGGGTGGCAGGTTGGAAATTCAGAGCAGTCTGTGTATGTATGCTGTTGTTGCTGCTGCCACGTGGGAGATGTTTATCACGTCTGATGTGGGCTGTAGAGGAAGGAAAATGAAAAGGCCATTTCTGCCTGGAGACAGTGACCTGCTGCATCAGTACCCCGACACTCCTGTTTACAAAGCACCATTTGAAAAGGTGGCAGCTAATGAACAGCATACCTTCTTTTCTGTGCAAGAAAATAATAATTGCAGCCCTCAGAAAAATGCAAAGAAACTATTTCCTGTTGCCCGAACAACCTCGATTTTACACCAACCGGGTAACGAGAAACGCCGGCTCCTCTGTTTCTACTGCCTCATTTTCCATCTGCGACGACACGTGAACAGGAATCCACGAGGATGCGGAGAAGAAACGCGTGAGGCACCGAGAACGTGGATGTAATATCACAAACACGCGTGCGTAAATGAGCGTGTGAGAAAACAGAACGACAGCTGAGGGTTTGGTCGAATCCTATAACATCAGCTTCTCGTTGGGACGGAGAGTTTCAAAATTTGATTACTTCCAAGTTCGGCAGCTGCAACACTAAAATATACATCATGTTATTAATTTCATAGACCCTGGGTGTGTGAATTCTGCAAACCAAACCAGCAGCGACTCGCAGGAAAACAGGCCGCGTTTTCCTGCAACAGTGTTTACATCAGTGCTCCTCAAACTGCGACTTCAAAGTGTGCACGCGCCTCCACTCCCACCTCAGAATGTTGAGCAGTAATTAACAAAAGTTTCATTTTCTATAAATCTTTCTCAAATCCTGCCAATCACCAGCAGCCAAACCAGTAAACAGGAAGAGCATCAGACGAAATCTAATTGACCTTTTCATCACCGCTCTGCGCCTCATAGCCGAGCCTCCACAACCATCGACTCACGAGGAGGCCGATATGAGCCGATGAGTCACCGAAGCTCGTCTCTGCCCAATAACAGTGACCGAGGTGAGCTGCTGAGCACATCCTGAACTTTTCCATCAGTCGCTGCTGTTCTTGCTGCTGTTAGCCAGCGTTACCTTGTTGGATTCTTTGTGCATAATACTCACACGATGTGAGCATGTAATCAAACTGTTTATCTGAAGGGAAGTGGGACACCAGAGGCAAACATCAGCTGACATAATGTCAGCTTGTTGTTGTTTAGCCGGCTTTCAGCCACTCAGAGAGCGAGGTCACATGACTAATCTGCTGACAATAAATAACTGTGACAATACTGGAAATAAATACGATTTTTATCCACATTTTCATGTATTTAATTGCCAGGACCTGACCTTATTATTATTATTATTATTATTATTATTATTTTACCTCCAGTTCTTCCAGTGACTGTGGCTGCTGGTGAAGGCTGGAGGACAGCTTGAGTATCTGTGTGTTCAGAAACTGATCCCAGGTCAGTTTTACATGGAACTAAACTACGGAGCCCCGCAGGGGACATGGGAGAAAAAAAATTAAGACGGACTTTTGCGAGATCTCGCAAACGTTTTAGCCACATTCTTCGGACGCTGGCTCGAAGCCGACCGGGAGGTCGAGGCACGGTGTGCCGGGAAAGCGGTGTTCCTCCCGGCTGTAGTAGGTCTTGACCTCCCGTTAGCTTCGAGCTAACGGGAAGAATGCGGCTAAAACGTTTGCGAGATCTCGCAAAAGTTTTGCGAGATCCCGAGTTTGTTTTGCGAGATCTCGCAAAAGTCCGTCTTAATTTTTTTTCTCCCATGTCCCCTGCGGGGCTCCGTACTAAACAGACGTCCCAGTAAAGCAAAACTGAGATGAGTTTTAAACCATTTTAATGGCCTCTGTGCACGAGCTGGGTTTGCTGTGGCTCAGGAGGCAAAGTCTGCTAATCAGGTGGGTAGTTTGATTCCCAGCTGTGAGAAGCAGACAGAAAGTCACCCAACACGAGAGTCCTGCCCTCTGTGGAGCTAACACGTTTAAACAATGGGACTATGTCACAACAGCAGTGCTTACTACCACTGAGGAAAAGCAGTTGTTGTCAACACAACCCCCCTTTCTTCACATCCCAAATGTGTTTACAGGCTCCTTTGAGTATTTAAAGTGAAGCAGATCCTTTTTTTGCACTTTCCTGCACTCTGCTGCTGTCCAAACGTCTTCACGGTCTGGTTTTAGGTCCTAATTAGCAGCAGCAACATTCAAATGCTGCAATTTTCATCAGCGCTGTTAGTGGATAAACCTCTCAGCTGAAAATATGTGCAAAAGCAACACTTTATGGCAGTTATGGTAATTTGCGGCAGGTCCATTAAATGTGACGTTAAACCTGCAGCGTAATCTGGTGCTGATGAAGTGGAAACGTCTGCTGGAATTATTAAAAACCGCACTGAATGAAGTAAAAGTAGACTCCAGCTGAAGGGAACAATCAGATAAATAAAAGCGATGCTAACAAAGCTGAAAGCAGCTAACTAGCCATCGCCTCCACTTTCTGCAAAAACACAGATTTTAATTTCCTGCCAGTGATTAAGAATTAATTAGTGAATCCAGATGCATTCTCTGTTTTTTTAAACCGTGTAATAAAACAGGCCTAATGACTCCGCCTCCACCAACCCCCCACCCCACAGTCTCCCTCCCGTGGGGTTAAAGTCTGACACTTGGGTTCAGTCCTACCTGTGTGCTTCTGATCACTTCAGAATAAGCAAACTAATCAAATAGAGCTCTGCTACGTCTGTGAGGCCTAAACCAATCAGACGCTGGAGAACAATATTTCTGGGAGAAACAGCCAATCAGGCGCCGGCAAATGTGCATCTTTTTCTTTCTGTCTTGTTCTACATTCTCACCTCCTCCAGCCACATTTTCTTGATTGCACCCTCGTCTCTCCCTTTCTCACTCAATCTCTTCTCCTCCTCCACCTTCCTCATTCACCCTCTCTCCTTCCTCCTCCTCCTCCCTCTGCCTCCCTCACACGGGCCACAGATTTTAATGAGCCCACTCGTCTCTCTCCCTCTGCAAACGAACGGCCACCCTGCTGAATCGCCGTCTGAGGCCAAACCTTAAATAAGCCATGATGGCGGCTGAACTCATCCTCACCCAGCACACACACACACACACACACACACACACACACACACACACACACACACACTAATAACACTGTGTTCTGACTTCATTTGTGTCCAGATGCTGACTTGCACACAAACGCTGCAGCTGCAGGTTATAATTGGAGGGTTTAACAGGGTTTCTCAGTTCAGTTCAGCTCAGGCTGCATGTGTGCGTCACGTTAAAGCACGCGAGCAAATTACATGAAAGAAAATTCATCCACCTGCCCCACACCCTCCAGCTCCTCAGCTCCACCGTCAGCCTTTCCTTTGACTCCCTAACATCCCCTGAATTGCTCCTTTAAAGTGCCCTATCAGATCTCAGTACCCCTGTAACAGCCTTTTACAGCCTCGATCATCCCTTTCATCCTTTTACCATCCCACGCAGCCGTCCATCTTCAATTGCAACTTGCATTACTACAAACGTGTTTTTGTATGCCACTCTGCGGCCTCTTCGACCCCTCTATTACCCGTTATATCCTTTATGATTCCATTACAAGCCTGCGTGATCGTTTTCACCCACCTGTGTCCTTCTATGGTTCACTGACGCCTCGCTGCTGTCATAACCACTCCAACAACCCCCAATAAACTCGGGTTATCCCCTCAATCATTCGTGTATCATTCCTAAAGCACAGTGTCCCTAACAGTTAGGAACCATTTTATTTCTCCCATGATTTCATAAAGTAGAAGAGAATTAAACTGAATAGTGTATCACCATTCCTTCTACATCTTTATCAGATATTTTCACCCGTCCTCCATTGATATGACCATCGATAGCCCTCTTTATCCTCCAGATCATCCCATTTACCTCTCAATAGTCATTAATCAATACTTATCATTTGTTTGACCCTTTAATGAATCCATCTGATCACTGATCTGTAACAGCAGTTTCTGTCCCCGCTAACCACTCCTCTATCGTCCCCTTTATCTGCTTGTATTCATTGTTCGGTCCTTTACGCTGCGCTGTAACCCTTCGATCATCTCTTTAGCCTCTCACTGAGCGATTTCTACATCTTTATCTTCCCGTTGACCTCTGCACGAGTCCTGTTCACCGATCTATCGTGGCTCGTGGCCCCGTTCCATCCCTCTCTCGGGGTTTAAAAGGTCAGCTTTCCAGTGGAGAAAGTGTTTGCTTTGGGATTTGACAGCTAGTCTATAGAAATGAAATGAGCAAAACAAATCATGGCTCTCCGTTGTTTTTCTCCCTGCAGAGCATGTACTGGATAAAAGTTGGCCATCTGAAGTGCTCTAATGAGCCGCTGACAACAAGCCTGTCGCCGCCTCCTCTCAGGACAACAAGCTGGTTATGTAACCAAACTAATGAAACAAGGCTACTGTGTTAGGCTGCAGCACCAGACTGCAGCCGGTCCCTGAGACATGGAGGAGAGGGATGTGGATCCCTGCAAAACAGGCGAAGTGATGACACTCGCCGGCTTGTTACAGCAATTTTCTGGAACTTTGGGTCCTGGCAATTAAATAGATGTTACATCACCGAGTACCTAAACATCAGACCAGCATCCCACAGCTGGACGATGGTGGTGAAAACAGGTAGCCTGAGCATCACAAGCCTGACCCATTCATTTATACAGGTGTTACTGTATAACTGTGTCTCAGTAGCCTGCTATTAAAAATGATGAAAACATTATAGTTTAGGACAGGCAGCACGGTGGAGTTTGCATGTTCTCCCCGTGTTTGCGTGGGTTCTCTCTGAGTACTCCGGCTTCCTCCTACCGTCCAAAGACATGCAGCTTGTGGGGATAGGTTAATTGGATAATCCAAATTGTCACTAGGTGTGAATGTGAGTGTGAATGGTTGTCTGTCTCTGTGTGTTGGCCCTGCGACAGACTGGCGACCTGTCCAGGGTGTACCCCGCCTCTCACCCTATGACAGCTGGGATAGGCTCCAGCGCCCCCCGCGACCCTGAAAAGGAGAAGCGGAAGCGAATGGATGGATGGATGGATGGATGGCATTATAGTTTAGGACTGACTGAGCTTTTCATCGTTTTACAGATTACATTCTCTGACATAGGTCGATGATGCTAATCTGGATTTCCTGCTCTGCCTGAGATGAGGTCAGTAAAAGTTTGTCTGTGTCTCAAAATCAGCCTGATCCAGCTGACCTCTAATGTCCCCGTATCCTGATCTGGTCACATGATTCAATGGATTTTCCAGCATAAACCGTTTCCTTCTGGGCGGCTAGCTCCGTCACCAGCAAGACTGCATCTCCTGGTCCGGTGCTTTTCTGTGAGGAGTAGGGATGGGTACCGGTATCCGGTGCCATGATGGCACCGGTTCTGACATAAACGGTAGTAACCAGACCGAAAAGCAGCGCACATTTCGGTGCTTTTTTTCCTGAGCTGTGATACACTTTAGATTCTAGCCAATCATTTTACGTTTCCGAGGATAGTAGGCGGGTCCAGGTACGTACGTTCTTTTAGAGCAGAGCTACAGATTAAAAATGCTCAAGGCGAAGCGGTCAAAGTCTGGCTGTACTTCACAGCAAAAGATGCAAACTCAGCAGCTGCAACAAGTGCTTTAAGCTGATACTGTGATACTGTCAAAGGAGGTAACACCTCAAATCTGATGAAACACCTGGCGACGCATAGCGTTTTTTTAAAAGCCGAGAAATGCACCGTATTTGATAGCTTGCTGCGAGACCTCACACCGAGCACATCTACTGCGGGTGTGGTGCCTGTTATCGGACCCGGAGTTAGCAACATCCCCCAAAAACCCAAAGAGTTGAGTCCTGGCCCCTAGCCCTGCCAGTGTAGCAGAAATGATGACGGATGATGATGCAGCAGCAGCCGTTCTTCTCTGCGTGAGTAGCTTAATGTTGTTCGTGTGTAATTTACGTTGAGTAGTTTAACCACGTTATTACATTAATGCATGTAAGGTGAACTAGCAAACATCATCATAGCTACATGCGGCTGTCTTCTTGTTTGATGGCAGATACTCCCTTCACCCTGGACAAAAAGGCTAAAATGACCAAAGAAAAAGTGGAAAACAGTTAAACATGAGAGGTTTTTGGACAAAGTTTGTTTTTTTTCCATTGTTTAAGCTGCTTCCAGCCAAGAGTGATACCATATATGCCCCATAGCTGCAGAAAAGACTAACATTGTTATCTTTTTACAAAAAAACAGCTGAACATGAGAGGTTTTTGGACCAATTTTGTGTTCTCCATTCTTTAAGCACCGTTTAAGCACCGGCACCGTTTCAAAAGTACCGGTTTGGCACCGGTATCGGATAAAACCTAAACGATACCCATCCCTAGTGAGGAGTTTGCACATCATCTCTGCACCTGCCTGGTTTTCCTGCAGGGTCACACAGTCCGAAGGTCTAAAGGCTGTGGATGTGAGGTACGGTGCTGGATGAATGAATGGTTAATGCACTTTTAGTGATGAGAGCAGAAAAGACCACTTCCACCCCACGGGATTCAAAGGACCCACTGCCAGCACCCCTGAGGTCCATGTTCATCTCCGCTCTGACATGCAGACCTGCAGAGATGACTGGTTGCTCCATCTTTCCTTCCAGTTCTCTATTTTGATTTCTTTCCCGATTCTCAGTTGTTTGCTTTGTTTTTCTTTATTGTTCTTATCATTCGTCACTGGTGTGTTTAACAAGTACGGCGAGCGATCGAGGGAAGCTATTATGTGCGTTTATGTCTGCAGCAGAGTTTATCTCCAGGCAGCAGCTGGGACCACTGGTGTGTTCCTGCCATCTCTTCCCGACGCTCCGCCGGCAAACAATTTAAATAAAAAATGACGATAACAGACGGTAAAACATGCTAACACGCAGCGTGATCGCCGCAGATACTTTCTGTCAGTCGCACACGGGGGACGACGTGTCACAATATTTTAAAGTTCATAACAAACTGTTGTCGTGGTGAATATTAAAGATTAATATCAGACATGTTCGTGCCTGATCTGCACAGCGCTGCACGCAGCAGTCGGGAATGTTGGTCTCATCGTAACGTGGAATTATTCAGCATCTGTAATCTGCGCCGTCCTTAATCCACGGGAACACAGCGCAGCACGTTAGCGCACAGCAGAGGGAGCAGGACCACGCACGCACAGGGAGACGACGAAGAAATGATGATTTCCAGGTCTGATGTCTGAAGGTTAAATGATATATATGATGACGTGGAGAGGTCGGGCCTGTGACATTCCCATCTGTTTCAGGAAACCAACATTTATTTCATCTCTTAAAAGTAGGAAAGAGCAATCGGCACGCACCTACCAGAGCTGCCTCCGACACGCCTGCTGCTGTGTGCTGACGTCAGCAGAAAGAAAATGATTTTCTCGAGTGAAGCCAAATATTTATCCTGGGAGGTTTTGAGCAGAGCTGTAACAATTAGTCCATTTCCACCTTTGCTTCTCGGAGAAAAGGAGCTAATTACACGACCACAAAAGGTTGCTGTGACTTTGTTTGAGCCATCTGAGCAAATGACCTTTCAATTTGTGTCTCCGATTTCTTTTCCCTCTCTGTGAACTTCATCCTCCTGCTAAGGTGGGATTAAGCTCTCAGCAGCAGCAGTTTCCATAAAATGATCTCGTCTCCTCATGAAATAATATTTCACATAAATACTTCATGAATATTGATGTTTAATTCAAACATTTTTGCCTTTTTCTCAAACTTCCTGCCGTGTCTTCAGGGCCTGTTTGAGCCGGATGACACTTTTACCACCTAAAGCTTCTCTCTGATGGGATTTCATGGAGGATAACTCTCATTATTTCTTGATCTGTTTGTTAATTTTAATGCCTAATATCCGTCCGTTTGGCCGCAGAACTAACTTCAGCTTCTTTCTAATCAGTCTCAGTGTGAAGTGTTCGAGGGGACTTCTGCTAATGTAAAAGCAGCAGAACAGCTTTAATAAAACATCTGCACATTATCTTTGAGACAGCGGTGTGATTACGGTAAAATAAAGGGAACGTCGCTGAGCGTTTTATCAATCTGAGCGTCGTCACAGAAGAAGGTTGGATGTTTCATGTTTGAGTCCACGAATGGACTTTATGATTCTGCATAGGGCTGTGCAGTGTGTTTAACCCTTTAAGACCTACCATAGAACCAAGTCCGCCAGAGCTTATATTATATGTTTACATGCTGTGGAGCCATTTTTTGGAGCATTTCAAGTTGATATACATCAATACAACCATTACAGCCCAGATTTTAATAATATGTCTGCATTAAGTGCATAGTAATTACATAAATTGCAAGAAAGTGCAATAAACTACAAAAAAATTGAAAATCGTTTTTGTTTTTTAACATATATTTCTAGTTAGAGAAATTTAAGAGGCTTATCCCTCAAAACTGTAAATACAAAAAAGTTGCACAAAATAGTTTCCCACCACAGGAAATTTATTTTGAGTGTCTTCATAGTTTTATTTTTGAAATACACCAATTTTTATACACTGCAGGAAAAACGAAAATAAATATTATAATGCAAATTTGCAAAAAAGCAGCATATGCATCAAAATAAACTATTTCCAGCAGTGCAATATGAGTCCTAAGCATCCCAGAAACCACACAGAAAGTCATAAAGTCAAAGATAACTTTTAAAAACACCAGTATAGGCTCATGAGGCCCTGATGGTAAAAAACTACATTTCCGCAAAATGACGTCACTTCCAGTTTCGGGCAGGTCATGGCGGACATGCGATAGTTCGCGCTGATGGACGTAGGAAGTGTTATGAACAGCTGATCGGATCAGCAAAGCGTGTTTCTGGAATATTATGTTTTTGTTGCTGCAAGTGCTTTTTATGCAGTTTTTGCAAAGTTATATATGGAAGGAAACTGTGACCGAGGACAAGCTGATGGCAGAAGATGTAAGTACAACTCCTCCGGTTTCATATGCAAAAAAAATTATTGCGCTAGCTCACGTGGTTGCAGAGCTACCGGGATTTAAAAATAGTTACGCAAAACAGAGCGTGCTGCTCTGACCGGCTTTAAAGGGTTAAAGTTCTCCATTATTAGTCTTACTGATCACTGATATTGATCGAGGGTAAGTGTGCACGAAGCAACGCAGTAAAGCAAACAGAGGACAGGCTGTGAGGTGTGACGTGTCTGAGGAGAGCTGACAGCGAGACTTGCTCTGTGGCAGCTTGTTAGATGGAAACAGCCTCCACGTCGTTGCTTTGCTCTGCATTTACGATACAGCAGGTCTGCCCGACACAAAGGGAACTCGATGAGAACACAGAGTCTGTGTGCACCTCTCAACTCCAACAACAAGGAGGAGGAGGAGGCAGCTGCAGTTCAGCAGCAAAACCAAAGTCATCACAAACGATAACAATCCACAACAGGTGTAATGCATGTTAGCTGATGTATCATCAACCACCACACAGCTGCTGCTTGTCTTTCTGGAGCTTCTGGAGTCCATCCATCCACCCTATCGGGGGCCATGTCACATGGAGCAGCAGTCTAAGCAAGAACGCCCAGACGTCCCTCTCCCCAGCCCCCTCCTCCAGCCTATCCAGGGGAACGCCGGGTTTTTCTAGGCCATTGAGAGTAAAGCCTCTGCAGCGTGTCCTGCGTCTGCCCCGGGGCCTCCTCCCGGTGGGACATGCCCATAACACCTCACCCAGGAGGCATCCTTGTCAGACGCCTGAACCAACTCATCTGGCTGCTCTTGATGTGGAGGAGCAGCAGCTCTACTCTGAACCTCCTCTTTACCGAAGCAGTGACGGCATCGCTGCAGCCGCCAGCTCGCTATAAATCCCTCCTCCCCTCAGCAGAGAGCAGGAACCCCAGATACTTCAACTTTTCCACTTGAACCCGAACGATGACCCGGAACAGGCACTCCACCTTTTTCACTCCACCACAGTCCTGTTGTACACACACAATCAATTATATACACACACACAGGTGTAGGCTGGGGGCTACTTTGGTCGGCCGATACAGGTTTTCAGTTCATCATCATATCTTTCCTGTCAGCAAAGCGTTGTGTTGATTCTGATGGATTGGACAATTTGGGGCTAAGTTTTCATCTGTGCCCAGCCATTAATTCCTATTCCTCATGAGAAAGGTGGAATTTCATGACAAACGAGCATTCCTGCTCGTACAGCTGATGAACGGACAGACGAGGGAAACAAAGACTCTGAAAGAGGTCGGACATGGTTACTTCATGGTTACTTCACTGCAGACTTACTTCTCATTGTTAGTTATCCTGTTGTAATTCTAACTGTTATGAAGCAAGAAAGACAAAGTAGAAAGAGGAACACAAAACAGCCGCAGGAGAAAAATGAATGAATGAATATATTAGCCACCTGCAGATAGAGGAGGTGGCTGAAGAGCCAAGCAGAAGAAGACGGCCGTAGTGATCGATGTAGCGGTTCCCAATGACAGCAATATCAGGAAGAAGGAACACGAGAAGCTGGAGAAATACCAAGGGCTCAGAGAAGAGCTCGAGAGGATGTGGAGGGTGAAGGTAACGGTGGTCCCCGTGGTAATCGGAGCACTCGGTGACTCCCAAACTTGGTGAGTGGCTCCAGCAGATCCCGGGAACAACATCGGAGATCTCTGTCCAGAAGAGCGCAGTCCTGGGAACAGCTGAGATACTGCAGGACCCTCAAGCTCCCAGGCCTCTGGTAGAGGACCCGAGCTTGAAGGATAAACCGCCCGCAGGGGCGTGCTGGGTGTGTATAAATACATTTATGTTTTTGTGTTTTTTCCTCACAAAATCCACATCGTTTCACATTTTATGTCAGAATTTTATGTGGATTCAATCTTTTTATTCAGGTTTCTTGACACTGAGACTCCCCTCTGCAAACCCATCTTTCCAACTTCAAAAGAGACGGAGCAAAGCAGAAATAATAAAATGTGTTGATCACAAATGTGTCCTACATTAAAAACAGAGCTGGTGTCAAAGTGAAGACCAGAGTCAGTTTTCTTTTGCCAAAGTCTATTAAATTAAGTAATCTACGAGTGTTTGTTGAGGAGTGCCGACCTTTTATGAAACCAGTTTGGTCAGGATGAATTAAGAGGGGGGTTATTTTCTCTAATCTCTTTGAGAGAGCTTTGCAGATTATTTTAAGGTCTATATTTATAAGGGATATTGGACGATAACTTGAGGGAAACACAGGGTCTTTGCCTGGTTTTAGTAAGAGACTGATATTTGCAGAGTTCATATTTGGTGGTAGTCTACCATTTTCTTTGATTTCCTGCAACATCCTGTGAAAAACTGGTGCCAGAATCGTCCAGAATTCTTTGTAAAAATCTGTTGGAAAACCGTCTGGACCTGGAGCCTTATTATCGGGCTTCCTGGAGTTCTCCTGGCGTCAGTGGCGAATCCAGTGCCATTGCTTGGGTGTCTAATAATTTTGGAAGCGTTATGTTGTCGAGAAATTGATAAATTTCGTTTTTAGATGGGTTTATTTGTGGTTTTATATCATAGAAATCCCTAAAAAGTTTGTTTATTTTTTTTAAGATCATATATTGTGTTCCCAGATAAACCTTCAACAGCTCATATAGTTGTTTTAACTGGTTAGCAAGAAATTGTCCAGATTTGTTACCGTGTTCATAATTTCGCAGGCGAAGTCTTTGTACTAAGAATTTAGTCTTTTTATTAATAATTTCATTTAATTCTAGTTTTGTTTTGCGTATTTTGTTTAATATTTCTTGATCTTGGTGGGACACATGGGCTTTTTCTAAGAATGTGATGTTTTTTTCTAGTTTTTTAAATTTTTTTGTTTTCTTCTTTCTTCTCATGTGATGAGAAAGAGATTATTTTACTCTCATCACGGCTTTCCCTGCTTCCCAGAGGACAGATGCTGATGTTCCAGGAATGTCATTAAAGCCTAAATATAGAGTCCATTCTTTTTTAAAGTATTTGATAAACTCTTCATCTTTAAGTAGTGATGTATTAAATCTCCAGTTTTTTATTGGTGTAGTATTATTCATCTGTATTAGTGTCAGTTTTCACCCTGATCTCCATGAACGAGATGTCAAAGCTCAAAATATGAACCGTTGTGTTGTTTAGTCAAACTTGTGCACAGAGCACAGTGCCCCCTGCTGTTACTGAGATGTAGACGCTGCTGGAGCGATGCCGTTCACCTGAAACTCCTTTTGTGTTTACGTTCAGCAGCATACGCACTTACTGCAGCAGAGATGTCGTACATCTCACATCTGCTGAGCAAATTAAACGTTTAAGAGCAGAAAAACACACACATTGTACTGTAAAGCCAACAATGACGTGCAGACGGTTTCCCTCTTCCTCCTCTCAGCCATCACTGGCTCTTTTTAGTGTCCAATTTCCTCCCTCTTCATTTTCTCTCTTTCTGTATCGCTTTCCATCCCAATTCTCTCACTCTGACCTTGAAATGAATAGGAAGGCACCGCAGATAGACGAGAGCACGATGATGGGAAATGGAATTGAAATGTTATGGAGTTGAATTTAAAGGCGGCAGTCGGGGAGAGGAGGGAGGTGAGGAGGAGGAGAGGAAACAAGGCCAAGGATAATAAATTCAAGGTAGAAAGAAGCGAAGGAAACAGGAGGTTAGGAGATGTGGAAAATGAGAGGAAAGGAGAGACATACAAGAGCGAGGTAAAGAAGTAGGAAATAATAAAGTCACGAAAGTGGAAAAGGAAATGGAGCAGGAGAAAATGGAAAAGGAGAAATAGTGAAGATGAAAGGACGTGAGGAAGCAATGAGGAAAGGTGTGATAGGAAAACAAAGAGGCAAAGAACAAATGCAAAACAGACTCAATTAGAGGCTGAATGACTGATTATATACAGTCCAACATCTGTATTTACACCAAAGAAGCGTAAATGTGCCAGACGTGAAATGTTCTGAGAGTCAGGAGTCGACATGTTCGCTGCTGTGATTGTACCAAACCCTAATGTTCACTCTGGCTCATGTCTTGTTAAAGGAGAGCTGCTCAGCTCCACAGTGTCGTACTCGGGCTCTGCTGCAGTAGCTTTGTGTGATTCATGGTTCAGGCGAGTCCCCATCTTATACTGGGCAGACGCAAGCTGTTTTAGCTCCTCCCCTTTGACACAACTTTCCTCTGACTGGCTGCTACGAGAACGAAGAGACGCATGAGGAGAGATGAGAAGAGAGTTCTTCAATAACTCAGTCAATGGTTTAACCCTTTAAGACCTACCATAGAACCAAGTCCGCCAGAGCTTATATTATATGTTTACATGCTGTGGAGCCATTTTTGGGAGCATTTCAAGTTGCTATACATCAATACAACCATTACAGCCCAAATTTTAATAATATGTCTGCATTAAGTGCATAGTAATTACATAAATTGCAAAAAAGTGCAATAAACTACAAAAAAATTGAAAATCGTTTTTGTTTTTTTAACATATATTTCTAGTTAGAGAAATTTAAGAGGCTTATCCCTCAAAACTGTAAATACAAAAAAGTTGCACAAAATAGTTTCCCACCACAGGAAATTTATTTTGAGTGTCTTCATAGTTTTATTTTTGAAATACACCAATTTTTATACACTGCAGGAAAAACGAAAATAAATATTATAATGCAAATTTGCAAAAAAGCAGCATATGCATCAAAATAAACTATTTCCAGCAGTGCAATATGAGTCCTAAGCATCCCAGAAACCACACAGAAAGTCATAAAGTCAAGCAGGTAATGGAGGACATGCGATAGTTCGTGCTGGTGGATGTAGGAAGTGTTACAAACAGCTGATCGGATCGGCAAAGCGTGTTTCTGGAATATTATGTTTTTGTTGCTGCAAGTGCTTTTTATGCAGTTTTTGCAAAGATATATGTGGAAGGAAACTGTGACTGAGGACAAGCTGATGGCATAAGATGTAAGTACAACTCCTCCGGTTTCATATGCAAAAAAAATTATTGCGCTAGCTCACGTGGTTGCAGAGCTTGCACTGTATGTATACATATATATTTTTATTTAGTTTGCAGGTTAAATTACGCATAAATCTGCAGGGAGCGCATCCTCCAACAACTTGGGTTTGTCGGTTTCACCCGGCTGCTTCATAATGAGCACACATCCACGTTTTGATGCCTGCGATGCAAAGAAAGTGCCCAGAAACATCCTGTATATCCCGTCCTCATCACCTCCAGGTGGCTTTGTGTCTACAGTGCAGGGCAGCGAAGGAAGAACAGAAAACATTTTCACATAATGGTGACAGGTAAAACCCGTCAGGTTGTTCCAGGTTTGCTTTCTGCTGCTTTTTTGTTTCTGAATAATGAGCCACTGTCTGCACTCATGCGCTGAGGACAAACACAGCTTTTCCTCCCTGTAACCTCACTTCCCACATTTCACAAAAGCCTCTGTCATCCTCGCACACCGTTGCTCTGAAGCTGCGAGAGTAATCACATGTGTGAAAATGGTTCCAATGCTTCTAGCAGCCTCGATAGACGAGTACAAAACAGTGTGCTGAAAATGAAGAGAGGGGGAAACTTTCACACCCGGGCGCTAATGGGTGGATGGTGTCGGCAGGAAGCCATCAAAGCAGTTTGCGTACGCCGTCTGAGGTGGATTTGAAGTCAAATATTTGCTGGTTTCCTCCCGGGAGGAGATTTCTGGAATATCCCGTGCACTTGGTCTTCTGAAGACGAAGAAGGTCGAAGAGTTTCTGAGACTTTAGAGGCAAGTCAGCAAATATTAAAGTTGGGAGGATTGTTTTTTATCCTCTGCCTCCCTCATCTACATTCAACAGACGTAATTTTATGAAGCTGAAGGGCAAGAACATGACACGTCTTGCCTGATAACACAAATTGTACACTCATTATAACACCAGAAGCTTAATGGAAACAAGTGGCACAAACACAGTAAGCCCTGTAACTCGAGACGCATGTATCACGTTTGGGCTGAAAACAGCGAGGAAGCCGAGGGTTTGGCAGAGCTGACGTTACACAAACAGGTAGAGTCCATCCTGTCCCTCCATGCAAAATCCACATGAATCCCTCTGCAACTAACTATTAGCCCTCAGGAAAATAACCAAAACCCATACTAGTACAGCTGTACAAGTACAAGTACATGAGGGTCTTTCTTCTAGATGATGAGGTGCATCATCAGGACCAATACATTTGGTCAGTCCTGGAATGAAAGGCTACCTTACGTCTAATCAGGATAACCTCCCTGTTTTTGACTTAGTGACAGAGCAGAGTTTTCCCTCTGGGCTGGGAGACGCCCAAGAGAGGGCGTGCCGGCATCCTGGGGTATTATTCATGATGATGGGACCAGAACACCGGTCCATTCGCAGACTTGTATTTTACCAGTGCAGCGATGCTCCAACCCCACCTTTCTTGATTGTGTAATAAATGAAGGAATAACGCGACAAATACAAGCAGCATCAATGATTTTCCTTGATAGGAGGCCATTTTTCTAAGGCCTTAGAAATAAGGAGCTTAAACTTCAGCGAGAACCCACGTTAGAACCTGATTGAACCCTATGAAATTTAGACTTGCGAAAACAAACTGTTGATGATTAAAAAGCAGGAGGATATACAAAGTTAGTAAGAAGTCTCGTACAAGGCTGGCACAGGGAGGAAGCGACGTGTCTAAATACCCTTAGAACAACTGCAAAGACACTTGTGAACTTAACCAAGTCTTAAAGAGGACAATCATTAGAACCCGGATAGAAACCCTGACAGTGAGTTTGGAGACCAAGAAAAACAGAAAAGACACCTTAATGCTAGACATACGCTAAGGACAAACTAAGATTATTGACACTGGAAGGACATTTGTTGGTGAGGTAAGAGAGGGGAGGAAGAGAAAAGAAGGAAACCTGAAGAACAGCATCACCACAGTGAAGCATGGTGGTGGGAGTGTTATGCAGTGGGGACGCTTCACGTGTCTACAACTGGGAATCTTCTCAAGGAAGGAATCATAATCTCTTCTGGTTTGCCAAACAATCAGAATCCAGCTTCTACCACCGGGTAGATTATAACGGATGATTCTAAGCGTGAGTCCTCGCTCCGCAAAGATCAAGACACGTGTACGTAAGTTACAAACCACAATGATGCGATTGGTAGCCTAACGCAAGGTCACATCCCAGCGTCGTATTACTGAATGGTAGAATAAGGTACACAATCGTCTGAGTGCAGCCCCACACCAACACTGGCTGGAGTGCCATAAGGCTCTGCTCTATTTGTGGTACAAGGCGAAGGGATGTGTTGATATAACTCTTAACCCTTAAAGCCAGAGCTTTATATTATAGGTTATATTATATGTTTACATGCTGTGGAGCCATTTTTGAGCATTTCAAGTTGCTATACATCAATACAACCATTATAGCCCAGATTTTAATAATATGTCTGCATTAAGTGCATAGTAATTACATAAATTGCAAAAAAGTGCAATAAACTACAAAAAAATTGAAAATCGTTTTTCTTTTTTAACATATAT
Source organism: Neolamprologus multifasciatus (assembly GCF_963576455.1). NCBI lineage: Eukaryota > Metazoa > Chordata > Actinopteri > Cichliformes > Cichlidae > Neolamprologus > Neolamprologus multifasciatus. Next base: position 1,906,990 of record NC_140446.1, read on the forward strand.
TTCAAGTTAGAGAAATTTAAGAGGCTTATCCCTCAAAACTGTAAATAGAAAAAAGTTGCACAAAATAGTTTCCCACCACAGGAAATTTATTTTGAGTGTCTTCATAGTTTTATTTTTGAAATACACCAATTTTTATATACTGCAGGAAAAACAAAAATAAATATTATAATGCAAATTTGCAAAAAAGCAGCATATGCATCAAAATAAACTATTTCCAGCAGTGCAATATGAGTCCTAAGCATCCCAGAAACCACACAGAAAGTCATAAAGTCAAAGATAACTTTTAAAAACACCAGTATAGGCTCATGGCCGACATGCGATAGTTCACGCTGATGGACGTAGGAAGTGTTATGAACAGCTGATCGGATCAGCAAAGCGTGTTTCTGGAATATTATGTTTTTGTTGCTGCAAGTGCTTTTTATGCAGTTTTTGCAAAGCTATATGTGGAAGGAAACTGTGACCGAGGACAAGCTGATGGCATAAGATGTAAGTACAACTCCTCCGGTTTCATATGCAAAAAAAATTATTGCGCTAGCTCACGTGGTTGCAGAGCTACCGGGATTTAAAAATAGTTACGCAAAACAGAGCGTGCTGCTCCGACCGGCTTTAAAGGGTTAATAGGAGATGTCTGTTGTGCACTTATTGAAGTCATATAAGCTTTACTTTTTTAGCTGCAGCAGAAGTTATGAGTGTATGACAGAGTGCTGCTGTGGGAACAAACATGAAGGATGCAATCAAACATAATTTTCACAGACGAGGTTGTTGCAGTGATCACAGTGGGGAGAAGACTGCAGCGGAAATAGCTTAGCTTGATTTCTACCCAGCTCCAAAGTTTAAAACTATTTCTCACAGGAACCAGCAAAAGAATGAAATAATCAGACTCAGTATTGTGTGTCTATGTGCTGCTGTCATGTGAATATTAGGCGGTCGGGTTAATTCTCAGTGATCTTGTGAGACATCTGAGGCATCTTTCCAAGACTTGGGCTACGAGCTTTTAGCCACACCGCAGGTTTTTGGACCAGGCAGTGTCTTCTGAGGAACTACTGGCAGCGACGTGCATGCTGGCCCATGATGGATGCAGCTAGACAGATGGTTCGACCAATCACATGCCAAGTATTTTTAGAAAGCTCCTGCACATTTGTAAATTGTTTTTAAGCAGTATTGTAGAAAAACACCCTCAGAGTCAGGTTACATAGACGATAAGATGCTAGCTGACTTTTTAACAATGTAAACTGTGGTAAAGCTCATCCTCACAGACCTGCTGCTTTTTGTTTGCATTACTTTTACTCCTACTACTAATAAATATATGAGGTGTAAAAACAAGGAAACCATCTATTGGCTTTTTATCACTTTTATTTATTTTTCTCTTTATTTGCATGTTCGAAATAAAATTATATCTATCTATCTATCTAAATAGCTGTACAGCGCTTTGTCTGAAAGCACCAAGTTATTATTATTATTTTAAGCTAATCAAAGGCCACAAAACAGGAATCTATGTGTGCACATCACATAAAACATGAGGAATAAACAGAGATAATTACAGCGAACACAGACAGAAAACTAGAAACAGAGTAAAACAGGAATCTCAGACTAACGCTGAGACAATAACCATGAGAACGGGAATGCAGAACTCAATAACTCCTGAATTCAGCGGAGGGCGGATAGATAGACGACTGCAAAACAGAAAGTTACCAGAAAACCATGAATTCAAACTAAAAAATCAATAACTTTACAATAACTAAAGTTAATTTTAGAGTAATGAAGGAATCAAATCATAATAATAACTAGAAAAATTTGCATTTCCTGCGAAAATGCTGTGTGGATGCCTCAACGCTGAAGATGTCTGCTGAAAAAAGCTGAAAAAGATTTTTCAAAAAGTTGCAAAAAGTTGTATGGCGGTGAAGAAACTGAAAATTCTGCTATAAATAAGGTGCAGAAGCAGAAATTTTAGCTGAGAAGTGGTGAAAAGCAAAAAATTCTACTGAAAAGGGGAAAAGAAGCTGAAATTTGTACTGACAAGAAATGTTGCCACGAGCAGGATTCGAACCTGGCCCTCCTGATCTCAAGGAGGCCAGTCATCTCACTGAGCCAAGCTCACGCTCACAAAAAAGTGGAGAGACTGATAATTCTGTTAAAATGAGAAGAATCTGCTGAGAATTATGCTGATGAGACGTGAAATGGCTGAAAACTCTGCAGAAAGGAGGTGAATCAGCAGAATTCCCGCTGAAAAGAGGTTTTTGCTGAAAACAGCTGAAAAAACTGGAATTTGTGCTGAAAATGGGTGAAGAAGCTAAAATCTGTGTTGAAAAGAGTTAAAAAAGTTCAACTGTGAACTGAAAATATTGTTGCCACAAGCGGGATTTGAACCCGGGCCTCCTGCTCTGAGAACGGCTGCTCATCTCACTGAGCTAAAACACAGCTCAACCCGGCAAGGAAAACTAGTGACCCCACTGATAATGTGGCAGAAATGGGCAAAAAATATTGCATAAAAAATTCAATATCTCAAAAAGTATAGAAGTTATGAGCACCAAACGTCATAGCACACATTAGCAGAAAGAGCAGAATTTTTTAACCCTTTAAAACCGGTCAGAGCAGCACGCTCTGTTTTGCGTAACTATTTTTAAATCCTTGTAGCTCTGCAACCACGTGAGCTAGCGCAATATTTTTTTTTGCATATGAAACCGGAGGAGTTGTACTTACATCTTATGCCATCAGCTTGTCCTCGGTCACAGTTTCCTTCCACATATAACTTTGCAAAAACTGCATAAAAAGCACTTGCAGCAACAAAAACATAATATTCCAGAAACACGCTTTGCTGATCCGATCAGCTGTTTGTAACACTTCCTATGTTGGAATAGACGTCAGCGAACTATCGCATGTCCGCCATGACCTGCCCGAAACCGGAAGTGACGTCATTTTCGCGGAAAATGTAGTTTTTTACCATCAGGGCCTCATGAGCCTATACTGGTGTTTTTAAAAGTTATCTTTGACTTTATGACTTTCTGTGTGGTTTCTGGGATGCTTAGGACTCATATTGCACTGCTGGAAATAGTTTATTTTGATGCATATGCTGCTTTTTTGCAAATTTGCATTATAATATTTATTTTCGTTTTTCCTGCAGTGTATAAAAATTGGTGTATTTCAAAATAAAACTATGAAGACACTCAAAATAAATTTCCTGTGGTGGGAAACTATTTTGTGCAACTTTTTTGTATTTACAGTTTTGAGGGATAAGCCTCTTAAATTTCTCTAACTAGAAATATATGTTAAAAAAACAAAAACAATTTTCAATTTTTTTGTAGTTTATTGCACTTTTTTGCAATTTATGTAATTACTATGCACTTAATGCAGACATATTATTAAAATTTAGGCTGTAATGGTTGTATTGATGTATAGCAACTTGAAATGCTCCCAAAAATGGCTCCACAGCATGTAAAAATATAATATAAGCTCTGGAGGACTTGGTTCTATGGTAGGTCTTAAAGGGTTAAAGTTTGAACGGTGAAAATAGCATGAAAACTGAGGGAGTAGTTAAGCGGCAAAAAATGTACGGAAGCAACCAGAATAAAGAATAAAGAGAAACAGGAACTCAATAGTGTGGATGCCTTTGGGGCATCCACACAATAAAACCTAAACCCAAAAGAGGAAGCTGAGGTTGGGCCCTGTTGAAATATAAAGGCCTAAACAAGTGGAGCTGTTGTTGTTGTTGTTGTTGTTGTTGTTGTGTGTGTCAGAAAGCAGCTTCTGATTTTAACGTCTTCGGCGTCAGCGTGTCTGTGCTTTACTTTCTGCTTCGTCTGGTTTTCACGACTCGGATCGTCGGGAAACTCTTCAGCACAAAATCACCAATTTGACGAGACAGGATTTTTCCACAGTCTTCACTCAGACTGTCACAAACACAAACTTTCAGACTTTCTGTCAAACTGGAAAACTTTAACAACTCCCGTCTTTCCCACACAGTTTTGTGGAATAAACACTGAGATAGATTTTTATTTGTGAGATCAATTAACAGCTCCTTTGTGTTTCCTGGACAGGACGATGGAAACTAAACTCACACCACCAACATATCCCTGAAGGGGCATAAAAAATGTTCTGTCACACATTCGCACCCGAAGAGTATTTGGAATAAAAGCCTTTTGACACCTCTGATGTGCCGCCCCCAGGAGCCACTAACAACTTTGTTGAAATAGGTCTCACTTACTCCGAACGGGACACAAGAAACACAGCTTTGACTTTGAGCACTCTTTCATTTGTCTTTCATTTAAGCCTGAAGTGGCACTTTTTCCACATACCTGGCTCTCCTGATCAAAAGCTTCACATCCTGCCGTTTGTAAGACGCGACTTGAAGTGTTTTCAGACGCGAAGGGTTACGGCGAGTGCATTTCAACAACACGTAAAAAGACTTGAGCTAGAAATGTCAAAACAGAGTCTTAACTTACCTAAAAGGCAGATAACAAACTGCAAATAAAGACAGGAGCGCTGCTGGAGGATTTATTTTGGTGTTCGCATTGAAGCGCTTGTGTTTTCCTAACCCTAAACCCGTCAGTCGTCCTCGTACCGGCGGCTCCGCGAGCACGCTCAGGAATGAAACATTTACCAGGTCGCACTGCTGGTCTCGAGCAGAGGTTATTTGCTGTGTGTTGTCAATAATTTAGAGGAAAATCTCCTTTTTCGGTGCTCATGTGGAATATTCGGACGAATGATTTCATGAGCATCACATTTTCATGTTGCTCCACCTTCTGAGTGAATCTTTGGTAATTATTGTTTAATATTTGCAGAGTAAAGAGTTTGAAGCATCCTTCATACTTCAGTCCACACAAAGATCTTATTTTTTGTCAGCTTAGTGCACCTACAGCTCTTTAACCCTTTAAGACCTACCATAGAACCAAGTCCACCAGAGCTTATATTATATGTTTACATGCTGTGGAGCCATTTTTGGGAGCATTTCAAGTTGCTATACATCAATACAACCACTACAGCCCAAATTTTAATAATATGTCTGCATTAAGTGCATAGTAATTACATAAATTGCAAAAAAGTGCAATAAACTACAAAAAAATTGAAAATCGTTTGTTTTTTTAACATATATTTGTAGTTAGAGAAATTTAAGAGGCTTATCCCTCAAAACTGTAAATACAAAAAAGTTGCACAAAATAGTTTCCCACCACAGGAAATTTATTTTGAGTGTCTTCGTAGTTTTATTTTTGAAATACACCAATTTTTATATACTGCAGGAAAAACAAAAATAAATATTATAGTGCAAATTTACAAAAAAGCAGCATATGCATCAAAATAAACTATTTCCAGCAGTGCAATATGAGTCCTAAGCATCCCAGAAACCACACAGAAAGTCATAAAGTCAAAGATAACTTTTAAAAACACCAGTATAGGCTCATGAGGCCCTGATGGTAAAAAACTACATTTCCGCGAAAATGACATCACTTCCGGTTTCGGGCAGGTCATGGCGGACATGCGATAGTTCATGCTGATGGACGTAGGAAGTGTTATGAACAGCTGATCGGATCGGCAAAGCGTGTTTCTGGAATATTATGTTTTTGTTGCTGCAAGTGCTTTTTATGCAGTTTTTGCAAAGTTATATGTGGAAGGAAACTGTGACCGAGGACAAGCTGATGGCAGAAGATGTAAGTACAACTCCTCCGGTTTCATATGCAAAAAACATTATTGCGCTAGCTCACGTGGTTGCAGAGCTACCAGGATTTAAAAATAGTTACGCAAAACAGAGCGTGCTGCTCCAACCGGCTTTAAAGGGTTAAGCAGCAGCATGCTAACATCACCAGGTGTAATGCTACACACTGTCATTTTACCCGAGCATGTTCACATGCAAATATTATCTACATAACACCAGGCAGCAATCTCCAGGCTGGAAACTGAAGCCAACGAGGAAGTGGCAGAACCTGAAGTTCCTCTCGTGGCCACTGGAGGCGCCAAAAGCAAGTCAAAAACTGTTTATTTATCCCTCTAAACAACTTTATGTTCAGTTCAGTTCAGCACCAAATCAAAGAGAGGTGATGAAGACAGAGAGCGAGAAAAGGTGAGTGAAGAAGAACCAGTGCATCATGGGAAGGCCCCAGCACCTGATCATGCCCCTAAAAGCTTTATCAAAAAGGAAAGTTTTAAGGCTAATCTTAAAACACAATGTGTGAATATATATCATGGATACAAGATCTGCACACAAATAAACAGACACACAGAAGCTGAACGGTTTGTAATCCTGATTTTGAATAAGCCAGTAAAAAATGTGATCTTCGAGGTCGCAGAGTTTCTGGTGCTCGGAGCAGACCGAGCTGAAAACTTCCCCTTCCTGTCGCTTAAAGCTGTCACTTCAAAAAAACAAACACAAAAAAATGGCAAAGGTCACAAAGACGAGATGAGAATTGAAAATCTGAGCCCACAAACCAGCAGGCGACTTCCTGGTGGCTACACTCCATGAATAGCAACAAAAAGGTATTTGCACAAAGCAGCATAATTCACACGTAAACCTGGCAGTGCACCCAGTCCTCACCCGGAGACATTTCCCCCGAAACCACAAATGTCAAGCGTAACGAAGGCGCGACAGGAAATGTCAGGTGATCCCGAAAGTCATTACATTTCATCCTGTGGGAATCGGCAAGATCTGTGCTAAATTTCACGGCCACATATGTAATAATGTCAACCTTATGATAGCAGCAGAGATGAAAAGGCTACAGGACTCAACGTTGGGCTATTTCGGTCTGGTGCAGGTGAGCTGGACCGATGATCAACAACAACAGACGCGCTGCTGTGTAGAGGCCGGGGTGGATTAAAGCAGAGCAGATGCTGATAATACGATGGCAGCAGGTAAGAATAAACCTTTGTTCACACTAACCCAGGGTCCCAGATCACTGATCCCAGTGTTTGTCCTCATTTTAAGCTACAGTGCGACTGATAATGATGTACTGTGTGTGTATTAGTGAGTCTGTCATATGATGTCCAGGGGTAAAGATTTACTCTAACATACATCAAATCAATGCTGGGCTTACAGGCAGCTCGATACACTTCTGCTATGAATTATGGGCTGTGATGTTCCTTATCCACGACGTTAAATCTACTGATAGGTGAAGTGAAAAGAACATTGATCTGCTCATTAGGATGCAGAGTTATGCTGGGAAACTGGGCCACAGCCTTCATGTATAAAACCCACCCAAACACCTGAGCAGTGACAGACTGAGCACGTCCATGAGAACGGCGCTCTCTGCTCCAGAGGATAAAAAGAGCCCACGGCGCTGACCGGGCCTCCAAACTTCTCAGGACCTTCTGACATACAGTACAAAGACCTGGCACATCACCCCATTTACACAGCGCCAAATCACAACAACAGTCGCCTCAAGGAGCTTTATATTGTAAGGTAGTCCCTACAATAACCTGCTGGGACTGTGGCTCAGGGGGGTTGGGAAGCGTATCTGTAACCGGAAGGTCGCCGGTTCGATCCCTGGGCTCTCTCCTGGTTGTTGTGTCCTTGGGCAAGACACTTTACCTACCGCCTACTGGTGTTGGCCAGAGGGGCCGATGGCGTGATATGGCAGCCTCGCTTCTGTCAGTCTGCCCCAGGGCAGCTGTGGCTACAACCGTAGCTGCCTCCACCAGTGTGTGAATGTGAGAGTGAATGAATAGTGGCATTGTAAAGCGCTTTGGGTGCCTTGAAAAGCTCTATATAAATCCAATATATTATTATTACAATAATACATCCAGAGAAAACCCAACAATCATATGACCCCCTATGAGCAGCACTTTGGCGACAGTGGGAAGGAAAAACTCCCTTTTAACAGGAAGAAACCTCCAGCAGAACCAGGCTCAGGGAGGGGCGGGGCCATCTGCTGTGATTGGTTGGGGTGAGAGAAGGAAGACAGGATAAAGACATGCTGTGGAAGAGAGACAGAGGTTAATACTCTGCTCTAATAGGCTGATATGGTACCACAAGGTCATTAAGATCAGATGGGGCCTGATTATTTAAGCTCGTATGTGAGGAGCAGGATTTTGAATTCTGGATTTAACAGGAAGCCACAGAGAAAAACTCACTGAATCAGATAGTGAGATGATCCAGTCGTCTGATAGGTGAGTCACAGCCTCGTCTGGCCTCCCTGCACTCAGAGGAGCTTCATCAATTCTTCATAACGGCTCCCATCATCTGTGGGGGGAATTTCAGCTTCTGTCCTCTGGATGGAGGCTTTTAGTCCCAAGGTTTTTATCACGTGTCTAATTATCAAATGTGTGTTTGTCAGGTTGAATGGATCAGTGTGTTTTGACAGATCCCATCATTTTTTTCTGTAAAGCAAATCTACCTACAGGTATAAACACAGTGACCTCAGCACAGGGATGGTGCTCAGGTGTAGTCTGCCTGCCACCCACTGACACTCACTACCCTGAAGTATGTAAGAGGTTAAAAATGGATGGATGCTTTTAATGTTTAATGTTTGTGCTGTATCTGTGCAGCATTATGGTAGTTTGTGAAAATCAAACCAAAAGCTCGAACAACGATCTCTCTGGTGCTTTAAATACAAACATTTCAGTCTTTGTCAAAAACACGAGCACGGAGCCTTCGGGGCCTCTCGGCTTGAAAACAAAGAGACCAGAGTACAAGCTGGCATCGTGGTTAACATTTAAAGTTTGGGTGAACTTTGAAAATCTCTTTTGTTACATGCAGACTTTCAGACAATCTGACAAACCTACAAGCTGCCAAGCAGACAGCAAACGGTAAAGGCCAACGGATCTGCAGATCTGCAGCCACCCTGATGGAAAAAGTACACCGTGCCCTGTTATTCCCACCTACACAGCAGCATTAAACGAATGATTTAAAAACCACAGCTGCTAGTTATATTTCTGTTAATCGACTTCTCTTGCTGGGCTCTTTCATTCAGTTATTTTAAGTTAAAAGGAAAAACCAGAGGAGATTTTTCACAAGCAGGAAATAGAAACACATAAAGAACCTCGTTGCTTTTGTGGGGAGTTTTGGGATTTGTTTAGGAGTTAAAATTGGATTTTGCAGGTTGAACCCATAAACTGACCCCGAGATGAATGTGGACTTCAGTAAACTGCAGTTTGTGGACAGGTTGCTGCGCTGCTGCTGCTTGCTCCGAGATTTATTCTCCTTTGTGGGTTACTTAGAGCTACTGCAGCGTATTTTATCTAAAGAAGATTTCATCATGGCTGCTTTCCAACTCCACTCGAGTTTGGCGAGTGATACTAAGAAGCATCATCAGATTTATTATTAATTAACGACGGCTACCACTGACCTTACCTAACCGTGAGCACGCACACCAAAGCCTGTCTGCACCAACCAAACTCCAGTACTGCTAACTGTGTAACTCCTGTAGCTTCATATTAACACAGAGTTATTATCACCGTTTGTTTTTGTGCTTGAATGCACATATTTGGTTCTTATTTTATCAAGAAGCTCTTTCACTCACACCCCATCGTGGCTGGATCATTGCATCAGTGCAGTGAATGTGCACACTGCCTTTAAGGGTATATTCTGTGGATCGTTTTCTTCTTGTTGCGTCTATAAATACTGAACACATGAACAAGAAACTAGAAAAACAGGATTTTTATCGATACCTGCAAATAAGACATTATATAAAGACAACAATCGGTGTGATGTCAAACACTAATGCGGGACTGGTAACTTTGTTTAAATGGCCTGTATTTGTAAAGCGCTTTACTAGTCCCTACGGACCCCAAAGCGCTTTACATATCCACTCATCCACCCATTCACACACTCATCCACACACTGGTGATGGCAGCTACATTGTAACCACAGCCACCCTGGGGCGAGGCTGCCGGACACTGGCGCCACCGGGCCCTCTGACCACCACCAGTTGGCAACGGGTGAAGTGTCTTGCCCAAGGACACAACGACCGAGACTGTCCAAGCCGGGGCTCGAACCGGCAACCTTCCGATTACAAGGCGAACTCCCAACTCTTGAGCCACGATCGCCCCCGTTTAGACAGGCGTACAGTGGGGATGTCGATACAAGACTTATTTCCTTTTTGTATAATTTTCTTATAAATAAGCTTCCCCACTCAACTGATTATGTGAAGGTGTTATGGGAAAAGGAGGGAGGGATGTGTATTTCAAGGGATGAATGGACTCAGATGTGGGAACGGCAATGGAGGAGTACTTCCTCCAACAGCTGGAGGGAATTTGGATGGAAGTCTTTGAAACTGTGGACACCAACGAGCACATCACACCCATATTATGTGGGACTGTCCTGAGCTACCGACTTACTGGAAAGACATTCATGGTACATTACAAGACATTTTTGACTGTACATTCCCTCTGGACATGAAGACAATCTTTTTTGGTTGTATACCGCAGAACTTGTCTAAAAATGATACATGTCTGTTAAGAGCTTTACTTGTTGCAAGTAAGAAAAGTATAACTAAGAAATGGTCCCTGCAAGATACACCGACCTTGTCATTATGGTGGGAAATTCTCTTCTGTGGAACCAGCTTCCAGTTTGGATTCAGGAGACAGACACTATCTCTACTTTCAAGATTAGGCTTCAAACTTTCCTTTTTGCTAAAGCATATAGTTAGGGCTGGACCAGGTGACCCTGAATCCTCCCTTAGTTATGCTGCAATAGATGTAGGCTGCCGGGGGATTCCCATGATGCATTGAGTTTTTCCTTTCCAGTCACCTTTCTCACTCACTATGTATTAACAGACCTCTCTGTATTGAATCATATCTGTTATTAACCTCTGTCTCTCTTCCACAGCATGTCTTTATCCTGTCTTCCTTCTCTCACACCAACCAATCACAGCAGATGGCCCCGCCCCTCCCTGAGCCTGGTTCTGCTGGAGGTTTCTTCCTGTTAAAAGGGAGTTTTTCTTTCCCACTGTCACCAAAGTGCTGCTCATAGGGGGTCATATGATTGTTGGGTTTTTCTCTGTATCTATGAAGCGCCTTGAGGCGACTTTTGTTGTGATTTGGCGCTATATAAATAAAATTGAATTGAATTGAATGCCTGTAATCACTTTTGTGAAGTAATAGTTTAGAAATAAAGAATATATATATATATATATATAAAAAAAAGAAACAGACATGATGGGAAAACTGAAAAGCTGGATTTGACGTTGTTCACACGGGAAGATATTTCAGTTTTGTTCAAAGACACAAATGTCTAAGTGATGTTCTTTTGCCCGGGGATGTAATTATGTGTCCACTGTAAGGATGTGGGCCACAGGGAAGAGACTTGACATGTATAATGATACAGTAAGTGCTCTGCATGAAAACACAAATATGACACATGTAAAATCAGAGCGTGTTGGAATAATTGTGTAGCAGAGTCTCACGCTGAAGTCGTAAGGTTTGGCTGGTAGAGTCGGGGCCTGTGTTCAAGTCTGAGGAAGATAAATACGATGTGCGTGAACATCAGGGCTGACGGAGAAGCTACGAATGACGTCACAGGTTTGCGGTTCGTAGTAACTGTGAAACATTACAGCAGAAGCATTATAGCATGCGCCTCTGTGGTTATGATGGCATTACATATATGCAGTAATCATGTTAAACATGCAGGCGGGACTATGTGTGTGGGCTCGCGACCTCTGCATGGCTTCTTTTGGAGGGACTTGAGTTTTGTGGATGTCTGCATGATTCTGACCCACTTTCAGGCCTCCAAAAAAAGCCCAACCTTTCCCCCGAATAACTCCTTCTCCTCTGGTGTGTTGGGGTTATGTAACTCCTCCGTGCTGCTCAGATGACAGCGAACTCGATCTGCTCCAAAGAAACAGGTCAGGACGTCCCAAACGGACCGTTCTCATCTCCAAACACGCTGGGATGTGCTTGGTTTACCCCGCTGTGCAGGGCGCCGCCGTCCCTGCAAGGATGTCCCCGTTTAGAAACACGAGACAAGAGAAACGAGGCAAAGCCGAAGCAGCTGATAGATCAGCGGGGAGTTTAAGCAACGGCTATCTGCCGTGTTCACACAGATGTGCTTAATGATGTTTTTACTGCATCATTTGGCTCTTTTCCTGCTTCATGAAAACAGATTGGGAACATGTTAAAATCACGCTGAAGCCCTGCAGACGAGTGGAGCTGTCTACATCCTTTAATATTCAGTCTTATTCTTCCACCACTACGTCTCTGCATCGCCCTCGCTCTCCTCTAGTCTTTCCAGATTCCTCTCACTCTCTTTTGCATCAGGCCTGACTCAGCAGTGTTTTCAGAGGCTAATAACAGAACCAGCCAGTCAAATTAATTACTGCTGGCCCTGCAGCAGTCGCACACACACACACACACACACACACACACACACACACACTCACACAGGAGTATTTCTGGGTGCTCAGGCGACTGAGGAGCTGATTCTAGACGTTAAATACCTTTGGGGCACTGAAGTGAACGAGACTACTTCCCTCTTCCGTCTGGAGCCTTAAAGGGCGATTACACCCTCAAACCTTAACGCGATTAAAATAACATCACACGTGAGCATTTCGAGCTTCCCCGGCATTTTCAGAGTGTATCTCTGAAGCATCATTTGAATTTCCAGGTTGAGGTGTGAGGCTGGAAATCGCTTTTCTGAACTCGTCTGTGCACTTCCAGCCTCTTTGATCTCTTTGTAGATAACCTGACACCGCTCGACTGCTTATCACATTTCCCACTCTCTCAAACAGAACTACAAGTGAAGACATTACAACTGTCCTTATGTTTGCATAAACAATCACTGACGGTTGAGGGTGGGGTTGGAATTAGAAATGCGCTTAATAGATAAAAGTCCTTCCTCTTTCCTCGTGCTTTCCGAATAAACGCTGGCTGAGTGAGAATAGTTATTTCTGTCTCAGTCGACAGCTTCCCGTCGTTTGTTCTCAAGTTAGAGATCAGACTGTGCGCCTGTATCGATTCTTACTTTCTAATGTCAGTGTAACTGAAATAGCCTTCACGTTTCCTGCCATCCTTTACATTTGCAGCAAATTAGCAATGAGAAATTAGCAAGATCGTGCAAGCTGCTAGGCAACAGCCACCTTCAAGGTCATCCATAATAATTAATAGGGATGCACAGATACCGATACTGGTATCAGGTATCGGGGCCGATACTGTAAAATGTGTGTGTACTCATAAAAGTTAACCGATACCATGAACCGATACCAACTTATTTCATTAATCAGAGGGTGGCTTGTCATTTCTGTTGTAGTTTTTTAGATTGGCCACTAGGGGGACATCCCGCGCTAAACAGGCACAGGGTTAGGCAGCATAGTCGACTGATGATCCACGGGCAGATGAGGAGTTTGTTCGCCAATGCCAAATATTTTCGTTATTTTGTTTGTTTGTTTACAATATGGACACTCTGCAATAATTTAAGTTTATTTTATTTTCAAACCTAATTTGTATTTATTTGTTTATTTATTATTCTGAAAGCTCGAGACAGTGCCAATAGTTCAGTGATATTTTGTTAAATTACAATGTGGAGACTCTGCAATAATTTAACAGAAGTGCTTATTTTTCACTTGAAATTTTTTTGTTGTCATTTTTATTAAGATTTTATTTTTTATCGGCAGAGAATAAAATAAAACCTGTCTTCCACTCATTGCATTTGTGCGTGTGTGTGTGTGTGTGGTAGAAGTATCGGTTTTTGTATTCTGTATCGGCAAGTACTCAGATCCAAGTATCGGTATCGTATCGGTTTGAAAGAATTGGTATCGTTGCATCCCTAATAATTAACATTGCTAAAATGAGCCACAGCTAAGCCTGGCGTTAGCTTTTAGTTGTTGCACTCGCAGTAAAGTTCATTAAAGTCCAGTTTGGTAATTGCACCATTTCCTCTGGTGTAGCAGCATGACTGCAGATCTCCGAGGTGACCTCTCTGCGCTGACAGTTCAAGCCTCCTGCGTGTGACGGCTCTGCGGCGTCACGCGCTGTGAATCCAAAGACAGACGCCCGCTGACGTGTGACTCTAGTTTCACTTACTCCACTCGTGCATAAACCCCACCTCGACAAACAAACATGCACAAAATCTCACCGCTCCCTTCTGTCCAGGCACTTAGTCTCTGCCGGCACACTTGTCATGTTTTGCCTCCGGCAGCATATGGCCGCCTGTTGGCCTGCCTTACCCAGTTGACTGCCTTCCAGGATCTGATGCAAAGATGTCCACCAAGAGACGCCTGGTGGTCATTTCCCATCCAGCACAGAGCAAATGTCCAATTCCGACTCGTGAAATTCCTGCTTTGTGCCGGTTTTATGTTTGGTTAGTAAATTACAAGGAAATTAAAGATCGATGTTTTGTTTCACATCACTCCCACGGAGACCTCACTTAAAGGATCGCGTGCATATCTCAGTAGAACACGCTGTTAAAACCAGCAGAGCCCAAACGTATCCACCAAGATCTCACAGACGTTTGATTGCACTCTACATCACTCATACCAGGCAACCAGCTGATGTAAGCCTGTGTAACAAGTGATGCTGTGTACGTTAGCCATGAGCCAGCTGGGCATTGATTAGAAAAGAAGCAAAGAGAATTGTTTGGTGAAGAATCTGAAGCCAGAAAGGATCTTTGAAGGTCTCAGAATAGACACGCTGCTAAATAACTCAACAATACTGTGGGTTTATATTACGGCCATAGGTTAATAATTTCATATGACAGACTGAGGAAAGTCTTGTTGAAAAGGTGTTCAACTCTCCACGAGGCTGCATATGTTTTCTGTTTTCTGTCGGCCTCTGCGACACCTCTGCAGAGTCCTCGGACAACCAGTAGATTAAAACCAACACTGTTTTTGTGTTGTGCTAATCGCCACAACACAACGCCATATTAGCACAGAAGACTTTATTACACATGCCCACAAGTTCATCTCAATCCACAGCGCCGTGCTTTATGTAGATGAAACACAGTCTGGTGATCAGGGGAGAGATTTTCTCCGAGTTCCTCAGTGGACATCTGTGGTAGAGCCTCCTGATTGGCAGACTGAGTCGTGGGTCAGAAAAGGACCCAGTGGTTACGATCCAGTTATCGGGGTACCGCAGTCCTCAGTCTCCCTGGGATGGTCTGCACCCAGAGGACCAATGCTGATGTCATTCTGGTAGCAGAACAGTGGACCGACCGGATATTGAAGGTTGGATGGGAACCAGTCTGAATGATTTTTGTTGACTTCAAGAAGGGTGAACAACTATGTGCTTTACTGCTTGGGAATACACAGTATGCATCGTTATGGCCCTTGAAAAGGGAAAATACCCCGAGGGTGCACATTCCTACCAGCCTGGACCTTTAAGGACAGACATTTGACTGTCCTCTTGGTTCTGAGAGCGTGCACAGCTTGGATGGTATAGCTGTAGCTTCCCACGCTGCTGCCTGACCTTCCACAGAAAGACGTCTCCCAGCTTGGCTGTTTGTCAACTCATCCTGGTGAAAGAAGGCTTTATTATCCTGCGCTCGTGCTTGGAAACTGAGCTCCCAGGAGTGGCATCCAGATGAGTGAAAGTTTGGAACGGACGAAAGTTTGCAGACCTCGAGTTGCCTGAAGTCTCTCAGATAAAACAGCAGCGCCTGGAGCTCAGGCAGAAAGAGAGTTATAAGGACGGGCGCTGCCAGCCTGTCAGCTATGTGACAATAATATCCCCACTTCACACATTTGTGATGGGTGCACTGATGCACAAATGTACTGTTACTGCAGTGTGTGTGTGTGTGCGCGAGTGTGTATATACAACACAAAAGTAGATCCAACCAAAATACACTCAACCTTGGATATCCTTTCCATCTCTCTACATCAAACCCCTGAAGGATATAAATAGTGTGTGTGTGTGTGTGTGTGTGTGTGATGATGTAAGGCAGTGTTGTGGGTCATGCTGTCAGCCATCCAGAGGACATTGAGTGACAGCTCTTGTACTTGGATGATGACTTTAGTATCTTGGGAACTTCTGTGTGATCCTGATTTCTAAAATTTATTATTATTTTTTAAATTTATTTATTTTTTATCAATTTATTTTATTTTTTGTGAGGGGGGGGGGGGGGCTGGTTCCTTTCAAAATAAAGGTATCTGCCTTTTGTAAGAAATACCATGATATTAAATGTTGTTTTAGAAAATGTTTCCCGGTGAATGTGGACAGAGGTAGAGATCACTCCCTCCAAAATAAGTAACTCAGGATCTGTGCATTATACCTGCAATCACATGACTGCATAACAAATGTTCAAGTTTTAGATATTCATTTCTTTATGACAGCATATTAGGGACATTTAAGGTGAAGTAAAAGGAGCACTGCAGGTGTCCATGCAGGTAGTTTCTGTTCTGTTTTCAGGGGAAAGATCAAACGTGTGCACGAACACTTCTGATTGGATCAGTTTCAAACTCGTCCCGCCTTTCGATACAGCTTCATTAGTTCTGATTGGATCTCCTCTGTAGAGAGTATTTTCAATTATTTTATTTTTTTATTTTTTTATTTTTTATTTAATTTAATTTAATTTAATTTAATTAATTATTTTTTTTATTTTTATATTTATATTTATTTTTTAATTAAATTAAATTTTTTTTCTTTTGGGGGGGTATTTATGCTTTTTATTACTCACTGTCTTGTTTTACTCTGAGAAAAAAGGTAACTGACAAAAACTATGACAAAACACATCGTTCTGCTTCTCAGAAATGTCATTTCCCCAACGATGCAGGGATAAAATCACAGATGCATCCTTTTTGCATCCAAAGTACGATTAATGAAGTCACAAAGTGCTCATGTAATGAGCAGGCAGACTGAAAAAAGACAACAAATGAAAAGAAAGCTTTTTTCTTGGAAATTTGTTATATTTTTTTTTACTCGAATTGATAATTTTAACCTTTAAAATCACGCTACTAGACCTTTCCCACCACTTTCAGATTTATCACCCCAAAGTTTTCTTCTCCAAATATAAATCCTGATTATTTGCAAAAATAAAAAACTTTATGAAGTCAAAACTGAAAAAAACAACAACCCACCACCTGAATGATTTGAATCCAGACTGGGAGTTTTATTTTGAAGTCTCATGGTGGCAGCAGGGCTGTGGTGGGCGACGTTTTCTTTCTTTTCTCAGGAAAGCGAAGCAGAAAGACAAGTAAATTACATACAGTCAGTATAGCCGAAAATATAAAGCAGAAAAGTGCCACCAACATTAACTGTGGAGAAGCACTGCAGCAATGAGCACTTAGCAACAGAAGTGCCACTAAGACTCTCCAGAAGTGAAGATCTTCACAGTCACTTCTTTAACAGTCTATTTTTGCTCCTCAGAGGCACGGCAACCTGAAACTTAACTTTTATTTTTCCATTTCAACCATTTAGTGACTTGGAAGGAGTGCAGCGGTATGGTATGCTCCAGTTCCTTGGAGAACATTTCAAGAGAAGTGCTGCCGTGTCCCAGGGAAGATCATGTACAGAGAGAGTCGGTGGGAAGAGAAATAAAACATGAGATGTATGAGAGGTCGAGGGAATTTTTAAGTGCTGAGAGCAAATTGAAGTGGGAGGATTCGGCGATTTAAGGTACAGCACAACTTTTTGTAGAGTTTTTAGCTTGTGATAAAAGTTCTGGTGACTAACTACTTTTCCGCCTGGAGCCCCAGTTTGGGGTTTAACTTTCAGCTGGAAGTTTATTAAGTTACGTGCGCAGATCAAATCAGGGACAAAATGTGCACCAGAGTATCTCCTTTAAAGGTTTCACATCAAAACTTTATAATCTAGTCAGTTTCTGGAGACAAACTGCAGTACTGAGAGGAAATATAGCATTTAATATCTGCAGCTGTGATTAGAAGTGATATATGTTGTATGCTGCTGGCTCCACCTCACAGGAGGCAACATGAACACAAACACCTCCTCACGTAAAAAGAATTAATCCTAAAATCTTGAACATTTATGATGAGAATAAGTTTATATTAGATGCCAAAAAGCACTGCAAGCAGAATGAATACTGCAAGACAAACTCCAGAATAACAATCAACCAACTGCTGATTTCCACCAAGTCTACTAACAAAATCAGCAAATTCTGAATTCGGTTCAGTCAGTTTGATGCCATGGTTGTTTGCAGGGAAATAGCAAATTGCTCCTGCGTTGGTGTAAAGTCACTACATCAAGTGATAAAGGTTAATCTCTGCATTTTGTTCAGACATTACAGTAAAAAGGAGCATGGCGTGGAAGAAGGCCAGAGTGTTTGATTTACCGGCCAATCTTTACTGGCGTTCATGAGCTCTGAGCAGGACCAATAGGCTCAGGGTTACCCAATGCTCCTCCATAGGCTGTATGTGCTCAGGCTTATAAAGGAGGTAAAAAAGCACAGCTTCAAGTCAAAGGGTCCAGCTTGATACGGGTGTCTACCTCTGTGGGTTTTGTGGGTTGACCCAATTAAAGCACACAGGAAGCCCCAGAACTCACTGCAGGGATTAAACGTTCCACACAGCTCAGTGTTTTCTAGGAGGCGATGGACAAAGTGTTTCTGGGTAAAAAGACATATGGATACCCAGCTAAGCTTGCTGCCCCTGAATGGATGGATGGATGGATGGATAGACGGACTCATGGATGGATGGATGAATGCATGGATGGATGGATGGATGGATGGATGGATGGATAGACGGACTCATGGATGGATGGATGGATGGATAGACGGACTCATGGATGGATGGATGAATGCATGGATGGATGGATGGATGGATGGATAGACGGACTCATGGATGGATGGATGGATAGACGGACTCATGGATGGATGGATGAATGCATGGATGGATGGATGGATGGATAGACGGACTCATGGGTGGATGGATGGATGAATAGATGGACTCATGGATGGATGGATGGATGAATGGATGGATGGATAGACGGACTCATGGATAGACGGACTCATGGATGGATGGATGGATAGACGGACTTATGGATGGATGGATGAATGGATGGATGGATGGATGGATGGATGAATGGATGGATGGATGGATGGATGGATAGACGGACTCATGGATGGATGGACGGATAGACGGACTCATGGATGGATGAATGGATGGATGGATAGACGGACTCATGGGTGGATGGATGGATGAATAGACGGACTCATGGATGGATGGATAGATGGATGGATAGACAGACGTACTCATGGATGGATGGATGAATGGATGGATGGATAGACGGACTCATGGATGGATGGATGGATGAATGGATGGATGGATGGATGGATGGACGTACTCATGGATGGATGGATGGATGAATGGATGGATGGATAGATGGACTCATGGATGGATGGACGGATAGACGGACTCATGGATGGATGGATGAATGGATGGATGGATAGATAGACGTACTCATGGATGGATGGATGGATGAATGGATGGATGGATAGACGGACTCATGGGTGGATGGATGGATGGATGGATGGATGGATAGACGGACTCATGGGTGGATGGATGGATGAATAGACGGACTCATGGATGGATGGATAGATGGATGGATAGACAGACGTACTCATGGATGGATGGATGAATGGATGGATGGATAGACGGACTCATGGATGGATGGATGGATGAATGGATGGATGGATGGATGGATGGACGTACTCATGGATGGATGGATGGATGAATGGATGGATGGATAGATGGACTCATGGATGGATGGACGGATAGACGGACTCATGGATGGATGGATGAATGGATGGATGGATAGATAGACGTACTCATGGATGGATGGATGGATGAATGGATGGATGGATAGACGGACTCATGGGTGGAGGGATGGATGAATAGACGGACTCATGGATGGATGGATGGATGAATGGATGGATGGATAGACGGACTCATGGATAGACAGACTTATGGATGGATGGATAGATGGATGGATAGATAGACGTACTCATGGATGGATGGATGAATGGATGGATGGATGGATGGATGGATGGATAGATGGACTCATGGATGGATGGATGGATGAGTGGATGGATGGATAGACGGACTCATGGATGGATGGATGAATGGATGGATGGATGGATAGACGGACTCATGGATGGATGGATGAATGCATGGATGGATGGATGGATGGATGGATGGATAGATGGACTCATGGATGGATGGATGGATGAGTGGATGGATGGATAGACGGACTCATGGATGGATGGATGAATGGATGGATGGATGGATAGACGGACTCATGGATCGATGGAGGAATGGATGGATGGATGGATGGGCTTAAAGTTTGAGTGGACTAAGACTAGAAAAGCTCTATCGATGTGCAGTTCCACGCCGTTAGCTGAACGAACACGCTGGTTCATCATGATGCAACACTGGCCTGGAACAGCTTAAGAAAAATGAACATTTTGTATGATTTCGACAAGATATTTGTAGGAATATGAAGGTGAAATTGAAATCATTCATTCAACTGAGCAGGCTTAAAATTTGTGTAAGAGCTCGGCACATTTCACTAGTATGGAAATTATTCATAAACATATTTTAAACTGGATGAAATAAAGGATTTTGGAGATGTCTCAAAATAAAAGGTTAAAGTGAAGTGAAAATAAATGTAGGCCTTGTTTAATAAAGAAAAGTTATTCATGAGTGTTTGTTTCATACAAAGAGTGAAAGAAAGAGCTCGACCTGCATTAAATGGTCCAAAACCAATGAAACGCTGAACATATTCAAAAAGTTATTAATAAATCAACAACATGAAACTACTTCCTGATTTCGTAGAACTCCAGGACGATGTGACACGCAGCCTTACGTGTTCTTTTAACAGACAGATAATAACTGACTGTGATGTCAGCTGGTGGAAACAAGACAAATAGAGCAGAGAGACCTGTCACAACAGCTTACTGTCACTGCAGAGCGCCTGTGTGTGTGTGTGTGAGCTGACTGTGCGAAACACGTCAGACTAATATGATTTTGGCAAAGAAAGCCCATTATACCACTACGTGCCCCCTCGTCCTCGTGGAGAGGATAAGATTACATTTGTGTAAAATTACTCCACCTCCTAATAGTATCAATGGATGGTATTTGTCTTTGTGGAGTAAATGGATTTTGGTTTTCCAATTAGAGACTGTTAATAAAACTCCACAGCTGAACGGTTACGTGCAAATAAGCTGTTTGAGGCGTCGTCTCCATTCACAGACAGGCGACAAATGAAAGGAAGAGAACGTTTTCCTGATGTAACGTTCCCCTGAGGGGTCTAGGCGGTGAGGGGGAAGTAACAAAAAGTGTCCGGGTCAGAAAAAGGAGACAAGAAGGCATAAGGGTTAAATTAAAGAGTTTTATTAAAGTTTCTATTAAAACTAACTAAAAGAGACGGACAAGCCGCTATCACCGTTTAAAGAAACAAACAAAACTCAAATGTTAGTCAATAAAGTACAAAGTAAGTCAAAAAGAGAGCAGCTCCCTAGCTGCAAACACCGCAAAACACTCAGCTCACTAGCTGTAACCACACTAATGGCACTCTGGCCCAGAGCTCACCTTTCCCTGGGCTTAAATCTCCTTGATTACTGACGAGAGTCAGCTGCACAAAAGGGAAAGGTGGCACCTCAGGCAGAAGAGGTGGTGGGACACGCCCACACAGGCACCTTCAGGAGGAGGCCCTGCTAGGGCCGTAACACTGAACAAACTGCCGACTCGCCACGCGGCTTCATAAGGCCGTTTAAAGGCCGTATCGTCAGATTCACGTCACTGACATCCTGGAAGAGCACACCTTCATCCTGTATTTCATCACAGGACAACGGTGAGTTCTCTGATCTGCAATAACGTTACCTCAAAGGGAAGAGGACGGCTGACACGAGATCAGTAATAATATGATGCTACCTACAGAACATTTGGAAAAATTGCCAGCGGTCGATTTATAACTAATTAATAATGAAAAGAGTAAACAGAACCGTCTCAGTCTAAGTGTCGAATGTAGTTCTGTGTGACAGCATGGTCTCACAGCAGTCTGTGATATAATGACAACCTTTAATTCATTATTTGTGTTGCTAGATACAAAAACCATTTGTAGCGTTTGACCCGATAAATACACGCTGGGCAATTATTTTGACAGCACAACATTTTATTCAGAGACGTGGGTTTATTCGCAGCCACTCCCGCTCTCTGCAGCCGTCACGTCCGCTTCCCTCCGACTGTCACTGTCAACATAAGAAGACACACAATCAATGTCGGAACCCAGCACACCTGTCAACCCCGCCCCTGCGCCGCCCCGGGAGCTCACTGTGTCACCCCTCCTCTGCAGCTGGCCAGAGACCACACCCACGCCACACCATTTTTACCCTGAACGTGGTTTTCCACGTTTCCACGTCTTGGAATGCCGGAGCGGCCGTAGAGGAGTAAGCTGTGCTGATTTAAATTTCCAGAGACTAAAGTTTGAATCACACGTCAATTTTTCATGAATCATTTCTATGATTTTTAACTGTTATCAATTAGTCTGTGAAGGTTCTCAGTCATCCAGGTCATCGTAGTCAATGAGCTTGCAAAGAAAAGCGTCTGGACTTCTTTAAGTTGCTTGAAGACGTTTCACCTTCATCCGAGAAGCTTCTTCAGTTCTAAGGTCAAATGGTGGAGAGTCCCAGATATAAACCTGGTGGGAGTTTCCCCCCACAGAGGGACAAAAGGACCCCCTGATGATCCTCTAATCGCCTGAGCCAAGGTGTGAAACTGGGTGTGGGTCCCAATCAGCCAGAGTTTCGGGTGAGCTATCAATTGTGTTATCAATTACAAATATGTTTTAGGGTTAGTCATTCAGAACTACTTAGTTACAAAGGTTTTCTTCATTCACTGGTTGCCACGGCGACACCTCAGTTACAGATGATATTTTCTGTTCAATGACAAAAAGGAACAAAAGTAACAACCTGGGTTCTTTGGGAGCTTTGCCATCGTGTACGTCCAGTTAAGGAATCTTTTGATGTTCGACCCTTTCACATTAGGTTATAGCAACAGCGATATGGTTGGGTTATGGTACATCAACCAAACCAGGACCTTTACTTAAACCTAATGAACCAAAGTGAAAAGTGACCAAAAACAAAAAGGAATAAAAGCAAAGAAGCAAAGAAAACGTCCAAAGGGGGTGGACGTGGTTACCTGGCTCATACACCTGGACCTTACCTCAAAGACATACTGACCAGATGTACAATTACACAGCAGCCCTACAGTACAAAGTATTTATAATGAGCAGCCTTAAAAAGGCTGTTTGCCTTTAGTAAAATAAAAGGAACAGCATCTCTTCCTAAATTTGATCAAATGAAGCCCCGACAGGCCTTTGGTTGCCCCCAGAGACTGATCCCCTAAACTCAATGCGAGGCTCAGGTCACTTCAAAGATATGATGCAATGAGCACGACCTCGTCTGATAGAGAGACCTACTCTGTATACTAGTGTTCATAAAGCTTGACAGCTATGACACCCAACACAGAGCCGGAGTGAACAAGAAAGAGAAACTGCACAGAGATAAAGAAACTGTTTTTTTAGTATGTTATGAGTCAACAGTGAAGTAATGCCTGCCTGGGTAGACTGTATTTATGTATCTGTCACCTCGTATAACTGTATTTACTTTCAGGCCATGTATCTGAGTGTAAAGTGATAACACAACACTGTAATAAGAGGCTCTGTGTGCGAGGCAGGCAGCAGAGTGAGGCGACCGTCCCGTCGAGGGTTCATCTCGAGTGATTCGTGCTGTTCTTAATGCTTCCACCTCGCCGTCTCCTGTCACATATTCTGCCCGCTGACTCAAAAACACAGAGCTGCTCGCGGCTGTGAAATGCTGATATGAGATTAGAATGAGATATCTGAGGGAGAGTAAATATAGTCGGCATCTCAGAGGAATACGAACCTGGAGTGCAATTCGTTCAGGCAATCAGCCCAGAATCAGACGGAGGGGAAGGCTGGAGGAAAGATGTGGCGAAGGAGGGGGAGAGAGAACAAGAGCGCCACTCAGGGATTCGTCCAAATGAGATGAACAACACAGGCGCAAATTAAAAAATGCAAAGAAAAACAAAATCAGGGGATGCCCATCAAACCAAACTGACAGTGGGTCTCTCTAACCTGAATCGTAAGGCTGCTCTAATCGAACGCAGTGATGTGGGTTTGCTCATTATGACTCTGGAGGTAAGTTTGAAAGTAGCTCGCATATGAAGAGCAGATGTGGGTACACTTTGTTTTGACAGCTACATCTCATAGTCATCGTCCATTACGTAGTGGACTGGTGACCTGTCCGGGTGTCCAATGACAGCTGAGATAGACTCTAGCCCTTTGCAACCTTGAATTGAATTGGTGGTGAAGAAATCTCTGGGAAGTCCTGGCTATGCGTCGTCTCAGAGGGATCCGTTTGTTTTAGAAATGATTATTCAGTAAACCTTTAATGTGTCAGCATACAGGGATCTGCCAAGTGGATCACTGGAGCTAAGCCATCCGCCGATGTGGGATAACACTGAGATCCACCCATCTGCCGCGGCATGGCTGAGCTTGAGTT
The DNA here is from genome assembly GCF_963576455.1 of Neolamprologus multifasciatus. Classification (NCBI taxonomy): domain Eukaryota; kingdom Metazoa; phylum Chordata; class Actinopteri; order Cichliformes; family Cichlidae; genus Neolamprologus; species Neolamprologus multifasciatus. The sequence continues at coordinate 1,931,375 of NC_140446.1, forward strand.
TTGGCCTGAAGCTTTGCTCCAATGGCTTCATACAGTGTGTTCAAAAAATCCTGGTTAGCAAGGACCTCCAACCGGAATATTCAGGGCTACAATCCACAGCAGTCTTCCTCCACCAGAGTGAAGTGCGTCCGGTGAGGAGCACTGACATTCGGCACAAATGTGCCCGATGAAGTTGTTGCGATTGCTTTGCAGCTACGATACGTCAGGCGGGGTTTTTGATTGTTCCTTCAGTTGTTGCTTTGATCCTCCAGATTCTACTTTCTGTGTTAACTCTGGGTCAGAAACAAAGGTTTGAAATGATTCATGCAAATGTGATGTTTCTCCGAAAGGGCTCAAACTGTCTGCACGGAGAGGTGCAGATTGCATCCATGGGAAATCCTGAGTCTTTCTCTGATTAGATCAACCTGCAGCTTATTGTACCCTGTGGGTATTTTCAGTGTACAAATCAGTTCAAGTATATCTTTAGCACAGACCCAAAGGACGATAGCTTTTTGTCAGGGCACCGGGAATAGACAATAGACAGTGAAACACAACTCCAAGAAAGGAGGAAAAACTATGGAGGTGTGTGATGATGAATAAAGAAGACAGGAGGAAGTGAGTGGAGGACAGAGCCGAAAGCAAGAGGGAGAAGAGCGGGAGAAGAAGAAAACCAAGATGGTAGGAAATGAAAAGAGAGTAAGACAGTGGTGTGCATATCACTTTACATTATCTGTGCTGTTCAACCTCCTTTTATGTCGCACACAGACCCACACAGACTCCTAACTTCCCACATTTCTCTTGCTCATGTTCACTGACTTAATCTTGGCTTTTGGCGTCGCCAGCACTTGTCATTTCCATAATTCTTGTGATAGTGCAGAGGGGAGGGGGGGATGTGAAATAGAAAGCAGGGGGGAGGTAATCTGGAAAGCGAGCGGCTGCTCATCTGTCAAGATTACCGCTCTGAAATCCTGTGAAATTCTTTTTTATCTCTCAAAGCAAAAGCAGACTTCCACCTTCTGCCGTGTAATTGGTAGAATAAGAGCATTAGGTTTCAAAGGATGGAGATGCGTGGTTAGGATCCAAGTCAGAGGTGAGCAGCCAAGTCACATGACTTGGACTCCAGGAAGAGTCGAGTCGAGGCTTTAAAACTCGACAAAATCGCATCGCATTCCCTTCACAGCAGTCGGCGTGCCCGAAAGTTATCCAAATCCATATCCTGCTTGTAATACATGCAAATTGTCTCCAGCTACTTTGATTCACATGCTTTGAACCAGATCATTTGGCAGACAATCTCACTGTGAATCTGAATAGCTCTGAATATTTATAACGCTGCCGCCTTTATAGGTCTGCTGCTGCATTCTTTGTCTCTGCAAAGCTCGTGTTGCATCCAAAAGCGCTGTTAGCATTCAGTGCCTTTAAAAAGCTGGGAACATATCTTAACCCATGCTCAGCACACACAGTTACGCGCCCTGCTACATACACCACATTGCTTTAAAACATTAGCCTTTATGCTACATGCTGCACTGTGCAATCAGCTGTCGCTGCGCAGCCTCATCAAACGGAAATACTCAAACGTCTTGCACATTATTTGAAAAATGCTGCCTTGAATCCTCTAAACAGCCAAAACAGTGCTTTAAAAATCATCTGAATCTTGCTAGCTTGTCACAGCGTAGCAACAACAGAAACGCTGAGTGAAAATTAGTGTCTGGAACATCTGGACTGTGCAGACGGACACAGAAGTGTAACATGCTGCAGAAGTAGGACTGAGATGGAAAATACATCCCAATAAAAGGACGTGAGAGGCTGACCACAGCTGCTACCACGCGGCGTTTTCTCTGTTTCAGTCTCCATATGGCTGTAAAATACACAAACTCTATATTCTATTTACTGTATTTCTTTAAAAACAAACAAAACCATGATAATTAGCGTTGCTCTAAAACTTTCTCATGTTTGGCTCTCGGGTCAAATCTAACTCGCTCCCAGCTCTGCACATGGACGTCTCTCATTGGTTGATCAGCTGGCGATGCTTTGACCACGAGCTTCTCCTAAATCCCACCATGTCATTTTTCTCCCTGAAGCAAATAAACACCAAGCGGCAAAAATGGAAAACGCCCACACAGGATGCACACAGCCGTCTCCGGGAAAATACTGGAAACAAGTGTGCTCGCTGTCAGCATCCCGCACTCCCATGGACCCGAGGACACCACATCACTGTGTCAGCTGCTTTGACAAAACAAGGGGGAAACTTTTTTGAGGCCTTAATCCTTCTTCCTGGGAGAGGTTTCCAGTATTTCCTGCCTGCGCTCTCATCTGTCCGTCTGTCTCTGGACTGGCTGTGTTCAGCATGTGGGTGAGAGAAACAGCATGTTCAGCCAGACAGAAGCATGAATAGACCATGCACACACATACCAAAATAAACCAACCACATACCCACATTTATCTGAAGGCCGCGGGCTTAACAGTCCATATGTTAAAGCCCAGACATGTTTCTTCTTCAGTTTACACAATGCAGAAGAACGTTAGCTTGTAGCATCCAGCTACGTCCAGCAGATTTAGTCCAGAGGTTTGACTTATTTATTTATTTGTGTATTTTTTGCACATCGTTGGAGAAAATGTTCACAATGATAGATTTTCTTAGAACATTTGATCTGTTTTATATGTTCTACTGTAAAATGTGGGTTTATAACATTTGCACATCATTACATCCTCTTTTTATTTAAATCTTTGATTTTTCAAATTTTGCAGAACTGGGGCTTTAATTGGCCAATCATAGTTGACTGAGCAAGAGGCCTGTTGTGAGGATGTGGCTGTGACAGCGTGTCCATTAGTCTTTTGGGTAACGATCAATTTACAACAATCAAAAGTATTTAAAAGTAGAATGAGAGGCAGAGCCTTCAGTTTTCAGGTCCCTCTTCTGTGGAACCAGCTTCCAGTTTGGATTCAGGAGACAGACACTATCTCTACTTTTAAGATTAGGCTTAAAACTTTCCTTTTTGCTAAAGCATATAGTTAGGGCTGGACCAGGTGACCCTGAATCCTCCCTTAGTTATGCTGCAATAGATGTAGGCTGCCGGGGGATTCCCATGATGCATTGAGTTTTTCCTTTCCAGTCACCTTTCTCACTCACTATGTATTAACAGACCTCTCTGCATTGAATCATATCTGTTATTAACCTCTGTCTCTCTTCCACAGCATGTCTTTATCCTGTCTTCCTTCTCTCACCCCAACCAATCACAGCAGATGGCCCCGCCCCTCCCTGAGCCTGGTTCTGCTGGAGGTTTCTTCCTGTTAAAAGGGAGTTTTTCCTTCCCACTGTCGCCAAAGTGCTGCTCATAGGGGGTCATATGATTGTTGGGTTTTTCTCTGTATCTATGAAGCGCCTTGAGGCGACTTTTGTTGTGATTTGGCGCTTTATAAATAAAATTGAATTGAATTGAATTTTAACAATATTGGTCCACACCTCTTTATCTTTGAATTCAGGAGTCTTCAGCCAACACAGCAGGTGTGTAAAATGCAGCACCTAGTCATGAAGCTGTGAAAGGATGTGTAGCTCTAAAGACCTCACTGGACTTGAGCCTCGTACCGTAACAGGATGTCCGCACTGGAACAAGTCATTGTGTAAAATTTCCAACATATTCGAACTTGTATTATTGTAAAGAGGAAGTGTTAGTCCGCAGTTACAGATGGAGCCACAGTCAGGTTACAGAGCACTGATCCCAGCCTCACATTAACATCAGCATAGTGACTGTGCACCGGGAGCTTCGTGCCCTCTGTTGGGTATCACATGGATGACTGCTTTAATGTTGCAGCCGGTCTACAGAGAAAGAAAACAGCAAACTAACTTGAAGTAACACATTTTGAGGACAGGTGCAAAGACACCTCGTGACGTAGGTTCAATCCCCCACCGTTGCTTCATGACTTGGCCTCTGAGGCGTCTGCAGTACCGACTCCGACGCCGTTTAATGAGCAGTGTACAGTCCTGTTTAATTATAGCAACATTAGCCCGAGCACATTAAGTTATTACGGAGGCACTTATAAATACAGCTTATTCCCATTCTGCCACGCTATTACATTATCGCCCAGTAATTAGATATCACTTACAACAATAGACTTCATCGTTTCTATCATAACATAATGCAATCGCAGATTATTACTTTCCACCCACACCCACTCTAAATCTAACCACATTAACACAGCTTTGTTATTCATTTTAACTAAATTAAAGGACTACGACCATCGAGGTGGATGTTGGAGTCAGTGTCAGCGCTCCACAGGCAGCAGGTGGAGCTCCACGGAGCCTCCTGAGACCAAACGAGAGGATGAGGAGGACGAGGAGACGTGAAGCACACACACACAAAATTAACTGGCAGCTTCAAATGCTTCCTACATACAGAAATCCTCTGTATCCCGCTGTGGCTTTCCCTCCACGACGCTGCTGAACACAGAGCTGACACTAATCCTTTTCAATTAAAATACCTTCACTGTTAAAGGGAAAACATCTCGCATCGGCACATTAACTCTGTAAACAAACCGCTTCTTTCAGTCCGTGCAGCCGGCCGCTGTGACGTCAGGCGTCTAAACGGCTAAACTAGGCCTGAGCTTCACATCAAAGTGTGTTTCAACAATCTACAGTCTGTTCCTAAACCTACACAGAGCTGCTGCTTGTACTAAATAGCAGTCATTCACAAAGAAGCTGCGTCTATTCTTGGTATTATACTGAGAAGCAGCCAAGAAGTTGAGCTCTTTGTTATTTTGCAGACAACAGCACAGGGAGGAGGTTAGGGCGGACGCACGTGGACTTCTAACGTCTTTCGGTCAGCACTCTTTAGTCCTCACCATGGAAACAGCAGCAAAACTGAGGTCATTTCATCTCCATCACACGTTTACATCCATTCAATCAAGTGAAACTCTGCAGTTCGTTTCAGTCGTCTCTGACGCCGAACCAGCCGTCATGACCTCAGCGCTCCCCTCCTGCCATCTCCTGTCCTTCCATCCTTCCCCAGGCCACAGCTCCTCTCCCCTCATCCATCAGTCCATCTCCTCTCCCCCCTGCAGCTGTCCCATCTCCTTTTCTCATCTCTTTCGTCAGCTCGTCAATCACATTTCCTCCTCTGGCCACTTGTCCTTCTATCTCTTCCCCTTTCCTCCTTTCTGCCACCATCTCTTTGGCACCCTCCTCTGTCAGTGCGCCCCAGGGTGTCTGCAACGTAGCTGCCATCACCAGTGGGTGGATGTGTGTGTGGATGGGTGGATGACTGGATGTGTGAAGCGCTTTGGGGTCCTTAGGGACTAGAAAAGCGATATATAAATGCAGGCCATTTACCTTTTACCATCCATCAATACTCTCTATGTGGGCTGGCGCTGAGGCTTCATTATGTGCCCCCCCTCCACGCTCTCATATTTATTTCATCGCCAGCGGGCTTGAGAGGACGTGAGCCCCGCTGGCAAATGAAAGGGTGAATTTCCACATGCATTATTCTCACGTCGAGTCGCCGTGGGGCTCGTCACAGCCCGAGACGCCCCGCGGCGCTCTACGGCACGGGCTGAGAGCGCTCCTGTAAATGCACAGAGCATGCACGTGGGGGGATTCGAACAGAAAGACACAAAGATCAAAACATGCATTATCTGCCGCACAGGAATTCACAGTGAGGAGAAAACGTCGCCTGTTTGTGGCAAACAGAATAACGTGCGTGCGTGTGGAGAAGTGGAACAGCAGCCTGCACGGCGGGCTCGCAGTTCAGGAACGTTCAAAGGAGAAGGAATGTATAAACTTTACTTCGGCTGCGAGGGATTGTTCTCGTCTTCATCTCAGGTGAAATAAGTGGGTTAGAAATGTGCACATTGACATTTAGCTTGAGCTAAAATAAAGCAAAGCTATCCTAAGCAGCAGGTATCCTACTGGGAGCTGCTCACACTTGCTGGCAGCACGATGCTGCCATTAGTCACCCCAACGCTGGCTCCATGTGCATACTCTCAAACTTAGTCCTGATGATGCCACTGAGCAGACACAAGCGTCCTCTTTGCTTTACTAGCTGCTGAGAACAAACCGAGCTTGTTGTGCATCCGGCTGAACTACGAGTAGATCACAGAGAAGAGCCCAGAAAGTTCTGTCTGCTTTCATTTAACCCTTTAAGACCTGCCATAGAACCAAGTCCACCAGAGCTTATATTATATGTTTACATGCTGTGGAGCCATTTTTGAGCATTTCAAGTTGCTATACATCAATACAACCATTACAGCCTAAATTTTAATAATATGTCTGCATTAAGTGCATAGTAATTACATAAATTGCAAAAAAGTGCAATAAACTACAAAAAAATTGAAAATCGTTTTTGTTTTTTTAACATATATTTCTAGTTAGAGAAATTTAAGAGGCTTATCCCTCAAAACTGTAAATACAAAAAAGTTGCACAAAATAGTTTCCCACCACAGGAAATTTATTTTGAGTGTCTTCATAGTTGTATTTTTGAAATACACCAATTTTTATATACTGCAGGAAAAATGAAAATAAATATTATAATGCAAATTTGCAAAAAAGCAGCATATGCATCAAAATAAACTATTTCCAGCAGTGCAATATGAGTCCTAAGCATCCCAGAAACCACACAGAAAGTCATAAAGTCAAAGATAACTTTTAAAAACACCAGTATAGGCTCATGAGGCCCTGATGGTAAAAAACTACATTTCCGCGAAAATGACGTCACTTCCGGTTCCGGGCAGGTCATGGCGGACATGCGATAGTTCGCGCTGATGGACGTAGGAAGTGTTACAAACAGCTGATCGGATCAGCAAAGCGTGTTTCTGGAATATTATGTTTTTGTTGCTGCAAGTGCTTTTTATGCAGTTTTTGCAAAACTATATGTGGAAGGAAACTGTGACCGAGGACAAGCTGATGGCATAAGATGTAAGTACAACTCCTCCGGTTTCATATGCAAAAAACATTATTGCTCTAGCTTACGTGGTTGCAGAGCTACCGGGATTTAAAAGTAGTTACACAAAACAGAGCGTGCTGCTCTGACCGGCTTTAAAGGGTTAAACCTGTTTGTCTGCACAGCGTGAACGAGGTGTGAATCAAATCTAAACTGCAGGCAAACGTAGAAGTAGACTGAAGCACAATGACAGAAAAGGAAGAAGATGGATTTTTAAAAAAGTGTTATTGGTGTGAAACGGCTCCACGCTGCCGTTTGAAGACTTTTTTTTCTGTTGGCTGATATTGAGTCATGTTTGCTTTGGAGTGTGTGTTCAAAGACACACACACACACACACACACACACACACACTGTCGGGTATTCATATCTTGTGGGGACATGTCGTTGACACAATGCTTTCCTCACCAATAACCCAATTTTAACCCTGACACTAAAAACACATTTTGAGTCTAAAAAAAGGGGACCGGGATTCTGGTCCCCATAAAGATACGAATACAGGCTCTCTCACACACACACACACACACACACACACACACACACACACACACACACACACACACACACACACACACACACACACACTCTAAACCAGCCCAAAAGCGCCGGAGAGAAGCGTCTCCTCTCTCAGCAGAGCTGCTCATTTTACATCCTTTAATGGAACAAATAACAGGCCGTCACAGCGTTTTGTCGCAGGGATATCTGCATATAAAATTCCCTAACATCCGTGTAAAATGCCCGCGTCTGCTGCTTTTCTCTCCCAGATGATGGAACTTTTAAAGACCTCCTAAAAAGCCCCGGCGTCCCTAACGAGCCAGAACGAAAAGCGAGAAGAAAAGGCAAGGAGAGGAACAGGCCACGGGTGAGCGGCCCGAGTCCCCGTTAACCTTGTAAATGATTCAGTCGGCCGGCTGGAAGATTGAGGCGGCTCTGCTGTTTATCTAACAGATGATATTCAGAGTCAGAGGAGCTCTATGGATTTACAGAGCGCCCTTCAAGAAGCAGCGGCTGACCGAATATCGACGGACCTCGAGAGCCAATTAAGCGTTAGCACGTGAACCGTGAGGCGCAATAACGCCCCCGCTGGAGTAATTAAAGCGCCGAGATTAGAGACACCGACACTCACGGGTGGAAACTTTAAAACTAGCGTAGCTTTCATGTGACGCTCTCACGTTAGATAACACGCTCGTATCTGCGCCGATTCCTGGATCAATAGGTCTCCCTACTCCACTTTGCTCCAAGCAGCCGTCACCATGGCAACCGGCGACTGTCATCTCTGTAAATCTGTCGCACGCACGGCATCGTTTTCATCCCTCGTCAGTTTTAAACTTCCTGTTTTAAGAGATCGATGGGAAGCAGCTGGAAAAGGCTTTTTTCTCTAAAAGGCATCAAAGCGACACTAATGAGCGTTCACGAGCCCGGCCTCGACTCACCGTGAGCCTCTCTCAGTGCTAAGGACAGCTCATGATTGGCTGGAGCCCCTTCGGATTCCCATCGGATTTCCAGATTTTCCAGATTTCCTTTGGTTGGTTTGTTAGTTTGTTTTTGTGCTGGTGCAGGTCTGAGAATGAAAACGCTCTATGTTCACATCATACTGAAGGAGTGGCATCAGTACAACGACTCATTAGCTCTAACACTCCATCTTTGATCAACAATATGTAACTGATTACAAAAAGAAAGACAATAAGAGAAGAAATGAACTGAAAATGAAAAGCAAAGGCAGGATGTCGCCACAGAGATGAAACAGAATCCTTTTAGGTTTTCTCAGGACGAGATTTAATAAAGTTGCAGGCCCACTAAGCCCACCAGGACTTTCCTTGTCTTGGAGATTTAGAGGTCTGTAATGTCCTTATGCCTGTCCTCCACACTGACACGTGTTGGTTTGTGTCGTTTGTGCTTCACATAAACGATCCTCCGGGGAGGTTTTAGTCATTGCACCGAATGTGGAAGTCCAGATTCTAATTTTATGGATTTCGTGATAAATCCTGGTTTAAGTCTGTTTTATTAGGCATGAATTTAACTTTTAGGAATGTTCAGTCAGCTCGGATGCTCAAACTAAAGTTATCAGATTGTAAAACTGTTTTATTTATCATCTTACCTCCTCTAGTTATTGGTGTATTTTCTATTTGTGGTTCTGAATCTAATTATAATGGCAGAACAATCATTTATTGAAAAGCGCGGTTTATTTTGCTTTGCCTGTAACTTCGCTCTGTGGTGCATTCAAGGACATTCCAGCATCTGAGATTTAGATGCTGCAAAGCACAGCCAACAAGCTGCGCTCTACGTGGAGAAGCTGAAACAAACAAGTGCATTGTGAAAAATACATTTTTGGGAGCAAGTTCTCGCAATGAAAAGTTGCTGCAGAGTTTCCGAATTATTGAACGTGTCAGAGTTCTTGAATTCGTCGGCAGGCAGAGATGTCTGCACGATCCCTGTGAGCAGCTGCGGTTTGATAAATAATGATATCTCACTGTTGCCTGTGATGGAGGATGGATGACACGCTGGTTTGGAAGTCTGGAGTTTTGATTGCCAAACTTGGGCTGAGGTGAAAAACCAACAACCAAAAGGTTGCCAAATTAAAATGCCTGGCAGTACTACAGTATGTACTACAGTATGTACTACAGTATGCACTACAGTATGCACTACAGTATGTACTACAGTATGCACTACAGTATGCACTACAGTATGTACTACAGTATGTACTACAGTATGCACTACAGTATGTACTACAGTATGTACTACAGTATGCACTACAGTATGCACTACAGTATGTACTACAGTATGCACTACAGTATGTACTACAGTATGCACTACAGTATGTACTACAGTATGCACTACAGTATGTACTACAGTATGTACTACAGTATGCACTACAGTATGTACTACAGTATGCACTACAGTATGCACTACAGTATGCACTACAGTATGCACTACAGTATGTACTACAGTATGCACTACAGTATGTACTACAGTATGCACTACAGTATGCACTACAGTATGTACTACAGTATGCACTACAGTATGTACTACAGTATGTACTACAGTATGCACTACAGTATGTACTACAGTATGCACTACAGTATGCACTACAGTATGTACTACAGTATGCACTACAGTATGTACTACAGTATGCACTACAGTATGTACTACAGTATGTACTACAGTATGTACTACAGTATGTACTACAGTATGCACTACAGTATGTACTACAGTATGTACTACAGTATGCACTACAGTATGCACTACAGTATGCACTACAGTATGTACTACAGTATGCACTACAGTATGCACTACAGTATGCACTACAGTATGTACTACAGTATGCACTACAGTATGTACTACAGTATGTACTACAGTATGTACTACAGTATGGAGCAGGGAATGCAGTAACACAGGCAAAGCGCTACAGTAGACATGTTTCACCACACCACCAACAAATGGAACAAAGCTCAGACATTTCATTTGCATTCCTGCTTCTGCATGTTTGGCTGTGTGAAGGCCTCAGTGTTGCTCTACTAGCTGGCTTAGTTTCATTTTAATCTACTCGTCCTCTCCATAGAAGCATGTGTCAGTCAGAATGCCAAAAACAGCGAGAGGAGGCGAGAGGAGCAAAATTAGATGACACAAAAGACTGAAGTTTGTAGAGAAATATCACCACAGAGACGGTTTGGAGACAAAAACGTGCGAGATCAGCAATTTAAAACTGAAAGAGGAAAGAAAAAAAATGAAAGAACGAAGCAGAAAGAGCGCTGCTGTGCGTGCGTGTTTGTGTGTGTGTGTGTGTTTGCTTGCCAGGGTCCGATCTATTCACACGGTGCCAGTGAGCACCGCTTTGGTAAGAAAACCACAGCACAAAAATAAAAATGCTGAGAAATTTTCATACATTCTGCTTTTCCATCAACGTTCACGGTTTTTTGTAGAGCTGTGAAGTTCAATAAATCCTGTTTCTGTTGAAATGAATGAAGTCAGCTGAAGCTTGAGTGCAGATGTGTTTGTAAAGCCCACCATACAAAGTTCACCAGAGCTTTATATTCTTTCCTGCTGTGGAGCCATTTCTGGGAGCATTTCAAGTTGCAATACATCAATACAGCTGTTGTATCCCAAATATTAATATCTGTATGCATTACGTCCATAGTAACTACATAAAATGCAATAAAGTGCAATAAACTACAAAAAACACATATTTCTGGTTACAGAGATTTCGGAGGTTCATCTCTCTGAAAATGCAAAAAAGTTGCACAAACTAGTTTCCCACCACAGGAAATTTATTTTGAGTGTCTTCATAGTTTTATTTTTGAAATACACCAATTTTTATACACTGCAGGAAAAACGAAAATAAATATTATAATGCAAATTTGCAAAAAAGCAGCATATGCATCAAAATAAACTATTTCCAGCAGTGCAATATGAGTCCTAAGCATCCCAGAAACCACACAGAAAGTCATAAAGTCAAAGATAACTTTGCACAAAAAACATCAAAATAAACAATTTCCAACAGTGCAGTTTGAGTTGTGAGTTTCCCAGAAAGGCACAAACATGACTCTGTGTAGTAAACCTTTGAAAGGCCTTGTAGGGAAAAAAAAAAATCACTGACGCCACTTCCGGTTTTGGCGGGTAATGGCAGACGTGTGACAGTCTGACGTTTATTCCAGTGCTGTGAACTGATCGGATCAGCAAATGTTTCTGGATTGCAAAGATTTTGTTGTTGCTTTTTAAACAATTTTTGCAGAGACATGTATGGAAGGAAGCCACGACCAAGCTGAATGCATATTATGTAACTACAATTACTGCGCTAGCTTTCAATTTTACGGGGACTTTAAAATAGTTACGCAAATCGGAGCGTGTCCACTCAAATGGGCTTAAAAGGATATTCAGGTTTTAATTAAGTGACAGCTCTCTGTGCTGGGAAATGCAGTGTTCAAGTAAATGAGTACAAACTCCACCTTCAGGAACTACACGCTCAACAGAAACCAGTGAGGACCAGTAAGCAACCAGTCAATCAGCTGTTTCTCTCAAAATCAGCTGGCTCATTATGAAAAAACTGGATCTACACATGCAGTGAAACTAGACCGAAATCTATGAGACTGATTCCTGATTATTAGAAACCAGTCAGTCAGAGATGTTCACACACTGGTTCAGGATGCACCGAGTAAAGATCTGTTTGTTGGGAATAACCGAGGCATGAATCGACTGACTGGTTAGAATTAAATTCGTCAAACGTCAGCACGTCAGGATCTGCGTTTATCAGGATCCACAAACCCAGAAGAAACATCTTCATCAGAAATCCTGACATTCAGAACCAAAGGGCGCCGCAGAGACAACCCAGGATGTGTCTGAGCGACACCAACAACACTACAGAAAGGCCGGCCTTGTTGGAGCCCTCATCTCAGACTCTGTGGAGGGCGAGAGTGACTCGATGTACTGGTTCACAGTCCCTCCAATAATCATCACGAACTCACAAAAATGTACCAGCACAATATAATTTACCAGTAAAGCTCAGGAGCTTGAAATAATAAGACAGCACTGGTCAGCATATCGTGTAGGCAATGATTCAAACAGACAGAAGACCACCTTAACATGAAACACAGAAACAGCAGCTGCAGATAAAGAGCTGGATTTGCTCTGCTTACCTTTATTGTTTAAACCACAGGAGGAGGAAGAGGAGGAGGAATCAAAGCAGGTGGACGGAGCGGCACAGCAGGGCGGCACAGAAAGAGAGGAGATAGATTTTATTAGAATTAGTGTGACAATGGTGTTTGAATGAGCCGCTCGTTGTTCCAAACCAGGCTGAAAATAATCTCTTAATCGCTCCAAAATCTCTTATTCTCCTCTGCAGCTACCCGTCTGCACGCGGACCTGCTCGAACAGCAGCCGGTGCGGCGCCCGGCCCGGCCGTGTCGTGATTGGTTAGGAAAAGTTTTGGTTCCTGAAAACGTTTACTTCCTGTCCAAACGCTGAATGATTCAGTTTTTAGGTACAGGCGCAGGCAGGAGGTCGTTTCCGTAGCAAAAGCGCCCCGACTGTGCCAACGCGGTGTCATTTCCATCCCAGTGATAGCGGCCATCTGGGGCCCCGACTGGACGACAAACCGCACGCGCAAAAAGAACACAAACACACAACAGCGAAGGGCTTTTCACACAGACCTGCCATCTAATCGCTCGCTGGTTCCATCGGTTCAAAACAAAAAGCAGGTTGATGACTGACGCTTGGGGAAAAAAAAGAGTCCTTTTTAATGTGTTTGTTTCTTTCTGATCCATCCTCACCACAAACACGCAGCAGCAAAGGTCAGCGCCAGCGCTGCCAATATTCTCAGCTTGCAGCTGAGCAACACTGAACAAACTAAAGTACGAGTCTGTGTTTGGTCAAATACGTGAAGTGAAACAACCGTCTGAGGGGAACTCGGAGCAGGATGTTGAAGATCTTTGCCTGAGCAGACAACACAGGCTGCCTACTGTTCTTCAGGGTTTCCCCGATCGTTCTTTTATTAAATCATTTATACGCAGCACAACGTCAACCTATAAGCACCTTTAAATAACTATTTACTGCTGTTATTAACCTCTTAACATCCAACAAGCCACCAGTGACCAATCGAGGATTTGGGGAGAAATCTAAAGCAACCAAATGATAAATATGAAAAACATTAAATTTAAATTAATTTAATGGACTGGATCTTAAAACTGGCCTCATATATATATATATATATATATATATATATATATATATATATATATATATATATATATATATATATATATATATATATATATATAGCACTTGGTGACAGTGGGAAGGAAAAACTCCCTTTTAACAGGAAGAAAGCTCCAGCAGATCCAGGCTCAGGGAGGGGCGGGGCCATCTGCTGTGATTGGTTGGTTGTTACGCCAGTTCATCTGCTCATTATTGCAAATATCTGATCAGCCAATCACATGCCAGCAATTCAATGCAATCACATATATAGCAACACGTTCTCACTCCCAAACCGTAACATTTTACGCTAGGTGACAAATCGTCAACATATTACGTTTTCGGCTACCCACCACGTTCCTAAATGACGACCTCGGAAAAATGAGGAAATATGAGAACCGTATGGACTCAATCTACACATGTTCGCTCTTTTTCTTCAAATCGCTTAGAAACACGCTATTTAACATCATTAAAGTCCTGGTTACGATCAGGAAAAAGGTTATGGTTAGGGCTAGGGATAAGGTTAGGTTTAGGGCTGGAATACAGGGCTGGAACGTCTATTACCGCGGGAGCGTCATTGCACTGGATTTCGCCCATAACCCGCCGCGTACCATAAGAACGCCGAAGGTCTCCTTTTGCGTTCCTCAGGAACGCCGCGGGACGTGACAAAACGTCGGCATGTTACGCCTCGGGAGTGAGAACGGGCTGTATATAGACATGAATGAGGGAGAAATGTGATTTCAGTGACTTTGAACGTGTTTCACCACACAAACCATTCAGGTGAGATGATGCTGGTAGATCAGCATTTCAGGTACTGCTGATCTCCTGGGATTCACCAACACAAACCACCGAGCGACAGGTCAGAAACACCTCGACGTTGATGTCAGAGCAGAACAGCCAGACTGCTTCAAACTGACGGAAAGGCAACAGTAACTAAACCACTGGTTTACCACAGCACATCAGACGCCGAGGCAGCAGAAGACCACGCCGAGGCAGCAGAAGACCACGCCGAGGCAGCAGAAGACCACGCTGGGCTGCATCATGCACGTGCAGGATGTGATGTTATCAATGTCAATAAAACCTCTGAGGAACGTTCCCAGCACCGTGTTGACTCTGTGCCATAAAGAATTAAAGCTGAAGGCACAAGAGGTTCAACCAGGTGTCATTAGTTAAGTGTCCAGTGAGCATAGGTGAGAAACATTTATGCTAAACATCCAAAACTGTAAAGCTTTAGACGGCTTATTTATGAGACGACTTTATGAGAATATATTCACCTGCGATTTCTCGTTTAAATTAAGTGACACTGGATTTCCCCCTGGGGTGATGTGCTTGGTGGGGAGTGTCTCTTCCACTCTTGTACAACGATCCACTCGTCTTAACTCTGATCCATGAGTTTGAAAGCTGAAGCTTTGACGAGCTCTTTATCCTCTTTCAGCTCATCGTTTTGATCTTCTGCCACATTTACTCTATCTGCAGTGTTGATATAGTGTTGTTACAGTCTTTCACAATTTCCACAAAAGATCACCACATGACACTCATAAAGGTATAATAAAGAGCTTTAACTCATCCGAAGAACTCGAGGAATCCTCCCTCCTTTTAGAAATGCCATTTAACTGACACAGGGGACAGAAACTCATTTAGACGTTTAAAGGATTACAGGACCACACAATCCTGCTGGGAAGCCTGAAACCATTCATTAGTTCCTTCATGAGTGATGCACTAGGAATCCTCGGACGGTGAGTCGGTCCACTGAATGGCTAAGCAGGCTAACGGGGCAGTGGGGCCAGAGATGGGCGGAGGGCAAATGAGAGCGATGGTTGAGAAGCACTGCTTTCAAGAAGAGTGAACCTGGATGAAAATGCTGATAGTAGTACTACACACACACACACACACACACTAAAGCCCTGAGGCAGGTAGATAGCAGGAAGCTAGCATTAGCCAATCACCAGCTTCTATTCTCAGAGCTGTCAGTCATCCTTTAACCCTTTAAGACCTACCATAGAACCAAGTCCGCCAGAGCTTATATTATATTTTTACATGCTGTGGAGCCATTTTTGGGAGCATTTCAAGTTACTATACATCAATACAACCATTATAGCCCAGATTTTAATAATATGTCTGCATTAAGTGCATAGTAATTACATAAATTGCAAAAAAGTGCAATAAACTACAAAAAAATTGAAAATCCTTTTTGTTTTTTTAACATATATTTCTAGTTAGAGAAATTTAAGAGGCTTATCCCTCAAAACTGTAAATACAAAAAAGTTGCACAAAATAGTTTCCCACCACAGGAAATTTATTTTGAGTGTCTTCATAGTTTTATTTTTGAAATACACCAATTTTTATACACTGCAGGAAAAACAAAAATAAATATTATAATGCAAATTTGCAAAAAAGCAGCATATGCATCAAAATAAACTATTTCCAGCAGTGCAATATGAGTCCTAAGCATCCCAGAAACCACACAGAAAGTCATAAAGTCAAACATAACTTTTAAAAACACCAGTATAGGCTCATGAGGCCCTGATGGTAAAAAACTACATTTCCGCGAAAATGACGTCACTTCCAGTTTTAGGCAGGTCATGGCGGACATGCAATAGTTCGCGCTGATGGACGTAGGAAGTGTTACAAACAGCTGATCGGATCGGCAAAGCGTGTTTCTGGATTATTATGTTTTTGTTGCTGCAAGTGCTTTTTATGCAGTTTTTGCAAAGCTACATGTGGAAGGAAACTGTGACCGAGGACAAGCTGATGGCATAAGATGTAAGTACAACTCCTCCGGTTTCATATGCAAAAAAAATTATTGCGCTAGCTCACGTGGTTGCAGAGCCAGTCAGCTGAAAGCCTTGCAGCTGTCTGCAGCTCGCTGTCAATCAATCGGCAGCGTTATGAGTCACACAGGTGAAGGTGTGCCATTTGAGGAGGAAGCTGAGATCAGGTGGATTAAGAAGACTGTATGTAACCTTTCATGGACAGATATGAGGTCCTCTGGTCCTGGAACCAAACCACCAGAAGCTGTGCTGTGGCTCAGGTGGTCGTCTACCAAGACGTCTATCGGTGATCAATCCTTGAGTCCTCCTGTCTTATGTAAGAAACTGAACCCCTGGAAAGCCAGTGGAGCTCACCAGCTGCTCTGGCTGTTGGCTGAGCGTCTTTCCCTCTGCCGTCTCCCATCCATCCTCCCCACTTTCACACTGTACCGTCCTAATCAAGGCTAAAGCCCCCCAAAATATTTCAGACCTGCACTAGAAAGCTTTGTGTTTTTCCACTGAGTAGAAAAACAAATTCTGGAGGAAGGAATAAAAGGTGAGACGGTAAAAATTCATGTTGAGGCAGAAAAATAAATCACACAAATAGCAGATTATTATTCCTCGCAGTGAAGCGAGATGGGTGTCACGACTGCCTTCAGGACTGACATGCATTTCCACACCAGGCAGCTTCAAGCTTGTCTTTGTGCTTCCAAAAAACAGAAAGATTTGAGGAACCTTTACAGGCTTTAATCTGTTCCTGCAGCTCATTTAACACGTTTGTTGTCTCCTGCTTTTCTCTAACGAATGTTTCTTTTCTTAGATTAGATGCAAAACATCGACATGGCAGGAGGACCCACTGGTTTGTGAACTTCCTGTTTTGAAGCCCATATTTTGCATTGCAGAGTAGTTTAGCAGACAGCTAGCAGCTACATGTAGCATGTAGCAGCACAGACTGCGAGTCGCCCTCCTCCGCGTCCAGAAAGCAATCTATTTGCAGCATTAACAAGGCTAACTTCATCTATAATTGAGGAGCAATGATCTTGACCCAGATACACAGTGGGTGAGATGATCGCTGCAGGAGGAGGCGTCCTCATTAAATATCAGAAATCAGCTAATCGGAGCCTCACCCTCTCACTTCAGTGTGACTGATGACATTGGCCGCCGCCTGCGGGGCCAATCGATGATGCACGGCTGTCTTTGTGAACGATTAATAAAGCTTTCAATCGGATTTCAGACAAAAGGTGATCATCGGTGGAGAATTTTAGGTTCAAACTCTACAAATACTCGGAAAATATTCCTGATAGAAGCTGCGTTTAGAGAAAGTCTGAGTCACTGGAGTCTGTTTTAGAGGAAAAACGTTCGCCACAAAGTCTCGTGGTCATTTTGTTTGGCTGCCATATGAAGATTGTGACCTTCGTAGACTAACGGGAGCTGCACACTTCCTTTAAAGCTGCACAGAAAATGCCTCCTGAGCTGTAACAGCCATAAGCACAGAGAGGAAAACGTAAACGAGAGAGGCTGAGCTGTAAGGTTTACCTGGCAGCTGAGGAAGAAATGCGTCTCACACAAATGCAATAATTATTTTTTTGATTATTGTTATAATTAATGCAGGGAATGCATGAAATACCCCCAACAATGAGACATTATTAATGGTGACAAATGAGTTTTGTGCAGTTCTTCTTCCTTGCTGCAAAAACAGACAGCTGATGTAATCACACTCTGCTTTAAGTGGCATGAAAAACGGCGTGTGAGGCGTTCTCCTGCAGCTTGCTCTTGCTTTATTGTTCAGAAACAGGTGAGTTTTGTGCTCGGTGCATGCTGGGTGTTTTATCTTCTCTTGTTGCTTGGCTCCGTTCAAATGCGTCCACGCTGGGAGATGAAACGCAGCTTTCCTGGGCATCAGAAAAGGAGCGAAGGCTGTAAGCTGGTGTGAGAAACGTCTCCGTACACCACAGTTAGTTGTTCTTGGTATCTGTGTGCTGCTTCTCCTCCCTGTCGTACTCTTCATCGCTTTCTTTCTGCCCTCAGTCCCTCTCATTGCCTCCTCCTCCTCCTCTCCATGGAACAAGTGTTACTGCCTGCAGCCACCAAACTGTGCATGACCGCAATATCATCTGCTTTTCACTACAATAGCTTACATTTCATTGTGTTGTGTAATGTGTGTGTGTGTGGTGATGTAACCGGGTCAGTGTTGTGGCTGGCGGCCCATCAGACAGATTGAGGAACAGTTACTCCGGTCCAGTCGACTGTGTGATTGGCTGCTCAACCGACCAATGGCGCGCCAGGCTGTCAGTGGCAGCGCTGAAGCCGACTGCCTCAGCGGACTCGTGATGAACGCTCGCTCTGCGACTGTGTTGGGATGCTGTAAGTTAGACTGTGTCCTCGTGACCTTATGTTGATCCCCGTCACCTTGGTAACGCTGGTAACACTGTTGCATTTCAGGGGCTTTTGTTTTCGTGAACATCAAGTTTTTTTGTGTGTTTTACACGTTATTTCTCGTGTTCCTGTCTTTGTGTGTCCTCTGAGTCACTACAGTGACTCTGTGATGTTCAGGACAAAGATTATTTTGGTAGCTTTGCCTCCACAGAGCCCTGCATATCTAACATCTGAGGTGCAGACTTTTAGTCTTAATTCAAGGAGTTTTACAAAAATCTGCATAAACTGTTTATTATTCACAACCCTCCATTTTTAGACGTCAAAATCGATGATATTTATTACTAATACCAGCGACTGCCTGAAGTGTAGACATCACCAAATGCTTCTTCCTGCTTTGCTCTGCTAACGTCTGTGCTGCAGCTTCAGGTGCTGTTTGTTTGTTTCTGAATCAACTTTCAATTCAAGTTTATTTATGCAGCGCCAAATCACAACAACAGTCACCTCAAGGTGCTTTATATTGTAAGGTAAACCCTACAATAATATAACCCCCTATGAGCAAACACTTTGGCGACAGCGGGAAGGAAAAACTCCCTTTTAACAGGAAGAAACCTCCAGCAGAACCAGGCTCAGGGAGGGGCGGGGCCATCTGCTGTGATTGGTTGGGGTGAGAGAAGGAAGACAGGATAAAGACATGTGCAACACCAAATTCAGTGTAACTGTGATTGCAGTAACCTGATTGTATATACATAACGGTATTTCTTACATATTACTCTTTAAAATTGGCTTGTATATTTGTACATTTTATATATTTTTTCTCTGTTAATACTGTCAATATATAATATAGTGCTGCTGAACTGTGTAGGAGATGCTCTGTATCTCATTGTATAGTGACAATAAAGGCATTCTATTCTATTCTATTCTATTCTATTCTGTGGAAGAGAGCCAGAGATGAATAAAAAGTGTGATTCAGGTGTATTAACACAGAGTTTACATTGTGAGTCTCTCTGCCTCCAGTTTTGTATTTAATAACTAAAAAGCTGCTGTGTTGGGTTGAGATCAGCTGTGTAGTGAAGAATCTCTCATGTCTTTGCCTCGAGAAACCTTTGGGCTGCTTTTGCTTTATGTTGCTTTTGCTTTATGTTGCTTTTGCTTTATGTTGTGAGTCTTTATGTGAAGCTTGTGTGATCAGTTTTGTCTGAATGTGTGCAGAGAGTATAACCCTGTACAGGTCACAGCTCCTGCTTCTAACAGCAGTCACATCATCAATAATCCCCACTGACAGCCACACATTTAAACTGAGCTCCAGTTTTTCACCTTCTGATGGACAAAACCTTCACAGTCGTTTCAGCAACTATGATTTTGTTGATTCGAGACCAAAGGAGACCGAAGTGCAGGTGATGGAGTACGGCGCTTATTGAGCTGAATCCAAAATTATTTGTTTTACTTCATATCCTCAAAATGTGGGTGTGATGAAAAAGGCTCTTTCTTTAATAACATTACAGAATGTATCCCCACAGCAAGCATAAAGCAGAGCCCAGACAGAAAGACAGGACTATTTATACACACAGAAACTTAATCAGGGGGAGGAGAAACAGGAGGGAAGCTAGACACAGCTGAACACAATCAGGCAAACACACAGAGAGGAAGTAAAACTCAGGAAACCAACACATGAACACTGAAGGAAAACACAGAGGGAAGGAGACTGAGTACATGTAGGAGGGATGGTATTGATAGCCAAGGAGAACTACGAATGCAGAAGAAGAATGAAAATCAGAACAGAGCGTTATTGTTAGAGCAGTAAAGAAGAGCAAATGAAAACTAAACTATAAAAAATGATATTCAAGTCAGAATAAATACGAAAACCAGGATAACAATGAGACCCACACTCAGAAAGCAGGGACCAGACACTGAACTAGGATAAGCGTAGTTAGAGGTGACCACCTCAGATACCACGGGTGGAATTCAGTTTACCCAGAATGCCTTGCTGTTCAGAAGATGGCACGTTAAACAGTGGCTGTATCCCAATTTAGGGTCTGCAGCCTTAAAGTACGCAGCCTTAACGGTCCACAAGGGCTGCGTAGGCCGGAAGTGCGAGGCTTGTGAAATGGGACGGTCTAGCCTCCGTTGCGCTGCCCAGGTTGCCTAGCAACCATGATACTAACAGCTGGAAACGTTTCATACAGCTTTGTTTGACAGAAATGAAGGAGAAAATCTTTTGTTCATTTGTTTGTTTGTTTCTACATGAGCTTTGATCATTCTCTGATTAAGCTCAGCTATTGAACGGCGTATATTTTAAAGTAAAGGCTTTAAAACCAAGTTAGTACAAACGTCACTAATGTCACATGACTTTGCCGACATGTGGCCAACAGTAACGTTTTAATGTTCTTCGTTATTAAACATTTGTACATAAATAAGTGACATAATATTCAGTACTTACTTTAAGTTTACTCTTCGGCGCCCCTCATCCGCCGTTTTTTTCCGCCAAAATGATCAGCACCCACCGCCGCGCTATGCATTCTGGGATATGTTGGCCACGAAGTCTACACCGCCACATCCTTAAAATCAGGGAAATGAAGGACGCATTTGAGGGCCGCATTTTGAGCAGCCTTCGAATTGGGACAGCCTTCGTCGCGTCGCTGTGACGTAATTGGCCTTAAAATGCGGCCTTTAAGGCTGCAGACCCTGAATTGGGACACAGCCTGTGACTGTGTACGTTTATATAAGGAGGGTCTGCAGCCGTCTTTGCTCACGCATTTATTCAGGGAGGTGTTTGTACCAGGGCTGTGTTTAAACTGTGTGTGTGTGGATAATGAAGGTCATTTTCAGCGTCCTGCAGGTTAAAGCAGGGGCAGTGGCTCCAGCAGTATTGATCGTTTCCAATAAGCTGCCGATTGAGCAGCTGATTGAGGCTGGAGCCGTCAGGTCAGGTGGAGCGCGCTCCATCCGATGCATCACAGCAGTAGATGAATTAAACACGACATGCACTGAATAGGGAAATTAGAAGAAACTAATAAAGACCTAACCACATAAGCGAGAACGCCAGCCGTCAGAACAGACGGCGAGACGGTGTGTCGTCCTGTTTTTGTCCTTCCTGTTAAACGCTTTGAGACGTACGATGACAGACAGGCTTCGACTTTAATGGTAATAGCGAGGTAAGTGGATGTTGAATCTCTGCCTCTCTTTGCTGACGTGGTTGCAGAGCTGCGACTGCAGACGTGTCATAGAAGCATGTAATTAATGGCGTGAGCAGTGAGCCGCGTCTCACGTGGCTACATTTTAAAAGCAGGAAACCACAAAGTGGGTCTCATCGTCCTTTGGAAGCTGACGATTTGTATGTTTCTACACAGCTCTGTTTTACGTGACCACTCGCTAACCATCGTGCATTTTCTTGCATATTTTGGGGATTTGGTGATTCACTTCAACGTGGACGCTGGGATCAAACCACCGACTGTGATAAGCAGATGAAACACTCATAATCTCTGGTGTGATAAAACGGATTATAACGAACCAAGATGAAGTTATCGACTAATATCCAGCCAATAAAAAGTGTAACGTGAGTGTAAGTGAAGTGAAAAATGCTTTTCAAAAAGCCAACACGACAGGAATCACTGTGAGCTCTATTTTAAACTATTTTAAATAAAAACAAAAGCAAATTAAACAGGAAATAGAAACTGCAGCCTGCAGGCAGATCAGCAAAAATAAAGACGAGATATCAGGAGTGAGGTGCAGATAAAACGAGGCCGTTAAGGTGAGCATCCTCGGCAGGATCGCCTCCCGTGGAAACATTTGTGCTGAGAGTAATAGATGCGGAGGCGCGCTTGTTTCATTACATGCACAAACAGCAACAACAGCTCTCCTGACAGCCGTACAGACGGGAAGCTGACACCGAGGTTAGCCTCTTTCATTACTCCTCCTCCTCCTGGAGCGCTTTGTTAAGCATGCAGCTGCCGTGTGGAAGACTTAACAAGTCGCACGTGACGTGAGCTGCATGATCTACGCCTGAAATGCTGCATATTTGCAAAAGATGAGGATGCACATCACACGTGACTCAGCATCGCTGCTTTCAGCAACAACAAATCTATCCTCCAACAAGAGTTACACAACTAGAAACTCGACAACAGCAGCACTGTTTATTGATATTTGTGGAATTTCAATATCTCAATATCTGGGGTCCCTCGTCGAGGAGAAGAAAGCGGCATCATCAGTGGAGATACGCTCCAGAATTGGGAAGGCGGCGGCAGCGTTCGCTTCCCTGCGCTGGTGCGTCTGGAAGAACAACAACATCTCATTGGCGAC
Source organism: Neolamprologus multifasciatus (assembly GCF_963576455.1). NCBI lineage: Eukaryota > Metazoa > Chordata > Actinopteri > Cichliformes > Cichlidae > Neolamprologus > Neolamprologus multifasciatus. Next base: position 1,954,386 of record NC_140446.1, read on the forward strand.
AAAGATCCGCCTTTACCGAACCCTGATCCTGCCCATTCTACTTTACGGCGCAGAGACGTGGACAACGCTCAAACACGACCTGAGCAAGCTCGAAGTTTTCCAAATGCGTTGCCTTAGATGCGTTCTCGGCGTTTCCCTTCGCGACCGTCATTCAAATGACACCATCCTCACCAGCTGCGGCAGCCAACCGACAATCGGCGACCTAATCCAGCGCCGCCGACTCCTTTGGTTTGGCCACATTTGTCGAATGGACCCGAGCCGCTACCGCCATGGCCTACTCTGGTTGACCCGCCCCACCGATTGGAGGGTGCATTGAAATGCACCAAAGAAGACATGGATGAAACAAATCCAGGATGATTTGAAGGCCCTTCGACTTGACCTCGAGCACGAAGAACCATCGCCTTAGATCGAAAAGCGTGGAAGATAATCGTTGGTCAAGCAAGAGAACCTGCGGCACCTACAGCAGCGTATTGGTTGCGCGGCAGACCACCGCCGCTGGTCGCCCGCTAAGGACAAGAAGAAGATATTTGTGGGAACAAAGCTGCTCTATAGTATAGCCATGAACACAAACATCTAACAAGATATAAGCTTCTGTATATTTCTATAGAAGTGCGTCCTTGCCTTCTTTTCTCTCCGTGTCTGTGCACACAGAGACTGATTGAAAACGCCATTTTTCACGTCGCAGTGTGAACAAACGGAGGCTTTCAAAAGCGATGACACGTTTCAGTCATATGATGCAGTCATGTGACCAAAGACGGCGGATGGCATTTTGTTTGGTCTCAATTTTGTCAGCCCTATTAAAGATTAATATCAGTTTGTACCTGCTCCAGATAAAACTCTTCTCCTCGTTTCAAAGAGCCGTAAAGTAAATAACGGACATGATGCAGGTCGAATTGTCTTGTGTTTGACGCTCAGCACAGGAACGCAGCGTTTCCAGTGTGGAAAGTGTGAAGCAGGGAATTCAAATCATGGGAATGAGGTCTTCCTCCTGCTGTAACAGATAAGAGTTCAGATTTACTGCTTGTGTCTCTGCGGCGCTCTGATTAAATCTGGATCAGGCCACATCGCTCACACGAGCGAGGGAAGGTCAGAAACGGCATTTCAGAATAAACAAACAAGGCGAGCTCGCTGTGAAGGACGGCGGAGTGCGCACGCTTTTAATTTGGGTTCCTGAATGAGGTTCTTTCTCTGTGAACAGCAGCAGAATCTTTCAGCCACGGCTGAAAGCAGACACACGAGTCACCTCCTGAACGATGAACGAGAGTTTTCAGTTCTACTCACTAAACTCTGGATTGTTTTAACCTGTTGAGCTCCACGAGTGTTTCTGAGGTTCCTGCTTGAAAATGTACGGAGCCCTGCAGGGGACATGGGAGAAAAAACATTAAGACGGACTTTTGCGAGATCTCACAAAAGTTTTAGCCGCATTCTTCGAGGGCCGCCAGCTCGAAGCCGACCGGGAGGTCGAGGCACGATGTGCCGGGAAAGCGGTGTTCCTCCTGGCTGTAGTAGGTCTCGACCTCCCGTTAGCTTCGAGCTAGTGGGTGTCAGATCTCCGCAGTTTTGCAAATATGTGATATCTTGTAAACCGAGCAGATATCTGACGTTTACACAACTACATTCACGCCTCAAAATATCTTAAAAGTGTATTTTGTGACCCAGAAAGAGTAATATTACAACTAAGTAGCTGCCGCCATTGTTGGAATTCAACTTTTGTGAGATCTCGCAAAAGTTTTGCGAGATCTCACAAAAGTCTGTCTTAATTTTTTTTCTCCCATGTCCCCTGCAGGGCTCTGTAAAAATGAAATGTCCAAAATGAATTAAATATTTCTCTGAAATGAAAAATTATCTTGGGATCAAAATAAAGCTAACACCTGTGAGACTTCGTAACACGCATCACAGCAGATGTCACTGCGTTAAAGCGACTGAGGGCAAATTTTTCCTGCCATATTTTGTTGCATTTTATAGAAAATAACACAGACATCACATCGATGCTGCTGAAGTGAAACAAAGCAAAGCTACAGAGGTTTTAATAAATACTTAACTCTGTACAACATGTTAAGATTAGTGCACAATGTGTCTGTGGATAAACAAGACAGGAAACGGTTACATTTTTTGTTCTTGTGTTTTCTTGGTTTCATGACAATGAATCCCGTTGTGGTTGCTTTAATAGAATAGAATAGAATAATCCTTTAATTGTCCCACAAGGGGAAATTTGGTTGTAACAGCAGCCAAAAAGACAAATATACTACAAACAGTACACAGGACACGGAACAGAAACAATAATGTTCAGTTTAGAGACGGTGGCACTGAAGAAAAGACGGGAGACCCAGCTGATGATGTCCAATCTTCAATGAGCGCGAGCAGGATGAGCAGAGACGTTTATCTGGATATGGATGTGTTCTCCTACTTCACAGAGATTTCAGATGGAATTATATAAACAGCGATTATGTAGAAAGTCTATCATGTCTTTTCTGAAGAGGTTTTAATTTCATCAACTGCTATGAACTGACCTACACTCAAACCTGACACCGTGACGGCCCGTCACCTTTATTTGGTACTTTTCCAAACCCGCACGCTCACTTTGACTGCAGCCGCTCTGCTTTCATTTCACTATTGTATCACTTTATGATCTCTTATCTCTGCGAGTGCAATGACAGCAGTGACACAGATGAAGTTTTATTCACTCAGAGCCTGAACAATATCCACTCAAGGCGCACTCAGAAATGTCAAAACCATCAAAGAGAAACCTGCTTTTCCTTTAATCTCCTGAGCAGGTGATCTGAGCTGCTGATGTGAGGGGAATATTTTCCCTGTGATGAGACCTTTCAGCCAAACGGGCGGACCGGAGCTGCGGCAGAAATCCATCCCTCCAATCGCACACACGGACTTTATGCTGCACACGCGCCCTGTGGGACTCGTGTTTGTGTGTCACAGCTTGTTAGCAGGCATGTTGTCTTGTCCATCAAACATCTCCATCCTGCTGCTCCCTCTGACCTTTAGCTTAATTAACAGCCTTTTTCTCCATTGAGCCTCAATTCAAATGGCACCACAGCCCACGGTGGTGTGTGTGTGTGTGTGCACTTGGGGTAATGAACAAGATTATACTTATATTATTAATAATTGAATAAACAAATAAAATACTGCAGCAGGTGATTAAAAATGTTTACAAATTTATTTTTGCACTCGCAGAAAATTCAATGTGTCAAGGTGCTTTAGGTGAGGTGAAGGTGCTGCACTATCCAGTCTTTAAGTGGTGACATATGAACAAACTGGCTGTTGTGTTTTTAACATGTTTTGTATTTTGTTCTATTTAATCTGAACAAGCCCCTAAAAACAGTCAGTGATCACTGTCGACCTGTTTTTATCACCACTGTTCATTTTAAAGATCAGTGTTTAAACCCTTACGATGTAGCTACAGCCCTGCAGCAGTATATGAATGACTAACCTGGTATTGTGGATGGATTATCTCAGTTGTTCTCCTGACTGAAGTTTGGTCCGTTTACAGCATCCTGCCATGCGATTACATTTGTCTCTAACCATCAGAAACCTTCACGTTAACTTTTATCGAGTGGAAAAAGTTAGCATTCATCCTCTAGCGTCACTGTGCTAATGTTATGCTAACGTAGCTGGTTTGCTAGCGATCACGTAGCACATCATTATATACCAGCTAGCCCAACTTCAGTAACCCTACAAACGTCACTACTGTTTAGTTTCTGTCTTCATTTATGTTGGAAGTGATAGCAGAGCTGTACGTTTGAATTTTTCAGAAATCCCTCAGTCAGAACATGCTATATCATGCTTACGTGGAAGCTAGCGAGCTAACTTCCTGCTAACTTCTAACTGGATGTTAAACTTAATTGCTACACCTGGTAAAGCAGCAACACTGATCATTTTATTAAAGATGAAAGAATAAATTATTTTATCAGTTTGTAACTATCAGTGATGCTGCAGTGTTCGTTTGGCTTTGGGACCTGAGGCAGAGTTTGGACCAGGAAACGGCTAATGGCGTATCCGGTCAAAGGAGCCCCATCGATCAGATGGATGGCAATCTGCCTGGAGTGGTTGGTAAGGGAAACAAACACAACGCTGCTGTTGATATTGTCTCTCTATTCTTTTAAGTACACTGAGACCAAAGAAAAACTGCCACCCATTCCCACATGCACGGTCAGTAAAGCTGACTCTGAACCACATACTGTACATCCACACAGAAACAGCACAGGGGCCAAACTAGAAACAGTTACAGCTTCTGAATTCATGCAGTCGGTCTCTGCAAACATTTTTGAAAGAATAGGTCATCAGTAGTTCTGAAGAGCTCGCTGAATTTCATCGTGTGCTTAATGTCACCAACACTCTGCTGATTCAATAACCGCAGAGCTCCAAACCTCCTCTGGCATAAACATCAGCACAAAATCTGAGCACCGGGAGCTTCACGGCGTGGGTTTCCACGGCCGAGCAGCTCCTGCAGGCGTGACGTGTAGGTGGCACACTGCTTTTGTCCATATAGTGTGTGTGATATTTTGATTTTCAAGACGTTTTACCTCCTGGTCATTACTGAATAGTCTTCCATACCTGTGATAAATTTGTTGATACCATTCTGTACAAAGGTTTCCATCACATCTTGTTTGTCCTGACCTCTAAATGAAGCCACTTTTCAGCAGGAACAATGGTAGAAATGTTATTTTACTGTCTGAAACAGAGATATGGGCAGCAGCTGTGAGTCACCAACATGCAGCAAAAAAACCACAACAACAAAAAAAGCACATCATCGCCGAACCAGGGTAATTAGCTCGCAGACAGAAAATGAAAATCCTGATTAATAATGTGCAGGAAGCGAGCCGAGCTGAATCGCTTCCAAACGCCGCTGCAAACCGAGGGCGGCCTTCTCGGCATCAGTTAAACAATATAGATTTCTCAACCAAACTAAATTGTATCTCTCACACAAAACACAAACAACAAAATTCATTTCCTGCATTGTGAAACAATCATCATCCATCCATGACAGTTATCAGGAGAAAGCAAAAGTCATTCAGGTGAAATTGGAGAAAAATGTGTTTTTGTCTATAATTAGGCCGCTGCTGGCTGACAGGCAACAATTAGAGGAGAGATGAGAGGAGAAAAGAAGGGAGGAGGAAACAGCAGAGTGGGGTGGAAGGTGAAATGAGATCACCCCTGAAGATTGATGGGTTTTAATGATGCACTGAACTCACAATTTTGGATAATCACCAAAATGTTATCTGCTGTTTTACACTTTAATAAAACGAGCACCAACTCGGAAAATTGCTCTAAAACATGCAGGAGACATCCACCTTTAACCCCAACGTGCTGGCGTTTCTAGCACAGTCACACGCCTGCTGCTGAATCACTTCAGCTTAATTCTCTCAACACGAGCCCATCTTTCTTTCAGAGACTTGGAAAACCACTTTCCAGCCCTGAGTCAGGGAAGAGGCTAGCTTTAGAAATTCACACAGCAGATAAATGCTCGCGGAGAACTCTAAAGGTCTCCATTCGCGCCGAATGCGTTGTGCACAACAAAGACATAATAACACTCCGTCTCTTTTCACATCATTTCCACAAACTATACACTTTCTATGTGCTTGTTCCATTTTCATGCTTATCTGTGTCAGAGTCGCACGAGCAACCTTAGGGCAGACTAAGTTTTCCAAGGGGACACTGATGTATTCCCAAGAGACGCAATCCTCCCAGCATTTCCTGAATCTGCCAGAGTCGGAGACATCCTAGTCACCTCAACTGTCCCCATTCGGTGTGAACAAACAGCCCCAAAGTCTCCGAGCTCTGAGAGTCCACTAACAAAGCTTTAAGTAATACGAAGCCTGGCTGCCAAAACTGTGCATTTAAAAAATAAATGCACATGATGCCATGTGACACAGCAGTTGTTGGTTTTGATTAGCTATTAAGCTAACAGCTAAGGCCATGTCCAGATGAAGGTCTTGCTGAGTGGAGCAGTAGGACAGTATAGGACAGCAGCAACTTTGGAAGGAGCAATCATGACGAGTGCATCTGCTGATGCTCACTCGAGTCGGTGAAACCGAGGTAAGCGATGTTAGCCGATTAGAAAGCTACATTAATGCTACCGAAGCCCTCTCTGTTTGGGTGGTGGGAGGTAGAACGTAGATAAAAAGCACTGAGTTATAGAAACGAGCTCTTCCCAGGGAGCAAACACACGTCTGCCATCACCTGTACAACACACATAGGTCAACAATGCGTTGCTGTGATGTCTGGGACGATCACAGCTCAAGTGATTCCTGCATCCCAGTTAGGAATTCTCCAACAGAAATCCAGAAACCATCCAAACCTGGATAAAATGATTTTAGGTGGCATCTTTGTTGGTAACTGTGTTGGAGTGTTTCTGGAATTTCCACCACAACAGTCTCTAGAGCAGTGGTTCTTAACCTGGGTTCGATCGAACCCTAGGGGTTCGGTGAGTCGGTCTCAGGGGTTCGGCAGAGCCTCCACCGTGACATGCACGGCTCATTTTGTGCACCAATAAAAAACATATCTATGTCTTGAATTTGAAAAAAATCATATTTTATTTTTCACTAAAGAGGGGTTCAGTGAATGCGCATATGAAACTGGTGGGGTTCGGTACCTCCAACAAGGTTAAGAACCACTGCTCTAGAGTTTATCTGGGAAATGAGAAAATAGTCGAGTGAGTGGCTACTCTGTGGACAGCAACACCTTTTGGATGGGAAAGGTCAGAGGGGGATGGTCAGACGGCTCGGAGCTGACAGAAAGGTTAGCGTACCTCGGATAACTGCTCATGACAACTGTGCTGAGAATAAACGATCCGTTAGGACTCTGCATGTGAAAGCTTGAGGTAGACGGACAACAGCAGCAGAAAACCACACGGCTGGCATCTCCATCCACGCTGAAATCAAGCCTCGTGGTGAACGCTATGTTAACACCGATCGGTAACGGTCTGAATGCCACAGCCCTTTAAATGTTGTTGCAGACCACGTGCAGCCGTTTATGCTCACAGTTTATCGTCCTCTAAAATCTGCAGCGATGTTGCAGTGAAATCATTTCAGAGTCGAAGAACAACAAAGGAAGCTTCACAACGTCTCATCAAGAACTAACAGGAAGACTTTGTGTCAGTCGCTGTTTCAGCCTCAGGTTCTGTTTCAATATATTCAGTCTTGCGTTAAACATTTTAAAACTGTTTCAGTTGGAGGTACTTCTCAGTATCAACACAACCTGACCTTGTTAACCCCAAGTTTTCAAATATTTGTTCTTATTCTATTACAGAATACTGATGTAACATACTACTAGAAGATCACCCAGAAGCTTTCCCCAGTTTGTACTTAAAGACTGCAAAGCTGAGAAATCTCTCCACACCGTGCACGAATATCCAGAAGGCCAATTAGAAACAGGACAATGCTTGAATGTGCCCCTTCTGCACAGCCACATTTTAACAGGCACAACATATAACTATCACACACACACACACACACACACTATCCTGTACCTGTCCTCTTTGCAAACCTAACAAACTGCATGTGTGGGTAATTTGCTAAAACCATATTTTTTACAGCATTCTTGCACGTTTTGCTGCGTTTAGAGGATGATGATTACCAGCTCGCCTCACGTTCAGCTTACCTTCATTGCCTTTTTTCCCCTTTCAAAGACTTTGCAGGGCTGTTTGTTGTAATGAAGGACTGATTTGTAAAGAAGTGTTTTTATCTCATTCAGAACAATCAGGTCCCCGGAGCACCGCGATGCATAATGCACACAGCTTTTCTACAGTCACAGCATATTTGTATGCATGTTTGCTGTTATAATGAGCTTAGCATTGCCTTTCTGTTTGTATTCAAGGAGCTCATTGACCCTGATTTGTAGGCACTGTGGGAGGGGTCAGCGGTGGCTCTTTATTGGAGACTTTCATATCTGCGGTGCTGTTTGAGTAGGTGGGTTTTACATGGACTTACTGTCGTAAAAATCAGCTGGCCTGGCTTTATTGTTTTTCACTGGTAAATCGATGCACACTTCAGACGAGCTGATCGCTCTCCGTTCCCTCTTTGAGTCGCGTCTCATCCACTAAAGCCTCTGAGCTGGGAAACCTCGTGGCTTTCTCATCTTTAGACGAAAGCAGAGATGGTTTCTGTCACTGTAACAGTCCTGACAGCGATGTGTCACAGCTGGACAGGTGTCAGTCAAAACACCAATTACAGCCACACACACACACTCGGGGGTCAAGTTAATTAGATCTGCAGTAAAGTCGATGAAGCAGACGGAAACGACTCCACGCTGCGTCTGATTACAGGAACACACACACAAAATCTTCACATCTGTGGAACATCACTAAAAAATATTCTTTTTTATTAATATTTGTGTTTTAATTATCATTTAATTTCCTTTATGCATTCTGTGAACGGACTCACTGAACCAGTTAAACAATGAAAACAAATTAAAATGTAAAAGTAGCAATAAAAATGTCCACAGACGTTCTGCTTGTTTTGGTGGTTTAAGGATTAAGAAAAAGAAAACTATGTATTAATGACAGATTATGCAGGAGTAATGAGGAAAAAAAGCATTAAAGCCCTGATTTTAATGTGATTTCCCATTTCTGATAAGAAATGGATCCCGCAGGGCTGCGAGAATAAAAACTAAATGGGCTCACATTATCCGAGCTGTCAGATAGTGAAAGTGCAGAAATAAAATAAAAATAATAAATTCCTTCTTAGTATTTATCAGCGAACGCGTCTTAAATGGAACACGATTCGGGCAAGAAGACGCTCTCCCGCTGCGCTTTCACACTTTAACTGGCTGTTATTAATCATTTGTTCACAGAGGTGTCATCGCTTTTCAGAAAGCTGCCAGGCGGCTCGGAGATATGACTAAACTTTGGGATAAAGAATCCAGGAAAGTTGGTTTTCGTCTTCTTCTCTCGTGTGTTTTACTGCTTCGGTCTGCTGCCGCACGGCTGCAAAAACAATACACGCACGAGTTTTAAGACGGCTTCTGTGTAAACGGAGGCGACAACTAAAAAACCCAACTTTACACCCACAAACACACAACATGGAGAGAGATCCACGTCTGCCTCCGTGTGAACTGCTGCTTTTCTTTCACTTTGTTTGACTTCTTATATAACTTTAGACATCAGCACATGAACAAACTTCAGTGTTTGCTCTTACTCAGGGGGTTGGGAAGCGTATCTGTAACCAGAAGGTCGCCGGTTCGATCCCCGGGCTCTCTGTCCTGGTTGTTGTGTCCTTGGGCAAGACACTTCACCTACCGCCTACTGGTGTTGGCCAGAGGGGCCGATGGCGCGATATGGCAGCCTCGCTTCTGTCAGTCTGCCCCAGGGCAGCTGTGGCTACAACTGTAGCTGCCTCCACCAGTGTGTGAATGTGAGAGTGAATGAATAGTGGCATTGTAAAGCGCTTTGGGTGCCTTGAAAAGCGCTATATAAATCCAATATATTATTATTATTATTAAGGTGCTCACAGAGAAATCGATACATGTAACTCATTTATGAAGAGCTGTTACAGAATGATTGATTCACAGACATGTAACAGTATCAATAAGTCTTTCTCAACCAATCACAGCAGATGGCCCCGCCCCTCCCTGAGCCTGGTTCTGCTGGAGGTTTCTTCCTGTTAAAAGGGAGTTTTTCCTTCCCACTGTCGCCAAAGTGCTGCTCATAGGGGGTCATATAATTGTTGGGTTTTTCTCTGTGTGTATTATTGTAGCGTCTACGTTATAATACGAAGCTCCTTGAGGCGACTGTTGTTGTGATTTGTCGCTGTGTAAATAAAAGTGAGTTGAATTGAATAACTGCCATTAAATAACAAGTAAAAGTAGACTTGAGTTTCTCTAGAACATCAGCTTCATATTTCTGCTCTCATGTTGACACGACTGTTATCCCGGTTTGTTAGGAAAACAGTATCTTCTTACTTCTGACCTGGTCCAGGGGCCTGACTTTACAATAGGAGTGATCTGGCTGACCCCCCCAGGACTGAGAGCAGGTAACTGGTTTTAACTGGTCTCGCTGCAGCAAAGACCTCTCTACTCTACATATAAATCGACTGGACGCCACGTGGAGTCCGACACTGTTTGCCATCGTCGCAGTCTTTCACCCTTGTTTTTATGTTTCATGGCAAATGCTCACAAGTGACACACAGCATGACACTCATGTCCTCACACACACACACACACACACACAGTTTGCCTTTGAGGTGCTGTGTATGGTTTGAGTGTGCTTCGTTACAGAGACTCAGCATGTCTGTTTGCTTCATCCTCCACTTCTTCCAGCCGCGCCCTCTTTCTTTTCTTCCCCTTCTTCTTACTTTCATGAAGTCTTCTCCTTTTGTTACAAATGGATATCGATACACGTTCCTTGTTCACTTGTTTGGCTTTTGTAAAGAGGTTTTCTCTTCACCATGGAAAATATTCTGCGATCATCCACCGCTGTCGTCTCGCTTTCTTTCTCAGGATGCACCAAACTGTAGATTTTGCTGCTGCTAATGTTGTAGCCATTTTGCTGGTGTTGTATTTCTGTTTTGGCAGTTTAAGGATGGCCTGTTTCACATGCGTGGAGAGCTGCTTTGACCACATGCTGTCTGTTAACAGCAAAATCATCAAAATGCAAGCACCGCACCTCAAATCAACTCCAGACCTTTTATCTAATTCATTGGTAATGACGAAAGAACTGACCACACCTGCCTGTGAAACACCTTTTGAGTCAGTTGTCCAATTACTTTTGGTCCCTTTAAAAGAGGAGCTGAAACTCCCAAACCCTTCATCCAGTTTGAATGTGGAAACCCTCAAATAAAAGCTGCACGTCTACGTTCATTATATAACTATAACTGGAACATGTTTCAGTACACAGTTGTGATCTCATAATAAAGATGGAACAATTTATTATGAACCCCATGGGCTCACGATTACCCACAAACACAGCAGTTTCCTGTGTGGTTTTCAGCTACCGGGTCAGCTCTGCTCTTCTGCCGCTCTCCTCTGAACTGGAAACCTTTGGTATTCAGCAGCTTTCTGCTTCTTCAGTTATGTTTCTGATCGCTGCACATGCAGAGACGGATTGTTCTCTAAAAAATACAAATTTAAATAAAACAGTGGCGTAGCGAAGGTTCTGAACTGCTGTAATTCCTCTCAAATACAAAGATAAAACAGCAGAGATCCCTCATTATTAAAATGCTGCAGTGTGTCTGAAAGCTGCCTTTAATGTGCATCAGAAGCTGAAATCATTTTGAAGAAGCGGGGAAATATTTTCAAAAGCAATAAGAAAATGTTTCAATTCTTTAAAGTGAAGATTACATTTTCCCCACATGGTGAGAGGGCTGATGTAGGGGGGTTTGAGGGTTTCATGTAGGATCTTATCATCCAAACAAGCTTCGGTCTTCAGTTAACACAGAGGCAAAGTTAGCTGCTGCTGTCTGCAGGTGGATAAACAGCTGTTCAAAGGTCCTCCTACTCTACAGCACAGATTCATCCTCTGCGTGACTCCAGCAAACCTGCAGACCTGTCAGTTACTGTCTGCTAGTTAATTTTCCTATTTGAAGAGATAATAGTGTGGAGGTGAAATGGCTTAAAAACTGTGGAAGGGTCCATCTAAAATATGATGGTGGTGCATTCAGGGACACTCTGACTCACAAATGCCAGACGGGTTCAGACATGAGGAGAAATGTACTCTCTAACACAGGACTGCAGCTCTTCCCACGCTCCCCACAGCCAACAGCACCATGTGAGGACCTCAGCTTAAGTGCCCTTTAGCACTACGCTCTTTGTAAAACCATTACGCCACCACTTATGATTGTAATATTTAAAATCCCGCCCACCAGTACGACTAATAAATACTAAGAGCTGCCAATGAAAATCAGATAACAGAGCTCTCCTCAGGAACATATGTCAGGCAGAGCAGTCATGATTTTAAAAATAAAAACCGCTTACATCAGGGGCGTCCAACTCCAGGCCTCGAGGGCCGGTGTCCTGCAGGGTTTAGATGTGTCCTTGATCCAACACAGCTGATTTAAAGGCTAAATGACCTCCTCAACATGTCCTGAAGTTCTCCAGAGGCCTGGTAATGAACTCATCATCTGAGTCAGGTGTGTTGACTCAGGGTGAGATCTAAAACCTGCAGGACCTCGAGGCCTGGAGTTTCCACCCCTGCCTTAGCCTTGACTCCTGGTGCTCATCACCAAAAAGTAGAAAACGTGACCCGAGGTCATCTTGATATCGTAAGTCTGTGAAGGTTCTCAGTCATCCAGGTCATCGTAGTCTAAGGAGCTTGGAAAGAAAAGCGTCTGGACTTCTTTAAGTTGCTTGAAGACGTTTCACCTCTCGAGACGCTTCTTCAGTTCTAAGGTCAAATGGTGGAGAGTCCCAGATTTAAGCTCTGTGGGAGTTTCCCACCAAGAGGGACAAAAGGACCCCCTGATGATCCTCTACCTAATCACATGAACCAAGGTGTGAAAATGGGTGTAGATCACAATCAGCCATCAGGTGAGCTCATTGTGAAACCTGGCCCCACCGTATCATGTGATTTCCTGAGGTCAGATGGCCCAGGATGTGAGTGGGCGTTAAGGCGTCTGGGAAGGATCTCAAACCTGGATTATAGATGGCAGACAAGCTCCTTAGACTTTGTATCATAAGGTAAAGACTCTATAATGTAGGGTGGTGGTCGGTGCATCCGTCACCCAGCTGAGCTTCCAGCAGCAGCAACACCGACGGACGGCTGATCCTGCACTATGCTGCAGGCTCATTTAAAAGTAGAGAGGCTGTCTGTGTCCTCAGTAGAAGTTCCCAGTCAGACAGCCACATCTCCATGTTGTTTGTTTTTTTAATAAAACCTTATTTACCCAGAATGCACTGTATGTATTTTTATAACATCAAATCACAACAGCAGTCATCTCAAGGTGCTTTTTATTGTAAGGTAAAGTGCTTACAGTGTTAAAGAGAAACTCCAATGATCAGATGAGCCCCTATGAGCACCTGCTGACAGCGGGAAGGAAACACCTCAGACAGAACCAGGCTCAGGGAGGGGCGAGGATGAAGTACCTGATCAACTGCTCTGTGCAGCCGAAACATTTGGACATCTGGACTTTTATCGGTGCATCTGGGCGGTGGTTAGCACTGCCATGCCACGGTAAGGAGTAGAAGGTAAGGAGTAGAAGGTAAGGAGTAGGAGGTAAGGAGTAGGAGGTAAGGAGTAGGAGGTAAGGAGTAGGAGGTAAGGAGTAGAAGGTAAGGAGTAGAAGGTAAGGAGTAGGAGGTAAGGAGTAGGAGGTAAGGAGTAGAAGGTAAGGAGTAGGAGGTAAGGAGTAGGAGGTAAGGAGTAGGAGGTAAGAAGTAGAAGGTAAGGAGTAGGAGGTAAGGAGTAGAAGGTAAGGAGTAGGAAGTAAGGAGTAGGAAGTAAGGAGTAGAAGGTAAGGAGTAGGAGGTAAGGAGTAGGAGGTAAGGAGTAGAAGGTAAGGAGTAGGAGGTAAGGAGTAGAAGGTAAGGAGTAGGAGGTAAGGAGTAGGAGGTAAGGAGTAGGAGGTAAGGAGTAGGAGGTAAGGAGTAGAAGGTAAGGAGTAGGAGGTAAGGAGTAGAAGGTAAGGAGTAGGAAGTAAGGAGTAGGAAGTAAGGAGTAGAAGGTAAGGAGTAGGAGGTAAGGAGTAGGAGGTAAGGAGTAGAAGGTAAGGAGTAGGAGGTAAGGAGTAGAAGGTAAGGAGTAGGAGGTAAGGAGTAGAAGGTAAGGAGTAGGAGGTAAGGAGTAGGAGGTAAGGAGTAGGAGGTAAGGAGTAGGAGGTAAGGAGTAGGAGGTAAGGAGTAGAAGGTAAGGAGTAGGAGGTAAGGAGTAGGAGGTAAGAAGTAGAAGGTAAGGAGTAGGAGGTAAGGAGTAGAAGGTAAGGAGTAGGAGGTAAGGAGTAGGAGGTAAGGAGTAGAAGGTAAGGAGTAGGAGGTAAGGAGTAGAAGGTAAGGAGTAGGAGGTAAGAAGTAGAAGGTAAGGAGTAGGAGGTAAGGAGTAGGAGGTAAGGAGTAGGAGGTAAGGAGTAGAAGGTAAGGAGTAGGAGGTAAGGAGTAGAAGGTAAGGAGTAGGAGGTAAGGAGTAGGAGGTAAGGAGTAGGAGGTAAGGAGTAGGAGGTAAGGAGTAGAAGGTAAGAAGTAGAAGGTAAGGAGTAGGAGGTAAGTTGTAGAAGGTAAGGAGTAGGAGGTAAGGAGTAGGAGGTAAGGAGTAGAAGGTAAGAAGTAGAAGGTAAGGAGTAGGAGGTAAGGAGTAGGAGGTAAGGAGTAGGAGGTAAGGAGTAGAAGGTAAGGAGTAGGAGGTAAGGAGTAGGAGGTAAGGAGTAGGAGATAAGGAGTAGAAGGTAAGGAGTAGGAGGTAAGGAGTAGGAGGTAAGGAGTAGGAGATAAGGAGTCTCCACAACATGTTTTATTTTGTTAAGTTTTGACAAGATGAAAAATTAAATACATTTGTTGTGACAGTGACATGAATATTCTCGGTGCACGTCGTTAAAGTCTTAAAGGAGTTTTCACACTTTCACTGCTGCACGATGAAGAGGAAGAAATGCCATCAACAGCACTGTGTGTGTGTCTGTGTGTGTGTCTGTGTGCCTGTGTGCGTGTTTTTCCTTGTTAACAAACCTGCAGAAACACCAGACCTGCCCTTTAAAAAGTTAACTTGGTTAAACTCGACTGTTTTGGATTCAGCGAGCTCCCACTTCCACCTGGCGTGTTCACTTCACTCTGAATAGCGAAACAGAGAGGAGGAATTATCCATTATCCGCACACAAAGGTTTCTAATCGGGGCCTAACGGGTGTCATTGAAGCGGCGGGGCTCCACCGGGCGCCGCTCATTGTGTCGCTGTTGTCTGACTCCACTGTACGAGCTGATATTTGTATGAGAAATACCCCGGCTGGCATTTGGTGAATAGATTTCTGCTTAAAGCTCCTGATGTGAAGGTGCTCTTCCATAACTGACCGCCGCCGCCACCGCAGCGAGTGTGTAAAAGGGCAGAGTGGTGGGTTTAAGCCTGCATGACTGATGAGTGTAAAATCATATTTCCACTCTGATTTTTTTGGCGGATATCACAGGCTGCAGCAGGTGGACGGGGAATACAGAAGCTCCGTCTGATACCTGCCTCTCTAAGCCACCAGCCATCCTTTTCCTCTGACCTCCTCTACCTCAGACTGACTGTCAATCTGTCATTAACCACATTAGCCTTTTACTTTCAGCTTATATATTTCTATTCTATCAGTGGGAAAAAAGGTTTCCAGCAGTCCTCTGAAAAACTAAGATTCCTCCATGATTCAGTGGCACATGGAAGCAGCTTCTCTCACATCATTGTGCAGGAACTTTGGTCCAATCATCTTTAGAGCATTGCTTCAGTTCATCGAGGTTTGTGACCTTTATGCACAGGTCTGAAGGTCCCCCCCCCCTCCTGTTGGAGATTTGCTGCCGTGCCTGCGATCATTGTCCTCTATGAGCCAGGTTCAGCCCAGCTTCAGCTGTGGGACAGATGGCCTCACATGTGACTCCAGAATACTTTCAATTCAATTCATTTTTATTTACACAGCTCAGGGTGCTGGTAGATCCTATAATAATACATGCAGAGAAAAACCCAACAATCATATGACCTGCTTTGAGCAGCACTTTGGCGACAGTGGGAAGGAAAAACTCTCTTTTAACAGGAAGAAACCTCCGACAGAACTGGGCTCAGGAAGGGGCGGGGCCATCTGCTGTGACTGGGAAATGCATATGTTGGTATAAAGCTCATGGCTGCAAGAAGCTCCACCGTGCTGACAGCAGGTATGAGATCCCTCCAAACGTGCTGAGCATTACGATCAAACATCTCCACTTTGGTCTCGTTGTTCCAGAAGTTTGTTCTGCTGGAGCTTTGCAAACCTAAGCTGTGCTGCTATGTTGTTGTGAGAGAGCTATTCTCCCGGCAACAACTCCGAACAAGTAATTGTTGTGTCACTAACTTCAACATTTCACTTACTAACTGAAACCTGAAGGGTCCACGATGGAGCTCTTGGGTTTGTTGCAGTTTGTCTGAACATCTGAGCGTGGCGTGAATGTGCTGGGACAGCAGGCTAGCACACCTCAACGCTCCAGACCTGCAAACGTCTGAAACGTCTGCTTTTATAAAGGCGGTTCGACCTCCTGATGATCAGTTAATCAAGTGCTTTAGCTGCTTTACCTGCTCAGGGACACTTTGTTCCTCTTCATATGTCAAACTTTCTCCAGCTGCTCCGACTTCTTTAACCTTCCTGTCTTTATCTTTCCTTCTTATTTCACTCTCTCACTCTTTCTTTCATCCTCTCCTTTTGATAGGTGAATCCAATTAACAGCCAAGTAAACAAAAATGTGTGTGTGTGTGTGTGTGTGTGTGTGTGTGTGTTCTAATTAGAATCAGGTTTCTTATGTTAGCGAGTCAAGAAAAGCCCCCGATCTCTGACAATAGCGAGACTCATTATAATTCCCACAAAGTATTGATAAAAACATGAGGTTGATATAAACACATTCTGACCTTTGTGTTTATTCAGGCCAGAACCAAATTACAAAAACGTTAATGAACCAATATCAGCTAAAGGCATCGGCTCAATTTAACCAGTAAAACTTTGGCAAGAGTAGCAGCAGCTACTCACGACAGCCCGCTTTCTGTTTTTTTAAATATAAGGTCAAATTTATTTATATAGCACATTTCAAACAGCCGATGCTGCACAAAGTGCTTAACAATATAAAATGGTATTAAAAAGTAACAATGTAATACAATAATAACAATAAAAAACAATAATAGGACAATAAAAGAATTAAAACAATAACTAAACGAATTCAAATAAGACCAAAATGCTTCGGTCATAGAAATGTGTCTTTAGTAATGATTTCAATTGCTCAAGTGTTTGTGCAGATCTAATATTTAAGGGGAGACTATTCCAAAGTCTGGGAGCTGCCACAGAGAAGGATCTATCACCACGGGATTTGAGGTCAGTTCGTGGGATGGACAGCATTAGTTTTGAGCTCGTGGTTTTTCCTGGAGCATAGGCAGAGAGGAGCTCAGACAGGTAAGGAGGGGCTCGGGCATTAAGTGACTTAAAAACAAAAAGTAGAAGTTTAAATTGGATCCTGTAGGAGACAGGAAGCCAGTGTAAAGAAGCTAAAACTGGGGTTATATGCTCTCTCCGTTTGGTACCAGTTAGCAGGCGAGCAGCTGCATTTTGAACCATCTGAAGACGATGGATGGAGGCCTGATCCAGACCATAATACAATGAATTGCAGTAGTTTAATCTGCAAGTAAGGAAAAGGTGAATAACACGCTCGAAGACGTTAGCCGGGAGGGATGGCTTTACCTTAGCCAGCTGTCTTAACTGAAAGAAGCAGGACTGAACTACTGCACTCACCTGCTTATTCAATTTAAAAGAACCATCAATGTAGACACCGAGGTTTTTACACGTGTTTTACAATACGAGGAAAGGGGCCCAGAGTGCTGTCGATGTGATTAACGTTGCCAAAAGTGACAACCTCAGTTTTATTTTCATTTAGCTTTAAAAAAATTTAATGACAACCACTGTTTGACATCATCAAGGCAGCGTAATAAGAGCTGCGGATGGTCTGACCCTGCTTTTAAGGTCAAATATAAGGTCATGTGTTTCTGAGCTACTTATTTGCATAAATCTGGTCTTTGCAAAGTTGTGATTGGATGCCAGCAGTGTTGCCAACTTAGCGACTTTTTATTATATATATATATATATATATATATATACATATATATGCATGCTATATTTAGCGAGTTTTCAGAAGTGATTGTTTCTAAAAAAAGACGTGAAAGCGTGTATCGCTTTTACTCTCAACAAGCAGCGGGTGCTGTAACGCAGTCAGTTCTTTTACTCTTATGCTGTTTTGTGGATCAGGTTTAAAACTACTTATAAACACACACAAAGTAACTCCACCAGAGTGCCTATTTCGGGTCACTTTTGCCGGTCCAAGCCCGGGTAAAGGAGCAAGGTTGGAATTGTGACATTAAAAAAACAATAATTGCTAAAAGAAATTTAATTTGTAGTTCTAAATAAATTCTAAATGCATTTAGGACGTTTTTACTCACTTTATGTCTCTTCCACGATGTTATTTCTCTCTTCAACAACATAGGTTACAATTACATTAGCATGACCAATTATGCAAATTAGGTGATGACGTCATTTAGCGACTTCTAGCGACTTTTAGGACAACCAATAGCGATTTTCCTTACTGAGTTGGCGGCAACACTGGATGCCAGGATGAGCAACCATCACACTTCAGAAGTCTTTGCATCGTAACATTAGCACGATACTGAAGTCTAATGCACACGAATCACACAAAATCAATGCAAAATTCAAAGATGACGATTGATGCAAACACTAGATTGTATGAAGTGATGTGTGTTTGATTACAGCTGCATGCATCACTCACGCAGTGATTAAAAAGCCCCATTATTAAAGCGTGCGCTCGTCCTGCAGTCTGATAGTTCTTTAGAGGCTTTATGTTCAAACTGCTCATGAGTCGTTTACAATGAGCCCAGCAGTGTCATAATGTCGAGGACACGCCGACACCTCCAAAGGTAACTTTGTGTCATAAACGTGACGGCGCCGAGTGAAGCAGCTCAAACGAACGCCTCTCAATGCGATTACCTCGTCTTAAAGGCTTTCTGAATAGATCGATGCCATACAGTATTTCTACTCAACCTGCACTTTAAAACGGATGGCCCGGGCTATAAAGCAGAGAGGTTTAGCACGTTACAAGCCATCTGAGTTATTTCCTGCACATAATCTGTTCCATAAGTTATAAAAACGGCAATAAAACTAAAAAAAAAAAAGGTTTGGAGTTAAAAAGGCAAATGAGTCCTGCAGTCAGGAGCTGGCGCGTCACCGTGATGCCATTACTGCAGCTGTTATTTCCAGTGAGGCCCTGGGCAGTATTAATCTCTCCCAACTTAATGCGATGATCTGCTTTGATCTAAATACAGTGGCTCGCCACTAATTGCTTAATCAATTTCCACGCTATTAAACGAGTATGAGGATAATTCACACAGAAACAATCACTTCCAGCAAATAGGAAAGTGAGAGATAAAGAGGAGGCGAAGGAATGAGTCAATCTCCGCCACGCTGCACGCTACAGCCACCTCTGTGTGAATCCCACGTCTGACTCATCAGATCAGTGTGAATGAATTTACACCAGCCTTAGAATGAAAGCAGGAGTGACGAAGAGGGGAAATAAACAACACTAAACAAAATCCTGCCTCCGTCACTGTGTGCACTCACATCAGCTAATGAAACTACAGCGTCTGGGATGAGGAGCGATTCCCATATCCCGAGGCAGCTTTGACTCGATGTGATTTTAAGAACAACTGCCTACTTTGAGCTTCTTTTCATTTTAGCGTGCGGGGAGAAAACATCATCTCTCAGAGAGCTGAATGTTGGATAATATGGGCAATCCATCACAGGGATATTTAGCCATCTTAACTTAATGATCATCGTTTACCCTCGCGCTGTAAAGAAGCTGCATTCAACACCTTTTTCTAAAGTGTTTAATGACCTTCTGACAGGCGCAGTTTATAGTTAGCGACGCTGAAAAGCACCAAACACATAAAAGAAGAGAAGTTGTAGGAAGCTGCTGGTTTGTGACCGTCGACCGAGCACAGACACATTCCTGCATGCACCGACGGAGCCGCGAAGATACGCTTACGTGCACGATTTACAGATCGATGTGGCAGAAATTCATGAAATCTTTGTCTGAGGACAAAACACTCGGTTTTGTTCTGCTTTTGCAGAATTGTTTGTTCGCTGTGATGCTCAGTTTGTGGACTCTGGCTGGAAAAAATGAAAGAAAGAAGAAAGAAAGTGTTCCTCTCTGCATTTAACCCATTCACTCAGTGAAGCAGTGGGCAGCCATTGGGCGCCCGGGGAGCGGTGTGTAGGGACGGTACCTCGCTCAGGGGTACCTCAGGGCAGCTGTTCAGGGGAATCGAACCCCCGACCTTCCGATCATGGGGCCACCACTCTACCTACTGAGCTATCCCTGCTCAGTGATGATTCACGAGTCAAATCAAAGGGACGTTTTATCTTGTTGTGTTAAATGAACCTCTGACAGACAGAAGACGTTAAAATAAAGTTAAACTGTGGCGTTTCTACGGGGTTCACTATGGAAGCGCTCTTAAAACAGAACCATGTGCAACACCTTTGTAAGCCTGCGTCCTTCCACGAAATATTAAGAGCAGCTCTGAGTCCAACACAAAACAAAACAACCTGCTCATTTCCAGCTCCTGTGTGTGTCTGTGCTTTGCAAACAGAGGGTTTTGATTGGCTGCTGAGGTTCCTGAGGCTTAGACAGGGCGGTCCACTGCGTCCACACTGGTAACGATGTAGCAACTAGAGACCACAGAAGGTGAACGATATTCCTCACCTTCCACCAACTACAGGCGAAATAACCACAGGCAACAGGAAGTGGGCGGAGCCTGAGATGAACTTTTCTCAACTTCCAGTGAGCAACTTAAGCCGCTGCCACTGTGCTGACTGTGCATGTGTCATCATCATAAATAGCTAGAAGGTTACCTAGGCAACCAGAAGCTGGAATGTGCATGAGTGACGAGAAATCTTTATGACATCATAAAGATTGGAGATTTAAAAAAAAAAACACCTGAAACTGAGCGTTCAGACCAGATTATTTTACATTATGTGAAACTGGCCGTGATTAATCTCAATCCTTGCCGTTAGAGCAGCAAATGTGCACATGAGCAGAATCGTTTCAGTCGTGTGGACCTCTGACATCGTTCAACAGCGTCTCTCACTTGCAAAGCAAACAAAGTGTGAAAATGTGAGAACATCTACGTGACGCAAGCTAACCCTGAAGTCTTTATTTAGCTGGCCTCTGGACTGCTTTGGGTCAGTGTCAAGCCATTGGTGCAAACACTGGCATCATTTAATGTTACCCCAGTGAGCAGGCGTGCTGGATCCAGCGCTCCGCTGGGCTCAGACATTCAAGCTACCAGGGATGTTCCTGTTAGCGCTATACTTGGTTGTCAGACTTAATCACGCAGCACAAATTTTCCTCATACACGACAGCACTGCAACCAGAGCAATTACTGCAGAAAAGAGAGTTTGTTTCGCTTACCTTGGATATCCAAACGATGCAAACGAGACGGGGAGGAAGAAGGAGGAGGGCCACGGGAGGAACAGCCGGCACAGCGGGACAGCACCGAAAAACAGAGAAAGAAAGTCGCACTTATTAGAATATGAGCGAGAAAGGAGCGTGATTGGAAAATCAATTAGCTGCTCAGAACCGTGAACCAGGCAAACACAAGAATATCTGATATCCCGGCAAACGGCGCACCAATCGGCTGCGAGTGGCTGTTTAGCAGTCAGAGCGGCCGCTTCGTTACCCAGGTGAACTGGTTAGTTTGGTAGGTAATCAGGCCTCCAGTCTGCATTGCTCACCGAGGCTAAAGTTCAGACCTGAGCGGCGTTCATCACATCGCCGACGCTCTGTTTACTCAGCAGAAACGCAGCCGAACAGAAAGCAGATGTGAACGCAGCTCAGGGTGTTATTGGATGATGGACTGTGCTTCCTGAAGGACATGCAGCAACATGGCTGCAGCTGACACGGTGGAGGCTGCTGAATAAACTTCTGACTCAGAGGTAGAACAGCGATAAAAAACAAAGCAAGAGAGAATCCCAGCTGGAATAAATGTCTGTGACAGGTTATGAAGGCTGAGATATGAGCGGACTTCTGATGTCAGTGATAATCAGCTGAAGTGTGACCACGTGGCTGATGCACGCTCTGAACTGTGAGCAGTCCGACAAAAGCGGTCGGTTTGTACGGTTAAATCTTACGGCTGTCATCATCATTTGACTCGGGGAAGTGTGAGACTCGGGGCACCGGAGGATGACCGTCTCCTCTGGGGGACGAAACACACACACACACACACACACACACACACACACACACACACCCAGGACTGAGCAAAGTGCTGTAAAACTGTAAAAGCAGTCCAAACATGATTCATTTTTTATGTAAAGTTCATGTTTTCTGGGGCAACACTGGGAGGCAACAACTACTGAGGAGAAGCAGAAAAGAATCCAACTGGAGGCGGCGTGGACCATTCTTGCTTCTTTACGCTGAATCTCATAAAGTAAATGTTACTCTGGTGTGCGGCTGCAAGAAATGCAACAACATGATGTATGAGCGGGAGCGCTGCCACTGCACGGTGCAGGCTGAGCCGTCTGCACAAACATCGGCTTGTATAGAGGGCAGGGCTGCACGATTAATCGTTAGAAAATCGCGATCTCGATTCATACGTATCGCATTTTGATCCGGGACGTAATATGCATGAAAACAA
The DNA here is from genome assembly GCF_963576455.1 of Neolamprologus multifasciatus. Classification (NCBI taxonomy): domain Eukaryota; kingdom Metazoa; phylum Chordata; class Actinopteri; order Cichliformes; family Cichlidae; genus Neolamprologus; species Neolamprologus multifasciatus. Next base: position 1,976,711 of record NC_140446.1, read on the forward strand.
GCGCTCACTCTTCCTGCTTAACAAATGACGAGGGCGGAGCCTTATACCACGTGATACAGAAGCTGGCTGCTAAAATTAGCAGGAAAAACAACGGAGAGCACGTCAGGGATGACGAGGAAGTGACAGGAGAAAATCCGTCCCGGTCAACCACCCAAACATCAATAACGGGAACCTTATACAGCGCTTCCCTTTACCCGTCGAACTCCCGCAGGCACAAAGAAATTATGGAGGCTATTACTTATCACCTGACCAAAGATATGGCTCCATCAACACTGTGCAAAACGAGGGATTTAGGAAAACGATCAACACCCTAGACAAACGCAACTATTTTTCTATTGTTGCACTACCTGCTCTATACACGCAGTGTCGAGCAACGGTGGAGACGCAATTTCAAGCAGTACAACATTTTGCAGCAACGACAAAACGTGAGACATTTGTTGTTTTTATGTTTATTTATTGTTTTTATGTTCAGTCTCAACTGTTACGAAGTTGATGTCCAGTTAATAAGTGCAATAAATATTTATACTGGAAAAGAAAATCGTGAGAGAATCGTGATTCTCATTTTATGCAAAATCGTGCAGCTAATAGAGGGCAGCTGAGATTTTGCCTCCAAACGATGATTTTTCCTTTTCACTGTAGTCAGAAACCAAGCTCGCACCTCTCCGTTACAGCGGCCTTCCCTTAGAGCCCAAACAGTTGTGTTCAGCTCGAGGACAGTGCGACACAGAGAGGGTCGGAGGGGGAAAGTCACAGCACTGGTTTGATAGGTCAGCCTGAGAGGAGAACATGAGCCTCCGAGGTCGACAGGAAGCACTGATTGGCCCTCACTAAACAGCACCTGCTGTTCCAGGCCTGTAGCCCTGCTGCTCACCCGTGCAACCTTGACGGGGTTCCAAAATTACATTAAATTAAATGTATTCACCACATCCAGCCATTGTTTTATACATTTATTGATTTACTTTTGGATTCATTTTAATAAGCTCTACTATAAAATGTTTTAAAATCAGTAAATTATGTTTTTTGAGTCAACACGTCATTAAATTAAATGTAATCTTGGAACCCTGACATGATTTTCGCCATCATTTTATGACTGTTTTCTTTTCTTTCTTGCAGAAATCATCTCACCCAAACCCCGTCTGCATGTCCTCCTTCACTACAAGCTTCCCGAGATCTTCCTGGGTGTTTTCCCCTCCTTCCTCTTCTGCACATGTCCAAACCACGCGAGCTGATCAGCTGATATAAACTCATTTCAAAAGTTTTAGACACAAAAATGGTGCATCAATCTTTCTCTGTGATAATCTCTTGTTGCTCTTCCAGAGGATTTCATAGGGTTTATCGCTCTGCACGAAGTCGATATCTTTTCGCTCGGGTGCTGCTGGTTGAGCAACTTTGGGCAAACTGTGTGTGGCATTTTTCAGTACTTTTTGACAGTTTCTGCTAAAAGATTAATAGCATAATAACAGGAAAAAAAGAAAAGGGCGCCATATAGAAGAGACGCATGTTGGGCCTGTTTTATTGCTTCATGCAAAAAGCAACTTATAGCATGAATAAAGGACATATTTTCACTGTGATGGATGGAATAACAAAATCAAATTTAAATTTTAATAATGAAGCTTTGAACACTCAACCTTTACAAAGCAAGAATGTTTTGCATGGCAGGACTAAAGTTCGTGCAGCTTCTCGTTGACCGTCTGCATCATTAATGTCTTGAAGAGAAGCAGCTGTTCAACGTTTAACGCCAAAGTTAACAAAATGTTATGAAGTGTTGCTCAAACAGAGCGGCGGGGGGTTGATTTCCCTTATGTTAGCAACTCAAGACCACCTGCCATTAATTAGAGGCCATTAATTTTCCTGATTAATCACGTCGGCTTTAAAATATCAGGTTGTGAGAATTCAACATGTTGGTTTTGAGCAAACGAGGAACTAAAGACGACGTGACTGACAAACCACCTGATCGGGGAGAGCTCACCTGTCAGCTGAATGTCTTCGGATTCATTTTGACAAGATTTATTTCATTTGTGCATCTCAGAAACTCCCCCATCCTTAAAAACACTGACGTTAACAGGCTCGATCTGCCAACAGAGGCAGCACGAGGTACGAGGGAGGACCTGCTGCTGATTGGCCAAAATGTAATCCGCGGATGTGACAGGCGGTTTCCGTGACGCACACACGCGTACTCACACATTCATCGTGAGGTATTTGATAAGCATGTTATGCAGCCTCCCCATAACAACCTGTGTAAGCAGAGGTGACATAATAACAGCCATTTGTCAAAGCTAATGACTCCTGCTCGTCAACGTCTCAGCCGCTGTCACTTTAACGGATGGCCTCGGCCCGCTCGGCTGGTGACACCAAAGGTTACGGCGCCGTTTGCTGGTTAATAATGAGAGCCGACGCTGCTGCTGATGGGAGACGAACAAGCTGTGTACTTCCACCATCCCGGCCTCTTTTTCTCCTGACGGATCGTCCTCTGGATTTATACGGCTCATCTGGAAGAGCTTCATTGTGCTTCGATTTGGGTCTCGACGGGCGCCGCTCCAGTCAGTCGTTAGCTAGGTCTCAGAAGAGCGCCGGTCCAAGCCAGTCACCGTTCCACACAGATCTGTTACGCGAGTCGTTTCTCTCCACGCTCTGAGATGAATGAGTTACTACTTCTGTTCCTGATGACAGGATTTAAACATCTGCTGCCTCCAATAATTTTTGTCATTCTAGATTTAATCGATCTGAACAATTAGCACTTTTTCAAGCGCCCGTGGGTGCTTATTTCTTCAGGAAAGCCTTTAATGACAGCCATTATCCTGATTCAGTTTGGTACCATGGAAACATTCATCCTCTTGGGGATTTGACACTGTTGACAGATTTTGTTTCTCCCCTGGCAGCAATATATATCTATATATCTATATATATCTCTATCTATCTATCTATATATCTCTATCTATCTATCTATATATATATATATATATATATATATATACACAATCTATAGATATATCGATAGATCTAGATCTATATCGATATATCGATAGATCTAGATCTATATCGATATATCGATAGATCTAGATCTATATCGATATAGATCTAGATCTATATCGATATAGATCTATAGATCTATCGATATAGATCTATAGATATAGATATATAGAGATATAGATAGAGATAGATAGATATAGATGGATATATAGATATAGATATATATAGAGATAGATAGATATAGATGGATATATAGATATAGATATATAGATATATAGCTATAGATATATATAGAGATATATAGATAGAGATAGAGATATATAGATAGAGATATATATCTCTATCTATATATCCATCTATATCTATATCTCTATCTATCTATCCATCTATCTATCTATATCTCTATATCTATCTCTCTATATCTATATCTCTATCTATATATCTATCTATATCTCCATCTATCTATATATCCATCTATATCTATATCTCCATCCATCTATATATCCATCTATATCTCCATCTATCTATCTATCCATCTATATCTATATCTCCATCTATCTATCTCTCTATATCTATCTCTCTATCTCTCTATATCTATCTCTCTATATCTCTATCTATCTATCTATCTATATCTATATATATGATGAACTGGAAGCATTGTATATTTGAAGCTAATGATAGAGAGAAAACCCAAACAATCAAATAAGTCCTCATCACATGGCCCTCTATGAACAAACACTTGGTGACAGTGGGAAAGAAAACTCCCTTTTAACAGGAAGAAGCTAGTTCCAGAAACGGGGGCTGAAAGCTAAAGTGCATTGCAGTTTAAGTGTTTCAATATCTATCTGCAAGATAACAAGCGACTGAAGAGTCAACAAGAAGAACCAATGAAACCATCATAACAAGCTAAACTGATGGCAACAGATGTCCTTCAGAGGGAAACAATTCAAGATATGCACAGAGTCCATGAACTCATGATTATAGAAGAGAATTCAACTTTATTGTCATTGCACATGTCACAAGTACAAGGCAACGAAATGCAGTTTGCATCCATCCAGAAGTGCTCTAGCAATAATATAGATATATTACAGAGTATAGATCTATTATAGGTATGTTATATCGATATATTTGAGACTCTAGTGGAATAAAACTGCATATAACTGGCAAAGAGACCCAAGTAAAGCAGATGAACGTCACTTTGCATGGCAGAGTGAGCAAAGGATGCACAAACTTTGTGGTGATGTTGCAGAAGAGCTAGCAACAAGCAGCTAGCTTAACTAGCGTGAGCCTTAAATTAGTCTTAGAAAAAAAGGAAAACAACCAACAGTGTGTCCATTCATCCAATCAGCTAATTATATAAGAAGTGATTTTGACTGCTTTTTAAAGCCTCGGGTATTTCGCCTGGAGCCAGAAGTGCACACCCACTGAGTAGTGACCAGTCACTCACCAGGTCCTCATTCCCTGTGACGTGTCCTGCTGTGCTCACTAGGGGGCATAGCCCAAAATAGAAAAGACAAGGACTCAAGACAACATTTACTGATGTCACAGCACTGGTGAGAGGTGAAGCCATAATGTCATGAACTTCAATACAATGGGAGTTTTCTCTGTAACTGGAGCACTGCCCCCTGTTGGCTGTTACAAAGAAAGCAGTTTGCTATTTGTGCAATTGTTCATGCAGATCATCTGCAAACTGATTTCTTGATTAACCTTTTTTATTGTTATTTAAAACCTCTCATTTGGCTGCTGTATGACAGGTTACGAAGCCACAGGACACTTTTTATTTTTTAAAAACAAAACCTGAAACACGAAAATGAAAAGCTGCGCTGCCGGCCTGCAGCAGATGGATGGACAGCTACTGAGATAAAATCCCGCTTGCAGGAGATGCTGATGCATTTTGGGGAAAATGGTAAACTTATGCATTAGTTTCCTTTGAAAGAAAGTTGAAGGTGCCACTTTACCCGGCAGCCTGAAATGGAACTGAGGAAAATGGAAGAAAACAGGCTGTTTGTGAGTTACACGAGAAGAAAGAGCGAGCTCCAAAAATGATTCAGCGTCTCTGTAGGGGGGATGTGTCATCTTCTGTTTAGCGTTCAATAATTCAAGCCAGCTCGATCCACTGATGCCTTGTTTATATGTGAAAGTCTTGAGATCGCTGAATGCTCCTCGGCGAGTTTAGCTTTAATGCCAGCAAACACTTCATAAGAGCAGGTTGTCACATCGATCCGAGCGCCGACATGTTGCTTTTGGAAAGATGCCCCTCTGTTGTTTGACAAGTCGAGCTTGTGTTTGCTGTGAAGCTTCTGCAGATCGAGCGAGTAATAAGCTAAGAGAGCGAGTGTGTTCATTTGTAAACACGGACGCTGGCGCCTCTTCACTTTCCTAAATTTGTGTCCTAAATTTGCTTTCAGCCAGGACAGCGTTTCAGTGCTTCCTCCCACCGCAGTCAGCCCACAGATCACGCCTCCGAATGCTCCTGCTTTCTGTTGGAGGGGAAATTAAACAGGCTGCCTGTCATTTGATGTATGTAGATGTGCAACACTTTGCTCTCCTCTTAGAGCAGCAGACAAAGATATGACAAGTTGTGACACTTTTCTAAATAACCGAAGCCTCGCGCGCTGCGATGACAGATTTATTGCGCCCGTCTTCTCAAAGTTTGACGCCTGGGCTTCAAAACGAAATGAAAAAGTGTTTCTTGTTAATGACCTAAATCGGACGCAGCACAGAGAAGGAAGATTTTCTATTTTCACCTGGACTCACTGTCGCCAGCAGCGCCTCGTCCTACAGAATTTAACATTACTGCTGCAGATTATGACCCTAAACCTACAGCAGAGATCTGATGAATGTGTACGCATCAGGGTGACCAGGTCCCAACAAACTAAACGTGAGACACAGTGGAACACATTAACAGTAGGGGTGGAGAAAAAATGGATACTGTGTAGCATCGTAATATTTTGTTTGCTAATAATGTATCGATACAGGGACAGCAGAAATCGATACTTTGTTACAAAAAGGTTTTTGTGCTCTGACTTCAGAGCATGTTGATCCTTTTTCTGAGCAAGAATCCTGACATTCCTTCACTGTCCAAATGTGTTTAACTTGTTTTTGGCAGCAATAAACATGACAGTTTACTTATTTTAATTTAAGACATGTTTTATTTTAATTAAGTTTAAAACTTTTTTATTTAATGTAAAATTATATTTTGTTTTAATTTACTTTCAAATTCTTCAGTTGCTGAAGGGGCTGCATAGTTTTCATAAACTGCATAGTTCAGAATAGCTATAATTGTACCAGATGGTTGATTCAGTTAAGTTGGACTAGACTGTAATACAAACCGTTCAGTTTGTCAACAATCAAACTGAAATGAGAGAAAGACTGAGTGTGAGACTTTGATATTAGAGAAAATGAATATTGATAAAGTTTACCTTTATGTACAGAATCTGAATATCGCAAAATATTTTTAAAAATTGCAATAATATCGTATCGTGGGATGTATGGTGATTCCCACCTCTAATTAACAGTGTCACGATGTAGTCAAATATATTTGTGTATATACATATATATATATACACACACAAATATAAGTAAATATAATAAAGTGAAATAGAGCCTGAAGTTTGTCTTTATGGTCTCAATTCAATTCAGTTTTATTCATACAGCGCCAAATCACAACAACAGTCGCCTCAAGGTGCTTTATATTGTAAGGTCGACCCTACAATAACAGATACAAAGAAAAACACAACAATCATATGACCCCCTATGAGCAGCACTTTGGCGACAGTGGGAAGGAAAAACTCCCTTTTAACAGGAAGAAGCCTCCGACAGATCCAGGCTCCTTTGCCCTATCTAACATCTTCAGATATTTTTAGACATTGATCACAGACGTTCTGCGTCGCTCACTTTAAAACACATTTTCACCCCTAACCAATCGCCGCCCCTCCCTGAAGTTCTTTGGAGGTTTCTTTCTGTTAAACTTTCTTTTTCTTCCCGCTGTCACCAAGTGCTTGCTCATAGGGTTGTTTGATTTCTCTAATTTTAGTGTCTTTACCTTAAAATTTTAACCTCTTTGAAGTGACTCTTGTTGTCATTTTGTGCTATTTAAATGCATTTTAATAGAAAGTGAACTAAATGTTCTCCTTTTTCCTGCAAAAGCTTTTCTTGATCTCATTAGACCAGCGTACCTTCTTTTCACTATAATAAAAAGTATGTATGGAGTAAAAGCCAGAGTAAGGATTAACAATGCTGTGCAGCGCTGGTCTAATGTACATGTGGGAGGGTCCTGGTGCCTAAACTCAGGTTTCTGAGATAGTTACAATCTAATAATCCAGGTTTTATTAATCTGCAGATGACACTGTGTTTTTTGTATGTCGGTTTATTTGTTTGCTTGTTTTTACTCAGCTGTCACTTCATTCACAGCCCAGAGCAGCATGTGTGGTGTCCTAAACTCATCACAGCCTGCTCGGTCCACCGTAGAAATGACTGAGTCAAACCTGCACTTTTAAGCCGATGCATTGAACAGGATTTGAAGGGAAAATATCAGCTTTGTGTTAAAATGCTGGGAAAGGTGACATGAGTGTGGGAGGAAGTCCACAGATGACAGGCGGCTGTAGCTGACAGATTCTGCCTGCCACCGTTCTCCTGTCGAGAAACTAAGCTGACATTTGGTCACAGTACAAAATCGTTGTTTTCCAAACCTGTCAAGATGTGGGCCGGCTCGTCGAATCACCCAATTTGTTCCTAATGTTCATAAAGTACAACTGACTTTGATAATTGCTGATTCAAAATGAAATGAATGAAAGTAATTCAAGCCTTTAACTTTTGTGTAAAGCTCTAAAGGCTGCAGGAGCGTTTTGTTTCAATCAGCTGCTAAAAGCTTCGGCTAGACAGGAAACGTCACGCGCCTCATATGTCACACAGGAGAGAGATAATAAGAGTTTCTCACTTTGTAAATAAATTCTGGATTTAGTCATCACAGCTGAACTTTACTTTCTCCACAGTGTTTTTTAAAAGGTCAACATCTTCATCTGCGATGGAGCTTCAGTGTGCTTTCCTTCACTTTGACACACAGAAGTAGTGCAGTCAAAAACACTGAAATCACACCAACAACTGTATAAATGAAAACCGTCGCATGCTTTCAGCTAAGTCGCTGAGCAGGCGCAGCGCTCGGCATCGGGCTCGCTCCGCTGAGATCCATGCAAATCAAACGAGTCAGGATATTATGTATCTGTTTGCAGAAAAAAAGAGAATCGAGAGAGCAAGCTATCACGTCTGAACTTTACTTTCCTGCCAGCGAGCGGTGAAAAAAGAGAAGCCGGGGCATTTCACAAAAGGTCAGCTGAAAGCTCACGCTGTATTTTTAAGGCCGAGGGAGCGGCGGCTTTAAAAAACAGAAGCTGACGCTCACGCGCAGCAAGACGAGGAGTCCTGCGCTCCACCGAAAGCTTTTCACGCTGCTGTTGTTGGGAAAAGGATCTGATGTAGTGACAGAGCGAAAAAGCACGCTCAGGACGAACGTCTCCGCCGAGCGCCGAGACGCTGACGTGTCCAATCAACTATTACAGCTGGGCAGCAGCCTCGTAGCTGAGACACGCCCGGGGCGTTAGCAACAGCAGAACATAAAGGATCGTGCTGCTGGACTCGAACCAGACTTTGTTACTTTTTGGGTCTTTCTTTGGTAATTTCCTGCTTTTGTCTTTCATTTTCAGTCCAGTCCTTGTACCTGATGTTTTTCTTCTTTGTTTTTAAGCTGCTTAGTCCTTTAAAGCCCGAACCATGAAATAATGTATATAATACTGTATGTACAGACGACCAGTGTTGGTCAAGTTACTTGAAAAAAGTAATCAGTAACTAATTACTGATTACTTCCCCCAAAAAGTAATCCCGTTACTTTACTGATTACTTATTTTCAAAAGTAATTAGTTACTTAGTTACTTTTTAAAAACACGATTTACAACCTGAATAGGTGATAAAGTGATAGATCTTTCAGCCCAATTCTACTTTTTCTACATAATCATCATACAAAATGTAATCAAATGGAAAAGTCTCTTTTTAAAACTTGTTTTATTAGTTTTAATCTTTTAACTTTATGCATCAAACAAAAATTTAATTATATGCAACATTCTCTGACTGGAAGAAATTAGTTTAACATTTAAACCTATTTTCTGCACATTCCAGCACATAAAATAAAATATTTTTTGTGTTTACACTCAGTGTTTCAAATAGATGCAAGTAAAACACAGCAGAAAATAAATAAAGTCAAAGACTAGCGGTCCTGTTGCTCTATTTTCACCTGTAAAGCAGGAGTGGGGTAGGCGGAGGGTTACCCTGGTGCAGGTGTGCAGCGGTCAGTGGAAGAATCCGCGAGTTTCTCTGTGAGTTTCCCGTTACGTCGTAGCTACTCGGTGCTTGTTTGGAAGTTTAGGGTTTTTTTCGCTGTAAAAAGAAGTTTTCTTCCCACGCACAACGGACACTAATGTTTTTGTCACTTTTTATGGAATCAAACTCAAAGTAAGGTCAGTACTTCCACGCTTTAAACGCTGCACGCTCATACTCTCTCTGCACTCGATATATGATCCATTGTTGATCTGCACACAGCTGTTGTCACCAACGTCGCACTCGCTTACGTCACTGTCATGAGACATTCTCGCAAAAAATCACGGTTTTAGTAACGCAGTAACGCAGCGTTCCTACGGGAAAGTAACGGTAATCTAATTACCGTTTTTGTAATAGTAATCCCTTACTTTACTCGTTACTTGAAAAAAGTAATCGGATTACAGTAACGCGTTACTGCCCATCTCTGCAGACGACAAGCCCAACATTAAAAAAATAGCTGTAGACCACTTAAATACAGCTCAGGCTGTGAAAATGAATAAAAAGTGGTCTTATAGTTGCTTCTTATACACTGCACTTCCATGCATATTTGCATGTTACAGTGAATTCCTGCACCCACTTTCTAATTTCTTAGTAAAACGTGAACAAATGAGGGATGGCTCAAGACTTCTGCACAGCAAGTCGAAACCCTTCCACATGAAATGCATCAGAGAGCACTTCCCTAACGTCTATAAGCACATTTGCACAGGAACATGCATTAATATGTAACATATGTGCCTCCTACTCAAACACTCGTGCAGCTGTAGTTGCGGCTAAAGACACACACATTATCTTCGTGCACAACGAGATAAGCAGCTGTGTGTCACTGCTAATAACGACTGACATGAATATTATGGCCCAGAGAGTGTTTCACTCCCTTTGTTCACCTCGGACATGTTAATGAAAAGACAGATGACCCGGGCCTAAGTTTAAGACCAAACAGCCATCGATTCCCCACTTAGCCTTCGACTTTCGCCCTCTCAGAGCGATGTAGATGTAGATCTGCAGCACTTTTCAGTGCACTTTCCTGCACTTTGTGGGAGCTCGAGGTGGATGTGCTGCCCTCTGGAAATGAATTATACAAGCGGTGGCGATGCTTTGCCCTGAAGCAGTCGGCGGATCGTCCTCCCACGCAGGAGAAGCGCTCACATCACAGACAGACGGCGAGAACAATGTCCACCGCTAACCAAGGTCAATTGTTATTCTCCAGCGCAGCACTTGTGTGCGCAGCTCTTACACGCTGTGTGCACGCACACACGCACATTGTACACGTGTGAGTGGGCGTATGGAAATATGCGTGAGGTCAAGCTTCGACCCCGCGGTGCTCATTCAACACCGAGGGAACATTTCCGGGAGACGCTTCGGGATTCGAGGCCGGAGGATCGTAACTTAGCCGATGAGTGTCCTTCTCCCCGCCTGCTCTGCTGTTTTATGGCTCCCTGGTTACGAACCTCTGCGAAACAGCCACAGCGGCCATTTGTAATTCTAATGGTCACAGGTGGCACCCTGCAGCTGCTAATGCGCACTCAGTCATCTGATTGTGCCCCCGCCGCGCATTTAAAGACAGGGAAACGTGTGGCGATGCTGGAAAATCCCAGGGTGGCGTCAACCTCTGAAACCACAACATTAAACCCTTTAAGACCTGCTATAGAACCAAGTCCACCAGAGCTTATATTATATGTTTACATGCTGTGGAGCCATTTTTGGGAGCATTTCAAGTTGCTATACATCAATACAACCATTACAGCCCAGATTTTAATAATATGTCTGCATTAAGTGCATAGTAATTACATAAATTGCAAAAAAGTGCAATAAACTACAAAAAAATTGAAAATCGTTTTTGTTTTTTTAACATATATTTCTAGTTAGAGAAATTTAAGAGGCTTATCCCTCAAAACTGTAAATACAAAAAAGTTGCACAAAATAGTTTCCCACCACAGGAAATTTATTTTGAGTGTCTTCATAGTTTTATTTTTGAAATACACCAATTTTTATATACTGCAGGAAAAACTAAAATAAATATTATAATGCAAATTTGCAAAAAAGCAGCATGTGCATCAAAATAAACTATTTCCAGCAGTGCAATATGAGTCCTAAGCATCCCAGAAACCACACAGAAAGTCATAAAGTCAAAGATAACTTTTAAAAACACCAGTATAGGCTCATGAGGCCCTGATGGTAAAAAACTACATTTCCGCGAAAATGACGTCACTTCCGGTTTCGGGCAGGTCATGGCGGACATGCGAAAGTTTGCGCTGATGGACGTAGGAAGTGTTAAGAACAGCTGATCGGATCGGCAAAGCGTGTTTCTGGAATATTATGTTTTTGTTGCTGCAAGTGCTTTTTATGCAGTTTTTGCAAAGTTATATGTGGAAGGAAACTGTGACCGAGGACAAGCTGATGGCATAAGATGTAAGTACAACTCCTCCGGTTTCATATGCAAAAAAAAATGTTGCTCTAGCTCACGTGGTTGCAGAGCTACCGGGATTTAAAAATAGTTACGCAAAACAGAGCGAGCCCGCTCCAACCGGCTTTAAAGGGTTAAACGCCTATAAAATGTCTCTGCAGGGCCACCGTACCACTCTGCAAACAGGTTTCTGATTGGCTACTGCGTCATACAACCTGTAACAGTAACAAAACATTTTGTGTGTGCATTAGTAAAATTATCAGTGTGATTTACCCATCCACTTTCTTTAAACAGAGAAAGTGGATGGAGGCTCGTGCTGTCTGCAGTAGATTCAGCTTCTACGTCATGCAGGGATATGTGTGAAATGCAGCAGATGGGTTTCCTGTGTATTTAGAAGCAGTGGAGTGAAGTGGTCCCTGCAGGCCGACTTAATCGACTCCGCTGGGCGGATCATCTCAGATCAGCTCTCTGCAGAGCTGATCTGAGATGTTTCCAGGAGCCACAGCGTCAGGAGCTCAGGTTGTTTAGTTTGGATTTGACTGGCCTGGGTTAATTACACCAAGATTCCAAGGAATGCAAGGGTCAAAGGTCACTATCAAGCAGACCATCTATCCCATACGTGTTCCCACACCTTCCTTCATAACCCTCTTCAAACCACTTGAATTGTTTCCTCTCCTCCACCACTTTCCTCTTAAAGCCCTTGAATCCCGACCCCGTGCTTCGTCATATCTTCTCTCCATCCCTGCTCCTCTCACGAAAGCCCTCGAATTATCTCGTGCTCTTTCCTTGCTTCCTCTTTCTTCAACTTTCCTCACTTCCTCTGCCCTCCAGTAATCTCCCACCCGCCATCCAACCCGTTATTAGTCGTGTTCGTCTCTCCAGCTCCTCTGCACTCTCGCTCTCCTCACGTCTAATATCATGCATTACTTTATGACGCTATCTTATAGATTTATCAGATAACTTTGCTTCCAAACTGGGCTGCAGCTCTCTCTCTCTCTGCCTCTTTCACTGTTCATCCTGGGAAACTGATTAGCTTTAATAAACTATCCTGCACAGTATGTGAGCCTATATATCCGCCCTCATACGGAGCAGGATGTGTGTTTTAGAGCTCCAGGAAAGCAGATCCAGGCCCTGCAGTGAGTCTGTGTGTGTGCTGGATGTGTACATGGAGGCTTGTTTGAGGTGTCTGGACCACAAAGTCCTGTTCACTGTCTTTGCATTCATTCTGCATTAACTTTAACCTGCTAGTGGATCTGCTGCCAGGTGTAGTCATTATTTATATACTTTCCATCAGCAGTTAAGGCAGTCGTAAGCATAAGCAAGGCCAGTTTATTTACTGAATATTACTGATAAAAAGGTACTTTTGCTCTATCAAAAGGAAAAAGCACTTAGTACTCCCGGATTGTTGTTTTGATGAAATATATGTTAACATCACAGCATCTGTTGCATGCCTGCATCATTAACCCGCTGCAGTGGCGTACAGTTCAACTGAATGGAGTACCACATGCACATTGTGATGCTAATAGTAACTAGAAAAATTTGCATTTCCTGCGAAAATGCTGTGTGGATGCCTTAACGCTGAAGATGTCTGCTGAAAAAAGCTGAAAAAGTTGCAAAAGGTTGTATGGCGGTGAAGAAACTGAAAATCCTGCTGAAAACAGGTGAAAAAGCAGAATTTTTTTTGCTGAGAAGCAAAAAATTCTACTGAAAGGGGTAAAGACAGAAGTTTTTGCTGAGAAGTGGTGAAAAAAATAGTTGCCCTGAGTAGGATTCGAACCTGGTCCTCCTGGTTTCAAGGGGTCTACTCATCTCACTGAGCCAAACTCATTCTCACAGAGAAGGGGTGGAGAGACTGACAATTCTGCTGAAATGAGCAGAAGCGGCTGAGAATTGTGCTGATAAGAGGTGAATGAGCAGAATTTCTGCTGAAAAGAGTTAAAAAAGTTTAACTGTTAACTGAAAGAAATGTAGCCATAAGTGGGATTTTAACCCGGGCCTCCCAGTCTGAGAACGGCTGCTCATCTCACTGAGCTAAAACACAGGTCAACCGGGCAAGGAAAATCAGTGAGGCCACTGATGATATGGCAGAAATGGGCAAAAAATATTGCAAAAAAAAATTCAATATCTCAAAAAGTATAGAAGTTATGAGCACCAAAAGTCATAGCCGGCATTAGCAGAAAGAGCAGAATTTTTTTAAAGTTTGAATGGCAAAAATCGGATAAAAACTGTGGGAGTAGTTAAGTGCCAAAAAACGTACGGAAGCAACTAGAATATAGTGGAATAAAGAATAAAGAGAAACAGGAACTCAATAGTGTGGATGCCTTTGAGGGCATCCACACAATAAACCAAGAAGCTACCGCTGGTGCCACAAAAATGAAGATGCGGAAGTGCATGAAAGTGCAGTTCCTCTGATGGCCACCTGAGGCTCCAAAAACAAGCCAATGCCAAACCGAACAGTGTAAACCAGCAGCCCCCACCCTTTTTTATTTGTCCGGATAAATACAACAAAATAAAATGATACGATCAAGACAAAAACTGCGGTATTTTGTGAATATAATAATAAACGTGACTTCACTGTGTAATTGTGTAACTTTATTAGCAGCGTCCTCCTGAAAGGCACCAACAACATTGAGAGTAACGTCCTCCTCTCTGCCCCTTAATGCTCTCTGGTCGCTATGGTAATGGGTAAATATTCCTTTCAAAATAAGAGGCACAACTACAACACGGGAAAAGACCCAGGGAAACAGAGTTCACGACAAAAACCCTGAAAACCACAAATTTCACACCTGAACCTGAACTCTCACAGCCCGGTACCAAACGACTCACGGACCGGTCCATGGCCCGGGGGGTTGGGGGCCGATGGCGTTAACAACATGTTTACAGCCTGGTAGATGAACTGGTTTGAGAATAGCTCATTTTCTTCACACTAGACTTAAGGGCGCGGTCACTTCAATTAACAAGCGTAGCCTATAAATCCAGAAGCTTCATCATGTTTGTGCCGTTGATGCCGTCTGGTCAGAAGGGCTTTAAGCTGTTGATCAATCAGCTGCACAGCTGGTAACTTCATGGTGGCCACAGTCTATAAACTGAACGTCCAATATCACAGAGTAAATTTCCTACATGCAGAGAAACACGATGTTAACCCCGTCCTCGCAAAGTTGAGCTTTTTTATTAGTTTCATACGTCGCTGTGGCGGCAAATTCGACTGGAGACTTTAATTGCAGCTCAGCTGAAGTGCTGAATTTCTGCTCTCGTCTTACAAGCCCACAATGTCCAATTAACATGATGGTTTTTGAACTTCTCACCTCATCTACATAATGGAATATGGATAATATATTAGGGCTTACAGTATTTCAATCTACAGAGGGCAGAGCTGCTGCTGGCAGATATGAGTTAACCCGGCTGTCTCCATGTGTTCAGCATAATATCACAAGTCTTCCTAACCGTTCTTCAAGTGACAGGGCAGACCTCAGGATGATTAACAGCACAGATAACAAGGAGGCTGTGAATTACACCGAATAAAAGGACGATGAAAGGTGCTTTCTCAGGAGGTGGTTTGCAGAACTGTACCTGAAACACAAAAGATTTCTAAAACTCAGGCAGGACATAGTCAATCATTCACTGGGGTAAAGTCAGATATCAGCATGCATGTGTCAGCTGCTGAGTAGCCGAACTTTTCTGCACATTTTCCAGCGATAACATCTGATGCATCGCTTTGTTAGGACATGAGAGCTTCCACTGTGAGACCACGTTAACTCACTCATAATCCACCTAAAGAACCATGAAACTTTAAAGCTAAATGCTAAATAAGCGCCACACTGATAGAGTAACTGGAGTAGAGGTGGGTTGCAAAGCAGCTTGCATGAGCAGAAGCTGTGGGTTTGACGAAGCAGCTCAACGCTTGAATGAGATCGGAGCTTCCACGCTGGTGACTGCCTGATATTTAATGTCTAAGCTGTCACTTTGATCTGATCCTTGGCTTTAGACGTCTCCATCTCCAGTGTTGGTAACAGGGGCCACAACAAACGGCCCACATTAAAACAACGC